>NC_084460.1:172095298-172703568 GCF_027409185.1 Cynocephalus volans | reverse complement strand
ACTGTCTGGTCTGCTTACCACATTCCAATTATAGAGCAGGAATATGAGGTTTTTGTCTTTTGGAGCTGAGGCAGAGACTTCACAAACATTTGTAATAATAATTATTTGTTGATTATGTATTTATATGTGAACATATTTGAAAATACTAAAGATAGAATGAATGGTATGAAGAAGTCTACGTACTTATAACCCAACTTCAACAGTTATCCATGTTTTGCCAATCTTGATAAATCCATTTGTTTACATCTTGCTTTTTGGTTTTGATGCATCTTCAGATGGAAGAAAATATCTTTATTTGTGAAGACTAATTAGGCTTCATATTTTAATGGGAATTGGAATAGTTTTATATAATACACACGAAAGAACAGAAGGATAATAATTTAGCAAAGCAAAAAGAATATTAGTGCTTTCCTTTCATTCAGTGGATGAAAATTATCTTTATGGTATTAAAATGTTTCCTGACTTACATAATTAACATTATAATTCATTGACATTTTGTATGAATAGTTTTACAATATAGAATTCTTTGATTTCATCCTTGTGCTGATATGTAAGGGAAAGTTGGACACAAGGGAATGGGAGAAGTAGTTGACTTTTTCTCAGAGGATTTAAGAAATGAGAACCAAATTGCACAATATTTTTCTCAAGAATGCTTATTATTCTCTCTTTTTTCTTGATGCCAGGCCTTGGGTATTGCAGGATAAGTTATTACAGAACTTGAGAAGATATTTTACTATAATACTGTAATATAAATTATTTGCCATCATTGAACAGTATTCAGGTATAAATAGACCAAAACCCATAGATACCCCAAAAGTAACATTTATACATTTGTAATGTGTTTTCATATCGTATTTAACTGAGCATGTGCTGATGTTCTGGGAGTTTAGTTTGAACGGAACAGCAAAGTACATTGTAAGAGCCTGGCCCCAGTCTATGAACACCTGGGACGGGCGGAAGGGATTCCTCTTCCCCAGGGTTCCCATGAATAGGGAAATCATGTTCAACTCTTTCATTTAAAAATTGTTCTCCATATAAACACTTTTTACATAAAATTACATATGTAATAGTTATTAGAGAATCATCCTCAAGTGTGTCGTTTATTAACACACTACATTACCTCCTCCCCCCACCCCCAGTTTTAGAGAATAATGTATTCCTCAAAACTACAGTAAACATCTGTGCTTTTAATTCTAAACTCTCCCACCAACTGTGGAACCATGCTCTACTAATTATCATTTCCTTTGCCTCTATCCACCTTTCCTACATTTCCAATATCTCTCTTTCAATTTCACGATAACTTACAAGTATGTACAACTTCCCCCCAATCTAAGAAACACTATTGCTTTCTTTCTTTTCCCCCCTTGCCAATGAACATCTTAAATATCCTCTTTATCAGCACCTATGCGTTTCAAAATTTGTTCTAATTTATCTTCTCTCCTCATTATATTTACACTGTGTTCTCCTAACCCCCAGTCACTTCTTGTTCACCAAATCCAATAGCCATATCTTAGCTGTCTAACTGAAATTTTGTATCCTTCGACAGCCATCTCCCCAACCCCCCATGCCCCTCACCCTAGTTCACTGAATTTTTATAATCGTTTCTTTTATTTCCCATCTCTAGGTCGTTGCTCATACAACTTCCCTTCTCTAGAATTTTCTTTCCTCTTCTTTTTCTTTCTTTCTTTTTTTTTTTAACCTTGTACTCCCATTTTAAAAACTTCAAACACCACCCGTCTCTCCGTGTTCAGCTTTACTGCTGTATCTTTTGAGTACCCTGTAACATCCCAGCTGAACGTGATGATGCTTTTTCTGAATCTTGAAAAGAATTTTATTGCTATCTCTCTTACCATTTCTTGCCTTTTAATAGTTATTTATATGAACATCTTTTAAAATCTTACAAATCTTAATATTTCTTTAAATAATAGCTTCATTGAGATATAATTTACAGGCCATAAAATTCATCCTTTTAAGTATACAATTTAGTGGTTTTTAGTATATTCATAGAATTGTGCAACCATAGGGATAATGGTGGTTTAATTGTCTTCTAACTGGCACATTTTGAGAGGATAGGAGGCTCTATTAATAATTACTCAGGAAAAATAAGTAACTGCCCTGGGAAAACCATGATAGAAGATGTGTTCCATCCATATGATTGACTTTTAACTTTGAGGATACTTAGCAATTTATTCATACTTTTCTTGACTTGTATTAACTGACTTCCATTCATTCTTGATCTTTCAGAAATGTGTTGCTATTTCATATATGTTGGTAAAATATGCACCCCGTACCCCAGTTTTCCTACAACATTATCTCTTCTGTTATGACTCCTTTTTATATTTTCTACTTTTTTTAATCTGTAGGGTTTTGCGAGATAATGGAGACATGTATGTGTGTAAAGTCTGCCATCTTGAATTGACAGAATTTTAAGGAAAACTAGTTCAACTTTGGCATTTGTGGATTTAATTGATGCCATGAGTTAGGCTGTGTTAAATGATTTATGTTAAAATAGGGGTCTGACAAAGATTACTGTTAAGTATACAGTGTTGATGGTTAGATTAGCACCAGAATATATGCCTCGTAAGTGGAGAAAAAGGCCTAGGGCAAGGCTTCAATCACTTGTAAAACATTTGTATACAGAGAATTGTGTTAGTCAGGGTTCTCCAGAGAGACAGAATCAACAGGATGTGTTATAAATATATGAGAGAGATTTATTAGGGGAATTAGCTCATGCGACTGTGAAGAAAAGTCCCATAATAGGCCATCTGCAAACTGGATGCTGGTAGCGTGCCTCAGTCCAAATCCGAAGGCCTCAAAACAAGGGAAGCTGACGGTGCCCTTGGTATAAGTCCTGGGACCCAAAAGCTGAAGTCTCAAGCTCTAATGTTCACAGACAGGAGAGAAGAGTGTGTCCCAGCTCCAGCGGATAGAGAGCATCACCCTTTTTCTCTGTCCTTTGTTCTCTCCCCAGTGGATTGGATGGTTCCCACCCACATTGAGGGAGGGTCTTTCCCACCCAGTCCACTCAGACTCTCACACTAATCTCTGCTGGAAACACCCTCATGGGCACAACTTAAAAAGATAGCTTTATCCAGTTTCTCGGCATTCCTTAATCTAATCAAGTTGACACCTAGAATTAACCTTCACAAGAATCTTGTTAATATAACCAAATCTTGTTAATTGTATCAAATAATGAATAGTCTGAGTCATGAAGCATTTAAAAAGAAATAAAAATTTTAAGCTTTTAAGTGTGCACTTCACTGCTTTCTGAGATGATTTGTATATCAGAGGGAAGGACAGTCCCCACAGTGGGCACATCAAGTGTAAAGCCCTGAGTAAGGAACTTGCCTGCTCTGTTCAAAGAACAGTCATGAGGCCAGTTTAGTTAAGGTGGAATGAATGAGGGGAGAAGTAGAAGGACAGACAGTCAGAGAAGTTAAGTCCCATATATCAGAATAAGGACTTTGTGTTTATTCTGAATAAGATGGGAAACCATTAAAAAGTTGCAAATAGAGGAGTGAGATTATGTTTTAATAAGATCCTTATGTCTGCTTGTGGAAAATATGCTAAAGCTGGACAAACATATAGAAAAGGGAGTACAGTTAGGAGAAGACTGCAGTAACACAGGCAAAAATCATTGTGTCGTGGGCCAAGTTGATGTTGTGTAAAAAACACCCAAATTCTGGATATATTTAGATATATAATATATAATATATTCTGGACATATTCTGGAAGATAGAGTAAGTAGAATTGGCTGGCAAATTTTGTGTAGTGTGTGAGAAAGGAAAAGACATCCAGGATGATGCTCAGGTTTACATCTCCTCATTCCATGTAAGTTGTGTAAGGATAGGAATCACATGTGCTTGTTCAGTGTTGTGTCCTTTTCTATGTCTAGTTCACAGGCAGCAGTGAAAAGCACTGAGTGAAAGAGTAAAACATTCATGTAAGACACCATATCCATAGTTTGTATATGAAGCAGAGATTCCCCTTTTTCCATGCCACCAAATTCTTAATCTTTTAGAAAGTCCTTTTTCTCAGGCACAGTGATGGTAGATATATGGATCCTTCCTTTAAGATCCAGGTGTCTCTCCCAAATACCCTTCTGTTGTTCTTGCACTGGTGGATCTACCCCTGTGGGGCAGCAGTTGGTTTTTTTTACCCTTCTAGATCAGGTAGGACAAGTTTTTGTTATATGGACCAGTTTCTTTTGCTTCCTCTAAGATTCACAAAGTACTCAAGCTACGTGCTCATTTTCACAAAGAAAGAGGGACCATATCTTCTTTTCTCTAAGTCCAGCACACTCCCCCATTTGATGGTTTGTGTTTTGGAAGAGTCACTTCTGACCTCTGAGGGAGACTTCCACAACAGTATATGTCTTCTGGAGCCCTCAATTTGGCCCCACCCGTATCAAAGAGCAACCCAACCAAGGGCCTGATGAGTCATGTTAGTCCTGTTACACTGGTAATGTTCTATTATGGGGATAACAATTGTTTCCTTGGTGGTGCCTAGAAACAGAATATGTTGACTTAGTTGCAAATGTTCTCTATATGGTACAATGCTGTACGGTATGGAAAATCTATATGAACATATTTTAGAATAAAATGATATAATAAAGAATAAAACTCAGAATTTTACTTTCAACGTTTTTGCCACAGGAAAAATGACAAATCCAATTCACAAGGCTCATAGTTAAAGTTGTTGGAGAGATGATGGTGACAAATATGTCAGAATGTCCCAGAGACTAAGGGTATCATTCCAGCAACTAAGTGAGGTAAATCTGAATTTTGAAGGAAAAGAAAGAAAAAAGAAAAAGAAGGAAAGAAAAATTATGTAATCTATGCTTGGTCACCCTAGGGTGACCAGGTCATTAGTTATTAATAGTTCTGAAATCACTGGTATTAAGTGGGACCAAAAATAGGATTATAGTTAATACACTTGTGAAACCCTCTCTGATATCAATGCTACTGTCAGACCTTTTCAAGGCTGTCCTGTGGTTAATTTCTCCAATTAGGCTGTAAAAGTTCAGGGGACACCCTGAGTTTATGAGCATTGAGCCTGGCTTTGTCCTACCAGCTTCCTCAATAATATTGTGACTGTTAGGTTTTAAAATGGTTTCTATGTGTTTGCCCTTTTATTTACTTTAGCCACTGGACACACCTTTTCCTTTTTATGCATGTGTGTTGATGGCCTTTCCTTGTAATAACAGTTGACATAATCCTGTTGAACTGAAAGAAAACACTACTAAGGAAAACACCAGATATTTCCAACTTTCTCAGACCTTCTATGAAGGAATGTAGACCTCAAACCAGGGTCAGGTGGAGAAAGAGTTATCAGTGGTGCAACTACGTATTTCAGTTCTCCAGCGTTCTTCTCTTTCTTTGGGATTTACGTCGTTGCTCCTATTCTGTTCCCATACTGAATTGAAACAAAAGAAATGTTTTTTTTTTTTTTTTTCTGATTGGCAGAAATAATGAGATATTTTGCTTGATAGGCAAATGTTTTAAACCAGAAATAACAACCATTGCTGGAAAATACTCAGGGATATGAACTTTCCCTTACTTTGGTGGCAGGAGTGTGAAATCCTCAATTTGTTTTGGCAAATACATCTGAGAGCAACTATTTGAATTAAAACTACTTTATATTATACAGCGTTCCAGTTCTTGAATTCTAACTTAAATTAAAACATAACACTTGATAAAGGACATATGTGGACACATGTTATTTGTAGCATTGTTTGTAGTGCCAGTAAACCATAAGCAATCTGAATCTCTATCAATAGGGAATTGAATAAATCATGGCATGTTTGTGTGTACACGTGTGTGTGCGCGTGCGCGCGCACACACACAGTAGAAAATGATGTAGCTCCTGAAGAGAATGAGTAAAATGTATATGTATCAGGACATGTAAATGTCCTGAATAAGAGTGATGTTCACAATATACAGTGAGATTAAAAAACAAAAAACCAGACAGCAAATTTAGAGTCAAGTGAATAATAATGCATTAAAAAAAAAAAAAAACAACTAAGAACAGGTTATGTGATAGACCAAAGAGAAAATGGGTTCAAGTATACACCCAATTCTTCACATTTGTGACCTAAGGGAGATATGGCAGGATTTTTAACTTTTTACTCATTCCTTTATTCATCTATTACATCACAAAAGGGAAGAGGTAGAGGGGATTAAAAAAAGGTGGGAACACCATCCTGTTGATAGGAGCTGGTTGAGAGCGTGGCTGGACACCAATATGGCAGCCAGACTCATTATGTCCTCCCTGTGTGGGAGCAGGGGGCTGTCTCTGATTTTTTCAGCACAGAGACTTAGAAAAGGAGGATATTGACTGAGAAGGAAGAAAGAGAACATGGCTAGACGATGCAAGTTACCTGCGGTTATGGACAGCTCCTCTCCCCTGTACGGTTGTCTTTTAAGTTGCCCAGGGCACCTCTGCAATTATGTTCAGGACAATTTCTGCCTGAACCTGTGCCAAGTTCCTAAGTTGGGGAGGGTGAAGGTAGTAAAAGGTTACTGATGGATGAGGGTGCATCTACTCCAGGTAGATGAGTAGAAACTTCATGCTGAGTCAAGAAATTTACCAGATGTCCAGGCTTCCCTTCCTCACAGAGCTAGGCAGGCACCAGTGGCACCTGTGGGGGTGTCACTGTCCAAAGATTTGCCAGGAAAAGAATATGGTAGTATAATGTTTGAAATTATTAATCTGTGCTTCCCCTCCCCATATACATTTTGCTTTTTCTATTTTTCCTTATTTAAGCAAGTAGTTGGCCCTGGGAAGTGTGAGGCAGGTAATGTTTGTGGCTATTAATTTTCAATAACTTAAGTAGAAGGGCAAGTCAGGTAAGCTTGCCAGAAAAAGCCACATGGAGGATTTGTAGGCATAGACCAAGTGTTGGGGCCAGAGACATGAGGGGAGGTGAATTTTCCAAGCTAGAAGCAGATTCCCATGTGGACAGGGGAGTGTTGGGAGTAGGAGAAGGAGAAGATGGAAGTCGGTGGAAACAAGAAGATAGGGTCAGTGTGCCCTCACTTCCAGCTATGTAAAGACAGGGTTGGCAAAGAGGAAATGGAGCTTGGAATTGAGGCAAATGAAACTAGGAGGATCCATTCCCCCAAAACTAGACATTTTGGAATTACAAAAAAATTCTGGGATGAACATTCTTGTGACCCTGTGTAAAAGTTTTTCTGGAATTTATGCTTTACAATTTGACTTACTGGGTCCTGAGCTTCAAACTTTGCTAGATATTGCCAGTATCCTTTCCAGGTTATACTGGTTTGCTCTCTTATGTTTTTCTTCTGAAATTTATACTGTGCTGCTCCAATGTTCATTAATCATCAGTAATTAAATTAAGAATTTGAAAGTTTCTGTTTCCCCTACTTCCTCACAATTATTTGTCCTTGTCAGACTTTTGGAAATTTTCTAGTCTGACAAACATGAAAGAGTATATTGTTTTAATTTGCATGTTTCTATCACTAGCAAGTTACAGCTTTTTTTTTTTTTTTCATATGTTTACTGGCCATACAGAGTTTCTCTTCAATGAATGGAAGGTTTATATTCATTATTTATTGGGATTTTCGTCTTTTCTTTCTTTATAGGATATTTCTATATCTTCTAAATTGCCATTTTTCAAAGGCATTATAAATAATCTCTTTCTTGCCTTTCACTTTGCTTATGGTGTCTGATGTATAGAAATTTAAAATATTAATGTCATCAAATTTATTCATCTTTTAGTTTATACTTAATGGTTTGCTCTTTTATTTATTTTTTCTTAGTAGACTCTATTTTTCAGAGAAGTTTTAGGTTCATAGTAAAATTGAGCAGGAGATAAAGAAATTTCTCATACACCCCCTGTCCCTACATATGCACGACTTCCTCCATTTTCAATGTCCCCCACCAGAGTGGTGCATTTGTTGTAATTGATAAACCTTTTCATATCTTAAGAATTTTTTTCTTACTTTAATATTATGAGATAGTCTCTTACATTTTCTCCTGAAAATTTTAAGGGTTACTTTTTGTCTTCAATCCATGTAGCCTTCCTATTGGTATATGGAATGAGGGGAAACTTAATTTTCTGATGCATTTTTAAATTTGTTCCTCAATTACATGAGGGAGACCATCCTATTGGCAAATTCACCTGTGTCTTCACTGAAATATCCAGGATAACAAAGCAGTTCACAGCAGGCATCAGGACAGGACATCGTGAGTTAGTCACTAGACTCGTGGAAAAGTCTCAGAAAGCAAAGAGCAGACAGGGCATTACCATGATTAATGAGTACAGTGACTTCTTTGAATTCTTCCCTGTCAAGAACATTGGCTGATGGGGAACCAGGGATATTCATTGATTGAAAAGAGGTACAGCTGGTCTGCCCTCACTACTGGATGTCAGGATCCGGGTCAAAACAATCAACCAATCAGCAAACACAGCAGCAAATAAGGGAGAACTGACACAGCCAAATTATTTTCCAAACAAATGTAGATGACCCAGAGAAAAATATTTTCTGGGAAATGTTTCCTCTCTACTATCACTCATTTATTTGATGTACACCATAATCTTTTCAAGTTAAAAAAAATTTTAAGTGTAGTGGAATGTAGTGGAGAGAAGGGAAAAATTATTCGTTAATTGTTTAGTTGGGAAAAATAATATTTATATTTATTCCCCCTAAAAGAACAAAATAAAAACAATTTTAATAGTTTGAGAAGAGATTACAATTTTTTTAAAATACAATTTTCTTCCTTAGAAGTAAAACAACTATTACGGATTTCATGGTAATTTTGGTATTTATACAACACCTTAAATAAAATTGAAAAACCCTTGAGTTATATAAAGCTCATACTTGTATTATGTTCTCTAAAGTAAGATATCAGTGTACATTTTCTTAGTTATAATTAAAAGGTATAAATCAGAATCCAGTTTGTGATTTCTAACCTGACTCTCAATATAAGCATTTGAAACATAGTTTGATCTTTGTGAAAATATTTTTTTAAAAATAAAAATGATTAGCTGGGAATATCCCACATGTATTCTAAATCCCCCAGTTGAACTAGGTAATTTTTCTTATTCTTCCACACCGCACAGCATTCTTTCTATGAATGACATCAGTTTGGAAATACCCCATGGTTTTCTGAGTTATAAATGGATGAACTCCTGATTATCTTATGACTCATACTTTCACTTCTGTTTTTTATACTACCATTCTGTAAAAGTGAAAATGAAACTGTGTGTCATTGGCCAGCAGCTCACAAGGGAGAGGAAAAAGTATGGTTGAATGGAATGATTTACAAAATATTTAAGGATTATAGCATGAGAATATTGTAAAAACCATTCCTTAAGGAAAAACAGTGCACTTGTGACAAAACTAATGCTCTTAGAAAGTTACTCTGGGACTTAACAGTGACTATCGTCAGTGTTCTGTTTCACATAAGAGCACTGGTTATGATTTTTTCTGGCATTTATTTATTTATGTAGTTATTACTTATGACTCAATTTTTTTTTTAGTAGAATTCGGTTATGAATCCCAGCATTCTAACTCTAGAATTTATTCCCTTAACCATTACACTACAGTAGCAATTTTATGAGAGATAGCTAGAAAGAAAAAAGAGAGAAAGAAAGAAAGGAAAAAAGGAAGGAAGGAAGGAAAGAAGGAAGGAAGGAAGGAAAGAATGAAGGAAGGAAGAAAAAGTTCCAGCATGACTCCTGGTTTGAGAGCCTTTATTCATCCTGCAAGTTTTCTTAGGACACGGGTCACCCTTGCTCACTGCTGTATTCTCTGCAACGTAGTCAGTTCTTGGCACCTAGCAACACTGAACAAATATTTGTTGAATAAATGAATACAGTAGCTTAAAAGCAAATTCTTGTACTTCATGGTTTTCTGTGGAAAGCCACAAGAAAAAAATTTCTTCTGAGGTCTCAGCATTCTCGTAACCATGAAGTATCAGGAATCTCATAAATTTCTCTTGTGAGATCCTTTAAGCAGTAACACTTAGTATCCTGAGGTATGAAGTCTAAGCTCGGATGCATTAGTGGCTAGAATGGGAATTTTATAGAATGGAATTTTGCCAGAGATTTTAAGCCCTTTATAAAGATTGATATAATTGGAAAAATTGTTAGTTATTAAAAGAAATCTTTCTATTAAGAATAAATTTACCTTCTTGAATTGCTTGTAGCAAAATGGCCATTCCTACCAAAAAATTACGTCTTGTGAGTCAATATGTGTTTTCCTATAGATGAATTAATTCCTCACCTTCAAATCTTCCCTTCCCAGATGAAAAATTTTTTTTCTACCTACCCTACTTTGATGCTTATATTTCAAATTTACCAACTCTTTTAGATTAAGACATTGAAGAATTTCTTACTATGAGGGGATAGCACCTTCTGTTTTAACCATCATTAACATCTTAAGATGGAATAGTCTAACAGACCAGTTAACCTGTTACTTTTTGGATGTTTAAGAGTTAAGAACACAGGAGGATATGAGTATATAAGTGGTAAGGAGTAAAAAATGTCTGCATATGTGCAGCAGCAGATGTGGTGTGTGAAGGATAGTTAGTAGAAAATATAAAAATTACTCCTTCCAAAAAATTTTCAGGAGGGCCCCCAGACACCATTTGAAAACATTAGAACACCCCAATGTAAGTTACACCCATAACTTGAGCTGAAAATGACGTTGAAAATGTGCTGACATAGCAATGATGATAATACAATGGTTGTTGTTTTAAGTCACTACCTTTTGTGATAGTTTGTTCATCAGCAATAGATTACTAGAAAGGAATTGGAAGGATTAAATGGATATTAATAAAAAGAAAGTCGGTCTGATTCTCTTTGAAAACGTAAGGAAATTAACAGCAGGAATATGTAAATCATTTTAATGAGATAAAATAGCTTATAAACCGGTAAGACTTGTAATCTGCTAAATATTTTTAAAAGAAATAATGAACTAAACAGAAGGAAATTTGGTCAGCCTGGCACATAAAATAAGAAAACAAAGAATCCATGGGGTTCACTTTGGCAGAGGATGCTAGAGACATTTGGTTCCAAGATTTGTCCTTTATGATGCCAATTGTTGAGATTGTAGCCTCAGCTATTCTTTGCTTGATGCCATTAAACAGCTTGTTCAAATCAGCCCCTCCTGACTCTAAATTCATGTTAAGTAAGCAATATTTTGATTATAATTTGACTTCCAATATAATTTTGTAAAGAAGGAGAGCTTTGTTTGGAGAGCCCCCTGGGCAGTTGTAAGTCTTATTATAATTAATAAGACAGGTTTCTTTCTTTCTTTCTTTTTTTTTTTTGTACAGAATTCTCCTGAATCTAGTTTCTGTAAATTACAATTCTAAAGTTTGACTAAGTATGGCTCACTGACAAGACTGAGTTTTGAACTGACAAGGTTGACCACAGAGTTTGGGCTGCAGTGCCTTCCCCAAGGTTGTCACCACTTTGACAGTTCCTCAGGTCCTCCCCACTTCTTGAGGGGACACAGTGTGATGACAACCTGGTAAAATGCGTGGCATAGAGTGATGCACTGCAAATGTTAGTTCCCATCCTAAAGTGTTTCCTCTGGCAGCTTGAACGAGGACGAAGGAAAGGAAATCATGCACTTGAGAAGAAGCAGAGCAGGGAGAAAAAAGAGAGCCGTTTGTTGAAGGCGACACTTTGCTGACGTAGTAAACTCTAGAAGAAATTTGTCTTGTGATAGTGTATTGTACCTTGCCAGGTGTGACGGTTGATTTTATGTGTCAACTTGATTGGGCCATGGGTTGCCCAGACATTTGGTGAAACATCATTCTGGATATGTCTGTGAGAGTGTTTTGGGATGAGATTAACATTTATTTTTTATTTTTTTTATTTTTATTTTTTAGGTGGTAGCAGAGATTCTGATCTGATTTTATTGTAAACATTCTGGGGGTTGTGCCTAAACACTGATATTTTTATTTATTTATTTTTTTAAATTTTATTTTGTCGATATACATTGTAGCTGATTATTGCTCCCCATCACCAAGACCTCCCTCCCTTCTCCCTCCCCCCCTTCCCCCCAACAATGTCCTTTCTGTTTGCTTGTCGTATCAACTTCAAATAATTGTGGTTGTTATATCTTCTTCCCCCCCCCGTTTTTGTGTGTGTGTGTGTGTGTGTGTGTGTGTGTGTGTGTGTGAATTTATATATTAATTTTTAGCTCCCACCAATAAGTGAGAACATGTGGAATTTCTCTTTCTGTGCCTGACTTGTTTCACTTAATATAATTCTCTCAAGGTCCATCCATGTTGTTGCAAATGGCAGTATTTCATTCGTTTTTATAGCTGAGTAGTATTCCATTGTGTAGATGTACCACATTTTCCATATCCACTCATCTGATGATGGGCATTTGGGCTGGTTCCAACTCTTGGCTATTGTAAAGAGTGCTGCGATGAACATTGGGGAACAGGTATACCTTCGACTTGATGATTTCCATTCTTCTGGGTATATTCCCAACAGTAGGATAGCTGGGTCGTATGGTAGATCTATCTGCAATTGTTTGAGGAACCTCCATACCATTTTCCATAGAGGCTGCACCATTTTGCAGTCCCACCAACAATGTATGAGAGTTCCTTTTTCTCCACAGCCTCGCCAGCATTTATCGTTCAGAGTCTTTTGGATTTTAGCCATCCTAACTGGGGTTAGATGGTATCTCAATGTGGTTTTGATTTGCATTTCCCGGATGCTGAGTGATGTGGAGCATTTTTTCATATGTCTGTTGGCCATTTGTACATCTTCCTTAGAGAGATGCCTACTTAGCTCTTTTGCCCATTTTTTAATTGGGTTGCTTGTTTTCTTCATGTAAAGTTGTTTGAGTTCCTTATATATTCTGGATATTAATCCTTTGTCAGATGTATATTTTGCAAATATTTTCTCCCACTCTGTTGGTTGTCTTTTAACTCTGTTAATTGTTTCTTTTGCTGTGCAGAAGCTTTTTAGTTTGATATAATCCCATTTGTTTATTTTTCCTTTGGTTGCCCGTGCTTTTGGTGTCGTATTCATGAAGTCTGTGCCCAGTCCTATTTCCTGAAGTGTTTCTCCTATGTTTTCTTTAAGAAGTTTTATTGTTTCAGGGTGTATATTTAAATCCTTAATCCATTTTGAGTTGATTTTAGTATACGGTGAGAGGTATGGATCTAGTTTCATTCTCCTGCATATGGATATCCAGTTCTCCCAGCACCATTTGCTGAAGAGGCAGTCCCTTCCCCAGTGAATAGGCTTGGTGCCTTTGTCAAAGATCAGATGGCAGTAAGTGTGTGGGTTGATTTCTGGATTCTCTATTCTATTCCATTGGTCAGTGTGTCTGTTTTTATGCCAGTACCATACTGTTTTGGTTATTATAGCTTTGTAGTATAGCTTAAAGTTAGGTAGTGTTCTGCCTCCAGCTTTATTTTTTTTGCTCAGCATTGCTTTGGCTATGCGTGGTCTTTTATTGTTCCATATAAATGTCTGGATAGTTTTTTCCATTTCTGAGAAAAATGTCTTTGGAATTTTGATGGGGATTGCATTGAATTTGTATATCACTTTGGGTAGTATGGACATTTTCACTATGTTGATTCTTCCAATCCAAGAGCATGGAATATCTTTCCATCTTCTTGTATCCTCTCTAATTTCTCTCAGCAGTGGTTTGTAGTTCTCATTATAGAGATTTTTCACCTCCTTGGTTAACTCAATTCCTAAGTATTTTATTTTTTTGGTGGCTATTGTAAATGGGCAGGCTTTCTTGATTTCTCGTTCTGCATGTTCACTATTAGAGAAAAGAAATACTACTGATTTTTGTGTGTTGATTTTGTATCCTGCTACTGTGCTGAAATCATTTATCAATTCCAACAGTTTTTTTGTAGAGGTTTTAGGTTCTTCGATATATAGGATCATGTCATCTGCAAACAGGGACAGTTTGACTTCATCTTTTCCGATCTGGATGCCCTTTATTTCCTTCTCTTCTCTGATTGCTCTGGCTAGTACTTCCAACACTATGTTGAATAGGAGTGGTGAGAGTGGGCATCCTTGTCTAGTTCCTGTTCTTAAAGGAAAAGCTTTCAGCTTTTCCCCATTCAGGATGATATTGGCAGTGGGTTTGTCATATATGGCTTTAATTATGTTGAGATACTTTCCCTCTATACCTAACTTATAGAGAGTCTTTGTCATGAACTTTATCAAATGCTTTTTCAGCATCTATAGAGATGATCATATGGTCCTTGTGTTTGAGTATATTAATATGGTGTATCACATTTATTGATTTGCATACGTTGAACCAACCTTGCATCCCTGGGATGAATCCCACTTGATCGTGGTGAATAATTTTACGTATGTGTTGCTGTATTCTGTTTGCTAGTATTTTAGTGAGGATTTTTGCATCTATATTCATCAAGTATATCGGCCTGTAGTTTTCTTTTTTGGTTATATCTTTACCTGGTTTTGGTATCAGGATGATGTTTGCTTCATAGAATGAGTTTGGGAGATTTGTGTCCATTTCAATCTTTTGGAATAGTTTGTAAAGAATCGGTGTCAATTCCTCTTTGAATGTTTGGTAAAATTCTGCTGTGAATCCATCGGGTCCTGGGCTTTTCTTTGTTGGGAGCCTTCTGATAACAGCTTCAATCTCCTTTATTGTTATTGGTCTGTTCAAATTTTCTACATCTTCACGGTTCAGTTTTGGGAGCTTGTGTGTGTCCAGAAATTTATCCATTTCCTCCAGATTTTCTAATTTGTTGGCGTATAGTTGTTTATAGTAGTCTCGAATGATTCCTTGTATTTCAGATGAATCAGTTGTAATATCACCTTTTTCATTTCTAATTTTTGTTATTTGAGTCTTCTCTCTTCTTTTTTTTGTTAGCCATGCTAATGGTTTGTCAATTTTATTTATCTTTTCAAAAAACCAACTTTTTGATTCGTTGATCTTTTGAATTGTTTTTTGGTTTTCAATTTCATTCAGTTCTGCTCTGATCTTAATGATTTCTTTCCGTCTGCTAACTTTAGGTTTGGATTGTTCTTGTTTTTCTAGTTTTTAAGGTGAAGTGTTAGGTTGTTCACTTGCCATCTTTCTATTCTTCTGAAGTGAGCATTTAATGCAATAAAATTTCCCCTCAATACTGCTTTTGCAGTATCCCACAGGTTTTGGTATGATGTATCATTGTTTTCATTAGATTCAATAAATTTTTTGATTTCCTGGTTGATTTCTTCTTGGACCCATATGTCATTAAGTAGAATGCTGTTTAATTTCCATGTGTTTGTATAGTTTCCAGAGTTTCATTTGTTATTAATTTCTAGTTTTAATCCATTGTGGTCTGAGAAGATACATGGGATAATTCTAATTTTTTTGAATTTATTGAGACTTGATTTGTGACCTAATATGTGATCTATCCTGGAGAATGATCCATGTGCTGATGAGAAGAATGAATATTCTGAGGGTGTTGTGTGGAATGTTCTGTAGATATCTGCCAATTCCAATTGGTCTAGAGTCTTGTTGAGATCTTGTGTTTCTCTACTGATTCTTTGCCTAAATGATCTGTCAAATATTGACAGTGGGGTGTTCAGGTCCCCTGCTATTATGGTATTAGTGTCTATTTCCTTCTTTAGGTCTAATAGAGTTTGTTTTATAAATCTGGCTGCTCCAACATTGGGTGCGTATATATTTATGATTGTTATGTCTTCTTGATGGATCAGTCCTTTTATCATTAAGTAGTGTCCCTCATTGTCTCTTTTTATGGTTTTTAGTTTAAAGTCTATTTTGTCAGATATAAGAATAGCTACTCCAGCTCGTTTTTCTTTTCTGTTTGCATGGTAAATCTTTTTCCATCCTTTCACTCTTAGTCTGTTTGAATCTTTATGGGTGAGGTGGGTCTCTTGTAGGCAGCATATAGTTGGGTCCTGCTTTTTGATCCAGTCAGCCAGTCTATGTCTTTTAATTGGGGAATTTAAGCCTTTTACATTAAGAGTTGTTATTGAAAGGTGTTGATTTATTCCTAGCATTTTATTGGTTGTTTGGTTGTCTTAGGGTTCTTTTGTTCCTTGCTTTCTGATTTACTGTTTGCTTTCTTTGTTTGGTGGTTCCTTAGGTTGTAGATAGTGTTTTTGTTAGCTTGTTTTCTCTTCATGAATGCCATTTTTATTATACTAGCGGGTTTAGATTTTTCTTGGGTTTTTATGGCAGTGGTAGGTATTTTTCAGGAACCAAGCCCAGTACTCCCTTGAGGATTTCTTGTAAGGGTGGTCGTGTGGTAGTGAACTCCCGCAGTTTTTGTTTGTCTGAGAAATATACTATTTGCCCCTCATTTCGGAAGGATAGCCTTGCAGGGTAGAGTATTCTTGGCTGGCAATCTTTGTCTTTTAGTATTTTGAAAATATCATCCCATTCCTTTCTAGCTTTTAGGGTTTGTGATGAAAAGTCTGATGTTAATCTGATTGGGGTCCCTTATAGGTGATTTGACGCTTCTCTCTTGCAGCTTTTAAGATTCTCTCTTTGTCTCTGAGTTTTGCTAGTTTGACTATGACATGTCTTGGAGAAGGCCTTTTTGGGTTGAATACGTTTGGAGATCGTTGAGCTTCCTGGATCTGAAGATCTGTGATTTTTCCTATACCTGGGAAGTTTTCTGCCACTATTTTGTTGAATATGTTTTCAATGGAATCTCCATTTTCCTCCCCTTCTGGAATACCCATGACTCGGATATTTGAGCGCTTGAGGTTGTCTGATATCTCTCTCAGATTTTCTTCCATGTCCTTGATTCTTTTTTCTTTCTTTTTGTCTGCTTGTGTTATTTCAAACAGCCCATCTTCAAGTTCAGAGGTTCTCTCTTCAACTTCGACAAGCCTGCTGGTTAAACTCTCCGTTGTGTTTTTTATTTCGCTGAATAACTTCTTCAGCTCAGCAAGTTCTGCTACATTTTTTTTCAGGACATTGATTTCCTTGTACATTTCCTCTTTCAGATCCTGTATACTTTTCCTCATTTCATCATGATGTCTAGCTGAGTTTTCTTGTATCTCATTCAGTTTCCTTAGAATTATCACTCGAAATTCCTTGTCAGTCATTTCAAGGGCTTCTTGTTCTATAGGATCTAGAGTTTGAGATTTATTAACTTTTGGTGGTGTACTTTCTTGATTTTTTTGTATTTCTGGTATCTTTTTTTTTGGTGTTTATTCATTGTGGCAGGGGGTTGCACAGACCACTGGTTTGAGATTAATGACTAACTAGGATGTTGCTGTGGTTGCCAATTTCGTATGGCTCCCTCAGTGACTGCTCAGTTGGCCTCTAGTGCCTTGTGTGTGTGGTTGCCTCGGGTCTTGGGCTTCTCCGGGGAGCCACCTTTCTGGTCAGCTTGGACTCTGCTGGGCTGGTGGATCACGTACCACAGGGTGTGTGATCTCTGTTGAGCTTTCACTTCCTGTGCAGGACTTCTCCCCGTTCTGTGTGTTCTGGCCCAGGCTGTTAGATCGTGCAGTGGCGACCCCACCGGGGGTGTGGTTTCTGTCGAGTCTCCGCCTCCTGGCCGCACGTCTCCCCCCTCTTTGCGCACTGTGCTGGGCTGGGGCGTGTCTTCTGCACCCCTCGTCTATCAGCTGGGCCTTCAAGACCCTGCTCGGCACCGCCTCGCCCAGGAAGTCTACCAGGTTTCTGCTAGGCACAGACGACCGGTCACTCTGGGTGCCTTTGTAGCACTGTGTAGATCTTTCTCGGGTCTTGTTCACCTTTGTATCCCCCCCGGTATAAACCGAGCCTAGCGCCCGCCTGCAGCCTGCTCTCCGGCAGGTTCAAGCGGACCTGGGAACTCTCCTACCACACTATTCCCAACCAGAAATTCGTTAGGCTTTTTTCCAAACTGGTGGCCGCAGAGATGGTATCTGCCTCCCAGTAACGGGAAGCTTACTGGGGGCCGGAGTCCAGGGTGTGGTGGAGTGACAGTCGGCCCTCCCGTACTTCCTTGCCCTCCCAACACTGGCCGGGGATGCCCCATGCCACCAGCCCCACCAGAGATCTGGGGAGGGAGTGGGAGAGGAGGCCGGTCCGCAGGCTCCGGAAAGCCGTGCGCCAGGCCAAGCAAGTGGGAGGGCTCAGTGATGGCCGAGCAGGGTGGAGCTGCCCGCACCTGGGAAAATGGAGGCAGCACCGGGGCAGTGAGTGGCCTGGTGGTGCAGGCGGGAGCCAGGTGGGCATCCGCCCCCCGAACAGAGCTGGACCAGGGGGTCACTCACAGTGCTGTGCCAGGTCGGGTGCTCGCTCTCTGTCTCTGGTTTGTCGCCTTCCGTCTTCTCGGCTGCTGCCGCCTCGGGCTGTTCAGTCGCGGCGCGGCTCGGGCGCTCCCAGGAATCTTCTTTAATGCCGGCCTGAAACCTCGAATCCTGAATAGAGCCGCTGGCCGCCTTCAGCGCAGCCCCGGCCTCCGGGATCCTGGCTGCATCCACAGCAGCCCTGGCGCCGTGTTCCCTGTTTCGAGACTCGCTTTTGCAGCTAAGAAACAGTTCTTTTCCTGCTCCATACTTCAAAGCTGTTGCCTGTAAATGAGGCAGCCTCTCCTGCCGGGGGCAAAGTGGCAGTCACCCCCCACGACCGGCCAGCAGCAGCGGTCCTCCCTTAAGAGATGGCAAGAGGAAGGTCCACAAGTTTCCCGGCTGCCTGAGGCCCAGTGGCCGCCTTTTCCACCTCAGCTACTCCGCGCCAGCTGCCGCAGCCGCCGCCATGTTGCAACTCCTAAACACTGATCGAGATTAACATTTAAATTGATAAATAGAGTAAAGCAGATTGGCCTCCATGGCGTGGCTGGGGCTCACCCAATCAGTTGAAGGCCTGTGGATACAGCAAAATGTTGATCCTCCCATGAATAAGAGGGGACTCCGCTTGCCCGAGTGCCTTTAAAGTGAGACGTTAAGGACTGGCCCGTGGCTCACTCGGGACAGTGTGGTGCTGATAACACCAAGGCCACGGGTTCGGATCCTATATAGGCATGGCTGGTTGGCTCGCTGGCTGAGCGTGGTGCTGACAACACCGAGCCAAGGGTTAAGATCCTGTTAACGGTCATCTTTAAAAAAAAAAAAAAAAAAAAAAAAAAAAAAATATATATATATATATATATATAAATAAAATGAGACATTAGTTTTTTCCTGCTTTTGGGCTTTAACTGAAACATTGGTTTTTCCTGGGTCTCACCATGCCAGTCTTGGGACTGGAACTACACCATGGGCTCTCCTAAGTTTCCAACTTGCTGAGTGCAGATCTTGGGATTCCATGATCATGTGTGCCATTTCCATGTAATAAATTATATATATATATGGGGGTACTTCTAAAAGTTTATGGAAAAATAGAATTGAAAGACAATATGAATCTTTTCATGAACGTTTTGAAGACTTGCTCATGTACACTTACACACACACTCACACATCTTATTGGTTCTGTTTCTCTGGAGAAGCCTGACTAATACATTAGATCTCTTCACAATATGGCATGTTACCAGAAAATTTTACTTTTGCAAATGTACTCACTGGCAAGGGAAAATATTTTCATTTAAACTAGATTTTTTTTTTTTTTTGTGACTCAGGACAAATGTGTTCCTATTTTTTTCTTTAATGAGGATACATCCCATCTCATTAACACTTGTCAAATTTATCCTCAGTACCTGAATTTAAAAACTCGATGTACTCTTATGTCAGAAATGTCTGTGGTACATCTTGATTGGTTTGTTTTATTTGTGATGCCACCACATTTCCTTTAGCTTAATAGGCTCTGCTTTCAGATCCCCAAACTAAACCTTGACTCATCTCTCCACTAGAGCACCTACTGCAATGTCAACAGCTCCACCAGTTGCAAGTCCTGCCAAAATGTTTTAAAGGATGATTTATTAAAGGAAAATACAAATCAATAAATGGATATACTCTACTGTGGTAACATAAGACCATTAATTAATTCCCCAACCATATATTGAGTACCTACAAGTGTACCAGGCTGAGAAAACAAAGATGAAACAAACAGACTCTTTCCTTGAAGACAGAAGGTAGGAAAACAGATATGAAGACTAAGAGAAAAGAAAAGTGCCTGATTTTTATAGAGCAACTGCACTTTGCCAAGCATTCTGTTAGGAGCTTTCCAGTGAATCTTCATAACAGCTCCCCAAGGTAGGTACTTGCTATAGACTGGATGAGCCCCCAGCCTCATTGAGGCTTAATTCCCGTTGTTAACTGTTGAAGGTGGGAAATCCTACTATGGCAATTGAAAGGTGGAGCTTTGAAGAGGTGATTAGATTGTAGGACTGTGCCATGCCACAGTGAATGGATTAATAATGGTGGTCATGGGAGTGGTTCCAAGGGCTTTAAAAAGAGAGTGCATGAGAGGTTAGTCTCTCTCTCTCTGTTCTCTCTGCTTCCACCATCTTGCAAAGTGAGACCCCTGGGTCACTATCACCATGACCAGATGGATTTTGGACTTCCTAGCCTCAGAAACTGTAAGCAATAAATCTTGTTTTTCTTTATAAATCACCCAGTTTCTGGTATTTTGTTATAAGCAACAGAAACAGACTAATACAGTACTATTATCCCTCGTTTATGTATGAGGAAACTGAGGTTCAGGGAAGTCCTCCAGTTAGGAGTGTAGAAATTGTAGCTAGCATTCAACGAGTCTCAGTGACAGCATGGCATTCAACTCTTTCCACTTCACCTCAATGCTCTGCTCTAGACCCTCATAGTACAACATGATGGCTACTAGCCACATGCAGTAATCACCATTTGAAATATGGCCAGTCCAGATTGAGAGGTGCTATTAGTACAAAATACAAACAAGATTTTACAGACTTAGTATGAAGAAAGAATGTAAAATATTTTGTTAGTAGTTTTTATATTGATTTCATGTAGAAATGATAACATTCTGGATATATTGGTGTTGTTAGGGTTCTCCAGAGAAATGAACTAATAGGAGATCACACACACACACACACACACACACACACACACACACACAGAGACAGAGAGAGAAAGGAGAAAGGCATTTATTTCAAGGCATTGGAATTGGCTTATGTGATTATGTTGTGAGGCTGGATATTATGAAATTTGTAGAGTAAGCCAGCAGACTGGAGATTCAGACAAGAGTTGATGTTGCAGTTTTGAGTCCAAAATCTGCAGGGCAGATCAGGCAGTCTGGTAACTCAGGCAGTGGTTGATATGGACTAAATGGTATCCTCCTCCAAATTCATATTTTAAAGATTTAATCTCCAATGTGACAATATTTGGAGATAGGGCCTTTGAAGAGTTATTTAAAATTAAGCAAGATTGTAAGGGTGGGGGCATAATTTAATATGACAGTGGGGATGTGCACAAAGGAAAGTCCATGTGAAACACAGCAAGAAGGTGGCCATATGCGAGCCAAGGAAAGAGGCCTCAGGAGAGACCAAACTTGCCAACACTTGACATCGAACTTCTATCCTCCAGAACTGTGAGGAAATAAATTTCTGTTGTTTAAATCATCCGCTCTGTATTATTTTGTTATAAGAGCCCTATCAAATTAACACAGGCAAGGTTTTAGTGTTCAACCTCAGTTTTTAAGGTCTTCAACTTGTTGGATGAGGCCCACCCACAATATGGAGGGTAATCTGCTCTACTCAAGGTCTACTGATTTAAATGTTAATCACATCTCAAAAATATTTCACAGCACCATCTAGACTGCTGTTTGACCAAGCAACTGGGCACAATAGTGTAGCCAAGTTGACACATAAAATTAACCATTACAATTGGGTTCAATAAAATGTATCATTAAAATTATTTCCACCTGTTTCTTTTTGATTTTTCCAAATGTGGATACTATAAAATTTCAAATCGTGTATTTGGCTCATATTTATCACTCACATTAGATTTCTATTGGACAGTACTTCTCTAGACATTTATGCAAACAGATAGCAAGTTTCATAAAAGATGTTTGTGTCAAGTGCCACAGGAGCATGGGGGAAAGACAGTGAGGTTTGCTTGGGGCTGTTGGGGAATGCTTTGCAGAGATGATGAGATGATGAAAGCACACATTCTGGGACCAGAATGCCTGGGCTTGAATCCCTACTCTGCTACTTCACTTAGATATGTGGCCCAGGCATGAAACTTAACCTCTCTGTGCCTTGTTTTTCTCATCTGCAAAATGGGGGTAGTGATTAAACCTTCTACATTGGATTGTTGTGAGAGTTGACTGATATCATACATTTAAGCATTTAGAATAGTGCTTGAGACAGTAAATCTTAATAAATATTAGTTAAAGAATGTCATGCCTGAGCAAAATTTAGACAGATGAGGGGCTGGACAGATCCCAAAGGGCTTATTGAAAAAGATGAATTTCAAGTGAAGGGAACATCAAACCCTCTTCTTTGGGCTTCACTTTCTGTTTTACTCAGGAAGATCAGCAGCAGGATCTCAGCTAGTATATTCTGTGGCTAAGAGTTCAGCCAACTTGCACTGACTTTTTGCATCATTCGTTGAGTGACTGGTGTGTGCCTGGCACAGAGCTTGACATCCCTTGTGGTCCTCATCTTACCTGATTCAAAACACTCAGCTATGTTGAACATGGCCTCCTTTTCAAAATGTTGGACTTTTACCATGATTGTCTCCTGGTTTTCTCCTACCTCCATGGACATTCCAACTCTGATTCCTTTGCACAATCAGTCTTCTTCTGGGTCAAGCTCAGTTTTTGTCTCTCTCCTCTTCACACTGTATGAGCCCTCCCTAGGACATCTCATACACACTCGTGCAAATCCTTAGTTACCACAGATACTGCACAGGACTCAAAAATTTGTATGTGTAGTCCAGGCTTTGCCACTGAGCTACAGACCTGAATAATTATATGCCTACTTGATGACCTCCACTTGTATGTCTCAGAGGCATCTCATATTCAGCATGTCCCAAAACACATTCACAGTCTTCCAGACCCTCCCATCACGTATATCTTGTATTTATTTTTTAGTGTTTGCAACTTGTATCTTGTTACAAGATATCCCTTATTCTTCTCCTTCATGCTCCAAATCCAACCCACCAAGACTTACCATTTTTACTCCACTTAATGCAAGGCTGCCACCTGGACAACTAACTCCCCACATCCTTCTGATACCCTTGTAATTTTCTTATCTACATAGTAGCTATGCTGGTATTTTTAAATTTCAAGCCTCATCATATTATTACTCTTCTAAGAGTATTTAATGGTTCCTCATGTTCATTGGATAACGTTCAAAAACCCCTGCTTGGAAAACCTGACTTAGTTGTAATTTCTGGATGCTAACTACCACTCCATCCATCCCCATTTCACTTCAGGCTTCTCTTCATTTAGACCGCACACGTCTTTTTTCATCTCCTTGTTCCTGTTTCTGCTACTTGTTCCTCTCCCTATCTGCCATTCTTAGAGCACTATTCTACTTCAGATAACTTACTCTAATTGGGATTTATTTATATAATCCTTTGATTATTGTTTGTGTCCCCCACCAGATTATAAATGCCAAGAGGTCAAAGGGCCTGTGTCTTTCTTTTCACACACTATTGTATCTCTGTCCTAGCAAAGCAACAGAAGCTCAGTGAATGAATGCATGGTCTCAATCAACCATGCATCAACCCTATCTCAGAAGTACTTTCATGCCTCAATTTACATGTGTGGCCAGAGAGGCTCATTTGATTTATCGACATGCCTAAGATTGCAAAAGAAGTAGGTGGAAGAAGTTGGAACTGAAACAAGGTCACGCCGGTTTTAGTCTTTCGCACTGTATTTTATACCTCCTTAAGGCTGGGGTGGGGCACGGGGGCAGATAACAAGAACCCTGTGATCACTCCAACCTCCACTCCCTTCTTTTTTTATTATTGGATTTATCCTGGACATTAGGGCTTTCAGTGACTGTATTTGTTTCTGAGCATGCATTTTTGTTTTAGACAAAAGAGCTGACTGGTTTTTAATGAAATGGGATTAAGGGAAAATAACCTCTGACAGGTCCATAACCAGTTTCTCTGGATATTTTTGATTAAGTGGAAGAAAAATATAGACTCAGGAAATTGAGAAAATTTCGTTTGTCCTGCAAAATAAATGCATTGAAAAGAGGTGAAAAACAGGATGTTTTAATTCAAGTACATAAATAATTGACAAAATTTTAAGGTCTGTAGTAGTATTAATTAGGATGACTTGTCTGGTTATTCCTTTTTATTAAGTTGGAACACATATAATTGATGCTATTTGACCATTTTTTGACCACAAAACAGCATTTTCTTATGGTTCAATACCTCACAAAGGGAGATTTCCCTATCTCTTCTGTTTCCCAGGAAACACTTCTTTTACCATCAATTCATTGAAGAGGCTGACTTTGGTTGAGTTTGCTGACTAGAATGTTGGTTCTTCTTTCTTCCCCATTTCTGTATGTGTCCATCTTCCATCTGGAAGCTGTGGACTAGTTGGAGGAAACCTGCCATTTGATCAAGGGTAATAAGGCCTCATGCACTAAACAAAGGTGGAGGAGTTCATGAAGCTTCAAGAACCTACTGCACTTATAATTCCTTTACAGAGGACATAGCCAAAAGCAGTATCTTCCTGCAAACTTTGATATGATTCATGGCATTTACTCACGTGAGTGGAAGGAATGGACACAATGGATTGGACCAGAAATCAGGCTGTGAATTCTACTGCAGAGAAGGAGGTGAGAAATCATATCAACCAAGAGAAATGACTTCAGTTTCTGAATTTCCATTTCCCCGTCTGTATCTCAGAGGCCCTGCTGCACTTTATTTCTTACCTATGAATATCCATGAAATTTCTTTTTCTAGTCTTCCAATAAAAATCTTTTTATTTGCTCTCATTTGGGAAAACTTTTATCCTCACCACTGAACAATCTCTGACCAAGACAAGAATTAAATGGGATAATGTATATGAGGGTTTTTTTCTTTTTTTTTTTTCCCCTGAAAACTATAAAGACAAATATGAGGAGAGGCTGATCTTTCACTTGTGAAACTTGGCTTCTGCAGGGGAAATGTATTTGATGTTGGCCAATTGGACTGGCTATGCAAACCACTAGCCAAGCAGGACAAATAGATGGTGCTTCAATGCAGTATGAAATATAGAAATACATGTCATTAAATGCATCTTATCTTGGACAAGCAGTGTAAACACACAAGCAAACTTCATTCTTTGCAATCCAGAGGCATTTAGAAGTCATTCATCTGGATTTTCCCTTTTCCTTTCAGAAGGAATTAATCTGAGCTCCTGCTGTTAATGGACAATCAAAGAGATTACCTCTGGCAACACTTCAAAATTTAGTTGTGCAGCTATAAAACCCATTGGCTTAGACCTCACGTCTCATTCCCTATGAAAAGACTTCAGCCCTGTAGCTGTATGAACAAGTGTTTTTAGAAAAATATTCTGCTAGGGCATAGAGAGCACACTGGAGAATGTTACAAAGGCATTTATTTTATTTTTCACAGGCTGTTTCATTGGCTTTAACAAGATTGAGCTGAACATAAGCAGTAATGATCTGAAATCAGAAGATTCATCTTTATTTCTGAACAGCAATTTTTTATAGCACTCTAATATCTTGCATTTTCTTATCTACGGACAATTTTTATTACACTACAAAAGGAAAGGTAGGGATAGAACTACCTTTCCTTTTGTAATGTTTGTTTAGTTTATTTAGAGGAGATATTTTTATCTTTTTCATGTGTTATCCTTAGTACCAGATATCAGTAGGGTCCAGAGCCTTTTGGAACTTTGCCAAGGGTGACGGCTGAGCACAGAGATCACATCAAGAGTCAATAAGAAGACAGTATCTCTGGTTTAGAGCCCCAAGGACAAAATCTCAGAACTGGGAGCAAAGGTTGTATTTGAAGGGTTGTGTTTCTTATCCCTGACAAATAACCTCTTGCATACTATGGGATGTAGATTTTTAGGATGATCAGAGAAGGACTGAGCTAGAAAGGAATGGTTTATTATGGGATAAAAGCAAAAACCTTCATCAAAGTGTGTTCCTTAGAACTGAACTTGAGACTTTGCAACAGCCTCTCACCCAGGCTGCAGTCACTCTTTCCTTCTAGGGTCAGTACAGTGCAGAAGTCTCCACTGGTTCTCTGTCTGCTGTCCAGTGCCTCATAACTTCATCTGGCACTGCTCCCAACAAGGAAATGTATATACCTTTTAAATACCTACTAGTGTACTAGTTAGGGTGTAAAACAATGTTGTAATTTTACCATGTTTCAGGCACTATGCCAAGGCCTTATTATGTACTATTTCATTTCTATCTTTAATAATTCTAAAGAAGATATTATTGAATATATTTTACGGATACAGAGGCTGGAATTCAAAAAAGTGCACCTGCTTGCCTGGCTCCAAACACAAACGATTGTTAAGTAAAATTTTCGGAATTCAAATTCAAACTTTATTTCATTTCAAATCCGAATGCTCTTAGCTAATCTGCTCTACAGCTTTCAGGTATTATTATTATTATTATTTTTGCCTTTAAGGGGCTGAAATTCTAATCATACTGGTAAACCTGTTAGTAATCAATCAAGCAGGTTATGGTGGAGGAAAGCATGGACTCTAAGAGAATATGGGGAGGAACCTAAGCTGGACTGGCAGGATGCGGTAGGGCATCCTGGAGAAGGTGATTGTGATGGATGAGTAACAGTCAGCCAACTTCGGAGGACTAGATTTTTCATCATAAATCAGTAGAAAGATTTTGAAGAGTTCATGAATGAGTGACACGATCAGATTTAAATTTTAGAAATACCACTTTGGAAGCTGCATGTAGATTAGATTTGAAGTGACCAAGACTGGAAGGCAGGGAAACCAGATTTTGCTGTTAAGAAGTAAACTATGAAAGACAAGATGAATCCCCAAATAACATGGTGATAATGCAGATGAAGAGAAAGAGAAGATTTGAGGGACATTTGGGAACAGAATTTCCTAAATTTAGTGATTGAATTGAATGTGAAGAGGAGATAAATAAGGAAGGAAAAAACTCTAAAAATTAATTGCCAAATTTGTTTCGATTGAACATTTCATTAAGGAATAGCTACATAGGAGGAAAAGGTTACTGGGGAAATGATGGGGAACCTCTACAGGACACCCAGATGGGGGAGCATAGAGTTGTATATGTGGACCTGGAGCTAGCAGAATGGTCCAAGCTAAAGATATGCTTCTGGAAGCATAGAAATGGTCATTTAAGTCATTAGCAAGGATGAGATTTTTTTTTATAACTCCAGTTTATTTTGAAAACAATCTTTTTTGACATATGTAAACTTAAGATTAGTTATCTCAAAGTACACAGAAATTACTTATATTTGCCCATAAATTTATTAAATGCTGATGAAAGAATACTTATTAACATATCAATATAATGAAAACCAACATAATGAAACTTCTTCCAACTTTTTAAATTATTTTTTCCCACCTAAGCCAATTTATATTTGACATTTGGATTATATGTGCTTTAAAAAACAGACATACTTTTCAATGGACCATATGATAAACCAGCATACAAATGTCCTTCTTTCTGGAGATAACTAAATTAAATTTTCAGAGGCAAAGTAGTTCCAATGGGAGCAAACAAACTGCCCTTCTCATGAAATAATCTAGATAAGCAAAGATCAAGAAGTATTAAAGGTCCTTAGTATTAATTCCATAAATCTTTCTGTCTCTCCTATATTTTAAATATACAACTGTGCACCATGGGTGTGTGTGTGTGTGAATTAAAACACTTCTAATCTAGACTGTGAGCAAAAATAGAGTGGTATCAAACAGGTGAGCAGAGGGCACCTGTCCTTCATTAAGCTATCCACACGGAGTTACTGAAGAGGTAGACTAGATTGTCTAAGTCTCAGTGGGCTCAGGTGTTGACCTGGGCCTTCAAGTGAAGTTTTGCTTCAGTGTGTTCTATTTTGTTGTTCTACGTATTGTTTGTCCCACTATTTTTGTAATTGGGGTAAAGTGGGAGGTTCAGCCACTATAAGAACACTTAATGTATATCACAAACAGTCCAAATCAAAGATTTTTATTTATTCTTCTGCCAAACACAACTGATTTCCATCTATAACTATTTTTTAAGATGAGTAACAGTGAGCTGAAGAAACATGTGGGGCCTTGGCTATGGAGCTCTGTTACACTTTAGCACATTAATTGAGAAATGCAGAGCCTACATGCAGAGCCAGCCTGCAGCAGAGGGTCCAGGCTCAGTGCACCCTCTCCAGGAATGCCCTGCAGCACCTGACACTCTGCTGTTGCACCATCTCAAAGTCAGTCATTTTCATGATAGGGATTGTGAAGGTTAATTCTAGGTGTCAACTTCATTAGATGAAGGAACGCTGAGAAACCTGGTAATGCTGTCTTTTCAGGTGTGTCTGAGAGGGTGTTTCCAGCAGAGATTAGTATGAGAGTCTGAGTGGACTGGGTGGGAAAGACCCACCCTCAATGCGGGCGGAACCATCCAATCCACTGAGGGCCTGGAGAGAACAAAAAACACAGAAAAAGGTGAAGCTCTCTCTCTATCTGCTGGAGCTGGGATACATACACTCTTCTCTCCTGTCTGTGGACATCAGAGCTCGAGACTCTTCAGCTTTTGGGTACCAAGACGTACACCAAGGCCACGATCAGCTTCGCTGGTTTTGAGGCCTTCGGACTTGGACCTGAGCCACTCTACTGGCATCCAGTTTTCAGATGGCCTATCATGGGACTTCTCTTCACAATCGCATGAGCTAATTCCCTTAATAAATCCCCTCTCGTATATTTACAGCATATCCTATTGATTCTGTCTCTCTGGAGAACCCTGACTAATACAAGGATCTTCAATAAAAAGATGTTTTGTGAATCATAGATCCCAAGTTGTTCAATTTTAGCTTTGTCGTTCTTAACTTAATTACTTTTTCTATTCAGATCTCTCAGATTGCTTCCATCCATACAGAGTATATAATCAAATGTGGTGAAGTCTTCTCCAATAACCTGCTGGACAGTGGGACTCACGTGAAAACCGTACTTCTTCATGCTGTTTTGCCCTCAGTAATCAAGAGGGTTTTCAGTGTTCCATGTGGGTGTCGCTGCACTGTCTATCCTCCATTTATCTGAAATGTTTAGATCAGTTACAAGTTTTCTGAATGCTGCTTCTGCAATGGGTGACTGACAAATGTTACCCAGATACACAAACAGCACTGAGTCGGGCACCTGCCCCGGCTATCTTCCTAGATGAGATTTTTCAGGTACAGTGTGAAAAAGGAAAAAGAAGATGAGTAGAGAAAGTTCCAACATTTAAAGGATGGCTAGAGGAAGAGGATCCTGTGAAAAGTACAGAGTAGGAAACAGGTAGGTAGAAGGTAATCTACGGATGGCTATAGTCAACAGGCAAAGGGAGGTGAGAAATTCCAGAAGGGGTGTGTGGGTCAGCTTCAGAGTCTCCAGAGAAGCGAGAAAAGACTGAAAAGCATCCTTTGAACTTAGCAACAGAGTGATTGAAATAACAGTCTAATGATAACTTTTGTTCTTCATGCTCCTCACTGAGATAGGGCTTAGTGTGGTTAGAGGTGGACAGGGAGAGAGGTAGGTATAAATTCAAGGTTTACACACCACTTCGATATCCACAAAGAGGGGGCATGGTAGAAAAGGATTTTTTTCTTTTTGCTCTTTGAACAATAATTACTGAAAAAAGCTTTATAGAATTTCTCTCTCTATTTGTACATTATGCTCAAGGAAATCAAAAGGTTTCTCCTCATTAGGGGAAGACTGCTGTAGAAATGAGAGTCTATCCCTTTCTGTCTATAGCCTCCTCTGAGCACAATATATGCAGCAAACGTTGGATGAATAATTTACATTTTTAGTATCAGAAACTTGGGGGGTTACAAATGTGAGTTTGTAGATTAGTTTTAAGACTATAACGGCTACCAGTCAAATCAAGTCAGAAATGTACTCTTATACCTATTGACACTGTCAATTAATCAGAAATAGAAACTTTCAAAGGATGAGCTCAAAGTCAGATAAGTCTGTGTTTGGACACTGACTCATACTTTTCAGGTGATTTTGAGCAATTTACTTAATTTCTTTTAGCTCCGATTTCCTTATAGGTGGAGTGGGAATGTTGTCTATCATGCAAGATTTTTGTTCGTATATTTAGGAGATAATGTACCTCAAGCATTTAGAACAGTTCTTTGCACATAATGACTGCTCAATAAATGTTAGCCACTATTGTTTCTATTCTAATCCCTATAGCTAACCTTTTTTTTTTTTTTTATTTGTCTTTTTCGTGACTGGCACTCAGCCAGTGAGTGCACCGGCCATTCCTATATAGGATCCGAACCCGCGGCGGGAGCGTCGCTGCGCTCCCAGCGCCGCACTCTCCCGAGTGAACCACAGGCTCGGCCCTAGCTAACCTTTCTTCTCTGCTTCTGGACCCATCCTTGATTGTGGCTCTTCAGACATTGCTTCCATACCTTGCCACACCCCACCCTCCTTAGGGTTTTTAGACTTCTCTTTTAAAAATCTTTCCTACTATCAGTCATGACCAGAAGTCACTTACTTTAAACAAATCAACATTTTTCTTTGGATCTTGATCCCTATTTATTGAACTTTGAATTTATTTCCTTCCTTTTCACGACCAAGTCTTTCAATGTGTGGTCTATACTCACCCTCATTCTTTCATTACTGTGTCTGTTTTGTTTGTAAACTTTGAAATTGAATCTTAGCCTCCTGAAACAGGTCGTTGGCGGTACATTTCCAGTGAAAATCAATGGCATTTTAAAATCCTACAGCTCTTGGGCTATTCAGTTGCGTGTGATTCTGTTGAGAACCACTTCTTTGTAAAATCTCTTGTCTGTGTCACCACAACATCCTCAATTTTTTCTTCACTGGTATTATCTCTCTTCCCTCCCACATCCCAGTCATTGGAGTTTCCCAAGGATTAGTCCTTAGCTTTCTCTTCTCTTTTTGACACTAATTTCTTTACAGGGTTCATTACTTAGTGTTTTCACCATAACCTTGTTGGTGAAAAGCATCACAACTTCATCTGTGCTCTGAATTTTTAACTTGTACTCAACCTCTGTGTTTCCAAATATGGAACCTATAAAACCCTTAGCTCCCTAGAGTCCATGCTACCTTCTCACTGTCTTCAGCAGATAAACTCAACTTTCACACCCTCCCCCCACCCCTTTTTTTAAGTTAAATACTTTATTTACTTTTATTTTCTGAGTAGGGAGATCTGGACTCCTGACCTTGGGAGTGTAACACTGTGCTCTAACCAACTGAGCCACAGGCCAGCCCCCATTCACCCCTTTCTTGAATTTTATTATTTTTTCAGCCAACAAGAACCTCTACCTTTTCTCTATTTCTTTTAGACTGTACCATTCATATTAATATCTGCCTTTGAATTGTGTGAAAACACTATTCTCCAGTACCTTATATGTACTTTAGATAGCACCCAAATTTTTATTGCTTGTGTAAGACTCAAATACTTGATAACTAATTACTGTGTCCACTTTAAAAAATGTCAGTGTCGTAAATGAAATGCAAAATATGGATAAACATCAGAGTAGTAAGAGCATTACACTCTAGAGTGGTGTAATGCTTACTTGGGAATTTGTATTTATTGTTAGGCTGTTTATTTAATAATATTAATAGATAAAATTAGAATATGAGATTTAAATATCGAGGGTTATATAGAACAAACATGCTAAACAAATGTTTTTTTCCTTTTATTTGGCACTTGAACTTAATCTCATTTAATATGTTTCTTCATAACTTTGGTTAATAAATGAATAGGAAATGTTTTTTAATGGAACTACTAAATGGGATATTTAGCAAACATTTTACAACCCACAATTTGAAGAATGGTATTAATTCTGAATATAATTGTTTGTATTAAAATCCACTACAATCTTATTAGTGCAGTTAATTAGAAAAAAAATCCTTGAGTGGTGAATTCTATGTTGAGGAAACATTTTGTTTTATGTGGTGTCAAGCAAAGCTTTCTTAAGCTTTCATGATTTGTCTTGAGAAAATCCAAACTAAATTTGAAGTAAATGGTAGATTCAGTAAACAAACAAAACAACCTCCTTGGTACAAATCCACAGAAAAAGGAAGCAATTTTTCATAGATGTGAACAAAAGGACTTGATTTCCCTTATTCCTACTTAGTATACAGCTCAATCTCAATGTACATAGACTTGTTTGTGTATTGTCTAGTTGAGAAATGACTAAGATTCTATTCTGGAAAGGGACAGTTGGGAGGCCTCTTCGTGGTGGTCACATAGTAATTATGATACTATTTGTGGCGATATAGTAGAATATTGAAAGTCCAGAATATTGAAAGTCCAGAATATTGAAAATAATTTGAATTATTTTCAGTAAGTAGGTCACTGCAGTGCCTTTGCAAATGACTTTTGTTTTTGGACCTCAATTTCTTTATCAAATTTCAGAAAATATAATGAATTTTGATCAGAAAATATAATAAATTATTTAATAATGAGAAAAATTTGAAGTCAGAAAAAGAGAAAAATTAAAAAAACAAAACAAAACATATAGCAAGAATTTTGCCAGATGAGAGATGAGGGCCAGATGTGGCTGAGTTACAACCGAGACAAGTCAACAGCATCAGTATTTCATATCAATCTATCCAAAGGAAATATGTTTCCAAGATGGCATATTTCTGGCTCCAATATTAGCTTTATTTGATGTGTTGCTATGGTGCTTTCATTTATTCACTCCTTTATTCTATCAAAAGGATATATGTTAAATGCCAGCCATATGGCAAGATACTAAAGGTTGGTGTCAACACTAAGGCATGTGATAAAGTGACAGCCCTGCCCTTTGCCAAGTCCTTTTCATTCTTGCAAATAGGAGGCATTTGCATGTATCCCAAGATGTGGCTTTTGCACTTTGGGGATTGTGCAACAGAAGTTGCAGCATTGGGAAAATATGTTTCTGTGTTTTTGAACCCGTTCTATTTCCTTGGTTGCCTCTGTACTGGAAACATCAAAGAGTTCAGGACAAAGAGGTAGAACTTGGGAAGTCTGAAACTGATCTTAAATAGCTCAAGTCCTCCTGGAGGAGGGGAAGGTGGCCACAGTGAATTCAGTTGTGTGGGTGTGGGATTCACTGATGACGCTGTGCTTCATGATATTTTAATATATGTTTGGGGGTAGCTGAAGTTTAGAAGGTCGCAGACTTGAAAGAAAGTAAGCATAACACTGTCTTAATATGTTTCCTACTCTAAGGAATCACTTTGGCTTGCGCCTTTCAACTCATGGGGTAATCTTTAAATAACTACAGAAAAAGTGGGTCTATAGATAGGTTCATTCTTTTCATGAAGGTATTGTAATTCTAGTTGTACTTTTCTCAATATTCTGTTTCCTTTCTCTCATTCTTCTGCCTTTTTATTTACACTCTGTATATTTTTGAAGACCTATTCCTTTCCCTTATAAAAATTTTAAAATTATAGAGGTTGGTAAATAAACACAGTAATAAACAATGGAGCGGTGTCTCTTTTTGTAGTTAGGTTTATCAAAATGTAGAAGAAAATGACTTGATTAGATATAGGTTGATTTTACGAAGCTGGGGATAAAAAGAACAGAAAGGAAGAGGATTCGCATGGCAATTTTTATGCCACTTTGAAGTCCAGGTTATTCCCATAGACACTCGTTGGTCCTAAAGGATATTTTCTACATAGGGAGGATAATCATTACTGTATAAGTGGCAACCTCGTAGGCTGTGTTCCCAGGCTGTACCAGTTCTTCTAGGCTTCTCTGACCCAGTATAAGTTACAATCAGAGGGGAATTTCCTTATTTGAAGTCTTGTCACTTTGGTGACTTTTTAAATAGAAATGAGAGAACTCAGAAAAGTTTTGAAAAAATTTTTTAGTTTTTCCTGGTAATCACATCTTTTTTTCTGTATGTCATTTGGATGTGAGGAACTCTCATTACTTCAGGAACAGATATGAAACAGTTCTTTGGAAAAAAGAATTTGATTTTGAGTCAACAACTGGAGAATACTTTTTTTCTACAGTAGTTCCACAATTAAAGGTACGTTCAATGTAACTGAGGAGAAGGGCTACAAATGTTGCTTTTTATTCACAAGTGTTTCTTTGTATAAGTATAGTGAAGGTAAGATTCTAATTACTAAGGGTATAAAATTGATGTGTGCTTCAGTTTTCTTGATATTTTTTTAAAAAGTGCATACAAGGGACAGTCAACTAGAAATTTACTTCAAATTTCCACTGACTTTCTTATGTAGGAACAGATATCATCACATTCCTTTTCTAAAATGTGAAAAAGGGAAGTGACAAAGAACAAATGTTTCATGGTTCATTGATTATAGAACTCAAAAAAGGATTTTGTGTGTGGTGTGTGTGTATGTAAGACTAAAGGAGAGAGAGAGAGAGGAGATTAAGGGAGGAGAAAGAAGAGTTTTTGATAAATAGAAAGTGCTTATCTATACTTAAAACACAAAAATTAGCCTAAAATAATGCAAAGTAGAAAAAATGGCTAAGAGAATACTAAGGAGAAAATAATTGTTGGGAGAGGATATTTTCCACAGTAACTTGAAAAATTTCATAGATATGTTCTTAATCCTAAGCACAAAACTCTGTTATTGCATATAACTGACATGAGGTTGTTCTGATCACAAACTTTAAACTCAATTAATTGTTTAGATTTTATTTTTGTGTTTTTTCATGTAACTGTTAAGGTTATCACACTGTTGCTAAAAAGAATTCAGTAAAATTAATGTAATTATTTGTTATAATATTAGGTCAATGAATTAGAAAAGAATAAACTCTAAAAAAGTTTTCAAGTCATTTAAATTAAATCTATTTCGACATTTTGCTATAAAGTAATGAAAAATAGAGTGGCTGAAGGTACCAAATTTGAAACTATTTTCTTCATATTGGAATTTTTATTGATATATTTGTTGTTAAATAGGAAAATCAGTTTCCCAGATTAAATCCTTCTTTGATTTTTAGAGTATTAGCTATTGGGGCATGAAGCTGACCTCATTTCTAATGTCCACAGATATTTAACATATTAATAAACTTGGGCATCCCTTTTCTTCCTTCCTGATTCAGCCAGTTTTCCAGTGTAATATAAGTAGCAAACTTAATTGTGAGCCCTTAATATTTGGGATTGACATTGTAGCAGAAGGTTTGACCCCTGATAGATACTCAATTAACGTTTGCGGAAAGATTAAATCTTCAAATTGGCTATTGCAGATGGATTAGTTAGCTTTAATTTGTTCCATGAAAATAGACTGTTTTCCTAAACTTACATAGTATTTTGCAACTTTCTTAGATAAGTCATAACTTCACTCAGACCTCCTAAGTATAGATGTGTCTAAACCAATTCATCACCAATTCTACAAAAATGATCTTACAATTGTCCAAGGATTATTCCTACAGATAAGTACATTGTATATTAGTTGGTATTCAAATTAAATAGTAATTCACACATAAAAATTAAACTTTACTAAAGAATACAAAATTAAAAACGAAAATAAAACACCTAACCTTATAGTGCATGGCTGTTGTTGAACAGGGAATGTGGACAAGCTATTGTGCTGTTAACAGTACTTGCCAAAGTCAGAGCCAATTAACAGCAAATGCCTATGAGCAATGCATCAAGAGTCCTGATTAGAAGGACATGTCCACCACACACCCCCACAACACACTTGCAGGCACCAGGAACCACAAACACATATTAGAGATAAAGATAATAACTTGGACAGGAGTGACTGGACTCCCATATTTCCTTCTATTTCTATACAGAGATGAAGTTTGTGATGGGTAAAGCCTTAATATTTATAAATATCCATATAATTACAATTAAACCATTAAAAACTTATACTTTTTATATTATGAATATACATATAAAAAGAACAATTTTTCCTGAAACATAAGTAATAAAATGTCTTAGAAATGCAGTGTTAGACCTCCCGGGTTCCTTGTTTGCCATTAATGCGTGAATCTATGCCTTGTCTATTAAGAAATGCTCCCGATATTCTTCTAGGTTATAAAATTTAAAGAGATTATGGAAATCACTCATTCATTTATTCTTTAAATCATTCACCAAATATTGAGAGTCTACTAGGTTATTACTAGGGATAGAGAAGTAAAAAAGAAATGATCTGTCTTGATGGGATGAAACACGAAAGTGTTATTGTACACAAAAATTGCTATGAAGGAAAGCTATCATCAGATGCTGAAGTTGGATGGAACATTTCAGTTTAGACAGGGGGGAAAAGATAAAGAGATCTATTGTATATTATACTGATCACAGTTTATAACTATATGTTTTATACCTGAAAATTGCTGAGAGTAGATTTTAAGTGTTCTCACCACAAAAAATAATAAGTATGTGAAATAATGCAGATGCACATTAGCTTCATTTAGTCATTCCACAAGGTATACATATGTCAAAACATCATGCTGTACACCATACATATATATGATTTTTACTTGTCAGTTAAAAAAAAAAAAGTGGAAGGGACCAAATGAGGAAAACAGAAGCACACAGCAGGGTGGTTTGACTTGCTATGTTCTTTTTTATGCTTTCATGCAGCTATGATGCCCCCTACAGGGTGACTTCACTGATGAAAGCCCCACTCCCCAGGCTGGGCTAAGGGACCCATCTCTGTCCCCTTCTAGTGTCTTGTGCCCATCTATGTACCTCTTTCATTGTCCTCATCATGTTATTTAAAATGATCTCTTCATGCGTCTGTTTCTATTAATGGATCATACACTTCTTGAAGGCGGTGACAGATATCCATCTTTTAATTGTAGTCATCATAATGTAATTGAATAAATAGGTTAGTTGATTTGCTGAAGGTTGAATTCTTGGGAAGAGGCATGATAAAGAGAAAAAGCTTCACTTTTCTGGAAACGGGAAGACTGAATTCTACTCTTAGGCTGCCACTAACAAATTTGTTTGGGGAAACAGAAAAGAAGGACCTCACATGAACTGGGTGGCTGCTTCGGGTGCTGAACTGAGGTAGATGCTTTTGCTACATTGCATCTCTTCCTTTCAGCCCACTGTGATTTCAGTCACAGCACTGGTGGGCATTCCCTGCGAGTTCAGATTCATCTCTTGCTGGCAGCTGCCTCCTGGTTTCCTGGGAATTGGCTCAAGAAAGTGGATACAGGAAGTGGCAGGGATTTCTGTCCCTGGGGACAGTCCTTAACCAAGGACGATGGGAAGCTGTTGGAGAAATGCTTCAGCCTCCTGTCCTTGAGGGAAGTGATTCTGAATGAATTTTTTTTTTTTTTTTTTTTTTTGTCTTTTTCGTGACCGGCACTCAGCCAGTGAGTGCACCGGCCATTCCCATATAGGATCCGAACCCGCGGCGGGAGCGTCGCTCCCAGCGCCGCACTCTCATGAGTGCGCCACGGGCTCGGCCCGAGGGAAGTGATTCTGTGGAGCATTTGGTTTGATTATCGGAGGGCCTGGCAGAATCAAACCCTCATTTATAACACAGCCTTATGTTTTCTTTCCTCCTTCTTACTTTTTCACTCCCTCATTCCTGCTTTCTGGGATTTCCCTCAAAATAAACCACTTGCACCCAAGTCTAAATTCCCATCTTAGGATATGTTATCAGGGAGACTCAAACCAAAACATCAACTTAAGGGGCAAAGGTCTAAAGTAGTCACCTAACGTGGTCAGTACTTTTCTGCTCCAGGTTTTCACATAATGCCCAATATGATTTCCCTCACCGCCTGCATGCACTTGCTTATTGTGGGTTAGGTCCAGCCAAGGACAACATAACTGGTATTTTTTATCCCACAATATCTTCCCCCTATTTGCTAGGCAAGATTTGTATAATTTTAGTATTTGTCTCGTTGATTGACAGGGAACTTTGAGCAGGAAGCATGCATAAACCCATAGTTAAGAGAAAAGATCATCCAGATGTACTTGGAAACCTTTAAGATGCTCAATGATAGGTATTGTAAGTGGCAAGATTTCAAGAATCCTCAAGAAAAAGAAATGCATGAGCTGAGTACTGCCAAGTCCTTCAGCCTCCTGGGCTTACCCTGTCCTGTCAAATACAAATTTAATAAACAAGCATCTCCCGTACAAATTCAATAAATGATACAATCAGCCTAATACCTTTTCTCTTATTTCCCTGGGTAAGGGAGTGAAGGGGAATGGAAGCGGGATGCTCTTGGCTCATATATTCTTCTCAATATCCATTGCCTATCTCACTTTCATTAGTTCTGAGTCTATCATGCTACTGGTACCTCTTTCCTGCCCTCATCAGTTTATTCAAAGCTGGAAAATAGCATCTCTCCGCTAATTCCTTATGTATCATCAGCCTGGAAGTTGTTATGAAAAACTTTATCTGAAGGCTTGATTATAGTGGCAAAGAATTACAGCACAAATGAGGAAACAACCTAAAATTGAATAAATGAATCAGCTTTCCTCAAGTTCATCAGCCATGCTGTGGTTTGAATGTGTTCTCCGAAAGTTCATGTGTTAGAAACTTAATCCCCAATGCAACAGTGTTGAGAGGTGGGACCTTTAAGAGGTGATTATAGTGCCCATGAATAGATAAATGCTGTTATCATAGGAGTGGGTTGGTTATCTCATGAGTGGGTTCCTGATAAAATAATGAGTTTGGCCACTTCTGCTCTCTCACTCTGTTTCTTTCTCTCTCTTGAGTGTGCTCTTTTGTCCTTCTGTTTTCTGCCATGGAATGGTGCGGCGACAAGGCCTTTGCCAGATGCAAACTCCTCAGTCTTGGATTTCCCAGCCTCCAGCACTGTAAGAAATAAATCTCAGTTCTTTACAAATTACCTTATCTCAGGAATTCCGGTATAGGAGCATAAAGCGAACTAAGATGAGCCATTTCTGCCCTAGGGACTTACACTTTTTATACTTTATTTTTTGGCTCCTGGCTTGCGGGTCTGTTCCCTTACTTCAGAGTCTTTTTTTCCTCTTCTCTTTATTCCAAGTACTCCAATTGACCTCCCACCCATTTCAAACAAAACCTTTTAAAAATAGACATTATTTTTGCATGGGGAATTTACTGATAATTTGTTAAATGGAACAATGTAGCTTCCTTTCTTCAACCTCCTCATTTCAGATTCTGCCCCAGATATTGCCTTTTATAACAAAAAGTCCCAATAATATGTTCTCTCAAACAAACTGCTAGTTCGTAATGCACATTCAACAATCACAAAATAGGCAGAAACTTAAATCACAGCTGTTCTTAAACTATTTAAAATAAAACTTGTAAGTGGTCACATGGTTGAAATATTACAGTACTAGGGAACTTTGTTAGTGGAAGCAGAATGGCAGCAGACTTCTTTACCCCTTCTCAGAATATAAAATTCAGGGGTCAGATTTACCCCACCTGCCTCTCTCTCATCCACAGTCACATACGTGTACAGCCCAGACTGCCTAATTTGGGGTATGGTCCCACTAATAGCCCCACTCTATGTTTCTGGTGGATTTCTCAGGTTTATCTCATGGTAAGGAACCAGAATAGAGTGTGAACAGGGAAATTGTTAGGATCAGAAAAGGAGTTTTTAACTTATGTACCCTTTATCAAAATACAATCACATTTCTTTGAGTTGGGCTTGAGATGCTGCATTGACTGCCCTCCAAGTGCAGCATTATGAGGCCAATGTAGTTTTCCTAAAACTCAGCAAGCCAGACTCTAGCATCTGAGGATGGGTGGGGTGGGAAAAGCAAGGAGCTGGTATATCTAATTTAATAATGTGACTCAGATTTTCAGGTTCTTTCTCTGAATACTTTTTCCAGTCTCTCTCTCTTTCTCCATCCTTTCTGGGACTCCAAAGACACATATGTTAGATATTTTGTTATAGTCCTACAGATTCCTAAGGCTCTGCTCAGTTTTTTTTTTTTTTTTTTTCCCCAGTCTATTTTCTCCCTGTTGTTCAGATTGGGAAAATTTCTATTGTTCTATCTTCAATTTCACTGACTGTTTACTCTGTTCTCTCCATTCTGCTGTTGAGGCCATGCATTAATTTTTGTCTTAGTTATTGTATTTTTCCATTCTAAAATTTCCATTTGATTCTTCTTTATATCTTCTACATTTTTGCCGAGATGTCCTGTTTTTCATTTGTTTCACACATGTTCATAGTTGCTCATTGAAGCCTTTTTATAATGGCTTCTTTAAAATCATTTTCAGATATTTCTAACTTCTGTCTTCTTAGTATTGATGTTTGTTGATTATCTTTTCATATTCATGTTGAGATTTTCCTGGTTCTTGGTATGATTAATAATTTTTGATGGAAAGCTGGACATTTTGGATATTATGTTCTAAGATTCTGGATCTTTTAAAAATATTCTGTTATAACAGGTTCCCTCTGATATCACTCTTATGGGTAAAAGGGACACTGCCTCCTTTTTGCCTGGTGAGGATAGAAATCCTGGTTCCCCACTCGGCTCCATTGACTCCTGGTGGTAGGTGATTCTCATTACTGCCCAGTGAGGTTGGGGGTGGGAGTTCAGACTTTTACCTAGTTCTCTGATGATACCACCCTTGCTTGGAGAGGCAGAAGTGCCACATTACTGCTCCTCACATGGCCTCCACCATCACCGTGGAGACAAGGATGTCCTCCTTCCCACTGGGCAGTGATGAAAGTCCTAGCTTTCCTTTAGGCTTCCTGTTATACCACCCAGTGGGGAGCAGAAGGGGCAGAGTTGTAAGTCCAGCCTCCCCACTGACCCCACAGGAACGGGGCTTGGGTCTTCTCACTGCTTGACATTATGAAAGTTCCTGCTCCCATGTGGGCCTTTTCTATCACTTTAGTGGAAGGATTGGGGCACTTTATTACAGCTTGACAAGGGTGGAAGAATAGGTATCAACTGATCTTTGCTGGTGGGGGATAAGTTGTGGGGGTACAGATTTTTTCTGTGGTATTTTGGTGTTCGGATAGAGTAGAATGCTTATTTTCTTAAAGTTTTCTGTCTTGCTAGGATGCTCCTGTTGGGTAATAAAGGCAAAATTTTCTTTGGGCTTTTTTTTTTTTTTTTTTGTCTGTTCCCATTGGAATTCCTGGGTTGCTCATTTCTTCAGATGGCAGTTTGAGATGTATGAGGAAAGCAAACCCCAAAACCAAAAAACCCTGAAAAGCCACTACTGGGTCTTCCCATGGGTCTGGAGGTCCCTAAGCAGTCTGCTTTCTTCTCTCCACCTTTCAGAGTCTCCTTATGTTTGGTTTGTGTACAATTATATAATGTCCTTTTTAATTTTTTTAACTTGTAGTTGGCAGTAGGACAGGAGGAATAGGGGAAAGTATGTCTACTCCGTTTTTCCAGGAGTGGAAATCTCTGATGTCCTTTAAGATAGAGTAGCTTTGGAAACTTTGGAGCACCCTATCCAACCAAACTTTGGGGTTGTAGAGGCTCTGTGAGCTCTGGCCAGAGTCTCTTATGGTCTTGTTACCTGCTTTAGGTTAACCCTGAACCAAAAAGAAGTGTCCGGCTAAGGGGTTGTTCCTCCTCCCACCCAGGCTTCTACCATATTCCAACTTGCACCCCCTCTCCATCCATCCTTCATTGTTAGGCATGTGTCTTTTCATGTACTTCCTTCATGTCTTTCTCAGTGTCTAGTCTATCTCTGCAACATGCTGCAGAACCAAAAAGGATAAAATAACTTCAATTATGCTATAATTTGGCATATTTGTTCATGTCAAAGTTAGATTGACCATTTAGTGATTTTATTTTAAAAAGGGTTTGTTTGAACTTTGCAAAATAACTATTTTCTCAAAAGAAAAATTTTGATTCTTTTTGTAAGAAAACTGCTGTATGTGTGCTATATTGCTGAATAGTAGAGAAAGACTAAATAATGTTGAAAAGAATACGCTATATGAAAAAACTCTCCATTTAAGTACTGTCACTATCTTGTTAGAAAACTGCTTGTATAATTATTTTTAATTCCAAATTAAAAATTCACCATTATTATTGGTTTTTTTTTTTTTCCTGGTATCGAGAGTCAATAAAGGCCAGACAGAAAGAATGAGAAATAGAATGGTTACTAATACAGAAATTGTGTTTAACCCCAAACTGTAATACTGATTAAACTAATATTATGGCTTCATGATTTTCTCTTCAAAAATAATTTCCCCCTTTTAAACTGTCTTTGAAAGACTACTTCTTGCAACCAGCCATGTCTTAAGGGATATGAACTGACTGGAAATTTTGAACATCTATAAAATGTTTATTGGATTTTTGAATAATAAGATTATACACCAACAATAAGAAATCATCATTTTAATGTTTGTTGAGCAATTTCTCCTAGATGAACCACAAAATGGGCAAAGGAATTCAGAAGAAAGAACAAAGTACAGTAAGTTATTTGCATGTATTACACATCCATAGATAATAAAAAATGACCGACCAACCAACCAGCCAACCAAGCCTCCACTGAAAACAAGTTGAACATGAAATAAGTTTGTTGTATATTAGAACAATATATGTGGAGGAAAAATATCATGACAACAGTGTGTGTTAAACACAGTTATTTTCTGAAGAGGTTATGTCTACCTTTTCTTTATGAATCGTTTCTCTTTAAATTTGGGATGTAAGGAGAAGAGGGATATGTTAGCTTTTGCTTTTCCTTCACTTAGAAAGGAAACTCGAGATTGTAGAAAGACCTCAGCGTTCATATCGTCCAACTGCCTGTCCAGTGAGGTAATCCCTTACCAAGGCCATATCTGTCCATACTGGAGCAAGGGCGGGGAATTGCTCTCTCTTTGATGCATGCTACTTTTCTGTTAACTTCAATTTTTGGAAAGCCTTTTCTCATAATGAGCTGAATTGTTCCTCCATGTTCTGGTTTTGTCTAAGAGAGCTATTCTCTTCTAAAATCTCTTCCATATGACGGGCTTTATTTATTTACTTTACATATGTACACACATTTTTAATGTAATCATTTGAGAATGAGTTGCTTTAGCTTTACATACTTCATTACTTAGATAAGTATCTCATAAAGGCAAAGAGATTCTCCTCATTTACATAATACAGTGATCATACTCAAGAAACTTAACATTGATATAATACTATTCTCTAATACATAGTCCTTTTTTAAGTTCTTCAATTGTCCCTACACAGTTTTTAAAATTTATTTTTAAATTTACTCACTTTTTTAATTGAAACATCATTGACTATACATATTTATGGGTTACAGAGTTCAATATCAATACCTGTGTATAATATGTAATGGTCAAATCAGGATAATTAGTATATTCATCATTAGAAAATGTGATCATTCTTTGTGACCCTTAATTTTATTTTTAATTTAGTTGTATATATTATATATTTATGAGGTACAATGTGGTTTTGGATATATGTTTACATTGTGGAATGATTAAATAACCTAAGTAATAAATCCATCACCTCACATACTTATAATTATTTTTTGTGGTGAGAACATTTAAAATTCAATTTTTCAGCAGTTTTGAAATATACAGAACATTACTGTTTATTATATTCACCATTCTTTGCAGCAGATCACTAGAGCTTATTCTTCCTGATATAGCACACATACAGCTTATTCTTCTAACTGAAATTTTGTGCCTATTGATCAACACATATGATGGGCTTTAAATACTTTTATCTTCTGTAGGTTAAATATTCCCTGGTTCTTTAACTAGTCCATGTTCACAGTACTTCTAGACATTTACCATTTCCTTAATGCTCTTTGTTATGGACTGAATGTCTGCATCTCCCAAAATTTATATGTTGAAATCTAATCCCTAATATGGTGGTATTTGAAGGTGGGGCCTTTGTGAGATAATTATATCATGAGGGTAGAGTCCTCACGAATGGGATTAATGTCCTTTTAAAAAAGGATGGGAGAGCTAGCTTGCTGTCTTCCTGCCATGTGAGGCTACAACAAGAATTTGGCAATCTGCAACCCTCATCAGAACCCAACCAGGCTAGGATCTCAGACTTCCAGCTTCCAGACTATGAGAAACGAATGCTTGTTTAAGCCACTCAGTCTATGGCACTTTATTACAGCAGAGTAAACTAAGACACTCCCTAAATTACAAATGCACCTTCTAAAAAGTGATGGGAAAATTGGTATAAGAAAAGTTAAGTTCAGTCCAACTCAATTCAACGATCCAGGGAACAGTTATCAAGCACTTAAGATGTGGCAGACACTCTATTAGGCCCTGGGACTGTGTCAGTGAACACAACAAACGGTTTCTATCTGTCTTCCTGAAGATCATGAACAGTCCACAAAGACAGACATTAAATGAGTAATTACAACTGTGATGAGTGTTATAGACAACTTTACAACCTCTTCTAAGTAGAATTTAATTAATCCTGGAGAATCATGGAAGGCCTCTACAATGAAGAGATGCTTAAGGGAAGACTTGAAACATGAGTAGAAATTAGCCAGGAAAACAGAGTTCCAGGTGATGGTAGTGGCATGTGGAAAAGACTTGGGATTGAGAGGTGTATCCTAGAGTCCAAGCAAAGAGTGTTGAAGGAGATCTCAAGTTTTAGTATCAATGGAGAGCTTCTGGGGTAGCTGCCACCGTTAAGTAACGGGGAACTCAGCTGTTCAAAAAGAAGCAGCCCCCCAACTCTCTTCTTTCTGTCTTGCTGATCTAGCTTTTGCACTATTTCCTCTACTTCTTTGCACCATCGTTTTAACAATTTTCCTGGTTATGTAACCATATTACCTCAATACTAAATGCTTCAATGATTTCACTATTGGAAAAAATATTTCCTACTTAGCTATATTTCTGTGCCACAGTGATCCATTAGATAAAGACCAAAAAATATTTAATAGCTTTAGCAAGGAGAAATTTACTGGTGACATTGCGAAGAGCCCTTAGTGGCTTAGTGAGGAAGGAAGCCAGATTGCAGAGGGTTGGGGAGTGAATAGGAGGTGAGCTAGTGAATACAGAGAAGGAAAATAATCTAAAGAATCTTAGATGCATAGGGAAGAAGAGAAATAGGATAAACATACAGAGGAAAAGAGGAGTAAAGGAATGCCTACTCTTTTTAAAAAAGAGAAGACTGTGGTAGGCTTAAATATACATATTTTTAAATTTAGGCCGCAGATCTTATTGAGACAATTTCTCTAGACATATGTCAATGAATCTGGATCAGAAACTGAAAGACTTTGTGTTATTATTCTACATTGTCATGACCCCCAAATGACACCACCACCAAATCTTAAAAAGCAGAAGCTCAGGGATTAAAATAAAAGTATAATCTTGAACTGAAGTTCTACTCAAATAGAAAGTAGTATGCAGCTCAGAGTGGAGACTAACAAAAGCCCTCTTCCCCTCTTTTTTAAAATTGAAACATATTGATTGTACATATTTATGGGATACAGATTTATATTTCAATACATGTATGTAAGATGTGATGATCAGATCAGGGTAGTTAGAATATTCATCACTGCAAAACTTAATTAAAAAGTAATGACCAAGACAAGGCATCCTGTAAAAAAGAGCCTAGTAGTATGATGAAAAAGAAAAAAAGAGAAAGAAAATTAGATAGTATATATTGATGTGATGACTGGATAGAATGGACAATACATTTAAAATAGTACCACCTAAAGATAAATTTGGGCTAGAGGTTTAGAAATAGAAATGGCTTTGAAACTTGCCTTCCTTATTTTCAAGCCATTTGATTTTGGGTAAGTTACTTAGTCTTTCCAAGCCTGTGCTTTCTGTCTGTGAAAAAAGGGAATCATGATGCTGAACTTGAATTTTTTGTGTTTGTGAAGAAGAGATAGTTCTTGTAAAGTTGCTAGTATAGTTGATGTACAATAAATGATAGTTCATATAAAAGATTTAATAGAACACAAGCCTTGAAGGATAGATGCTATTATGCTGTCATGCTTTGCACATAGTAGGTGTTCACTAAAAACTGGGAAGGAGAAATAAAGGAGAAGCGATATACACACCGTGAAACCATATACAAAGCTAAAGAACATACGTGAGGTCAGATGATGACAAATTAGCAGGGTCTACAGGTCATGCAGCAAAGTTTAATTGTGTTCATGATATTAGGAAAATCCAGGAGATCAGGTATTTGGAAGCTAACTCGTAACCTGTAATTCATGATATAAATGTTAATTATATTATCTATTACAACAGCACAAATCTCAGTCCAAACGAAATCAGGTGTGTAAGAAAATAACTTTATTGGCTGGCCGGTTAGCTCAGTTGGTTAGAGCATGGAGTTATAAAACCAAGGTCAAGTGTTTGGATCCCCGCACTGGCCAGCCACAAACAACTTTGTTTTTGTATATATCAACCAAATTTCTCTTTGAATCCTCCATTTCCTGGGATATCAGACACTAAAACTCTCCTTTCCCTGCATTGTGTTTAAGTTCAAAGGAGACTTTCATAATTGCAAGGGGGTTTATGATCCACATCGCCCTTGAGTCCTCTGTCCACACAGGTTATCTGGTGACTAATTTACGGTGCCATTTGGTCCTTGCTCACTGATCCATGCAGCAAACCATCAAGACACTGTTCATTCTTATCTACTGAAACTTCAGGTCAAGTGGGTCTCTCTGCTACTTCCTTCCGTGTGAGGCTTGAGAACTGGGGCATCATTCTATTGCTTCCATGACATTCTCTGTCAAGGGACTTTCCCTGGGACATGTCTATGCCTCATTTGCCTTGATACCCAATCGGTGGCATTATTACTTCTCTGGGTTTATGATCTAAGAAGAGGGGCAAATATCCACATTCGTGTTCTGTCTCCTGAACCACATTGGGGTCTTGCCCCCACACTGAAATTCTAATCTGGAAAGTAGAGTCAAGCTCTTTCTCTGTAAACCGCCCTGCTTTGTCTTTCTTCTGCTGTCTCCCAGCCTAGTAGAAAGTGTTATTCTAGTCTGCAGGGAAAATCCCTCCCTGAATATATCTTGATTATTTCCCTCAAGATTCATTTTTGCCCCTTAAAATAACCCTTTATGGTTTTAAGATTTTGGAAACATATAAATCATAGCCTTATAGGAAGTATCTGTTTTCCACCCCCCCATCTCTGCCCCTTCCACCCCCAGTCCCCCCTCCCCCCTGTCACACCCACATCCTCAGGAAATAACTCAGGGTGAACTATTTGCCTGAGTTGGCTAAGCAGGTGGGAAAGAGAAAATGGGAAATTCAAGGAAAAATCCATTTGTATTTCAACCTCCTGTGACAATGACAATACATTCCATTACTTTACAATGTGCTACACAAATTATAAATTGATAAAGACCCCACATTGTTCATTTCAACTTGGTCATTCTCCAGAAATATACTTAAGCACATTTTAATTCATCTGCATTCTTTATCCTCATTGCTTGGTAAAAAATTTCTGGACAAATTCCTGATGAAAATTCAGATTCGTTGGCAGAAATGTTAGTGTTAGGCAATGACAATTCTGAGATTGTAGTGGCAACATTTTAAGATAGGCATATGGGTCTTGCAGCTCATTTTACAAAGGAAATTACCGCAATTCAGTCTGGAAGAGTCCTAGAAAATCAATATTGATTCTTGCCCAAGGTTTCTTGGTCAATTCCCAAGGGCATAAAATCATTTTTGGCAGGTTTGTGCTAAATAGTATAGCATATATTCTCTTTACTTAAAATTTTGTTCAATAAAAAAATTAATTAACAGGTTGGTAAATTACTACCTTTAGTCAATGCCTTCATGTAAATAAATTTCTGATCTGTTCTGTGTAAAAATGAACAACATACCAGGATGAGTTCCATTTGGAAGCAGATTTTCTAATTTCAGAATTGTTATTATGGGTTTGTAGTTGCTTTTACTTCCCAGGCAGTTTGTCTACTAGATATCCTCTCCACACTGAGCTTACGATAGTTTAGCGTATCCCAGAGATACCTGTAGCATATATTCTAGCATCAACATTTTCAATGATGCAACACAATACAACTGGCAATTGGCAAGATGATGACTCATGACATGAGTGTTCAATATTGCTTTTTTGAATGTCCAAATAAATATTTGGTCCTACGCTCTGGATGTAAACCTCTAGTGCTACAGAGAGGAATTCATAAGAGTAGTACAACCCTTCAGGAAGAGTTTCTAAACAGGCTTCTGATCTGTGCCAGCTGTGAAAGCACAGGAGTGAAGGCTGCTATAGGACTTCTTGTCGCCCAGGATAACAGCACAGACATTGTTAAAACGTATCTATATTCAGAGTGTATGTGATGTTATTCTTAAAGAATTGATGTTTCGGGGCCATCTGGTATTTTGTGGCTAGGCGCTGCACCAATACCATATGGTGAAGTGTCAGGGGCAGGAAATTGTGGTTTATTTTATTGTGCTTAGCTAACAAAGACTCAGAAGTCAGTAACTGCTTGACATTCCTGAAAGTGTCCTCAAGTTGGAGAGCCCACATTTAGACAATTAAATAATGAGAGGGTTGAGTAATGAATGTGTGTGTGTGTGTGTGTGTGTGTGTGTGTGTGTGTGTGTGTGTTGTGCAATACATGGAATCACCCTGGAGATGAGTGAAGTCCTGGTTTTGTTTCTGGAGCAGACACATCATAGAGTGTGACTGCTAGCAGTAAGAGTACAGTAATTCAAGTAGACAAAATTTTAAAAGGTTATGATTTCGTTTTTCTGTTTTCTTCCTGACTCAGACACATGATGTGTAAAAATGAGAAAGGCCTTTTGAATTCTGCCTCTGATATTAGTCCTGCAGTTAGGATCATTCACCCAGGATCCCATGGCAGCCATCCCAGATATCAAGGTGTTCATCAGAAGTGCTGGAAAATCACAGTGGACATAGAATTTCCAAACTGCTTAACCCAGGATACCTCTCGATTGGTGTCAGTTGTTTGCCTGTCTATAGTAGCATCTGTAATGATCAAAATCATTTCTACATTTGGGCCAGAACTTTAACTACAGGTCTTATTGTATGTTTGTATTCACTTATTTTTCATTTTTTCTTTTTCTTTTGTTTAAGTTTTATATTATTTTAAATTGACAAATAATAATTGTATATGTTTATGGGTACAAAGTGCTGTTTCAGACTGTGTATACATTGTGAAATGATCAAATCGAGCTAATTAACATATCTGTCACCTTAAGCATTTATCATTTCTTTGTGGTGAGAACATTTTATTTATTTATTTATTTTTAAACTTAACTCCAGATTTATTTGGATTTCAATAGCTTTTTCATTAATTTTTTCTTTCTATACCAGGATCCAATTCAGAGTACCATATAGGATTTAGTAGTTTTAAAAATTATTTTTAATTGACATGTAATAATTGTACATATTTATGAGGTACAGTGTGTGGTTTTGATTCATGTATACAATGTGTAATAATCAAATCAAAATAATTAGTATATTCATTATCTCAAGTATTTATTATTTCTCTGTGCTGAGAATATTTAAAATCCTCTCTTTTAGCTATTTTGAAGAATACATTATTATTAACTGTAGTCACCATGCTGTACCATAGACCATCAGAACCTCTTTCTCCTATCTAACTGGAAATATGTACCTGATGACCAACCTGTTCCCTTTCCTCGTCCACCCTGCCTTCTCTCCCAGCCTCTGGTAACCACCATTCTGCTCTCTATTTCTGTGAGTTTGACTTTTTTAACCTCTACATATAACTGAAATCATATGGTATTTGTCTCCCACTTGTTTCACTTAACATAATGTCCTCTAGATTCATCCATGTTGTCACAAGTGACAGAATTCCTTCTTTTTTTTTTAAGGCAGAATAATATTCCATTGTGTATACACACCAGATTTTAAAAATCCATTTATGCATTGATGGACACTTAGGTTGTTACCATATCCTGGCTACTGTGAAAAATGCTTCAGTGAACATGAGAGTGCAGATATCTCTTCAACATACTGATTTCAATTCCTTCGGGTGTGTACCCAGAAGTGGAATTGCTGGATCATACAGTGATTCCATTTTTAGTTTTTTGAGAAACTTCCATAATGTTTTCCAAAATGGCTGTATTAATTTGTAATACCACCAACAGGGCATAAGGGTTCCTTTCCTCCATATCCTCACCAATTATTATCTTTAATCTTTTTGATGATAGCCAATTTAACAGGTATGAAGTGATATCTCATTGTGGTTTAAATTTATGTTTCTCTGATGGTTAGAGATGAGCATTTTTTCATATATCTGTTGGCCATTTGTGTGTCTTCTTTTGAGAAATGTCTATTCAAGTAATTTGCCCATTTTTCTAATAGGGCTATTTGTTTTTTTCTATTGGGTAGCTTAAGTTCCTTGTATGTTTTGAATACTAGCCCCTTATCTGGTGTATGATTTGCAAATATTTTCTCCTAGTCTGTGGGCTGTCTCTTCACTATTTTAATTGTTTCCTTTACTGTGCAGAAGCTTTTCAATTTAATACGATTTCATTTGTCTCTTTTTACTTTTGTTGCCTCTTTTGGGGTCATATTCAAGAAATCACTGCCCAGTCATGGAGCTTTTCCCCTACATTTTCTTCTAACAGATTTACAGCTTCAGGTCTTATGTTTAAGAGTTTAATCCATTTTGAGTTAGTTCCTGTATAAGGGATGAAATAAAGGTCCAATTTCATTCTTCTGCATGTGGATATCTAGTTTTGCCAACACAGTTTATTGAAGAGACTGTCCTTTCTCCCTTGTGTGTTCTTGTTGAAAATCAATTGACCATAGATATGTGGGTTTACTTCTGGGATCTTTATCCTATTTCACTGTTCTTACTCCAGTACCATGTTGTTTTGATTACTATAGCTTTGTGATATATTTTTAAATCAGGGAGTGTGATGCCTCCGGCTTTTCTTTTTACTCAAGATTGCTTTGGCTATTGAGGGTCTTTTGTATTTCCATAGACATTTTAGGATTGTTTTCTCTATTTTTATGAAGAACGACATTGGAATTTTGACAGGGATTGCATTGAATCTGTAAATCACTTCGGGTAATATGGATATTTTGACAGTATTAATTCTTCCAATCTACAAAGACAGGCAATCTTTCCATTTATTTGTGTCATCTTCAATTTCCTCAATGTGTTATATTTTTTTGGTATACAGATCTTTTCCTTGGTTAAATTTACTCCTAAGTATTTTATTGTAAGTGGGATTGTTAATTTCTTTTTCAGGTAGTTTATAGTTAATATATAGAAACACTACTGATTTTTGTGCTTTGATTTCATATCCTGAAACTTTACTGAAATTGTTTATCAGTTCTAACAGTGTTTTGGTGGAGTCTTTAGGATTTTCTGTATGTTAGATTATGTCATCAGCAGAGACATTTCACTTCTTTCTTTCCTATTTGGATGCCTTTTATTTCCATCTCTTGCTTAATTGCTCTGGATAGCATGTCCAGTTCTATCTTGAACAGGAGTGGTGAGAATGGGCATCCTTGTTTTGTTCCTAATCTCAGAGGAAAAGCCTTCAACTTTTTACCACTGAATATGATGTTAGCTGTGGGCTTGTCATATATGGTATTTTTCGTGTTCAGAAACATTTCTTCTATACCTAATTTGTTGTGAGTTTTTATCATAAAATCTTGTTGAATCTTGTGAAATGCTTTTTCTGCATCTATTAAGATGATCATATGGTCTCTGTCCTTTGTTGTGTTAATACGGTGAATCATATTTATTGGATTGTGTATGTTGAGCCAACTTGTGTCCCAGGAATAAATTCCACTTGATCATGGTCAATGACACTTTTAATGTACTGTTGACTATAATTTGCTAGTATTTTGTTGATCATTTTTTGCACCTATATTCATTAGGGATATTGACCTTTAATTTTCCTCTTGTGTTTTTTTCTGGCTTTAGTATCAAGGTGATGCTGGCCTTGAAAAATTAGTTTGGAAATATTCTCTCCTCTTCAATTTTTTGGAAGAGTTTGAGAGGGATAGCTATTAGTTCTTTAAATGTTTGGTATAATTCAGCCATGAAGTCATCAGGTCCTGGGCTTTTCTTTGATGGGAAACTTTTTGTTACAGATTTAATCTTCTTACTCATTATTGGTCTGTTCAGATTTTCTGTTTCTTCCTTATTCAGTCTTGTAGGTTCCATACCTACAATTGTAAATATAAATGCAACCAACATTGGAGCACCTAAATATATAAACCAATATATGTATATGTATATATGTGTCTATATATAAAGAGATTTATTATAATAAGTTGGCTCACGTGATTATGGAGGCTGAGAAGCCCCAAGAGCTGCAGCTGGCAAGCTCAAGACAGAAGAAGAGCAGATAATTTAGTTTGAGTCAGAAGGCAGGGAAAGACCAATGTCCTAGTTCAAGGTACTTAGATAGGAAAAGTTCCCTTTTATGAGAGGGAGGGTCAGCCTTTTTGTTTTATTCAGACCTTCAACTGATTGGATGAGGCCAAACCCACATTAGGGAAGCCAATCTGCTTTACTCAGTCCATCAATTTAAATGTTAATTTCATCCAAAAACACCTTCATAGACACACCCAGAATAATGTTTGATCAAATATCTGGGCATCCCATGGTCCTGTCAAGTTGACACATGAAATTAGCCAACATGCAGTTTTTACTGTTGAAGTAGTAAAACATTGAACTCAATGAAAAATAATATAAATCAAAACTTGTATTTGGAACTTTTGTGTTACAGATCTTGATAATTCATCTCTGGAGAAATCCGTGGTTTCCTCACAGCTCTGGTAGTTACTTTAGATTTTCTTAAAAATTCCCAGCACTCTTAAAAGTTTTTGATTAACAGCTTGCTTTAGAATCCCCCTAAAGTTTTTCTTTTTAACTGATAATTAAATATTTAAATGTAAATCTAGCTCAAGGGAAGAACAAATGTTATTTTAAATTTTTCAACTTTACCAATATTTCTAAAAACTATATACTATATAGGAAAACATTTGCTTGACTTTATATACAGCCTCAACAGATACTTCAAACTTGCTGGCATGCAGAATTTCCACTGGAATGACCATTTCCATTCAGTTCCTATAAAGCAACTCCCACATCAGAAAGCTGCCTTGGATTTTTATGTATTTTTAAGGATGTTCATAAAAAGTTGGTCCCTTGTCCTTTTATAGAGAAAATATAGCAATAAATATATTTAATATCATACACAGAAGTGTGAACATAAAATGAAGTTCATGCATCCTGATTTTGATCACAAATCACTCTCATTCTTTTATGGTCACATCACATACAGAGGGATTTAATCAGACCTCACCATTAAAAGCCAATCCTTGGGCCGAGCCCGTGGCGCACTCGGGAGAGTGCAGCACTGGGAGCGCGGCGACGCTCCCGCTGCGGGTTCGGATCCTATATAGGAATGGCCGGTGCACTCACTGGCTGAGTGCCGGTCACAAAAAGACAAAAAAAAAAAAAAAAAAAAAAAAAAAAAGCCAGTCCTTGACCCAGCTTGCCTGTTCTCACCAACTCTCTGCATCTATGCTCTGAATGGCAACAAACTAACAGTGACAAATTTAAATTAGGGGAAAAAATTGTGGAAAATTACATTTGCTTCATGTTTAGATACTCAATGAACCATACCCAAATAAATAGCTTTTTAAACACATCATTTATTCCAAACCTGGCTCTACAGATACCTAGAATAGTCAGCTCTAATATACATGGTGTTACTTTGAGTGATGTAATACCCATCTGTACATTCTTCCTGTCTTCTGACCTATTAACAATAAACACTGTATGTTACTCACACAAGCCAAGCACTGTTCTCCACCTCTCCTACCTCTACCGGGAAACTTTGATACCTGGGGATAAACCCTCAACTCTTACACAGTGTCCCTCACTCCTGCTTACACCCTGCACTCTCCAGGTAGAAAGGTTTTTATTCTCCTGTCTCCTATGAACTTGTTTCCTTGGTGTAGTATCTACCATTCAAAATCCCACCAGAAGACACAAATTCTACTCTGGCAAACCGTATATTCTAGAACAATTTTTCTTCAAATCTCATTAAAGAATGCTCCCTACCCCTTATGTCTCAGTCCAGTTAACACCTTCATTAATAAATTTTTCATTTCAGTTATTAGAAATTTTATACCCTTATTCCAGGGCAGGTCTCTAGGACTTGACCACTAGACTTCCTTAATAAATAATATTCCATTCCCCATGAGGCACTACCTAAAGGCTTATAGCAAGATGATTTTAATTTGAGGGTTAAATTATAAATGGATAATTCTTCCTGAATTAGTTAAGACTCTATTTGTATAGAATAAAAAATTAATTCCATGCAATCAGATATTAGATTAAAATGCTTTTTAGAACATTTTATATAATTATAAGATGATTAAACTTCTTAAATTCAGAAATAAAAGTTTTTTTTAAATGTAACAGTTATTCTAAATAAACTATTATGGTAGTCCCCTTTTATTGGTGGCTTAGCTTTCTGCAGTTTCAGTTACCTGTGGTCAAACTCAGTCTGAAAATAGGTGAGTCCAGTACAATAAGGTGTTTTGAGAGAGAGAGAGAGAGAGAGAGAGAGAGAGAGAGAGAGAGAGAGAGAGAGAGAGAGAGAGAGACCACATTCACATAATTTTTATTACAGTATATTGTTATAATTATTCTATTTTATTATTAGTTATTATTGTTAATCTCTCACTGTGCCCTATAAATTAAACTTTATTATAGGTATGCATGTGTAGGAAAAAACATAGTATATACAGAGTTTGGTATTATCTGAGGTTGCAGGCATCCTCTGGGTATCTTGGAATGTATCCCCTGAAGATAAGGGGAACTACTATACAAGAGCACGTTGCATAGTCAATTAGAAATTTCAAGTTTAAGTAACAACATAGATTAAAAGTTCTTTTGCTGAAGATTTTTAGACATACAAATTTTCAGAAATAGAAGTATATTTTAGAGGATATTAGTTCATCCTAATTTTCTAAAGTTCTCGAAAGAGTTCATTTAATCTCCATCTTTTGTGTGTTCTAATGTTGATGTATTTATATTCAGGTTATTTTAAAGTGGACTGCTACATCTGAATGAGACAGACTATGACCCAGACACTGCATTGACTGGAAAGGTATACTATTTTCTCAATTTGAAATGGCATTAGGCTGGTACTTTCTACAACATTTATGATTTTTCTTTTGATTTACGGCAGCAATACTTGTGAAGTTTAGTTCTCAAGTGAGCTCTCTGGAATTGAGAGATGAGACAAGACCTGGAAAACTCCCCCAGTACAGTCAAGTTCCTGTTGACTAATTCTGTGACTACCAAGAACAGTCTGAGTCTGTGAGGCAGAACGCCACAGCTTGGCTTTGCTTGGACTTGAGTGGTTCACACCCTGCGTGGCGTGGTTTCTAAGAGACCTCTCAGTAGACGAGGAATGAATCCAGCAGGTCTTGAGTCACACATCATACACCCCCTTTTGATGGTGGGAGATGATGGTGTGAGTAGAGGGCCTGTGGGTGTGACGAGCACCCGAATGACTCATCGGAGAAGGGGGCTTTAAGAGGACTCTCAATCCAATGCCACTTGCTGTAATTTTCATATGATGTGCCTAGAAGGCCCCCTGCATGGATAAAACACAGGTTGATGTCTTTTCCACAAGTGCTTCAATATGGAAAGGCATTTTTATTTTCAAAAACCTTGGGAATCCCTGAAAGAATATCTAACTAGTCATTGTTCAGGAGCCTTCCTCTGCCTTGCAAATATTGCTATTTACTCTCCCTCTCTGCGGCCTGTACTGCCTCCTACTGCAACTTGAATCAAGTTCAAGTTTAACTGAACTTAAATTAAATGAAATTCCTGCTGTTTAATTTCTTCTCTCAGCTCAGAGTTTAGCACCAAGGTAAAGGGTTCAGATCCCCATACCGCCAGTTGCAAAAAAAAAAAAAAAAAAAAAAAGTGTTTGGGAGATTTGCTATTTGTGTGTGTATGTTATTTTGTTCATGATATAGGTCATAGCTTCTCATTATTGGGAAGCTGGAAAAGTAAAAAGAAAACTAAATTATTTATGGTTTTACTCAACCAGAGTAAACCATTGCTAATTTTTAGTTTCATTTTTTTTGTTCTTAATGCAAACTCCCTCATATACACTTGTCCCACACCTTTCAGTCTTGGGTTTATTAAGTATATGTAACTTTCTTAAGAGTTATACAAGTTCACTGCAGGTAATTTAGTAAATGAAGAAAAGTATGTAGAAGCAGAAAAAATATCCACCACCAATGTTAATATTTTCGTGTATTTCCCTCCCAATCATTAAAGAAAAAAAATTATTCAATAACACTTGAAAAGTTAAAGTGGTCAGGACTGTTGTGACAGAGGAATCACTACAATGAGATTTTGCAGTGGTGGGGAGGGGGGTGGGGATAAGAGACTGGGCTCAACTCCAAATACAGCCCGGGCAAGTGGGAATTTACAGCGAAGGAGCATGGTGGCGGGTCAGTGGATGGAAAATTACTAAGAGGAAATACCAGGGGTAAAGAGGGGATTCTGGCTAAACGGACCTCACAGGATTCTTGCTGACAACAGGCCAGAGTGATCAGACATCACCTGGGGAATGGTGGAGGATGAGGAACCTGATCAGATATTGAGGGTGGGGAGTTCTTGCTGAAACTGTATTTTACAAGGAAGTTCACAGATGGCCTAGGAGAAGGTTCTGAAGCCTGAGTAGAGCTTGGTCATGCAGAGAGTGTTTGTCATAATCATGGTTCATTTTTACTTAGCATGCAAAGTTTCCTTTTAACTGAAAACTTTTTATAAACGTGACTCATGAAAGCTGTATGAGATAGAACATTTTAAGGGCCAATTTAAACTTTTTAAAAACAATGTCTCTTAAGTATTTCCAATATGTTATTTTCTGAGAAGACAGAGCATGTGGCCTATCTTTGAGAAGCCTGCATCCCAGAGTGACTTTGCACGTTTCTGCTCCTTCTCACTTCCTTTCATAGGTTTTGGCCCTAATAAGCATCTCACACACAAACCCCACTTCCATCTCTGTCTGCTTTTAGAGAATCCTGCCTGTGACACTCAAAAAACACCTGGAAGACCTTTGTCTCATTTTGATTTTTTCTCCAAATTCTTACAACTACAGATGTCCCCCAAATGCACAAAGATTTACAGAAACTAGTGATAACTTGTGTTCTTTTAGTTCTTTTATATACTTTTTACTAGTTCTATTTTTGTTTGCACTAGACTTTCTGCCTTATCTATAGTTCATGAAGAATATTCCAAAACACAGATAATAATTATTTTTTCTTGTACTGAGTACTGAGTAACTACTAAGGGCAAGGCACATACCAGACGCATTTCCTGTTGCTGCTGAGAAATAAGTCTGAGTGAATGAATTGTATTTATGTTACTTACTAGCAAACCGATTGAAAACTCCATGTGCCCCTCTGGAGTGCAGGATTTGAATTCAAAATGGAAAGAACCTCATCAGTGCATCATAGAGCACACCTGAAATAGGATTAAGGCAACAAAGATCCCATCTCCTGACTATGTTTTGGAAGAATCACAGATGTAATGAATTTCAAATTATAATCCTTTAGTCAGAAAGTTTTTAAACTTTGAAAATAAACCTGCATTTTCCCTAGATTTATTAACAAAAATTTACAGAAAGAGTGAACTTTAGTAGCTTTTCACTGGTTGTGATTAATGCAAACAAAATCATTTAGTATTTTGATTATACAGGGAAAAGTCGTAAGTGATGGTTAACTGATCTAATTTTCTACATGATTAATAAAGCATTGAGTTTACTATTAACATGTGATTTGAGATGTGAATTTTTTCTCCCTCTCCTCTCTCCTCATTCCCTTCCCACTCTTCTTTCTCCCTTTCTTCTTTCCTGCATTTCTTCTCGCTTTTCTCTCTTTTTTGTCTTTTCTCTTTCTCTTTATCGCTCCCTCCTTTCTTTTCCATCTCCTTCCCTTTGGGTCTCCTTCCCTCTCTCTTTCTCAACTTCCCTTCTTTTTTCTCTCCCTCTCTTTCTCCTTCTTTCGGTTTCTTCCTCCCTCCTTTATTACATTTTGTAGAATTTTAAAGAGGACCTTTAAGGTATAATATTAATGTATGCTGTTGTAAAGCTACACGTCTACGCCAGCTGTGGGGTTGAGGCAATAGCTATACTAATTGTATGGCTAGGCGTTTCATAACTAAAGCCAAAACGTTTCATTATTTTAGATATACTAAGTTTCCATTTGTATTGTCAGGGCTAGGGCTCGGACCCTTCAAACCCATGGATGGGTCACCAGACGCCTCACACGCAGGTCCACAAGCTACGTAATTGGGAAAGGTCCCGGGAGCCATTGGCAGATGACACGAGCTCAGTCCTCAGCAGCAGCAGCAGCCTCCAGCAGCAGTAGTGGCCTCCCCGTGCCCCACCTGGGGGCATCCCGGGGCCGTGGGGCCCGGTGGATCAGAGCCACTCGTCCTTTATACTTAAGTCATAACCCAGGACACCTGGGTGCACATGCACAATTACATTAGTCAATAACCAAGGAACACCTGGGTGCACGTGCATATTTACATCAAATGCTTGGCAAGATTCTAAACATCTGAGGGGCCCTGACCATTTTCCTATATTTTCCCAACAGTTATAAAAGAGTTTTAGTTACATTATTGAGATGAGCTTGGACATTCCAAATTACCATTTCATCTGTCATATTTAGCCCAGATTTAAATGAGTGTGCTTGTTTTAAATAAATTTGTTTTAAAATAGATGTCCCTGTCAAATTATGGAATACAATTTTTAAGCTAAATACCATTTTCTAATTCACAAGAGATTTTGTGTAGAAATCGGCAACCTCCCATTCATTTCCCAAGGATGCTTATGAGCTTTGCGAGTTCTTATCATTGACCAGGAGGTGCTGGGAAACTGTTTACTGACAATGTTAAAGAAAACAGGAATCGAACAGAGGATACAACGTGAAAGCATATTTTACTCAGAAACTATTGTGATGGGGGAAAAGAGATTTCGATATAGAACTGGGCTAAAACAGCAGGGACAAGTGGGGATTTATAGCCAAAGAAAAGTGTGGAAGTGTGGATGGAAAATTACTAAGAGGAAACATCAGGTGTAAGGAGAAATTGTGGCTAAATGGATTTGACAAGATTCTTGCTGAAGGCAGGCCAGGATGATCAGACGTCACTTGGGGGATGGTGGGCGATGAGGAATTTAATCAGATATTGAGGGTGGGGTATTCTCACTAAACTGACTCAGCAGATTCTTGGTATGACTGGGCAACGCATGCCTGACAAGGACGGACAGCAAGGTTGAGACCGAGAGGGATAAAGAGGAGCCTGACTAGAGTTAGGACAAGGAGAGGGTCTTCTCTAAATTCTGGCCACTTTGTATATTTTTTATAAAGACCGAAGCATTATTTATCCCAGCAATGAGCTTTTTTTTTCAGACAGGCACATTGATGAATAACATGAGCAACTCCACACCCTCAATATTCTCTCAGGTTTGATTCTGGTTATGCCGGTGAGTAGAGATATGGACATAATGATGTGACAGCAATTTGTACTTGATTAGTAAACAGTGAGAGTGAGAAATAAACATAATGTTTTTAGCTATAGCGCTAGTGTAAAATGGGGGGGGGGGATTTATCACAAGCAGCTGAAGGGTTTGATCTCAGAGACACCAGCCCTTGCTTGAGGGCCACATAGTAGAGCTTCTCACTGTCCCTTTGCCTTGTGAAACACCAAAGTCTTCTCTTTTCTTAAAATGTACTTTTAATTGAAATATAATTGATTGTACATATTTGTGGGGTGCAGAATTGAATATCAATACCTGTGTGTAATATGTGAAGCTCAAATCAGGATAATTAGTCAAAGTTTTCCAGGCAGTTTAAATCTTTGTAGAAGTGAGAAGATGGCAGAATGTCAATACAACAATTTGTACCAGGGCATTAGTAGGAACCTAGGGGCATTTTTCAGTCTCAGTGTCTGACATAAGCAGTGATGACTTGTCGCCTGCCTGCTCAGGGTTGGGTGGAGGAGGTAGGGTCTCTGATGGAGGCTGTCATGAGTGAGCTTATGAATCCGAGTTAGGACTGCTACAGCCTGAGAAGTTCTGACAACTTAAAAACATTAAATTATTCATGGCCTGTCTCTTAGACTTCAGTAACGTACACCCTACTAAAGAGTGGTCAATTGAGACTATGTCAGTGGTCAAGGATTAGCTGAAAATCTGCCTTCCAGGCACCTGTTACCAGACCTGGAAAGGCAGACCTTGGGAGGAATCATCAGACTATGGAACAAAACAGAGTCTACTTAGACCTGGAGAATGCACCCCCAAACTGCATCACCAATCTGACCTGAGGATACCAGGAAAGATCTTGTGCAAATGAGAACCAATCTGCTGGCCTGGGTGCAAGCACAGCCAAGAAAGGGCTAGCAGCCTACCTGATACTGTCAAAAGTATCCATGTATAGTGAAGCTACAGCTGCCCTCCTACTAGTGACAGACTGGCCCTATTGATCCCCGGAAGAGTCTCTTTCTTTCATAGAGAAAGCACTTTGAGAGATATGAGTGTGGTATAAGCCAGTGGCAGTGGGAACACAGAAGCAGGTTTGTATTAAAGAGATCTGGAAGGTTGAATGGACAGGATTTGGCAGTAAACTGGGTGTGGCTATTATGGGTGTTTAAACTGTTGAGTTTTCACTACCGAGTATATACCCAAAGGAAATGAAATCAATATATCAAAATGACACCTGCACCCCCATGTTCATCACAGCATGACTCACAATAGCCAAGAGATGGAATTAACATAAACATCTATCAATGGATGAACGGATAAAAAAACTGTGGTATATATGCATAATGGAATACTACTCACCTATTAAAAAAAAATGATTTTCAGCAACATGGATAGAAGTGGAGACCATCATGTAAGTCAGTCACAAGAAGACAAATACCTCATGGTATCATCCATATGTGGAATCTAAAAAAAAAAAATAAGTGGTTCTCATAGAAGTAGAGAGTAGAATAATAGTGACCAGAGGTGGGGAGATGGGGGGAGGAGGAAAACTGGTGAACTAATGGGTACAAAACCACACTATCTACCCTAAGTGAGTCATTGTGCAGTGTATGTGTGTATTGAAACAACATACTATACCCCACAGATGTGTACAAGTAAATGTTAAAATATTTTGAAGAAAAAAACACAAAACTCTTTTGAGTTTTAAAGTGAAGGATATTCTTCCCCAAACAATCCATCCACACACGTTTTTATCTACAATCTCAGGAAGCTCACAGATGTTTTAGCCAAAGGTTATGAAGCCCCTTTGTAAAGGAAAATCATAGAGATTGTTGAATGGGATGACCTGAAAGATTCTTTGCTTTCTTAATATTAGAATAGTTATAGAACCTAAGTAGTAATATGTTGTTGAGACCCACAGTAGCTACTAGGAAATTAGGAAGAGGAGCTGGTACTTATGTGAGGCTCTAGGGAATAGAGGTGGAAAATGTGTCTTGTTTTTGACCTGGTCAATCTGCAGGGCTGGTAGGGCATTCATGAGGAGATGTCACGTAGATCATTAAAGGCACACTTTGGGAAAGGGTTTAGGGCATTAGAGCTGCACTCTCTAGTATGGTAGCCATTGGCCATAGTGGCCATTGAGGACTTTAAGGAAAAGTGGTTAATCTTAATTGAGATGTACCGATGTACCGTAACGTAGAACATTTCAATTTAAAAATATCAATCACACGTTGAAATCATAATATTTTGAGTTAAATAAAATATATTATCAAAAGTAGTTTATCTGCTTCTTGTTACTTTTAAAATGTGGCTACTAGAAAATTTAAAATAACATGTGGCTCATATTTGTGGCTTGCATTATATTTCTATAGAACAACGCTGCTCTAGGTAATGTTTGAAGGTTGTATTGGGGACATCTTGGGAACAGTTGTGAACTCTAAGGCAAGGACATAGAAAGAGAAATGTAGAGGGCTGACGACATAATTGTGGAGCATGTCTATATTTATAGATCTAGGGGAAGGAGGAGGAGGAGGCTGGAAATGAACTAGACGAGAAGGTGTATCACAGGGACGTGAGAAAGAAGCAGCTTTAGGAAAGAGGGGCTGGTGAATGGGATCATGGTAAGTAATTTGGCCTTTGTTCTATTGCTATTGGAGAGTGTATGGAGGGTTTTACCCCAGAAAGTGAGATGATCAAGTTTAAATTTGAAGATGATTTCAGCAACAAAATAAAGAATTAATTGGATTGAGGGAGAAGCTGAAGTCCACGTGGCCAGTTAGAAAATCAGGGAATAAGAGCCACCAAAAAGCCCATATGCAGCTACAAAGCTGAACAGAAAAGAATTAGTTTTACCTTGGAAAAGAACTTTCTATTTTATTTTCTTGCAGTGAAAAGTGAGGTGTTTTTGAGCAGTGAGATTTCGATAATTTAAAGTATGTGTCTTCTGTTTATAGAATACAGGAAAATGGGTTGCAATGAAAACCAGTGTCACAGATGATGAAAGATGCTTTGAGTGGGAAAAATAGAAGAATGTAAAAAAACTAAGGACACAAAAATTATAGAATTTCTAAGAAACAAAGGTCGTCATGTTGTGCAATTGTCCCATATAGGGAAAAGAGAAAAGAACATTATTTCCCACCCTTGAGAACATGACAGTAGAAAATAATGGTTTCTAAAAAGAGTTTTCCTTGAGGCTCTGGCACCATAACTTATGACCATTGCAAGTACTTTTATGTGTTTACAAATTGAACATACTATGCCTTCAAATAGCTTTTGAGCAGAAATCTTGGTATCTAAAGTGATTTATTTGGAGTACAGTTTTGGGCAAAGAACAGATTGAAGTTCATGAAAGCACAAAATTCAAGGTATTAAGTAAAGATGAGTTGAATGTTTAGAAAGTATTTGGATCCTACTTGAATTTATGTTATAAAATCTTTGCTAGTTTAAAAGAAAAAAGAAAAAAATAATGGTAAAGGAAAATCAATGGAAGTGGGCATATGAGAGGACTAAACAAAAGGGAAATGGCTGGTCACTTAAAAGCATTTGGAAAATTGACCTAGATGGAACGTCATGTGAATCAGACACTCTGATGATTTAAGATAAAATCCACGTCTTCTGCAGAAAAATAATATGTACCTGCTAATATTTATTAAGCATACATTATACACCAGATGGGGTTCATATGTTTACAAGTTTCCAGTCATTTATTTATCACAACAATCTCATGAAGTAGGTATTACCTCAAGGTCACAGATGGAGCATAGAGAGATTAGGTGATTTGGCTAAGGTCACACAGTTAGCCCAGGATATCATACTGCTTCCTTAAATGATGTTAGGGAGACACAAGTTGTATCTGGCAGCATTGGCAGGTTACATGTACTAACAAATGACTCTGAAAATCTTAGTGGTATACAATAACCAAGGAGTGATTTTTTTGTTTGTTTATTTCGTACTTCATTGTAGGACACTTGCTCTCCTGGACAGGCTGAAGGAGCAGCCCCTATCTAGGACATTGTTAGTTTTATGGCAGAGGGAAAAAATGCAGAGGAATGTTACACTTTCCTCTGTGTAACCGAGATGGAAAAAAGAGAAAGAAAGAATTCACTCAAAGGACCATCAATGAGGCCTGGAGGGACTGCCGCCCATCTGGGGAGCAGCCGCAATCCAAAACCAGCCTTTCTTTTTATTGAAAAGACAAGGAAGTTTCACAAGAAAAATCAGTGGATTCAACCATCAAAGAAGGACATAAAAACAGGCAGTGTAAAACTAGTAACAGCAGTAAATGAACAATGTGACATTCCAGAATGTCATTTGTAAAAGTTAGGTCAATTCACCAACAAACAGCTTGCCCTTAATAAACATTTTCTTTTCCACATACTTCCTACAGCAATTTCCTTAGCCTAATTAAACAGCATTCAAGCAGTTTCCTTAACGTATCTTAAGAATAATCAGTGGGTTAAATAGTCAATAGTCATTCAAACTGGAATCAAACCAGCAACCTAGAACAGTCAAAGTACACAATCCCATCCCTCAACAGTGATTGGAATTGATTAGATGGCTTTTGCCAAACTTATCTGTGGACTCTTGTCCCCTTACTCAAGAGCCTTTTGGCTCATTCATGCATTACCTAAAAACCCTATTCTAAGATCAAAGGAGAATCAAGATTTCTAACCCACTACAGTGGAAGAGCCATGTGGTGGCTCTGAAAGCTCCTATTGGAAGTAGAACTTATCACTTTCTGTCACATTTCTTTGTCCAGTCATGTGGCAAGGATGACTGGACATGGGATGAGGAATGTAATGCTCCTGCAGGGAAAACCTTTGGAATAAGTTTTTTTTTTTTTTGGTCATGTGAATCTTTAGCTTTATAAGAATCAGCCAGTGGTTGATTTGACTTTGTTTCACACTGAGGAGTTAATGTTATGACCTCAGAAAGTTAATTTATGGCCTGTCAGTATTGAACGGGGAGCAGCAGGGAGGCAGAAAGTCATGCGAATGAAAGTCTATGCAGTGGGATCAGCTGCTTCTCACAATGACCAGCAAGGGCAGGACTAGGCCACAGCCAACACCCAAACACAGCAACATCCAAATGTATTCATCCAAAAGCCACACATTGGGGTTGCAAAATGGTTCAGCCTTTATGGAAAATGATATGGAGGTTCCTCAAACAATTACAGATAGATCTACCATATGACCCAGCAAGTCCACTGCTGGGAATATACCTAGAGGAATGGAAATCATCATGCTGAAGGGATACCTGCACTCCAGTGTTTATGGCAGCTCTCTATACAATAGCCAAGAGCTGGAACCAGCCTAAATGTCCATCATCAGATGAGAGGATAAGGAAACTGTGGTGCATCCACACAACAGAATTCTACTCTGCTATAAAAAAGAACAAAATACTACCATTCTCAATAACATGGATGGAATTAGAGAAAATTATATTAAGTGAAACAAGTCAGGCACAGAAAGAGAAATACTACATGTTCTCACTCATTTGTGGGAGCTAAAAATTAATAAATAAATAAAAACACAAACAAATAAAGGGTGGGGGTGGGGGGAAGAAGACAGAATAACCACAAAAATTCCTTGAACTATTTAAGTGAAGTGCACAGATATGATGGGGGGGGAGGGGTGGAGAAGAACGGGTAAAGGGGCATGAAAATCAAGTACAATGTATTTTGAGAAGTAAAATTAAATTAAATTAAAACAAAACAAAACAAAACAAAACAAAACCAAAAGCCACACATCTAAAATCTTTGCAGAGCAAGGCTCCTGGGAGAAAAACAGTCTCAACAATAAACCATGTCACATGAAACAGAAGGTAAGGACTAACCCAGATGGAGAGCTGTGTGGCAGGGAAGGATGGAGCAGTTGAGGAGAGAGAAAACACAAGATCTGGTGAAGGCTGAAGGTCAGTTCAGTTATCAAGCGGGAGGGGATTGACTTCTGAGGGATTGAGTTCCACGCCTTGAATTCCTTTGTCTAAACCTCCCACCCCCATGAATTCCTGGGTAATGTGCTATGAACTGATGGGCTCTACTATGTGTAAAAGAGGGGCAAGTATGGCCAGTCCTATTTATTAAAATGTGGTCAGATGATGGACACTATCACACCTATACAAACCAAACAATTATGAGGGGAACCAGTGCAGGCAGTTAGGTAGAACAGACACATTTGGAAATAAAATAGCACTTTAATTCTTGAATTAATGTCAAATTCAGCCTGAACTTATTGGATAAATTGCTCATTTCTTGCAAGTAAAGCTAACTAAAGACTGTAACTAAGTCTAATCTAACGACTCTAGCTAAAGGTATTTCCACAGAGATGTAAATTGTTCTTGATGAACATAATAAAAGCAAGTGATAATCACTTTTTGGAACTTAGAATAAATTCACATCAGGTGGAAGTTAAGCACATAGGAACAAGACAATTCTTTTTTCATTTCATATACTAGTGATTATAGTGATAAATTGGAACATTTAGGAAATGAAGATGAAAATAAGATTTAATCCAACACCCATATGCAATAATTATAATTTTTGCACATTCCTTATAGCATTTTCCCACATACATGTAAAAATGGTATAGTAACATATTTTGAAATTTTTTTGTTTGGCTTTTTAAAATTGGATCATAATTGATTATACATATTCTTAGGATTCAATGTTGACATCTGTTGATCAAATCAATATTACTAGTATGTATATTGTTACAAATTGTATGTATTCTTTATGCCCCTTGTCCAATTCTCTCCCTATTCCCCTCTCTCTCCCCCCACCCCCTCTCTGATGACCCTAGATTTCTTCTCTCCCCTTCTGAAAGAGTAAAGGTTACTCTGTTGATTTGTTGCCTAGGTGATCTGTCCAATGCGGAGAGGTGTGTTCAGGTCCCCCAATATTATCATAGAGCAGATGCTTCTTCTGTCACTCTGGAATGGGCTTTGTGGAGAGAGACATCGTCTTCTTTTCTTTGGTCTCTGCTGGTGATTCCCCTTGCGTCAATGCACTCCAGTGGCTGGTGGACCATCTGTGTGGTGGTTGTGATGTCTAGCCACTTTTGCAGCAGCTGTGGTTACTGTGGTGGCTGTGGTGGGCCACCCACATGGATGTGATGTTTTTTGCATGCTCCTTGGTGGTGTGGTGTGCCTGGCTGTGGGCGGGGGGTCTGGTCCCCTGCTTGATGCCCTGGGCCCCCAGGTAGGGTGCTGAGGTGCTGGTGGTATGCCTCATATTTTGAAATTTTATTGTAATGTAGCATTTTCCATATACAATTTTTGAGGTTTCAGCTCAGTCCTAATGATTATAATCGCTGCATAGAATTAACATAATTTAATTCATTATTTTCTGATTATTAAACATTTAGTTTCTTTCGTTTTTTATCATTATTTATAATGCTGCAGTAGATGGCTACCTGAATTCTGCATATTTCTTTTTTTCGTTTTTTGGATTTTTTTGTTGTAGCACATTTCCAGAATTGGGATTACTGGGTCAAAGTTTATTTTTATGGTCAAAGGAAATTTTTATGACCCTGTAAGTTGATTTAAAAAATAAGTATCAATTTAACAAAAATGTATGAGTATATAATTCACTACATCCTCACTTGGTTTAGGAATTATATTGAACAATCAGATACATTGACTAATTAATAGGAAAAATAGGTGCTTTGTGTTGGGTGCCTGAATACTTGTGAAGCTGAACATTGTCCCAGGTGTTTACCAACAAAATGGGCCGTAATTCATTCACTCATTCTTTCATTCGGTCATTGGACAAATATTTTTCAAACATCTACAATATGCTGGGCTGTTTTCGTTTCTGAGCAGACAGCAGCGGAGTAAACAAAAACTCCCTGCGCTCATGGATTTTACATTGTATGGTGAAAAAGACAATATGTATAATAAGTATTAAAATTATGTAGTATGTTAGAAAATGATCATGGCTATGGAAAAAAGTAAAGCAAGATAAGAAGTATAAGGAGTTTGTTGGGAGGAAGTTGCATTTATAAATATCGTAGTCAGTAAGAAAGAAATATTTGATCAAAGACATGAGAGAGGTGGGGCAGGTCGCATGTGGGTATCAGATGAAAGAGTGTTCCAGCCAGAGGAACCTGAGGGGACCATGTGTGGCAGTGGAAGAGAAGCAGGGAGGGCAGTTGCCTAGAGGGGAGTGAGATCTTTGACATTTACTACGATGAGGTCCATTTATTCAGTAGGAGAACAGGTGAGAAAATCTGACTAAACCCAACAGAAGAAAAAGTTTCAAGAAAGAGGTTGTTGCCAGTACCAAAATTAGCCAGGCTATCCAGAGAGAAGAAATCAGAAACAAGACAAGCACTTTTAATGAAGACGAGGCCAGGTTCCGCTGGCTGGAGTTCAGTCACGTGGCCACACCCAGCTAAAGAGAGACACTAACTGAAGTTTGGCTGTGAGCCCAGCAAGAAGAAGACAACAGTTGTTTAGGACAAGCTTGCAAGCTCTGACACGGCCAATCTAGAATCAACTAGATACATCGTTATCCATCCAGGCATCGTTATCAACTGGGATAATTGCTAAAATATCCAGGCCTTGCCCACACATACTGGATAAAAATATCAAGAGATGAGTCCCAGGAAGGTTTTCTGGGTGAATGTGTTGGGCATTCATACTTGCAACCCACTGAGTATTCTATCTTTTGAAAATAAAAATATATCAAAATATTGAAAAGAAAAGAATAATAAAAAACAACAAATTCCCTGAATGTTTTAAAGTAGCTCCGGGTATAACACAGAACAGCCACGAGATGGCAGAAGAACTCCATTCTTTTAAGTCTCTTGGTTACTTCCTCATTTCATCTTGGCTGTTCTTCCCACCTAATTTTCCTTCAATTTTACTATTTCGTTGGTTTGAAAATATACATGGCTTAAGTCCTTTAAAAGAGTTGGTGCTAATGTTCTAAGTAAATTGCAATATAAAAATTTTATAGGAAAGAAAAATACCTAAAGTATTATATTAGTGAACTATTCAGAATTAATCCCATTAAATAAGATCTTTTGTTTTAGATTGATAGATCTTTTGTTTTGATGTTTACTGAATAAAAGTAAATATTAGGGGGTCAAAAAATTATAAGAAAAATTTTTTTTTGTAGTATTCGGTAAGCAAGTTTCAAGGCACGGATTTTATAGACATATTTTTAATACATATTGTATATGCTGAATTTATTGTTAAGGAAACTTAAATTTTTGCTTTCATGAAGTTAAAAATTCTAATGGTAATTTTATACATGGAAATCCAATAAAAGGCTGTGTGCTGGAGTTTGAACAGTTAAAGGTGATTGTATCAAACACATCTTGTATGAACTTGGTTTCACCTCTTGAGAGGTTGACCTGCAAGTTTCTCAGCAACTTTCAGCTTCTGCTGTCATATGGGGCAATGATGCTGACTCCATAAGGTTGCTAAAAAGAGCTAACAATGTCAAAAGTGAAGTGCTTTATACATACTGAATTTAAAAAGTGAAGTAAAAATATTCCTTTCTCTATTCCAAATTTTTCTAATGTTAATTGCTACTTGAGTTTTAATGCAAGACAGAAGGCTAAAATACACATGTAACTAGCAGAATCAAAATCTAGCTCAGATGTTCAAAAACATCATGCTAAAAGATTTCAGAGTCTGAAACCAGGTGTTCACTGTTCTGAAACATCTTTCTACTTCCTGTTAGAAAACATATTCTTTGAAGCTTATTTTTCGGCTTTACCTACTATAATTATACTTTTGCTATACAATGTATATAATGAATGCCTTTTGCTGTATGGTGTTATTCGATGCATTGTAGAAAAAGGAGAATAAAAACTATGGTTTATCAGCAGGCAACTTCATCCTCTTTATCCTTGAATGTAATTTACTAAAAGGCTGACAAAGTCACAGCCCAGGCTACAATTCACCCTGTTAATATGCAGATGGCAAAGAGACTGATGTTGAGATGCTGCTTTCTAACTTGGGTCCATGCAAGAAATCTGATGAAGTTATATAGTTCTTCATTTGTATACTATGAAACAGTGAGGTTGCTTATGAAAAAAAAGGCATAAAGGTGTGTACTCTAGACAAGACTACTAGCAAAGATGCTGTGAGGGTGCTTGGCTACTCAATATGTGAACACTGGAAGGGTTTCGGACTCAGCTTATATTTGGTCTCAGGCAAGAAAGACATTGAAAAACAGATTAAGGAAAAGGTGTATAAAAAATGGGGCACTAGGGAAAAATATAGGGGGTTTGTGTTGCTAATAAAGGGCTATATGTATGAATACCTGTTAGTAATATTTTCATATATATGATTTAATTATAACTATATTTTGTAATAAATATCTTTAATTCTAAGGATTGAAAGACTTAAGAGGATTTCAATTTTATAGTTAGTTTTGTTTCAGTAGCCTGATGGACTTGGAAATTCTATGTTTCCTAAGTCCATTTGACGAACCTGAGAAGCAGGGGAAATGGGAGTTGGATTTAACTAGGTACCTCTTTTTTCCTAAGTGCAAATATTTCCTATAGTTGGGGGCCTCTGCTTCTTCTTGGCTAGCCAGCAATCATAAAAATGGAAATTATCTTAGGAGCTATTTGGAGTAGGTCCCAAATGTAACTGAGTGAAGAATATTTTAATATTCCCAAGGCAGAAGAGAATGTCTTTGCTTCTGCAGTTGCAAGGCTGGAATAATATTCTCCCCAACTTCCACTGCAGAAATTCTTGTCCTCAAGGTCCCTATCATGTGCTACCACCATGACGTTTTTCCTCACTCTCTGAGTTAAAATGCTGTCTCTTTTTCCTGCACTCACATAGCCGTTAGTTAAGCAGGTGGTAACCTCAAACACATGCTGGGTGGGATGTAGTTCTCACAACTTCTGACATTGGCTTATGGCTATTGATCAGGAATTTTTCTCAAATCCTAACAGTAAGGAAAATCAAAAGCGGTTTCTTTCACTTTTTTAATTGTGGTAAAATAGATATAAAGCAAAGTATACCATATTAACATTTTTTTTAAGTGTAAAATTCAGTGGCATTAAGTGCATTCACTTTGTTATACAACCATCATCACTCTACAGCTTTTTTTTTTTGGTGGTATCTTCAGGATTTTCTAAATGTATGATCATATCACCTGTGAACAAAGATGAATTTAATTCTTCCTTTCCTATTTGGATGTCTCTTATTTCCTTTTCTTGCCTAGAACTTCCACTACTATGTTGAATAGAAGCCAAACATCAAAGAACAAATGTTGTATGATTATACTTGTATGAGGCACCTAGAATAGTCAAAATCACAAAAATAGTCAAATTCATAAAGTGTCTACCAGGAGCTGTGGGGACAGTTATAAGAGTTATTATTTAATGGATACAGAGTTTCAGCTTGGGGTGATGAAAAAGTTCCGGGCATGGTATATGAATTTTTGTCTTAGGTTCTGCTTTCAGAGGAAAACAGCCAGTATGTTATGCTCTTTTGCCTATGGCTTAAAAACAGGGGTCTGGGAACCAAGGGGTGGAAGTAGGATTGGCTTTCTTCACCATCACTCCCAGTGACTCACTTGGGGAGAGGATTTGTCCTCACAATCTTAAATTCTTCCAGAATGGAAAGTCTGATTCTCGTGGACATATCCCATCTTCAGGGGGTACAATAAGGGTTCCACTGAATGAAGCTATGCTCCCCCTGCTCCCCCTTATATCTTCATGTCAGAGGACCAGCAGGCAAAGAGCGGAGGTGCTATACTGGTGGGGGAACTGACTCTGATCATCACGTGAAGAGGCAGGACTGCTGCTGCATAATGGGATCAGGGAGGAATAGCTCTGGAGTTTGGGAATTCACTGGAGTATCATTTGGTGCTTCTGTGTTCAGTGACAACTGTGAACAGGCAGTTGAGCAACCTTGGCCCAACTAGTACAAGACCAATAAAGGCTAAGATTTCTAAAAGACAAAGGTCTAGGTCATCGAACACGAAAAGCCACCTAGAGCTGCCAAAATGCTGGCCGAAACAAATTGAAAATGGATGATGAAGGAGATTGATGGTGGGTATCAGTTATGGCCTCAGGTGACTGCAGCAGCAGAGACCGGTCCGTCAATCCTTTGTATTAGGCCGTTTATACACACTGTGGCTGGTCATAGCTTGAAGAGGACTCTATTATATTTTGGACATAAGGGAAGGCATGCCAGGAATTGTGTAATGCTAGAGGAGGATTGTACTGGACATAGTACCATCTTTTATTCCATTTACTTTGGCAACAATCAGTTCTGTGCAGGATTTGACTAGCTCTGCATAGATGCCACCTGATAGAGTTTTCACCTTCTACCTCCACCATGTACCTCTAACTTCCTGCCAAGGCTTCTCTGATGCCTTGGCATTGGATGTCTGTCCTTGGAAATCTGTTCAGCTATCATGAGTGTGCAACCTGGGTGTTGGGGGAGATAATGTCCTATGGAATACTCTTGCCCAATGGAGGGAGGGGATCCATTAAAAAGTGCTTTCTGCTTTCTTCTCCCAGGTAGATAATTCTGAGACATATTTCATCTGTTCTCAGAAGATTCCAGGATATCAAGCCCCATGCACCAACTTGATAAAGCATTCTCATATTGAATTTCCCTTCTTCCCTGTTTTACTTCCTTTATCTTTCATTACTGCTCCCAAGGAGAATCACTTTTCAAAGGACTGCGCCTAAAACTTTATCTCAGGATCTCCTTTCAGGGGATCACAGACTAAAACTCAGCTGAAACACCTATGAGCTAATTTTGATAGGAAAAAAAAAAAACCCACTAGAGAGGAAGTGGCAGAGGTAATAATCATCATGGTGGGCTTAATTTAATTAAGTGAATGTGGAAATATTAAAATTTAAAGGCTGTTCGCAGGATGCAGGTGAATTACCTTTCAATATCCTCCAGCAAACTCCTATAATACTTTTAGTTTTCTTCATTTTGGGATGTCACCATTAGCACTTGATCCAGTGATTGATTGATTGAGTAGAATGAAGTATGATAATTATGCTGAAGACTAGAGCTTTGGTGTATATTTTGAAGGTATTAATTGGAGTCCCAAAAATAAGTGGATACAAATTTGCTATCTAGAAATTCTCCCTGACAGGTGTATGATGAGGGGAATAACAAACTCAAGGACTGGTAGCCAAAAAAGAAGGATAGTACCATTCTATTAATAGTGAAGTATCAATTTACTAATCTCTCACAATACAAGCTTATTATCTAAACAAAAGGAATGACTCCTTTCCCCCCTCCTGTATTTAATGCTATTCAATTGCATGCAAGAGGAAGTGAGAGAGAGAAAGCAAGGGAAAGAGAGAAGAGAGAGAAAAAGAGAGAGTGAGCGAACAAGAGAGAGGAGAGAGAAAAAGAGAGAGCGAGCGAGCGAGAGAGAGAAGGAGAGAGAAAATTCTGGAGAGTCAGGTTTTGCCTGGGTCTGCTTACTACAAAAATCTAGAAAGTAGGAGAAAAAAGCAGAGTGCTTTCATGAATACTGTTTAAGGACACTTTACTATTTAAGGCACTTAGTATAATATGCCCACAAACATCTCCATTTTTGACACTGAGCAACTCCTTTCTTGTGGAAGAGTTAATAAGGGTTGAGTCAGGAGCAGCAGTGGGTCGGGAGAGAGATTGGAAATGAAAACAAAAACCCATCTTCCACTGTGGGCACAGGTGGTTGTGGGGGGAGGAGGAGTTGTTTCTTTCGTACAAATGTTAGCATTAGCTGCATTTTCCCATGTGTTTGGAGGTTTCATCTTGATTCCAAAATGCTTGTTCTTGTGCTTGAGCTCATCGTACCTGACATGTTTAGCAATTTCCTGAGCCTGGAAAATGTTTCTCAGGTGCTTAATCAAATGTTCAATAAGGGATTCCCAGCTGAGAGCAGAGAAGTCTGTATTCATTTATACAAGAACCTTGCTAGACCACAATAAAACAAGGTAAACAAGATCCTCTGAGATGTACACATGAAGGCAGAGCACGTAACCCTCATGTAAACACATGCCTATTTTGGCACATATGTGTAGTTTGCATGAAGTACAAGATAATGAATCTATCTTAGCCTTTTGTGTGTGTGGGGGGGTGGAAAGAGTTATGTTTGTGAGCATTTTATCTGCAGAATTCTTTGAACTGCAGATTAATCAAACTTTACTTAGACAAATGCTATTATGTACAAAGTAAAATCTCAATTGTGTGCAACAACTTCTCTGAGAAGTGATTGCTGCAACCTAATGAGGTTCACAACATTCAGTCCGAGGGAATTCAACCAAGTAGGACTTGTTTGAATCAGCCAGTGATTCCACACCACTGACTGTGTTTTGGCAGTTGTCAGATGTCTAAGGCCAAACTAAAGAAAAGAGGTAACAGTGACTGTCTGAAAAGGTGATTCTCCTGTAGTTAGTGACTGGTAATAAAATAATAAGGTTATACCCACAGAATGCCTCTGAGCAGAACATGACGGGGAAAGCTTATTTGTGTCAGATTACGCAGGTTGACTCTGGAAAACTGCATTTACCTTGTATATGTCCCCCTTTTCTCCTTTTTGAGGACTCTGTTAACCCGAGAGTCATGTCTGAATATGGAGAAATATTGTTATTTTGGGAGGAATCTGGGATTTGGTGTTAGAAAAGAGGAATTTCCAGTTTCTGCTATGCAGTTTGCCAATTGTGCAACTTTGGGTAATTTACGTAACCCTGTCGTGCTTCTGTTTCCTCATGTCTAAAATAAAGATTATTATAGTATCTATGTCATACTCTAGAATACCAAATGGTATGTGTGACATTATTGATACCTCTAGTTCACACAGTTTCTTTTTTTCCTGGGGGAAGCTTGGGGATCTCCACAGCATGAGACGGTTGGCACAGACTGGGAAATTTGCCTTTTCCTATGTCCATCTTTTGTCTGCATTATTCATCTTTGTCCTGTTTGTAGGGCATGGTGCCATCCAACCATGCACGGGTCTACACTGCAATAACAGCTCCACAGAAATTGAACTTAATGTATGCTGCAACACGTGTCTGGAAACAAATGGGCTGTGAGATGGGAAATACCAGTTCTGCCTCGCTCCCAGTGAGGTGGAGATGAGACAGCTGTGCCTATAAATGAAGCCATTTGAAGAGTTAACATGGCAGACAGTGCCATGTAATTGCGAACTTCCGTGGAGCTGCTCACAGACCATGCTCTAGAAATTAACAAACACACTGAAGACGATGGGAAGGATATACAAAATGAAAGCCAAAATGAATGAATTAGTTTTCCTGTATGGCTCAACAGCATTGACTCCAGAGGCTGCTAGGCTCTGCTGGTCTATGATATAAATGGTATTTTGAATGATTTACACTGAGGATATATAAGAAATCACAGCAGAGTGGGATCAAAACAAAGAATGGTCACACTTGTGATTCTAGTGGGTCAAAATATATTGGAAAAAGGAAGTAAATTGATAATTAAAAATAAGGAATTCTTCAAGTTTATCACTAACTTGAAAGCTAACACAACATGTTTGCCCACACTTTCAGCACTCATTTAATTTCAAAAATGCTTCTCTCCACCCAAGTACATGTTTATTCATTCATCCATCCATCCGGCTCCAAATTACAGAGATTATTCTGTGTGCCTGGTACCGTACTCAGAGCCTGCATATGCTTCTCACTTAATTTTCATGATGATCATTCTCCATAGTATGATTATTATTCCAAGTTTTTAGTCAAGGAAATTGAGACACTGAGTTGTTAGTGACATGTCAATATGATAAATTTAACCAGAGACATAACTGGGATTTGAATATGGTTTTTTTTCTTTAGTATCTGATACTATCCCCTTTCTGATACAACACAATTGCCCGCTATGCCCTCAATTAGTATGTTAGCGTGAATTGAAAATTTTTGAGTTAAAAATAAAAGTAAAGTTGTTTTTCACCTCTGAAAATTGGAGGCAACGTAGTAGGCACTTATGCATACCTATAGTGTAGCCAGAGTGAGAAAGGGTGGTAATGACATAATTGTCTTTCTGTTTGTGCCATTAAGACATATTTTATTGGATTACGTATATTATGGTTCATCCTACCAGGTAGAAAATAACTTCCTTATTTATTTCACAATTACTTTCTAGATCATCATTTCTCATCAGAGATCTATGCAGAAATCACCTGGTAAATTTAAAAAATGTAGATTTCTGGGTCCCATCCCTGCCTTATTGAATCAGAATCTCTAAGGTTGGCCCAGGGAAATTGCCTTTTTAGCCAGGAGACCAGTTCATTCTGACACATGCTCGTTTGAGGACCACTGTCCTAGATGATCTTCTATGCAAAGCCCACCCACACTGGATGCTGGCAGTGCGGCTGATGCTTTCAGAGTCTGATTTAGCTGACAACCCTGGACCCTGTGTTTGGGCCCAGCACTACTGTGCCAGAAGGTGCCCTTCCACCTACACATCACATGAGGTCTCACAGCATCAAAGCCTGTCTATCCCATCCACGTTCTGCAAGGACGCCTGCTTCACGCATGTCCCTGCTTGGAGTTCTTCTGAGTAACCCTCTGTGGACACTAGGAGCTTTAGTCAGAACATCGGTCAGGGCTGTGATCTCTGCTTTCTGTCTTAATACCTACTTCTATGATAAGATCCTGATATGGTACCTGAATTCTTTCCTAGTCAACATAGGCCTTTAGTTCTACAGAAGGAATCTCTCATCCTCAAGTGATAGACTAATTTCTTTCAGGATGATTTAGATATTAAAATTAAAGATGTAAAAATATTTATTTACTTCGTTAATGATGAATTAGTGCCTTGCAGGAATCATGATTAATCACACCCCACCTGGAACCAGTGCCAAAATGACTCTGCTAATAGAATCCATCAACTGCTGCAGTAAGTGATTACACTGAAGGTTGCTTTATTGTAAGTTCCTTAATTTTACATTCTAGTTACATGTTGTCATTTCCTAATAAAAATTGTTTGGATTCCTTTTTGAAACATTTGGGGTTTGTCTTGAGGAGGTAATTTGCATTAGCTAAACACTGAATCATAAAACTATTTCCATTATTCTGGCAAGGCAAAACATCTTTTTTTCTATGAGATTTAAACAATCATTTAAAATTAGCATTTCAGAACATCAAAAATAATAATTGTTAAGAGCATGAGGACTATAATATTGCATGAAAAGAGTACTCAGTCATTAACCCAAATATGTCTTTGCTGCCTCCCTTATATGTGTAGGTCCACATTTAGTGTGGGCAATGCATGACTGAAGTTAGGTGTATTAGTCCGTTTTGTGTCGCATGTAACAAAATACTTGGAACCAGGTAATTTATAAAGAAAATGAAATTTATTGCTTACAGTTTCTGAGGCTGGGAAGTCCAAAGTCCATCTGGGGGTGGTGACAGTGACCCAGGGGTCTCACATTGCAAGATGGTGGAAGCAGAGAGAGCAGAGAGAGACAGACTCTCCTCTTCTTTTAAAGCCCTCAGAACCATGCCCCTGACCACCATTTTTAATCCATTCACTACTGCACAGTCCTACAATCCAATCACCTCTTCAAGGCTCTACCTTTCAATTACCACAGTAGGATTTCCCACCGTCTTAACAGTCACAGTGGGGGTTAAGTTCTAATACGTAAACTTGTGGGACACAATTCAACCTTCAGGGAGTTTTGGGGGGACAAATTCAATCCACTACATTAGGTATAATCTTATACAGGTCTTCACAATCAGTGATTTTCCATCAGGGGAGCTTCAGCAATCAAAAAGGGCCTTCCCAACTCTATGTTACTCTGCTTGTTTGAACTGCATTTTGTACCTAACAGGAACAGCAGGACAAGAGATGCATGCCCTGGAAAATCAAGATGGTAAGAGTTGGTTCTAGACACATTTGTGAAGGTTGGGGGGCAATTTTATGTCCATCTGCTACCATTTCCGGTCCTGAATGTTGGTGGAAGTAGAATAAACACAATATTTGAAGTAAACTTGAGTTTGAATCCTGGTCCCAACTCCTGTAAGAAAGCTGGAACTTAAACTTTGTGTGCTCCTCTCATTTGTACACGGAGCTCTTCAGATACCCATGCCACAAGTTTTCACCTGGCTAGTCCCAGGAGAAATGGGTCTTTATGCTTCAAGAGTCAGCTTAGTTGTTAATTCCTCCTGGAAGCCTGCTCTCAATTCTCAGGTTAGACAGGTGATCCCTTTCTCTATACTTCATGACACTCTTCATATTCTTCTTCAAGTGCTTATGTACCTATCTACACCTTTTTTTTTTTTTTTTAAGGCAGATAACTTTGTGGTGCAGTGTACTTCACATAGGCAGATGTGAATAATGATTTGAAAAATTTGTTTCATAAAATGTGGATAGCTTTTCAAAAAATGATCATAAGAACTGTATCATAACCATATTTGTAAAGTACCTGGCACTTAGTGGGCACTCAATAAGTTCTAGATGGAATCTTCTGCCTTTTCCTGACAATGACAGCAGCCCTATGGCCTGCTCTTTCTTCACTGCCTCCACCAACAGTTTTATGAGCCAACCTTACATGGTCTTTTCTTAGCTTTACATTACTGTCATCAATCCCATCTGATGCATCAGTGTCTGTTGCAGGCCCAGTCCTCCAGAAAGAAGAAGCTGACATAAAAGGTTGGAGTATAAAAGGTTTACTGGGAGAAATGCATGTGAAAGAAAAGAGAGGGAAAAGGACTGAGTAGACCTGACAAAGTCTCTACCAGCCCAATGGAAACCCCAGAACAAAGGTTGTCCATTAGAGGAGTCCTGCCTTGGGTAGAAATCATAAGGCATTTTGTTGCCCTGCCTTGCTCCGTCACTGGCTGGGAGTGCCCTGAAAAAAAGATGACTGTGGCTACCACCGCCTCACTGAGTGGCCACCACCACCATGCCCTGAGCAGAGTGTGACCTGTTTCAAATGCCGAGGCAGATTGTGAAGGAGTTAACAGCCGGAGATGGTCAGTGAACAATACTCCTCATGCTGGGCAGAGCGTCCTTTCTTGATGGGAGATCTGAGTGGCACGCCTCTGCTTCTGCCACAGTGGAATTAAGGATTTAAAGTTAAGGGTGATGTTTTTCTAGAGATGCTGCATGTTTATAGGATTCTCTTAAAGAGCAGGAAGACTTACAAGTCATAAGAATGTCCTTTGTGGCACTGAGATACAGGTGAATGTTTGACCTGGGAGTTTTTATACACCTTTCAAAAGCATGCCTAACCCACCCATTGCCAAGGTTCTACATGTGCTGTCTGTGTGCTGTTTCCTCTACCCTCAATCATGCCTCTTGAGATAACTGAGTTGCTGTGGATTGGATGTGCCCCCAAAGCTCATTGAGACTTAATCCCCACCATGACAATGTTAAAAGGGTGGAATATCCTATTACAGTAATTAAAAGGTGGGGCCTTCTGGAGGTGATTGGATTGTGAGGACCATGCCTAGTGAATGGATTGATACATTCACTGAGTAATAAGTTGATGGTTTAATGGTGCTCATGGGCATGGTTCTGATGGCTTTCAAAGGAGAGCCAGTGAGGAGGTTAGTCTCTCTCTCTCTGCTCCACCATTCTTGCCATGTGAGACCCTGCGTCACTGTGTATAGTCACCACCAACAAGGCCCTCACCAGCTGTGTTTCTTGGACTTTGGACTTCCAAGCCTCTGAAACTGTAAGCAATAAAAATTGTTTTTTAAAAATTATCCAGTTTCAGGAATTTTGTCATAAGCAACAGAAATGGACTAATACATTAGTGTAGGGGTCTAATTGACTCAAGTGGTCTAAACCTTTCTTGTGCAAAGAAGAGGGACGTGTGGCCAGGCAGGCTTGTGGGTACAGAAACCCTTGTCCCTTCATTGAGGGCAACCAAATGCCATCAGGATACTGAAGTAGTAGTATCTTTTAATATACACCATATGTTTTATAAAAATGATGGATATGAGTGATGTCGCTCCTAACTTTATTTTAACATTCAGTCAGAGATTAAAAGTGCTTTTGTTATATCAGGAGATATATATCTAGAACATCTCTCTCTATAAAACTACAAGACATATGACAGGAAGTGGAGATACTAGAGTAATACCACAGAATTGGGGTCATGCCCAGCATTAGGTTCAAAATGGACAGAACGATAAGCAGAGCACATAGGGAGAGTTGGGCGTTGTCTGGCTGGGAGGGGCCTATCCTAGTTCTTGCTTATTAGTTAGTTGCTATTTAGTCATCATAAATATTGTAGCATTTGCAAAAATGTGTGCAATGTTTTGCTAAAATAATTTGGCTAAAAGAGAATTTTCCTACATGTTCTAAAACACAACTAATTTTCAGAGGATAAGAACACAGTAAAATATACATGACACATGAGTTGTACAGAATAGCTTTTTGTTCAGAATTTAAAAACCGATGAAGAATTCTGTGGCATTTCACAGTGGTGTAGTCTAGACATATAGGGCTTATTGTGATGACATTGGCGGATCAGAAAACAGAAGTTGGGAACCCACAGTTCAGTCTAGACTCAGTGGACTAGGGTTAACTGTGGAATGGAAGACAGCCAGCCTTTGAGAGAGGAGACAAATAACAGATCCGCATGAGTACAGTACAGCATAGAAAACCCAGATACAAGTTGTTTCCAAACGAGCAGCTCTCTAACCAGGGCAGTCCTCAAATCCTGAGGTAGAAGCTTTGGAAATGAAACTCCTACTGTGACTCTGCTCTGGCGCTCTTATTTTCCTAGTGGACAAACCTCTACTCGTGATGCCTGCTGATGGAGTGGTGAGTTGCACAATCTCATGAGTTCAGCTTGGACCTTCCTTGGGGATAAAAGGAGAAGCACACACACCGGTTTGCATTTTACTGGATTATACATTTGTTTTTGACTTGTAGGAGTTTTAGCGGCAGGAGTTCTGCCTGTCTCAGACAATTTCAATGAGTCTTTTTAAGAGTAAGAAAAGAATGTAGAAATAACTGTAATAAGAAAATCCTTCTCAAACTATATTTCGTCAGCGCTAGGGGTCAAGTGTGTCCCCTAACAGTTTATGTGTTGGAAGCTTCATCCCCACCGTAATGGTGTTAGGAGAGTGGAAAATCCGGTCATGATATTTGAAAGGTGGGGCCTTTGAGAGGTGATTGGATTGTGAGGACGGTGCCCTTGTGAATGGATTAATCCATTCACGGAATAATGAGTTATCACGGGTGCAGACTGTGGCGTTATAAGGAACACGTGAGAGAGCTCTTTCCATCCTCTCACCATGTAATATTCTGCACTACCATGAGACCCTGTAGAGAGTTACCACCTAGAAGCCCCTCACTATATGTGCCCCTTGGACCATAGACTTTCTAGACTCCAAAACTATAAGAAATAAATTTATTTATAAATTACCCAGTTTTGGGTACTCTGTTATAAGCAACAGAAAATGGACAAATACAGAAAATTGATACTGAGAAGTGGGGGGTTGCTAATGACAGGTACCTAAAAATGTATTGGAACTGGGTGATGGCAGAGGCTGGAAGAAATTGGAGGAGCAGGATAGAGAAAGCCAGGATTTGGGTCAGGGCTTAGAAGTCAAGAAGGAGAGTCAAAGGAGAGCCAGTGAGGAGGTTAGTCTCTCTCTCTCTGCTCCACCATTCTTGCCATGTGAGACCCTGCGACACTGTGTATAGTCACCACCAACAAGGCCCTCACCAGCTGTGTTTCTTGGACTTTGGAAGCTTGGAACTTCTTAGAGACTGGTTAAATGGTAGTGACCAAAATGCTGATAAAAATATGCACGGAAAAGGCCATTCTGAGGAGGTCTCAGGTGGAAATGAGGAGGAGCTTATTAGAAACCAGAGAAAAAGTTACCCTTGTTATGAACTGACAAAGAACTTGGCTGCAAGCCTCAGGGCTTTATGGAGTACGGAACTTAAGAGTGAGGAACTAGGATATTTGGCAGAAGAAATATCTAAGCAGTAAAGTATTCAGACTATTGGGTGGCTGCTTTTAACTGCATACAGCAAAATGAGAGAACAAAGAGACGGCTTAAAGATAGAAATTATAATTAAAAGGGAAGCAGAATATAAAAATTTGAAAAATTTAGAGCCTGTCCACGTAAGAAGCAAACAGGTGTGTTCGGGAGAGAGTGCCAAAGTTACTGCTGTTGCTAAAGAGATTAGTGCTGATAAACGGAAGCCAGGAGCTCTGCATCAGGACGGTGGGAAAAAGACACTTAAAGCTGCCCCTCCCATCACAGGCACGGAGGCCTAGGAAGACAGAATAGTTTTGGGGAACAGGCCTGGTGTATCCTCCACAGGCTCCCTGTTCAGGGCCACCTTGGGATGCTGCTCCCTGTACCCTGGCTGCTCCAGGTGCTCCAGCCATGACTAAATTGGCCCCAGGTGTGGCTGGGCCTATTGCTTTGGAAGATATAAGCTGGAAGTCTTGGCAGCGTCCAATGCTAAGTCTGCAGGATCACAAAATGCAAGAGTTGTGGAGGCATGGCAGCCTCTACCCAGATTTCAAAGGATGTATGGAAAAGCTTGGGGTCCCAAGTGGAGATTTGTCACAGGGGCAGAACCACTGTAGAAAGCCTCCACTAGAACAGTGCTGAGTGGAAATGTGGTGTCAGAGTTGCAGCAGAGAGTCTCCACCAGGGTCATGCCTAGTGGAGCCATGGGGGTGGAACCACCACTGAAAACTCAGAACTGTAGAGCTACCAGCATGCAACACCAACCTGGGAGACCTGGAGCACGGGCTGAGCCCAGGAAAACCACAGGGGTGGGGCTGCCCAAGGCCTTGAAGGTCTGACTTAGGCATCAGTGTGCACAGGATGCTAGATGCAGAGTCGAGGAAGATTATCCTCTAGCTTTAAGATTTTATGCCTGCTCAGCTAGGTTTCAGACTTGCTTTGGGCTGGTTATTCCTTTTTTCTTTTCTGTCACTACCTTTTGGAATGGGATTTTTTACCCAGCGCTTATTCCACCATTGTATCTTGGAAGTAGATAACTTATTTTGTTTTTGCAGATAAAACTTTGGACTTTGGACTTTTGAGTTGGGGCTATGGGGGTGAAATGTGTTAAGTGTTTAGGGATATGGGGGTCAAGTGAATGTATTTGTATGTGAGAAGGACATGAGTTTTGGGGGGCAAGAGCAAAATACTATGGTTTGAATGTCCCCCCAAAACTCAATGAAGCTTGATCTGCCTTGTAACAGTGTTAAGAAGGTGGGAAATCAGACTATGATATTTGAAAGGTGGGTTCTTAGGAGGTGATTGGATTGTGAAGACTCTGCCCTCATGAACAGACTAATCTATTCATGGATTAATGGGATTAATGGGTTAATGACAAATCGGTTATCACAGGAGCGGCACTTGTGGCTTTATAGGAAGAGGAAGAAGCACTTTAGCATGTGCTTTTGCTCAGCCCTCACCATGTGATACCCTGTGTTACTGTGGGACTCTGTATTGAGTCCCCACCAAGAAGGCCCTCACTAGATGTGCCCCTTAACTTTGGACTTTCCAGCCTCCAAAACTGCAAGAAATAAATTTATTTTCTATATAAATTACCCAGTTTTATAAGGGACAGAAAACTGACTAATACAGTTAGCCTGTTTGAGAACGTGGCTTGGTCCTGAGGCTAAAGTGCTCCTCTCCCACTGGCTCTTCCCACACACATGCCTGAAATAGTTAAAGTACTAGAGACGTTGTAGTTCTTTTCTTGCTCTACTTTTGGATTTTCACTTACGGAAGCTATTAGAGGTTGGTTTGAAGAGCCACGGCTTAAGAAAATGGATCCACAGAACATGGCCCATAGTTAGTTCAGAATCATGTTAGCAAGCTACAGGATAGAGCTAGTTATGTGACTATTTTAAGTTAAAATATAGCAGATATAGTATTTTGTGGAATGAACAAGATATTTTATTTGATGATATATTTTATCGCCATACCCTCTGATCTCTGAATTATAGATATACATACAATGAATACATATATTTGATAAATAACTTATACTGAATCAGAATGTCTAGTATCTTAACGATGTAAAATACAATATATAGTAATATCTTCCCAAATCTGTAATTTTATAAAATTTGTTGCAATTGTGAATAGAGAGCCATTTTGAATAATTATTTTAGTGTTTTCAAAATGTTCCCATTAGGAACTTATACAGGAAAAAATGTTAATATTCTCTCAGAACATAATGCATTTGTAAAGTATGGAAGCACTTTCCATTATCTGTATACTCAGGAGACCTAAGTAATGACATTATGTAGATAATTTTACCTCAACAGAAATAATACAACCATAGACATTGATGATAAAGGCTGAAGAGGTACTTTAGTCCATTAGCATGAAAAATTGCTGCATATCTTAAATTCCTTGTGTCGATTCTAATTTGTATGACTCTAATGATACCACTTTTAACAATTTCTGAGGAAAAGTTTTTGAATTTTTAATTGAGACATTTCTCATTTTACCTGAGGTAATAACCAGAAACTGTGTGATGGATATTAGAAGCAATATCATCTTTAGATAGATATGAAGTGGCTGGCTTCAAGCTTGTTGCTTTTTCTTCTAAGCGTTAGCCCTAGCCTCATATTATCAAGTTACAAGCCTATAACACTAACTAGTGACCAGGCAGTCCTTTATGGGTGCAATTATACTTCCTCGTTGTCGATGAAGAGATTGAGACACACTGCTCACGTGCCCAGTACTCTAAGAGCCACCTCTGGTTTCAATTAAAAGCAGATTTAGTTTATTTAGAAATAATTTAACTGATAGCTTAATGGATACTTCCTTCCTTTTTTTTTTTTAACTTTTCATTTTGAAACAATTATAGGTTCACAGGAAGTTACAAAGACAATGCAGAGAGGTCCTGTGTGTCTTTCATTTGGTTTCCCCAATGACGACAGTTTATGTAACTATAGTACACATCAAGCCCAGGAATTTGACATTGGTACAATAAGTGTTTATAGTGAGATGACATTTTATCACATATGTAGATCTGAGTAAGAGACATCACAAGATACAGGACTACTTTATCACCACAAAGATCTCCTTTACGTTATCTCTTTACAGTAGTCACCCCCCCACCCCCTACCCCCTACCGTGCCTAAACCCTGAGAACCACTAATTTGTTTTCCATCTTTATAATTTTGTCATTTCAAGAATGGTTTATAAATGGAATTATACAATATGTGACCACCTTTATCTGACGGTTTCATGGAAAGTCCCTAGTTCTTGCTCCACCTGTTTTTTAAAACTCCGTCTGGCTGTCTACCCATGTACAGTTATTTTTAGCTCTGACATTTTTAATATTAGTCAAAGAACCAAGTGCAAAATGCAAAGTGACTTAGTCACTTTGCTAATTGCTATGAAATTTTGGAGTTTCTTTTTTATTTTTTTGGTGGACAAAGAACTTATTTAAATGTACATATTACTGCTTTATTTAATTTCTATGGAGAGGCAGACTGTATCTTTTTTTCAAGAACATGCCTTGCTTATGGATCACACCTTTAGCACTTAGAACGGTGTTTGACACATAGCAGAACTTTAATACAGTTTGTGGGGAGGATGAATAAATAAAGACCTTTTTAATTCTAGGAGGGGCAAGATTGATGGCTTGTGAGATTCTGTATTTATGTGAGTGGACAAGTTGAATAATAGACTATTGAGAGGGAAATCATATGATGAAAATGCTACTGTGATCGTCACCTGTTTACTTTGTGGTCACTTCCTTCCTGTGCTGCAGGTGTCTCTCCCAGCCCAGGTAGAGGCACAGGCTTTCCTGTTTGCAGCTGAGAGGTCTCTATCTGGTGGAGCATGAACTCCTTTCTCTGGTTTTCGTCTCTAAGTGAGAACTAAGAACACTCTCCTGGGTGCATCTATGCTGAGGCACTGCTCACCTAGGTGGGACGTGAAATTTCTTCCTTCAACAATGGCCAGGAGGGCTTGGTGCTTATCTTTTCTCTTCTCACTGATCAATTAAGCTAGTTCGCCTTGGTTGCCAAATACAAAACATTGCCTTCACTTAATAAGCTTATATTAACTTAATAAGTATTTTCAAGAATACATGATAAAAGTATACTATGTGTGGCAGAAATTAGAGACTCTTAGAAAAGGTGTTTTCTTTTCTGCTCTTATAATCTTCTACCAGATCCTCTGGATATTCATTCTCCTAGGTCCCATTCACAGTAGGTTCCTCAAAAGGCAGCCAGCAAAAAATGAGCAAAAGCCATTAACACATAGAAATATTTATTAAGAAAATGACAATTGTGAAATTAGTGTTCTCAAGTGCCTCCCCTCTTAGCACTAATGACTGTCCCCACCCATTGCATCAATGTGTTTGTCAGCCTTGAAATACAAGGGAATGGGGTTATGTTGTACAGACCTGGATTGTTAGGTTGTGGGATATTTAACTCATTTGTTAGGTTATGGAGCATCACTGATGGCTTTGTATTGGTGAATGAGGTGACCCAAGTAGTGCTCTAGGAAGGCTAATCAACTGGGGAGCGACATCTCAGGGGAAAGATGCCAGGGGGGAAGGCATGCGGTCACAAGAGCTCAGACCAGCTAGAGAATGGAAATGCAAATTGGTCACAACACAAATGAAATCTTCTATTTGTCAAATACCTTTACTTTACAAAAACTTATTATATTAGTACATAAAATATTCATAATGACTAAGTGAGTCAGAGCAGGGTTTAAACGTGGGACGATGAAGGATAAGAGAATATGGGACTCGCTCAAGGCCACACATCTAGTAAGAAAGTACAGAAGGGGCTAGAGGACAGGTGGCAGCTAATCATTGATCAGTTTTATTTCTGTTAAAGCTTGACCAGTGAGCTAACCAGAGAAGGGCACACTGTGTTGGTCAGTTTAGAGTGGAACCAGTGCCTCGTGTAGGGGCTGAATCATATAGAAAAACAATAATCCCGAAAGGTAGATAGAGGCTTTTTATTTGGGGATGTCTTGCCCCAGAAGGCATAGAGAACATTTAAGATATTCAGGTAAAACTATATCAGACGGTATTTCTCAAGTTGCCATAAGCTTGTTCCTGTGCCTTATTATGTACTGAGTCAGGTGAACAGGCATGATCCTTAATATTGTACAAATTGGCAAATGGCTCTACGAATACACGAGTAAGGCATATTTTGAAAGCTCAGCTGCCATCTTTGCAGATTTGTCAATTGAAAATCTGCTTAGAGCGTGCAAAGCATAAAAACCTCATTTCAATTTGTGCCCTATCTCTGTTAATAACAGTATGTACTAAGACCCTCTTATAAAAGGCTACATTGTTAATTTAGAAAAATGATTCCAATTGACCCAATGAGACATTTTTCTGTCTGTTTTGTGAATGCTGGTACCATAATAGATGTCTTAATTTAATGAGCATATTATGCTAATTGAAATAGAGACCTAGGGGTGTAGAGGAGCAGAGTAACACTTGCTAGTCACCACCAAAATATTAAATTCCTGACACAGAAGATCTTCTTAACTATTATAGAATTAAAGGCAAGGTATTTATTTAAAAAGGAAAACAATAGCACTTTATGAGAAACAGATGACAAGCAAATCGAATCGATTAAAAATATTTTTACAATTATGCAGAAACAAAAATATTTTAAAAATCAAACACCACTGAAGCAAAAATAAAAACAAAAAAGTTAAGTAAAGGTGGATAAGTACATTAATTTTAAAGAGAATAATATAGACCTGAAAGCCTGAAACTCATTCAATAAATACAATAAACAATGTTAAGATAAAAAGCTGTATCTTAGAATCACTTGTTTGGTGGAAATGGGGGACTTTGGACATCATCTGGTCCTTTTCTGTCTTGACAAATATGCATTTAAAAAGTATTTCTTGAGCATGTACTTTGTGTCAGGAACTCTGCTAATAACTGGGGATATAATAATATGAAAACAGGCATTTCTCCTTCTCTCTTGAAGCTCAAAGTTTAGCAAACTTTAGAAAAATCATCATATAGTCATAAATATAAAGAATTTAATAAAATATAAAATTTCAAGTATGAAAAGGCAAGCATGTGATGAGGAAGCTGATCTGGTTCAGGTGAGAGAAGGACTCCAGAAGGAGCAATATCTAGGCAGAGATCTGAAGACTGAAGAAGATCAACTGGGTAAGGTGGGGGAGAATATTGAGAACATTTCAGGTAAAGAGAACTACATCTGTGGCAAGAAGGAGCTTGGCATGCTTAGGGACCCGAAAGAAATCCACAGCACTGGAACCTAGAGAATGCAGAAGTATGTTATGCACATGAACTTGAGGGATAGAAGGAAGCAGAAAACGTGGGACCTCCCAGAAGACACTGTCTTGAAGGACATGAGCTATGCAGCAATGGGTACACACCAAAGGGTTTTATACATGGGTGCGACATTGCTAGATTTGGAAAGATCATGCTAACAGATGGAGAACAGATGGCAAAAGGGGCAGGAATGGATGTTGTCAGAGCAGTCAGAAGACTATTGTAGTGGCCTGGGAAAGGTGATGGTCACCAGACCAAGGGAGTTATCTAATGAAATACAAAGAAGTAGGAAGATATGGAAAATCAATTGAATTGAATAACTGAATTTTATGGAGGGAAAGAGGGAAATATAAATTTGCTCGTGCAAAGCTGGATGGACAATGGAATAGATTTCAGGGGATCTGGGAGATTATAGAGCAGGTGGAGAACATGAATTCAGTTTTGAATGTATTGAACTCTAGGTACTTTTGCCAAGGTCACAATATTGTATAACTCAGGAAGGTTGTATTCACATGGAATTCAATGCAAACACTGCAGCCTGGAATTGCCATTGCTGTGCTTTTATTTCAAACATTCAAGAAGAAATGGTGAGTAGATATACGGTTCTGGTTTTTCAAGGAAGGATCAGACTTGAGAATACTTTATTTCATCAAATCTAAGATGCCACCAATTAAAAACTATGCTATTACTTTATACACCACTAAGAAGGAGGAAAACATAGCCACTACTATGGCAAGCCATCAACTGCAAGACCTAGTCTCACTTCAACAACACTAAAATGTGGAAAAGTAAGCATATTATAACTGATGAGATACAATATAAATTTGGGTGACATACATGTATTTGGTGAGTTTAATTGCATGCATGGCTGAAAATGCTTAGGGAGGGAATGCTGAGGGAAAAGAAAAGATAGCCTGTGAAGTAGCCTGAAGGAAGTCCAACATTAACGACCATAATAGAAGAGGATATTTCAAGAAAGTCAAAGAGGGAAGACAGGTCACAAGCCCAGGAAGAGGTAAATAAATTGTGTTAAAATGCTACCAAAAAAATACCCATGGAATTTGTCAAAATGGAAACACTGGTGAGCTTGGAGAGTACTATTTGGTTGAATGGAGGGAATGGAAGTAATATTGGAGTGGCTGGAGAGTGAAAGGTAGGTAAGGAAATGAATCAATGGGTGAAGACAAGATTTCTAAGAAGTTCAGCAGCAGGAAAAAGGCAAGGGATTTGTATTAGCTCATTTCTGTTGCTTATAACAAAATACATGGAACTGGGTCTTATACATAGAAAACAAAATTTGTTGCTTCCAGTTTCTGAGGCTGGGAAGTCCAATCTCCAGGGAACACATCTGGTGAGAGCCTTGGTGGTAGCGACAGTGATAGCAGAGCATCACATTGTGAAAATGGTGGAGCAGATGGCCCCGTGGCTCACTCGGGAGAGTGTGGCGCTGGTAGCGCCAAGGCCGTGGGTTCGGATCCTATATAGGGATGGCCGGTTCGCTCACTGGCTGAGCGTGGTGCAGACCACACCATGCCGAGGATTGCGATCCCCTTACTGGTCCAAAAAAAAAAAAAAAGAAAATGGTGGAGCAGAGAGAGCAGAGAGAGGGACAGGCTATTCATGCTCCCCTTTTAAAGCCCTGAGGACCACACCCCTGACCACCATTTTAAATCCATTCACTACAGCATGGTCCTACAATCCTCTTCAAGGCTCCACATTTCTGTTTTATTTTATTTATCTTTTTACATTTATTTATTTATTAATATTATTCTTTCACATTCTATGATGCTGTTGTGGAGCAGTTGGGGGGGGGAAGGAGGAGAGGGAAGGGGGAAGAAAATAGGGTGGGGGAAGGAGGAAGGGATAGGGGTAGGTTTCAGGCCTGTGGCATCCCCCTCATTCTTGCAGGGGAGACCAGGAGGCTTCCAGTGGTGTCTTGGTCATTGCTGGGCTGGGTGCAGATGTCAGAGGTGTGTGGCTAAAGCCCTTGCCCCCCACCACCTCAGCTTGGGAGCCCGGGGTGCTTCCTGTGGTGGTTTGTAGGTTGCCACTGGGCTGGTTGTAGGTGTTGGGGGCAAGGCTGAGGCCCTCAGCCCACCCTCCTCCCTGGCTTGGTAGCCCAGGAGAATTCTGGTCCTTTTAGGTTTTATAGGTGTTCTTTGGTGATGTGAGACCTTTACTAGTTAATAACAAACTTAGTCTCTAGTCTGTGTGTATTTTTTTTTCTTTGAGTTTTGTATTGGATTATTTGTTGTTCCTACCACTTAAACTCGATACTAGAACTAATTTGTTGTCCTTTGCTTACTTTTAAAATTGGGGAACTTCCTGTGGGGACCAGTACTTGAGCTCTGTGATTGAGCTAAATTGCTGCTTTGCTGCTGATTCCCTGGGGAAGGCTTTTTGTGCAGCTCAGGTTTTAATGGTTGACTTTATAGGAACTTTCGGGTCCTGTGAGGTCTGGTACACCTGCGTTGTATAGAAATTCTGGTCTGGGCCTGAGTCTTTACAACAAACTGCACCCCCGCAGTTCTATATTCTTGAGCAGTCTCCTCTGAGTGGTCCTTTGCTGATTGGGGGGCAGATCAGCTGTCCTTGCTGTGCTCCAGTGTTCCCCCAGTGGGCCCGTCTCCCCCACTGCTTGTGCTCCAAACACTTCCCATGGTGTGGGTCATGTGCCGGTTCCTTGCAGTGACTCACTGGCCTTTGAGTGGCTCCTTCTTTTCAGTTGATGTGGTTCCTCACTCCTATGTGGGCCCGCAGGAACTCTATTAAGTAGTCTTGCTGGCCTGGGGGCCACCAAGGCCCTCATCTCCCCTGCAGCCTCCAAACAACTCCATCCGAAGGGTACAGCTGCAGTTTTTGCCGGCTCCTGCTGTGTGTGCTCAGCAGCTCCAGCATCGAAGTGGCTGGGGCTCAAAACAGTCAGAGCAGTTCTTTCTCTCTGTCATTGTGGCTTCACCTACCTTCATGCATCCCATAGGTCTCTCCTCCTCTTCCTCTGAGCTCTAGCGGCCCTAGCTTGGCTGTTATTGCTTTTTAATAGTTGTAAATTGGTTGATTTGTGAGAGAGAGTAACACTGGAGACTGTCTATTCTGCCATCTTGACCAGAAGCCCAAGACCGCACCTTTCAACTGCCATAATAAGATCTCCCACCCTCTTAACAGTCACAGTGGGGGCCAAGTTTCTACTACATAAAACTTGGGGGACACAATTCAAGCTTCAGTGAGTTTGGGGGAAACATTCAGTCTACTACAGGAATAGCTGCGAAATGAGAGTTTGAGTGAAACTTTCTTTTTAGGATGAGAGTGATGTGAGCATGTTTAAAAGTCAATGAGAGAACCTGAAATACAAGAGGCAGAAGATAAAGCTAATAGCATAAATTGACGAGAAGACTGGAAAAGACAGAATTCAAAGCACAGGTAGATGGATTGGTCTTTGATACTTTCTTATATTTAATATAGGCACAAAGGAGGAAAACAGATGATATCAATCAGACCCAGGTTTTTGCTAAATGGTGCAAATAAAGACAGAGGGAGGAAGGATTTTATAGTATAAGAAAGAATGTATTACAATTATGGTTCATGGAATCTAAGGTAAAGATAGAAATGATAGACAGGAAGATCTGATGGGCTGACCGATGGTGGAGATATTGATGGTCTAGACTCTTAGCCTATCAGCTGTTATCTTTCTTCTATTATACATTCAGCCTGCCTCAGACAAATGGAGCCTTCTCACTGGCCTTTAAATATACACACATCTCTCCCATCTTAAAATGCTCTCCTAAATACAAACATAGTTTAGCAATGAGTCTAAAAAAATATATATTATTGTGGTAAAAAATCAGAAGGCTTGACTTAGTGATTTTGCAGGCAAAACAGGTATGAGTTGGAAGAGTATGACCATAGTTGTAGGTGACTTAAGTGAAAGGAAAAAGTCTTTAGAGTCAAAGAGATTAAGGGGTTTGGATAAAATCACCCTTTGATGTGAGTGTTGATGCCACTAAGAATAAGGAAACAGCCTGGCATGGTGGGAGGAACAGGAAGTTGCTGCTGGACTTTACCACAGAGAGGGGCAGTGAGCATAGCTAGATAGCAGGGGCTGCAACGGGCAAGTTCTATTTTTATTTTCTAAGAAAATTCATCAAATATCAGAGTTTACCTACTGTCTTAATTTGTTTGTGCTGCTAAAACAAAATACCTGAGACTGGGTAATTTATAAAGAACACAGATTTACTCATATTTTTTACATTTCTGGAGGCTGGGAAGTCTGGGGTCGAGGTTACAGCATTCAGTGAGGGACTTTTGCTGCATCAACACATAGAGAAGGGTGAGAGGGTGAGGGTGACGGGGATAGGGAAGGGGTATGGGATGGGTAGAGATAAGGTTAGGGGTAGGGAGAGAATAAAGAGAGCCAAACTTGACCTTATATGACAAACCTACTCCATAATGGCATTAAGCCATTCATACATGGTCTAATCACATCTTAAAAGTTCCACCTCTTAATACTGTTACAATAATAGTTAAATTTCAACATGAGTTTTGGAGAGGGCATTAGAGGATTTTGTGTGTGTGTGAAATAAATGACTTAGGAAGGGAAAGATGGGGAGGAAAGACAGAAGGAAATATGCGGGGAATCTACACCTAACACCACACAGGAAGGGACATTATCTCTTCCCTTCCCATCTCATTTAACAGCAGAGCTTCTCTTATAGCCAAAGGATGGAACTAGTTCTTATAAAGATTTGTGTTGTCACTTGAAAACAGAGAGTAGATTAAGAATTCTTGCTCATTACTTGTGCACCAAGGAGCCCTTTCGGTGTATGTAGACTTCCTTGAACAGCCAAGTCTTAGTGAGTGGCTTGACCCTTTAGGTGAGCTTTCAGGATCCCTTTTCCCTGCTCTAAGTCTTCTCTTGAACTTTCAAAACAACAGTGCCTTACTTGAACCTTCCCTGGTCCTGCGCAGTCTTCTGTCTGCATTGAAACACAGAAAAAACAATTCTGACTCTTCTTTGGTCTTCACACTAAGAGCTCACAACTGTTCATAACAGATCCATTGTGAGCCCTTGACAACTATCTTTTACCTTTGATACAGATTTGATATTTTGTACTGTGTGCGGATGGAGTGATGGCAGCACTCTTTACAATAGCCAAGAGTTGGAACCAGCCCAAATGTCCATCATCAAATGAGTGGATACGGAAAATGTGGTACATCTACACAATGGAATACTACTCAGCTATAAAAACGAATGAAATACTGCCATTTGCAACAACATGGATGGACCTTGAGAGAATTATATTAAGTGAAACAAGTCAGGCACAGAAAGAGAAATACCACATGTTCTCACTTATTGGTGGGAGCTAAAAATTAATATATAAATTCACACACACACACACACACACACACACACACACACACACACACACACACACACACACACACACACACACACAAAAACCGGGGGGGGGGGAAGAAGATATAACAACCACAACTACTTGAAGTTGATACGACAAGCAAACAGAAAGGACATTGTTGGGGGGGAGGGGGGGAGGGAGAAGGGAGGGAGGTTTTGGTGATGGGGAGCAATAATCAGCCACAATGTATATTGACAAAATAAAACTTTAAAAAAAATTAAAAAAAAAAAATAAGATGGTAGAAATCTAAATGAGTGTGCAGAACCTTGAGCTCCCCTGGGGAGATAGAGGCTCACCAGAAAGAACTTTGGCATTTGCTAGTCAGTCCTACTTATGGTTATTATTTTGAGAAATTGAGATTTTACCAGAGCCATTATTATTTATTCCTTAAGGTAAGATGCAAAATTATTCATCTTAGACTTACTTTGGATGAACTATTTAGTTGATTAACAATATTTAGTTAATTCTAACTTCAGCAATACAGCATTGGGGATACCCATAGTCCCTTTTTCTCCCATCCCTGTGGCATAATGCCCCCCAGATGTCACAAGTGGACACATTGACACTGATAGGCCAGATTCAATGTGAAAGTCAGAGATCTCTCCATCAGATAATATTTGCAGTTTTCTTTGGTTTTACGATGAAAATTTAATGTTTATACTGTTGCAGCAGAAATTCAAGTGTGACTGCCTTTTTATAATGTAAATAGGTGGTTTCATGTATTGTTGTTTTACATTTTATCCTATTTCAATTTTATTTTTGTTCTATTCGATGTTAGGTCTTTTTAGTTTGTGCGCACATGCATATGTGAATGGAGGAGAGGAGGGTTCAGGATGTGTAGGGCCCCCATTCCCATAGTTTGCACTCCTGGTTGAAAGAACTGCAGTGGTGGATTGCTTTTTAGGGAATGCATGGTGATGCTTTTTGCTCCTGGACCAAATACATCCAGTCTTGCTTTACTAGTGAAAGCCTCCAGCTTTGCAGGAGGATATTTCTAAGATTTGATCCTCTGCATGCAACTTACTAGCTTTCTGACACTGACATGATGACTTAATCTTTCGGAACCTTGTCTTTTCTTTCTATAGGATGGGAATGATTCTACTTTTATTCTACTGTTTTTGAAAGCATTTAATGAGATATGTATGTGAAACATTGCCACAGTGTCCAACACATATTAGATGCTCAACAGGTGTTTGTTCTTTTTCTCACGTTATATGAATACATTTAAAAAGTGACAACAGATTACTTTTCACTTTTATGATACACTGGAAAGAGGAAATAGCTGTAACTTTTTATCAGTGTTATAATAGGGAGAGAAATTGCTTTATGCTAATCTTATCATTCTGTTCTTAAAACTTGACATGATTTATTTTAGCAGAAATTTTTTAGCACCCTTCATTATGATTTCACAATGGTGGATTTCCAGTGCTGCTAACATTTATTTAGGGAATAACGCTAAGTATTTCTTTAGTAACATCAAAAAGGAAGCATTTTGATAGTATATATATATTTTTGCAAGAAAAAAGGGTGTGCATGTTTATAAGCTCCATTATATTTTAACAGACCTCAGGGATAAATATGTTTCTGAAAGTTCCTTTGAAAATGGCACACCACAAATCTTTAGTTAATTTAGAAAAAGAGGTTTTTTTCCTTCTCTTTTCTGGCTAGTTTTCTTTTGTATAATAAAAGCTAACAAAGCCTGTTTGGGATTATATTAAAATACTATATAAAAAGCTTTTGTCCTTAAAAAATTTGGAATTGCAGGGTCATAAAATACTCAGTTGATTAAATGCTTAGATTTTAGCTATTTTTACATAACATAATTTTGAATTCTGATTTTTTGGGGATGTAAGGAAAAGATCAGAAGTCTTTATTGTGTTTCAAGACTCCAATAAACACACATTTTTATTCCATTTCTTTCCCTTCTCTAAGCTCACACGCTCCTTTAAAATAAAACTGCCCTGTTAGTTGTTGTCAGTTTTTTTTCTTAGTGTTCTTGTGTAAACATGAGGAGCTCCTTTGATAAGATTGACTATTTTTTTAGCAAGCACACTAAATTCAGAGTGAGTAGTCATGAACTTTGAGGATGCACATAAAAGCAGGCTTCCTGTGAATTTCTGTTTTGTTTTTACTATTCCATGCAACACTTGGGAATTAATCACTGTTTTCCTGTCTCCATCACAATGTCTCATCTAAATTTATACCAAAATATTCTTGAGTGCTTCTGAGACAGTTAAGATAATTTTAACTAGCTAGAGTTAAGAAGGAAGCAATGACAAACCTCTCATCATAATAGCACGTAGAGTATTAACAGGAACATTTCACACTAGACATTGTTGACCACATTGTCGTATATAATGTTTTCAACACCACCGCCAAAATCAGAATTGTTGTCACTACACTGATAAAAGTGAGAAAGCAAGTGCTATATGACCAAGAAGGCTGTAAAATCATTGCATTCTCCACTGCTGTTATACTCACCTACAACCTTAAGAAACTCTAGACAGTACATGAAGTATTGCCTCTGGTCAGAATATTGTATAAAATGTGTCCAAAGGTCTAGGAAATGGTGCAAGGGAGCTACCTTCCAAGAAAACAACAGTTAGGGTAAAATTATTGGTTGCTTTTCTATCTGTTCTTGATTCTCTCTCTTTGTTTTTTCAGGTTTATGTAAACAAATCTCAGACTACGGATTTGTTCACTCTAAGCCTGCACAATATATTTGTTACCTGTAATTAGACTTGTAAAGTAATTATATTCTAAGGTCTTGCAATCTAACATGAAGTCAGTGGATCAACATCTGGGAATGTGTTAGAAATGCAGAATCTCAGGTCCCACCCCAGACCTACTCAATTGGAAGCTGCATTTTAAAGAGATCCCCAGGTAATGCAAATGCCCTGTCTCAGCCAATGTCTCAAAGTAAGGGTGAATACACCCAGGGTAGTGCGAAGTAGTCCATTGGAGTATACTTTAAATTTTACTTATTTTTACTTAAAACCTGTAAGCAAAGAATTAAGTTTATGCGTATTTGCAATATTGCCTGACTCTGGCGCCCCCACGTGGTCCTATATGAGGTAGCCAGGATACTCAAGGTGATTAGAGTTCCTCGATAGACTAGAGCGTTCCACAGAGCTGCTTCCACTCGTTCATTCGCTTTCAGTATATTGCAATAAGGTGCAATTGTTCTGTGCCTCTTTTAAGTAGAAATATCTAGTTTTAACCTAATGAGTTCTCTCCAAATGGAGAAACTTTTAAAGATTCTCCCAAATAAACAGTAGATTGAAGGTCATACTAAAATGCAAGTAGAAATGAATCGTAACATTTTCTGTTAACTGGGCTGTTAATTATCCTAGTCCACATAAAAGCTCTTTGTAAACCCTATTATGACATTAAACAAAACAAAATCTACACAATGATCTAATCAGATTTTATGATAAATCAATAAAGATTAGGAATCATCATGATTATTGAAATATGGATTTACATCCATGACCATTAGCAATGAACCATTCCCTAAGTGCACATTTGCATGCTGTGCACATTGTAGCTTTATGAAGCATCATTTTCAATTTTGACACACATTAAAATTAATATAAAGATAAACTGAACTTAGAACTCCACCTTTTTTTGGGACCGGTTCAGCACGGTGTTGTCTGCACCACGCTCAGCCAGTGAGCACACTGGCCATCCCTATAGAGGATCCGAACCCATGGCCGCGGCGCTACCAGCGCCGCACTCTCCCGAGTGAGCCACGGGGCCGGCCGAGAACTACACCTTTGAATACGTGGATCTCAAACTGTTAAAGCCAGCAAAGTCAATCTCATTGTTCTCACTAAAATATTATTGGATCAATATAAATTCTTCTCTCATATAATAAAATCATTAAACATTTTCAACAATTTTTAGTAAGAACAAAAAGTTTTCTGTACCTTTAATAAATAAAATAAATTTAAAATATATTTTTCATTTCTATGTTACTTAAGCTTTTTAGGTTTTAAGTTTCACAATGTATACAATATATTAATTCAACAATAAAAGTATGTGAGTTATAAATTATATTTGTATTTATATATACTCACATACTTACATACATACATATATTATAGAAACTTTTTACTGATAGAGGTACATTATACATAAAAAAAGAAAATTCCTGCTTTAAACACTGGAATAAAATCTAATATATTCTTTCTCTTCAAAAGACCTACAAAACAGTAAAATAAACAAGATGAGTAAAAAGATACTTGTTTTTTAGTAGTAACCCTGACAAAGAATATAAATGGAGATTTCATTATGAAGTAAATTATTATTGAAAAGATTTTATTAAATTAAAAAAATAATTTAAATACCACATTAATAGATCATACACTTCTACTAGTTTTTAGATTTGAAAACTGAGCACAAAAAAAAGAATTTGCATTCTAAAAATGCCTTATATAAATATATATCACTCTACACCATTTCAAAATTGTAGAATCATATATATATAAGGTTTTTCTACCTTCTCATTTTAAGTCTGATTATTGCAGAAAACCTAAGAGTAATTGGAGGAAACCTGATCAGTACCTCTTTAAAGAAGAGAAATTGGAATATGAGGAGGTTGCCACCTACTCAATCTCATATTTTTAATAAAGGAACTTACTTTGAGGACATAAAAAAAATTCATTTTCTCTTCTCTACTTTCCATTAAGTTTCTGAATTGTTTAAAATCACATCAATGTTATATTTGGGTGATGGTGCCTGGAGGTCACAAAGTTAATATCCTGAAGTTTGTTTCTATTTGTGTTCTCAAACTAATGTCTTTTTGATGAGACAACAAAATGATTAATTGTAATTATTTTTACACTTGTTATTTTGTTTCATAAATAATCTAGCTTCCTTTCAATGTGTTAAAATATTTTCCCAACAATTAAATTTGTTAGAATGGTTATATCAACTTGGTTTTTGGATGTGCAATGAGTATTGTACACACTGTCATTCTTGTAATTTGTTTAGCACCAAAATCCCTCCTCTTCTTCCTGGCACTCAGCAAGACTATTTTTCAGCCTCCCTTGCAGTCAGTGTGGTCATTTGATCACATTCTTCCTAAGGGAATGTGAGTGGAGAGGCTGTGCACTTCCAGGCTGGGGACTTTATCCCAGTGGATATGCTTCCCCCATGTGTTTTCCCTCTGGCCACTTGACCCTGGCATGACAAAGCTTATGTGATGTGGACAATGACAATTCCGTAAATGATGGCAGGGATCTAGATGGAAGAAGTCTGGAGCTCAGGATCCCTGCATGGAGGAGAGCAGCCTGATAGCCAGAAACACCTGCCTGAACTATTATGGAGCAAGAAATATAGACCTTACACAGGTTTATTTGTTACAGCAGTTTATCTTATTTTAACATTGTATTTTAGTGCAGTGTGTTTAATACAGCACATTTAATTCACTGTGTATGTTTTAATTTCAATTATTTTAAGTGTATTCTTTCAAATTTGACAATCTATTGTCTCTGTTGACCTTGCTTTCTGATTTTTTTTTTTTTTTTTTTTTTTTTACAATTTCTGGGCTGTGACTTCTGGTTCTTACACTGGTGGACAAACCAATATCTAAATCTTATTTCTCATCACATTTGAAAAGAAAGCCTCTCGCAGCTTTTCTGTCTGCTTGCTTATGGTTTTCTGCTAGGCTTGCTTAATGTACTGATTTGCACAGTGGGATAAGCTAGAAAGCATGCTTTAAATCTGAAAGCTTATATTTTGCTGAACATAGCAAATATTGTGAAAAAGAAGTAAAATGTGCAAAATCTGTCATTTCTTCACATGGTTGCATTGTAAAAGCTCTTGTTTAAAACTCAAAAATGGAAGAATGCAGATTATATTCATGAAAAGTTGTCTTCCTGTGTACCGCACGTAATGCATTTGATGCTTTTGCCTGAAGAAATTATATGCTGAACATTAAACATTTTAAGAAATAGTCATACATACTAAACCACATTCATAACTATTTTATACTATGCTTTGCAAGTCCCTGGATATTATGGAATCTGAGAGCAGCTATCACAGTCAGAAACCATACAAGAGTGGTTCATTCTGGGATACCTACTGTAGTGCCAACTTCCTCAGCTCCCTGGGATATAATTCAGAGCCCACGGCCAAATTTCAGATACTTCTCTTCTCATGAACCATAGAATTATTAGGCTAAGAAAATCCTCGAGAGACTGTTTGATACTAATTCGTGCATTTACATTGAACACGGTCTATCGAGCAAAACAATTTTTTCAGAATCCCTTGGTGAATCATTTCCACACTTAAAATCATCCTTAAACAAATTACTTGAGGACAGTGGTAACAGATTAACAGAAGAACAATGTGGCATAGAGAGTAAAAATGTTCTTCCTAGATTAAATGTTTCAAAAACAAGGAAGTTGGGGATAGAAGTCACTTACTCGGAGTAAGAATGCATATAATATTAAAAACTGCTCATGTTTTGTTGCATTTGACCCTAAAACAAAGCCTGTGTACCAGAGTACTGTAATTTGAAGCTTAGAGAAATTCTGTAGCTTGCTTTGAGAGAACAAAATAGGGATACCTGGAGCTAAAATTCTGCTCCACTGTTATTTTCTCCTTGCTGCTAGTGCCTTATATCACCTCTTCCTCAAAAGATGATTTTCTTCTTTTCCAATTCCCCTTAATTAAGGGAACCAGAACACAGCAGGGGCAATTTTTACCAGTGGTGTGCCTCTAGTTGGGAATTTTAGGGATTTTACAGAACCAGCTGTCTTGGTACCAATTATTTGGTGGGTGGAGGGTTGTCAATTCCAGGGTGGATAGGCTAGAGAAACATGAAGTCTGGTAGAGTACATTTTTTTTTTTTTTTGCATGTAATGGCCAAGCATGGGAGTGTGGCATCTGCTGAGCTCTGAATGTTTGTGTCCCTCCAAAATTCATAAGTTTAAATCTACTCCCCAATGTGTTGTATTAGGAGCTGGGGCCTTTGGGAGGAGACTAGGTCATGAGGGTGCAACCCCCATGAATGGGACTAATGCCCTTACAAAAGAGGACTGAGGGAGCCTTCTACCATGTGAGGACACAGCAAGAAGGTGCAACCTATGATATAGAGAACAAACACTCACCAGACCCTGAATCTGTTGGCTCCTTGATCCTGGACTGCCTAACCTCCAGAACTGTGAGCAATAAATTTCTGTTATTTATAAACTATCCTATCTAGGTATTCTTGTTATAGCAGCCCAAATGGACTAAGACATTATCCAGTAAGTCTGCTTTAGAGAAAGTAATCTGTAAAACCATTCCTAAAATGATTCTCCTGATGTTGAGGAATGTGGTTCTGGATATGTTGAAAACCAAAAGTAGCATCATATTAGCATTCAAGCAAACATACCTCAATTGTGATGATGAAAGTTTTGAAAAATAGAGAAAGCTACAAAAACCATTTATGTGGCTTCCCTGTTCAAATATACATTAATTATATTAATCTGGGTTATTTAAAAGCTGACTTTAGCTGTTTATCCCAACTTAATTTTATTATTTAAAGGCAGTCTCAGGACAAGAAACTGGATTATTTTCTGGGATTTGCCATCCATGAAGGGAATGTTCTGATAGGCATATTTCTAGGAATCTTGAAAAGTTACAAAGTCTTGGTGACATTCATGGATTATATAGCCAGGAAACTATCATCTATCAAAAACTTGAAACTTAAGTAAATTTTAAATCATTGCCTAGGACACTCAATCAACAAATATGTTTTCCCCATTGGGGCACCAGACTGAAGAAAATAATGTTGACCGAATCCAACATATTAAGGGCTTCTTAACACCTAAAAAGTGTGTTTTGAATTCAGACTTTAAAGGGGTAACAAAAGGAGTTTGTATTAGTTAGGGTGCCTTAGCAACAATCAGAAGAAAACTCACTGCAAAGTGGCTCACTGGTTGAGAAAGCTTATTGGCTATTATAATCAGAAGCCCAGGACTTTAGCAACCCAGTGGTTCTGGTCTCCTTTCTTGCCTTTTTCTTGGTTCTGCTTATCTACTGGTGCCATTGCTGAAGAGCATTTCACGGTTTTGGTAAATTGCATGACTTTATTCAGGGGAGGTGGTGAGCACTTCTGTCCTACCATTCCAAGCAACAGTCCTTCAGCTTACTCTGAATTTGAGCTGTGACTAGGGGAGTGGAGGGAACTGTTTATCATAAACTAAAAAAGGTCTATTCCTGAGGCTGGGCTCAGGGGTGGAGGTGAACCTCCTGTGTCATGTGTGAATAAAGGAACGAAAGCCAAAGAGAACAGCCAGCAATGACTATGGGAGACTTGCTGAGAATTTGTGGGGTGAAATATATTCAGTGTATTGAGCTGTGTCTAATCTTAACCATAGATTAAAGCAAGAGTCTGCAAATAACTACAGGAATGATTGTAGTGTGGTTGTGAGGTGTCTCTACAATCTTTTCTTAAAGAATTTGTTTCTGAAGATTTTACCTATAGATTTAGAGAAATGCATTTTTCTTTTTACCTCCAATGACCATGCTTCCCAATATTCTGATATATTGTTTAGTATTTCTTGCTACTTTTATAATGATTTAGATATAGCTATTTCATATTATTATTATAAAACTAAATAAAATGTACTAGAACCTTTTTAAAAAAACAAATCGCAGACCGAACCTTATGTTTAATATGAGAGTAGGCCTTCCTTCCTTCCTTCCTTCCTTCCTTCCTTCCTTCCTTCTTTCCCGCCCCTCTTTCTTTCCTTTCCATCTTTTCATGCCATTTCTTTTATGTTGAATGCTACATATTTAGAGAAATTATATGTTGCTGCTGTTATATGACTAAATTAATGATTATTAGGGCAATAATTCTAATAATTACAGATTATACTGTTCACTAACAACTGTTTATTTTGATTTATTTCAGAGTTTTCTCTAGTAATTCATTTAAAAAAATAATGCCTGTGAAGGATATTTTCTAAGTTCTTGGATATGAAAATGTCTTTACTGCCTCCAAACATGAATGGTAGCTTGCCTGGACATAGATTTTTTGAGTCTAAATCAATAGTCATCTTAACTTTATAGATGTTGAACAGTTTGCTTTTGAAATCTAGAGTTGTGAAGGAGAATTATGACATCAAATATGTTTTTTTTCTTTTGCTTTTTGGTATGTTGCCTGGTTGGTTTTAATTTTTTTTAAAATTCTTGTAATTATCAAGACCTGTCTTTGTCTGTTATTTCTCATCATTTTTGCCTAGTATTCACATAGCCTTTTTGATGTAAATTCTCAGCTCTTTTCAGCTTAGTGACCATGTCTTCATTTGAATTTTCTTTGCTACTTCTCCTGTATCTTCTGCAGAGAGCTTTTCTTCACCAAATCATTGCTATTAGAATTCTTATTATGAATATAGGGGAACTTTGGGATCAATCATTCATTTTCTTATTATCTTTTCACTTACCATATTGATCCCTTTACTATTTTCTTCCATATTCTATGACTATTTCTTGGGGTATGCTAGGTCATATTTCTATTTTCTGTAGCAACCAATCTGCTGCTCACTGCTTTCATTGATTAACATTTAGAAACATAATTTCCAACTGGAAGCAGTTTTTCCTTATCCCAAACTGCTCTGTCTTACAGAAGTACTGGCTTTTCAAATTTCATGGGCGAAAAATATGAGGTTTTAAAAGTTTTCTTCTGTTTCTTTTTATTTGTTTATTTACTGAAACACAATTGATTGCACGTATCTGTGGGGTACAGCATTGAATATCAATACCTGTGTGCAATATGTGATACTCAATTCAGCATAATTAGTATATTCAACACTACACAATGTAATCATTTTTTGTGGCTCTTTAACAACTTCTCGTTATGCCCTTCTCCCCCACTTCGCACCTGTGGTGGCCTCAGTTCTGTTCTCTCCTTTTGAAAGTTCAACAAATTATTGTGATTATTTTATCTTTCTTTCTTTTTTATTTATTTGTTTACTTTTTAGCTCCTACTTATGAGTGAAGATGTGGTATTTCTCTTTCTGTGCATGGTTTATTTCTGTTTCTTTCAAGAAAGCTATTTTGCAGGTGGAAGGGAGCTCTGATACCTAAGATACATCTACATGCTTAGTGATATTTTTATTTCCTCTAGATCCTTGCTACTCAAAGAGTGGTCCATGGACCAACAGCATTGGTTTCATCTGGGGGGAAATGCAGAATTGTTAGGAATTGTTAGGAATTGTTAGGAATGCAGAATTTTGGGCTTCACTTTAGACCTTCTGAACTAGAATCTGCAATTTAACAAGATCCTCAGTTAAAAGCATCATGTCTGAAACTTTAATGTGAATACAAATCACCTCAGAACCTTCTTCTGCAATTTTGAGATTCTAAGACACACCCAGTTGAGGCAGATATTATTAGACCCTGGACAACATTTTTGAGTAGCAAAACTATAGAGCAACCCTGTTTTGTAGAACTGTCTGCAATGATGGCTACGTTCCGTATCTGCACTGTCCAATACAATAACCACTAGCCACATGCAACTAATGTACATTTTAACTAATTTGAATTTTTGTTTAAATGGCCACATGTGATGACTGGTAGCTACTTTATTGAACAGTATTGCAATAGACGCTTTGCAAAGTCCTGGGTACTTAGTAGGGATTTAATAAATATGTGCACTATGTAAGTGAAATCAAAAGACTTATGGTATTAAAATAAAAATTCATTTCAGATTGTCTGATATAAATATAAAGAAAAGAATATTGAATTAAGCATAGAGCTCCTAATAGCCACACCTGTTGCCTGTCAATAAATCATTGTCAATGGTTATCAGTGGAGTGTGCTATATCCAAATCACTTGTGCTATTTGTTAAAGTGGATTATTTGCACCAAGACGCCGACATGATTTTTCAAAGCCCTGATTTGCACAGATTTGGGCATCCTTGGAAATAGCTCAATGCTTCTATATAACAGCTGTATTGACTTCAGTTTCAGCACTTAATTTCTGGAGATTTCTGGGCTTTTTAAAATTTAAATTTAGTTCAGTTATCACAGAAAACCCCATACGTTATAAAGAAACTGGTAAAGCTTTTTTCTCTGATGAATTATTTTTTTAAGTTTAGAATGATGCACAGAATAGTAAGAAATTTTGAACAACACATTTTAGGGCATTATGATATTTTCCTTTTAATGTGACAATTATTTTAAATATGACTTTTCATATGATTTTAAACATAAAATAAAGTTTTAATTTGTTAAAATGTGAATTAGATGATTATAAATTATTTAAAATTATTTTATATTAATTGCACTCGTACTTATAATAGCCATCATGTATCCTTTAATGATAACAATGTGATTTTTGTTCTTACCCATGTAAATATTTTCCAGTATTATAAAACATACTCACTAAACAGATATTATCTGGTTGGAAACACTATGAGGATAAAGGAGGCAGTGATCCGGGACAAGACTGGTGAGCACCAATGTTAGAGGGACATTGGGCAGGGGGCCAAAGGAAGGCATCCTGCTCTGGCTGGGGGCAAAACTGAGGCCAGAGGGTAGCTGCCTCTTTCATTTCCCTTAGACCCCATACCTAGTGTCTCTAACTGGAATGGAGAGTTCAAGGTTTTCTTATTTCTCATTTTTGCTACTCAATCTCTGACTTAGAGCGGGCCCAGAATTGCCATTTAAAAGCATTGCCAATGTCACATCTCTTCTTTATCTTTTTCTTTTCATTAGTAACTCCTTAATTTGCAATCTCGGGGACAGCACTGTCTCCATAAGCTTATTTAGCTTTATCAAAAGGAATAGTGGAAGATATGAGTACCAGACCTTAAGCAGATTAAAACACAGTTGTTAAATCCATAAGAAGATGAGATCTGTGAGTATTAAAGATACCCTGGAGCTGAATGGGAGCTTACTTTAGAAGTGTCATCGCTTTTGTACTTTGAGGATTTGTTGTGAGCTCTTTTTTTTTCACTTTCCATTTAGAAAGTGGGTCATTAAGGATTGTCTTTTGCTGAAAAGTTAACCCTAAATGCCAGAAGTGCTTTGGATGGGAATGAAATAGATTTTTTAAAGTTAAAGAATGCAAGTACTTTAGAAAGTATTTAGAGAAGAATGAAAAGGATTTATGTTCAGTATGTTCTCGAAAAGACATAAGTTTACTGGCGACAAACAATGTGTGTTTACTACTGCCCTTGCTCAGAAAAAAAAAAGATATCCTTGTCAAATTCCTTTTGTGTAAATGAAGGCTTTCCCTGCAGTGCTGGAATTGATTTAACCTTCCAGATAAGATGAATTTTATAATAGGTCAATTCTGATATTAATATCATGGCATTCTCTATTCTTTTTGTTTTGAATAGTCTCCTTTACAGTTAGTATAAATACAAGGTTAAAAAAAGTGTGGCAAATGTGATGCTTAATTTTTTTTTTTTTTGTCTTTTCTGCAGAATCCTGATGTAACTGTAAGGAAATGGTTGTTTAGCTTGTGAATATTGTTATAGTTAGAGATTATCAACACTTCATGGAAAAAAAGCATGTCTTTAATAAATTATCATATCCTTTTTTTAGAATTATTTCTAGTACTTAGTAGACATTCTATAAATATCAGTTGAATAAATGAATGCATAAAGAATGAGCAAATTATAAGACAGAGTGAAGATCAGTCATTTATTAGCCTATGAAGGAATTTTTATAAACAGGAAAATTCAGGGTTTATTCAAACAGATTCTAGTAAATGAGAGGAAAATATTTTTTATTCTCCTTAATTTCAATCAATGTTTATTATAGTAAAATGGAAACAAAGTGATTTATTGGAAGGTTTGTATCTAGCAATTTTTGGCTCCTGAGATGGACAATTACAAGCCTTTTCTCTTCACCTGACATTGCTTAAACCAGCTACATTTTTCCTCCTGGAAGATCTCTTCTGATGCTTAACATTTGACATAAGCTTCCAATGAATGGTCTTGCTCACTGGTTTCCCTGCATTCACTGACCAAGGAAACTTATTTTACCAATAGAAATATTCTTCCCTTAAGGTAAGTAGCAAGGCTTGACTTTGGGGACTTTGTAAAAATTGTACACAGTTCAATTCCACCACATAATTTTCACCTTTATACTTTGCACCATATTAATATCAGGACTAAGTTATCCAATTTGGTGAGCGTTATTGAAGTTTCTCTACATATAGCAAGCTCAAAGAAAAATTGTCAAACTTTTATTTTAGCAACAAAATAACTAAAATTTAATGACTGAAACTCAAGTGAAATGAAGAGTAAGATCTGAGATAAGTAAATTGATTGTTTCTGTTGATCAAAATCACTGGATTTCTGCTCAAACCTCTGCAGCAGTTCGCCTGGGTAAACATAAAATTTATAATCTTGGAGGCAATTCTATGAGAAGAAATTGCTATAGCCTTAGAGAATAGTATACACATATAATCTATGCTTATACAAACCTAAACTTTGATTAAATGTCATCCTATTTATATTTTACAATGAAGGAGCCAGAAATTATATCTGAGTAGTCTTGGGAGAAACATCATATATTTATCAAATGAACAGCATATACTCAGTCAGATATGATGTTTTGCCTTACAAATTTCAATATATCCACTTTTTAGAAGAAGAAACAAGAATTTAATGCTTTATTGCAAGTAACACTTTAGGTACAATAAATTCAACTATAGTATTCTAGTTCATTTTGCAAATAGTTTACAGTTTTCCAATCACTCGATGCCTCTTTTCTATTGATATAATTTGCCATGGGGATACTTATGAGACCAAAACTAATTTTACACTGTTCTATTCCCTTTATCATCTCACATTTTTAATGCAGAATTATACTTTTTCTTAAATCAGAGAGTCTTCATTAATCTCACTCATATATTCATGCTATATCATTCTGCATTTTCATGTGGAGAGAATAAGGCAGAGAGGCAAGCATTCTATTTGAACATATTCACATTTTGCTGTCTCACAGCTGCAAGTCCTCACCTTGGCCTAGCCACTGTTGACCACTGGCCAAAACAGCAAAAGAGAGGGGGTCTCAGTGTAGCTCTGATACCTGAATACAATATTCAAATGCATGGATGAGCCAATCATTTTTCCTAAACAGAATAATCATAATGAGAGTTAGCATTTACAAAGTACTTACTATGTACATTGTGAGTCATTTTCCATATATTATATCCTGTAGAATTAAATCCTAATTTCTTACACTATGCTACACATCAGTTAGGATCCTGGCAAGAAAGAGATGGCACATTCATTCCAGGCAATGTGAGGAAACTTTAGTAAAGGGAACTGTTTAGTAAAGGGACTAAACCCTGTAGGTATGGTTTAGAGAAAAAACCTTGGTACTATACCTGCATGGTACAAAACTCCGGGTCTAGCAAAGGTGGGAGGCCATTCCCACCCCAAGCCTGAAGGAGCAATTTACGTGAATCTAGAGACAGTAGCTGTATGAAGAGGGACAACTAATGGGAGCTGTGGCTTTCATAGAAGAGTACAGCTAACCATCAGGGTATAGCTAACCGTTAATGCCTTAACAGGAAAGCAACTGGGAGAATAAATACCCATACTTCACCCTCTTCCAGCCTTCTGAGCTCCTGCTAGCAGCCTACAGTGGTCAAACCCAACTGAAAAGGATCCTTATATTGGAGTAGAAGTCAGCCTTCTTGTTGCAAAGCAGAAAGGAGAAGGGTGGAGAGGGGATTTGCAAGACAAATAGAAGGCACCTGCAGAGTCTCCAATCTCTCCAAGCACAGCCTATGTCTAGCCCAGTCTGTACTTCCAGGGCCTGGGTCTTGGATCACTTCACTTACTATTTGTTCCACCACTTACTTTGCTCTGATCTTTTGTATTTTCCTAAAATTCAAGCTCCAACAATCTCCAGGGCCTTTGTATCTTCCAATGCACATATCTAGAATGTTCTATTCAGAGTCTAGGCTTCGCTGATTTCCTCAATCCATTTATGTCAGGTCTCAATTGTTACCTCCTTATAGATGCTGCTGTGGTTTGAGTGTCCCCCCAAGCTCATGTTGGAACTTAACCCCCACTATGGTGGAAGATAGGTCCTTTAAGAGGTGATTGGATTGTGAGGACTGTGCTCTCATTGATGAATTGATCTACTCGTGGAGTAATGGGTTGATGGTTTAATGGGTTGTCATGGGCATAATTCTGATGGCTTCATAAGGAGAGTGAGTGAAAAGGTTAGCTCTCTTGTCCATGCCATTCTTGCCATGTGATTGCCTACATCACCATGGGACCCTGTAGAGACTCCCCACCAAGAGCAAGGCCCTCACTGGACATGTTTTTTGGACCGTGTATTTCCCAATCTCCAAAATTGTAAGAAATAAATTTCATTTTTTAAAATAAATTACCCAGTTTCAGGTTTTCTGTTATAAGCAACAAAAAAAGGACCAATACAGATGCCATCTCTGACCATGCCATCTACAATGCCCCTCTCACTTAGTCACTTTTTTACACATCATTTCCTTCATTTTACTCATAACACATGTTGTATTATGAAAATCATCTTGCTTACTTTTTTTATCGAAATCTAAGTTTTCAGGGCAAGGACTTGCTTATCACTGTATTTCATTGCTTAGAACAGTTCCTGGAGTATTGAAGCAAGTCATGTATTTTACAATAAGTCTATATTTAATTAAGCCCATGTAATAATGTTTCTAATTTTACAGATGAAGACTCGAAAGACAGGTTTGTCTAAAACTATACAGCTAATAAGTGAAAGGATTACAGTGTAAGCACAGATATCCTTAACTCCAGCATTAGCGATCTGAATCACTAAGTTATACTACCTCTTCAAACTTTAACAGGAAAGACACTATGTCTTTGTTTGTGGTCTGTCGGAATTAATGAAGCTTTTAAGGATGATTAACTTGTAAACAAGGGAATGAATATTTAACTAATAGAGAAGATTCTGAGTCAATGATAGTAGCAGAGTAGAGAGGAAAATTTAGAATTCTTAAGTAAATCTATATAATGGTAGTTTCAGAATATGCCTTTGGATTGTAAACATTTTCCAATCTACCATATTTCATACAGAAAGCACCTTCCGCTCTGCACTGCTTTTCATGATGATTGGCAAAAACAGAAACAGCTCGTTTGCCAAAATGTTAGCTGTTTTGATTAAAAAAAATAAAAAAAATGTAAATTCAGCTCTTGTTGAAAAGACAAGGTACAATTTATATCCTCTCCTCATTTTATATTTCAATTAAGCTCATTTCTCCCCCTTCTTCTCTTGCTTTTTGAATCAGATCCATTTGGAATGCAGAGAGTGATGTCACCTCTGGTCAAAAATGGACATTTTTTTCATTGACGTAATCATTTTGACTATTCTTCCCTGGCTTTTGTTACACAAAATAAAAACAAAAGCTGATAAAGATGTTGGCATGAGAGGTGGAAGTGGGAGGAAGCAGGAACGGAGAGAGGAGAATGGGAAAGCAAAATAGGTTTTAAGCATTTACAATGGTATTGTTGCCACACTTTCTTTTTATGTGTAAATCCGCTGGGAGCAGCCCTTCTGCTGGGTGCCCTTTCCTCTTATACAGTACCCAGTCTCACTCATATCCACTGCTCTGTGTTGTACGAAAAGCTACGTGCAGAAGAGAGATAAACACTACCTTAATTATCAGAATTTCTCACCTTGACGTGTATTTGGTTGGCAATGGGAGACAAAGCATTTTATCTCTATGATTATTCCATTTTATTTATTTTTTTGCTTTCTAAGCTTTCAAGCCTATCCTCCTTACAGGTCTCTATTTGTGTGCACACTATTTCTAAATTAGGCTCCAGATCAATAGAAGTTTACATACTCAATGGTAGATGTAAAGACACAAAACTGTCCAAAAGCCTATCCTAACCCCTTGTTGTGCTGAGGGCTCTAAATACTTGCCTGGGAAACACCACTGTTCACCTGGGGGCTGGCCATTTTTGTAATGAGCATGATTCTCGTCCAAGATTTCAGCATCTCTTTATCTGTTTTCCAGTGCTGTTAAACATAGGATGGTTGAGATAATATATTTATTGTTTTAGACATCACTGTAATGTTGAAAAGAGTATTGGGCTGAAAGATGTAACAGCTTGATAAAACCCTTTACATTTTTAGATGCAAATAAATAAAATTTTGTCTCTGAAAGTAATATGCAAAGAAAATCTTCTTTGCTCCACTGTAACATCACTAGTGATCATAACTATAATTTTCAAAAGGTTGCATGACCTTATTTTTTTCTGGTCATATAGCAAATACGACTGCTTGTGGTCCTGCTTTATTGAAGTGAAATCTGGTATGAAGCAAATTATCATCCATCTTGCCATCAGGAGCAGGGTAATGCTAACTACCTTGAACTGAGATGACCATAAGTGGTCCATTTCTGCATCTGATTGTTAAGTTTTAAAAAAAATTCCAGGTCAGGTTGAGAATTAAATAAGAAAACCATAAATTTAGAAGTTTAAGAAAAACTTCATTGCTTATATGTCATCTCAAGGAAAGGGAATCAAAGGAGATTTGGGAAAATGAGCTACCATGAAAAGGTTTACAAATTTAGCAATGTTATTACTCTGCTGACTGAGTCAGTTATTGCTGAATGGTGTGACTACAGTCATTTTATAGAATTTTCACAAATAGCATTTATGATATGAGATTGTTTGATATTGTCCTAACTGGTTAGATGCAGTTTGTTTTTGAGGCTATCTTTGCTACATACACTTTGTTGCTGCTGCACCCAAAACAGTTCATGTGGCTGATAGGACAGGACATTCTAGGCCTCCCCTATGATTCACTGGGTCCCAAGGGTAGGACTGGCTGTCCTGGCAAGTACTGTTCATGAACCTGAATTGAGTCCTACTGTTCAAAAGGGGAACTGCACAGTCTGAATCAAGCATGGCCCCAGCCTTCTGGTGGGTTTTAGAGTTGTTCTCACAGGGTGTTGGAGGCTGTGAAGTTAGAGGCTGCTGGCTCATATGAGATGTTGAAATGTCCACAGTCTGGCATATGACATGTTGTCAGTGTAGTCTTAATTGAATTCGATATTTTTTAGCTGGGAGTAGCAGGTTTATGGATAAAAACAAAAAATCAGAGGCGAAAATTAGAGAAAACATAACATAGAAAATATATTATGGGAGCAGGAGGAGTGGGAAAATTTAGCAGATGTTGTGTCAAGCTCACTTGACTTTTGGAGTCTGAATAGAGAAAGGGTTTGTGGTATTGAGGGGACAGGCCACACTTTCTCTCCCATACTTTATTCTATTTCCCTTTCCCACCATATATTCTTGAAGCCCCTCAGAATTTGAAGCTGCCTATGGCAGTGTGAATTGGTGGGAAATATGGCAGGGAGATCTCTAGGGAGATGGACTCTGTTATCCTCATTTTGTTAGTTAAGAAACAGCACAGAAAGGTTAATGTACTTGTGATGAATCTCATAGCTTTTAAGTGACGGAGGGGATTTCACGATTTGTCTGAATTCAGAGCCTAAATTCTTTTTAAAATTTTTATTTTTTAAACTAAAAAAATTTTTTGTTTTTGGCACTGGCTGGTGTGTGGATCTGAACCCTCAACCTTGGTGTTATCAGCACCGCACTCTAACCAGCTGAGTAACCAGCCAGCCCTCGGAGCCTATATTCTTAATCACAACGTTGTATTGCCAGTCCTATTGATGAAGCACTTATAACCATACCCTGGTACCACATCAATAAACAGAAAGTGTGAACCACTTATTTCTCTTATTACTTTATTATATTTTTATATGCTGAATAAAAAAAATCTGTCTGGCTAAGATGAGCTCGGCAAATGGGAGATGAGAATCCCCACATGTGGCTTCAGTCTTACCAGGGTGGGACTTGGAAGAGGCTGGGCAGACCGGGAGCCCTGGAGTGCATTGCATTTGCCTCTGGGATCCATAATCTGGCTGGTCACTCTGAAGTCTTCAGACAAGCACCCAGTGTGGGATCTGCTGCCTGCTCAAAACTCCTCATTTCTTCAGCAAGAAAATGAGACTGAACTGGTTCTTGCTTGACCCCACATTTGCAACCCAGTTGAGTAAGATGATGATTGAGGTAAGAGTTTCATGCAGTAAACAGGAGAAGTCACTCAAATTGAGCATATGATTCACCAAGAGCTCTTAAAATTCCCAGAGTTCTTTCCCAACAATTATCTGGTTGTATAACAAGAAAGATAAACTGTTCAATGACCGGAATATCATGATATGGTTATAGGAAAGTTAAACATGTAATCACTTTGGCATGTGATTTAGTCATATTTCTACCAGTTTTCTTTCAACTTTACATTAATTACAGCCAATTATATTTTTTGATGTGGAGGGGAAGATATAGTAGTTGTGATTTTTTTTCAGTTCTTTGATTTCTGTGTTAAGAGTCCAAAGCTTTGATGCATTCTTGAAACAACTCTAATAAAGCAATATATTTTATTTCCTGTTTAATAAAATAAAACCAGTGGGATGCCTTTCTTTCAGAAATGTTTGGTAAAGTATCCCTCTCACTGAACTAAGAAAAAAAACCAATCGATTTTTTTTTCTTTGTATGAGCTCTAGGATGCAAAATTCCTAAGTATAATTCACTGTTCTTTATGTGACTTTCTCGCAGCATCCTGTTTTCTCTCTTCTAGTTCTTTTGAATAATTCTCACAGTTCTTGGTGAGCTGTTAATCAGTTTAGCCTGTGAAATTGAGGCTGGAACAAAGTGCATTCTGGGGCAGGGAGATAAGCCTTTTATTTTTAAGTAATACAGCATGGCTATTTCACACCCTTTTTCATTTAATGAGAATGGAGATTTAATATAATTCTTATTAAACTACAGGTCTTTTGCTTTCTTCAACAATATATTATATTAATACTAATCAATATAAATTAATATTAATAACTTAATTAAAATAAACTACTATTAATATATTACTAATAGTACATACTAAAATTAAATATAAATAATTCTTGATTTATAAGTGTAGGTTTTACTCTTAGGCCTTTTTTTTTTTTTTTTTTTTTAACATTCGTGAGTCACTATTAGAAATAGTTTAGTCTTAACCTGGCAAACACCCATTGCAGTATCTGGACAACACCTTGTGGAATGTTTTAATCACAAATCACGAGTAAATGACAGCCAGAAACATATTATTTTCACTTATGTGATTTCTGCAATTACCTACAGCATTTTGAGGCTGTGTCATGTCCATTTACATTTCACATTATAATTATAATTGATGGTGGTTTAGTTGCTGTGGATTTAGAGGATAGTGCAAATCAAATAGTAAATAGTCTTAAAATTACGTATTTGTAGTAAACAAAACAAAAAACAAAAAACAAACAAACAAAGACAAGTCCATGAGACATTTTACATAAACTTCAAACTTTGCCAAAATAAGTGAATTTTCAACACAATCATTTCCCTGAATGCTTATATGTGACATGTTGAGTACTGGAATACAAGGAGCATTTTTACAGTAATTTTAAGAAAAAATTTTTACATATCATAGGAAGCTCACTAATGCTGTAATTACCTTAATGACACTTGATTTCCAGTCCTCAGTTTCCTTCATTTTTGGCTTTAGTTTTGGAGTTCACAAATTATGATATAGCAACACTGTATATCCTAGCAAAACATTCTTTCAGTATGAACACTCATGTTTTATAAAATGAATAAGATCTATCCATATGATCTATCCTTTTAAGATCTATCTATTCTCTGGGTTTGAAATTTTGTTAAACAAGTATGGTTGAAATGAGAAACAAGTACTTATATAGTTTATCTTTTTCATATCATTTGAGGGCAATTTTAAGAGGCCAAAAAATTGAAGGTATTTAATTGTGCTTTTTCCCCCACTCAAAGTTAAAGTTAAATGTGTTTGTTTGGTGAGTTCATTGTAACAAGAAGACACTAGAAAATAAAAACATTCTCATTTATAATAAAATTTATAACAAAAATATCTCATTTAAGAATACTCAGCTGATTAGTATCAAAGGGAATAATTATACCCTAAATTATAGGCAACTCTTACTCTAAATTTTGCCAGTTTGGAAAAACTTACTGAAAAACATTAAAGATTCTTGAGCAAGTTTTTGAAAAACTGAAGTGTACTTGATTGGAAGGTCAACCCAAAGAAAAAAAAAGGGCACTTCAAACTTCTGTTCCATCAGGAGACAGGTGGTCTCTACTTGTCACCTTTTCAGGCCCTTTGCTGGCTATAGAGGTTTTTTTTTATTTAGTGGCTAGAAAAGCAAACATCTTAAATGACATTTTAAAGCAGATGGTATCAAGAAGAAAACCCAAATATAAACCCCTCTGACCTCTCTGGAGAGAACTCTCATGACCAAAATCAATATTATTTGTCAACTTGGGGAAGGAAATTAGAAACATTGGGTGCAATGGAGGGGAAACCGTAAAAATTTCAAAAGGAAACAAATAGAAAACTCTATCAGGCGTATGTATTTCCAGGCAAAGACTCCTGGACCCTAGGGGGTTCCGCTTTGGTGTAAAGATCTGAACTTTTCAAATCTGATCTCAGAAGCTTTGCAGGACAAACCTCCAGTGATTTCAATGGCGTTCAAAGGCTCCTTGTGATCATCACAAGTTTGATTTATCTGCACTTTCCAAATCAAAATTTATTTATTTACTGAGATGCAAGGCAATTTTGGCCCCTGCTTTTGATAATGATACAGTGACAGTGATAACAGTTTCATGTTAATATCTTGTTTAACCCTATGAGACATGTACTGTCATTATCTCCATTTTCAGAAGAGAATCTCTCCTCTTTCACAGGAGATTAAGTAACACACCCATGGCCATGTAAGTAGGAAGCGTCAGAGCTGGGATTTTACTTAAATCCATCTTACCTCAGAGCTTAAATGCTCTCTGTAAAATGTGGAACAACGCCGAGTTACAGAATCGTCTTTATTTCCTTCGTTATAGTGGGCAATTTCTAATTCTTGAATATGTCTTAAATTCTTTTGAAATACTTAAATAGAAATATGTAATCTATTGATATATTTAGAAATAAATCATTACAAATTAATAGACTGTCATAAAAATTTGATTCTGATGTATCATCCTTCATCTTAAATATTTAAATTAGCCACAGATATTCTGGTCTCAGTGCTCAAGAGTGTTATTCATATCTTCTTTGTCTTTGTTGATTTATTTAGTTTATCTACCAATTTCTAAAAAGGGAATTTAAAAATCTCCAACTCAGATCGTGGATTTGTCTATGTCTCCCCTTAATTCTGTAAATTTTTGCTTTTGTATGTTGGTGCTCTAATATTAAAAAACATACTTATTTTTATTATGTCTTTTTGATGAACTGGTCCTTTTATTGTTATGAAATAACTTCTTTATAACTAGTAGTAACTTTTGGCTTGAAATCTCTGTTATATGGCATTAATAGAGCTACTGCATTCTTCCTAGATTTTTGCGTGGAATATCTTCTTCTATCCATATATTCCTAACCTAGATGCATTTGTATATTTAAAGGTCATTTCATACAGACTGACTATAGTTGAGTCCCCCCCTTCTTTTTTTTTAACTTTCTGGCAATCTCTGTCTTTCAATTGAATTGTTATTCCATTAACGTCCAATGACATTGGCTTTTATTCTTTTTTCCCTACCTTTTTTGAATTATTTAAAAATGACAATAGTGCATTTCAATTTTTCTACTGACTTTTTAGCTATATTTCTTGTGTCATTTTCTTAGTGGTTGAATTAGGGATTACAATGTAAATCCTTAACTTTTTACAGTCTACAGATGATACTACATTATGTAAAATGTAGAAAATTTGAAACCATACAGGTTCATAATTTTTTTCTGTTGCAATTTCCTGAGCATTATTCATTGCAAACACTTTATTTTACTTTCATTGAGAGAATTATAGCAGCTACTTTAAAATTCTTGCCCACTAGTTTCAACATCTGGGTCATCTTGAGGTTGGAAGTATTAGATTTTCTTTTCTTTTGAGAATATGTTTCATTTTCTTAGTTCTTCATAATTCTGGGGATTGTTACTGATATATAACACTGATTCTGTTATTTTTCTCTGATGAGTGTTCTTTCTATTGTTTCAGAAGAATATTAATTGGTTGGATTTGAACTTGAGCAGCAGCTCTGGTCTGAGATAAGATGTTTTGTCATTAGCTAAACCTCTTTGAGTCTGTTTTGCATGGTTCAAGGGTCACCAGAGGCTGATATGGGTAGTCAAATATGGAGATTTACTCTCTTTTTCTTCTAAGATTCTGCCACTCATTCCAGAAGCCCTACTTCTTCAGATTCAGTGTACTAGTTCTCTAAATCATAAGGACTGGTTTTTTCATAGTTTTCCCTATTGTCCTCTGTGTCATGGAAATGGCACCTGGCCCCAGGCTAAAAGCAGCAAAAGCTTTAAATCACTTTGTGCATCTTCCCTCTTCTGAATGCTACTTCTCACCAGAATCTACCTGCTGTGCTTCAGATGTTATAGTTTTCTTCTGGAAGTTAGCCTACAAGGATTTTATTTAGTAAAGGCTAGTCAGATGTATTCTAAACAAAAACTCTGATGAAGAAAAATCCTTGATTGAGGGGTGTGGGGTCCTCCAGGAGTTGAGGGCAGCCCCCACCAATGGCCAGCAGGAGTTAGGGGGCCTCCAGGAGCTGAGGGCAGCCCCACTAACAGTTGGCAGGAGCAAGGGCCACCATTGTGTAGGCAGATCCAATGCTGCCAAGACACCACCATTGCATGAGTGGTCTGCCACAGCCACCACTGCTGCAAGGGCAGCCTGTTGATGCAGCAGTACCACTGCTGCTGTGTAGGTGGCCCACCAACCACTTGACTGCACTGACACAAGGAGGGTCACTAACAAAGCTTGGGGAGAGGTGAGTGTACACAGACCTGTGATACAGTGGCCCAACCCACAGGGAGAATTATGTTACCCCTGTGGTAGCACACCTTGGGGTGGAGGTTTGTGCTTAGCCAACACAACTGCCTTGATCTGGAGAGAGATACATGCAGAATCCCCAGAGCGTGCAGAAATCCAGGATAGTCCACTAGAGTAAGGAAGAAAATTCCCAACCACTACTAACCCATCTCCCAACTGGGGGAAGCAAGGACCCAGGAGAAGCCCTTCCCTGTGAGAAAGAGGAATGAGAACCCCCTTTCCCCACAGGTCACCTTTTCAAACTGAGGAGATCCAGTATACCCCAGTGCACCCATTGGGGTCACAGGACACTAGCTGGGGTGCCAACAAGCCCTCCTAGGGTCACCCACCCCAGCCAAAGAATGACAGTGCACCCAGGCATTTCTCCCAAGAACACAAGAACTCACTCACATCCTCAGTGACCCAACACAGTGTCACTGACCTCAGCAACAGCAATGAACCACTAAGCACCCCAGTGCCTAGGCAGTGGAGGCACTCACACACAACTCTGACACTGAGTATGAGTGAAGTACTCACATGGAGACTACATTACTGCATCTGCCTGAAACCAGTACTAATGGATGCTACCCAACACATCTGCAAGAAGTCTCTCCTCAAAACCCACTCCAGAGTAATAGAAGAAGCAACTGCTTTAGCAGATGACCAGATATCACCATAGAAATATGAAAAAACAAGAACATATGACATCACCAAAGGAATACAATAATTCTAAAGTATGAGATGCCATAGAGCAAGGAACCCTGGAAATGACTGAAAAGGAATTCTGAGAAACAATCTTAAGAAAAGTCAATGAGGTACAAGAAGACTCAGATAGATGACACAACTAAATGAGAAAAATTATACAGGATGTGAAGGAGGACATTTACAAAAAAATGCATATCTTGAAAAACAATGTAGCAAATGCCTGGAACTGAAGGATTAATTAATGAAATAAAAAACACAACTGAGAATTTAAGCAGCAGGCTAGAGACAGCAGAGGAAAGAATTTCTGATCTTAAAGGCAGTCTTTTTGAAATAACCCAGATAGACTGAAACAACAACAAAAAAAGTAGAAAAAAAAGAATTTTAAAAATGAAGAAAATCTAAGAGAACTAGCAGACAACTTTAGTGCATAAGCATCAGAATCATGGGTGTTACAGAAGAGGAGGAGAAAGAAAAAGGCCTTAAAAACATATTCAATGAAATAATAGTGGAAAAGTTCCCAGGTAGAGACATGGACCTTCAAATCCAGGAGCTCAAAGATCCCCAAACAGATTCGATTCAAAAAAGTCCTCTTAAGGCACATTATAGTCAAACTGACTAAATTCCAAGACAAAGAGAAAATCCTAAAAACAGCAAGTTAAATGCATCAATTCACCTATAAGTTAGTCCTCATCAGGCTAAGAGCTGATTTTTCAACAGAAACTCTACAGGCCAGTAAAGAATGGGATAATATATAGAAAATACTAAAAGAAAAATCTGTCAGCCAAGAATACTATACCTAGTAAGGCTATCCTTCAGAAATGAAGGAGAAATAGTGAATTTCCCATACAAACAAAAACTGCAGGACTTCACCACACAACCAGCTCTATAAAAAATCCTCAAAGGAGTCCTGCATCTGGAAAAAAATAATAATCACTACCATAAATACACAAGAAAGAACAAAACCCACTTGTGGAACAAAAATGCAAATGAGAAAGAGAAAGAAACTATATCTTACAAACTCAAAAAACCAACAAACACCAAAAACAAGTGATAAAGGAGGAGAAAGGAACAAAAGATATTTAAAACATCTAAACAAAAATTGATAAAATGACAGGAGTAAGACAATACCTTTTAATAACAACAATAAATATAAATGGATTAATTTCTCCCTCAAATGACACAGACTGACTGATGGGATTAAGAAGCTGGACCCAACTATATACTGTCTACAAGAGACTCACCTCACCTGTAAAGACACACACAGACTAATAGTGAAGGGATGGAAAAAGATATACCACACAAATGGAAACCAAAACTGAGCAGGAGTAGCTTTTCTTATATTGGATAAAATAGAATTTAAACCTAGAACCATAAAAAGAGACAGAGAAGGCCATTATATAATGATAAAGGATCTATCCAGCAAGAAGACATAACAGTCATAAATATATATGCATCCAACACTGGAGCACTCACATGTATAAAGCAAACACTATTATACCTAAAGAAAGAGATAGACCCCAATATGATAATAGTAGGGGACCTGAACATCCCTCTCTCAGCATTGGACAAATCATCTAGGCAACAAATCAATGGAGAAACATAGGATTTAAACTATACTTTAGACCAATTTGACCTGGAAGATATCTAGAGAACATTTCATCTAACATCTACAGAATATATTATAAAGCTATAGTAACTAAAACAGCATGGTACTGGCATAAAAATAGACTCATGGACCACTGGAACAGAATAAAGCCAGAAGTCAACACACATACTTATAGCCAACTGGTCCTTGACAAAGGCATGAGGAACATACATTGGGGGAAGGACTACCTCTTCAATAAATGGTTCTGGGGAAACTGGACATCTATATGTAGAAGAATGAAACTAGATCTGTACCTCTTGTCATGTACCAAAATCAACTTATAATGGATGAATGATTTAAATATAAGACCTGAAACTATAAAGTTCATAAATAAAACATGGGGGAAACACGTCAGGAAGTAGGACTGGGAAAAGACTTTATTGATAATACACTGAAAGCACAGGCAACAAAAGAAAAACTGAACAAATGGGATTATATCAAACTAAAAAGTTTCTGCAGGGCAAAAAGAAACAGTTAACAGAGCAAAAAGACAACATACAGAATGGGAGAAAATACTAGCAAACTATGCATCCAACAAGGGATTAATATCCAGAATAAACAAGGAACTCGAACAACTTAACAGTAAAAAAACAAGTAACACAATTAAAAAATGGGCAAAGGAGCTGAATAGACATTTTTCAAAGGAAACAGCCAACACATGAAAAAATGCTCAACATCGCTAAGTATCAAGGAAATGCAAATCAAAAACCACATTGAGATATCATTTCACCCCAGTTAAACTGGCTATCATCAAAAAGACAGAGAATAACAAATGTTGGCAAGGATATGGAGAAAGGAGAACCCTTCTGTACTGTTGGTGGGACTCTAAATTAGTGCAACCATTATGGAAAACAGTATGGAGTTTCCTCAGACAACTATAGATAGAACTGCCATATGATCCAGAAGTCCTGCTGCTGGATGTATACCCCCAAGTGGAAATCCTCACATCAAAGGATACCTGCACTTCCATGTTTATAGTAGCTCTATTTGCAATAGCCAATAGTTGGAACCAATGTAAATGTCCATTGATGGATGACTGGGTAAAGAAGATGTGGTTATATATACACAATGGAATACTACTCAGAAATAAAAAGGAATGAAATTCTGCAATTCACAGTATCATGGAAGAACTCAGAGAAAATTATGTTTAGTGAAATAAACCAGGCACAGAAAGAAATATCACATGTCCTCACTCATAAGTGTGAGCTAAAAAAAATAGACAGATTAAAAAATGAAAGAAGATATAACAATCACAGTAATTCGTTGAATTTTCAAAAGGAGAGAACAGGACTGAGGCCACCAGAGGTGGGAAAGAGGGAGGTGGAGGAGGGGTTAGTGCAATATTGGTAAAGGGACACACAAAAAAGATTACGTTGAATAATGAATGTACCAATCATCCTGATTTGAGCACCACATATTGCACACAAGTGTTTATATTCAACACTATTCCCTACAGATATATACAATTAATTATGTTTCAATAAAAAAAGAAAAATCTTTGATTGTCAAATTTAGCAAGGGGACTCCTGATAAATCTTTGAAGCTGTTTGTTTGTTTTTACTCAAGAGATATTTAGCACTTTGGCATTGTTGGAATCTGCATTAAATAGCTAGCTAATATAACTTTTATTGGAGTTGAGAATAGAACAACAATCTGCATTTACTACTGTATTTACTGCTTCCAAATGATACAAACTGAGGCAGCATCTGCAAAATAAATCCACAGGCTGTTTGAATTTTGTATTAATTTCTTTAACAGATTCTTTTGATTTATATGTCTCTATATTATTATGTGATGACTCAGTTCTCCCCAAAAAGTACTATGAAATCTTCCTTTTTATAGTGTAACATGGCATTATTTGACCTTAACTTGGACTTGTACAATTGTAAATATGAACACAAATTGGGACACTGAAATTAAGTGGTGGAGTTTTTGTTAAAAAGATACTAATTCCAGATTATCTGGAAGATGTTTATTTACGTATTATAGATTTTTATTTAAAACACAATTACAAAATATTGTAAATACACATTCCTCTGAGGTTACATCTGCAGGTCTGACTGGCCCAATGTTTCAAGTGTGAAAAATTCTGATATATTGCTTTTTGGTTAATTAAACATCAATTCCACAGTACAAGAAGGGAGGAATGGGAAAAGAAAATGTGTTATGAGACTAGAGAGTGAAAAAGATTTGAAAGGTAGAGGAGAGGAAACAAAGGAAAAGAGAAAGGGGAAAAGATAGTCTTCAAAGGGTTTGAAAGAGAAAGAAGAGAGAAAAAAAGAAAATACACTCCAAAAACTCTTTGATAAAGGGAAAGAAAAGGTGAGAACAAAAGAGTTACTATAGAGGATAGAAGAAACAAAGTAAAACAGGGATGGCTTAACAGATGTGGGTGGTGAAGTGGGAGGAGAAAGAACAATTAAGCCCTCAACACATGCTCCTTGTTTCTGTTTTCACAAATAGAAATGGCAGATGACTAAGAATTATTTTCCCCAGAAATCCCTTTATGCTTTTCTTAATTTCTTGCTTACCCTTTCTTCTTTCTTCCCTCCAAGAGAGCTTCTCTTCTGACTTTTCCCTACAGTTTACATCTTTTCTCAGAGAAAGTAGGGGTGAACTGTATGTGAACCATAGAAATATGGCAGTGTTAGACCCCAATTACATTGGCCTGTAGATTTCCTTTTCTGCACTCAACAGTGTGGCAGGAAAGCAATTCAGTATTTACTGAGTGTTTGGAAAGTGTTTCTCTAGAAACCTCAGATTTAATTGGTCTCTCCAAGTGCTTTTCTCCCAATAGTGAATCATTTGTGCAGCAGAGAAAAGCTGGTTAGTTGAGCGGAGAAGCATTGAGATACTTTACGGAGAAGAGATGTCTGAGTTGGTCAATGAGAATGGGACAACTTTTTTTTTTTTAAACCTAAACACATAAGGGGAATGAGTATATACCTTAGGCATTTCTATAAGGTAATATGCAGTAAATTATTGTTTACTAGTACAAATAATATTCTAAAAAACTTCTTGCAGTTAGTTGGTTGGTAGAAAATTCCACTGTTCGAGAGCAAAAGCTCTCAACTTTTTGTTCCCAGGACCCCTCCACAATGTTAAAATTTATTGCACACCTCAAAGAAATTTTTGCTGTTACGTGGGTTATGTCTATGGGTATTTACCAAATTAGAAATTAAAACTGAGAAATTAAAAATATTTATTCATTAGTAAATTAAAATAACAATAATAAATCCATTACATGTTAATATAATAAATATTTTTATTGAAAGATAACAATTTTTTAAAACCAGTAAAATTTTAGCAAGAAGAATGGCATTGTTTTACATATTTGTAAATTTCTTTAAAATATGGATCAATAGAAGGCAGTTGGATAATCATATCTGTTCCTGCAATCAGTCTCTTAACAACATATTTTGGTTGAAGTGAAACATCCAGCCTCACACCGATAAGTTTTGAAAAAAGGAGAATTATTTTAATAGTTTTTTCAGATAATTCTTGATGGTGTTCTTGACACCGCATCAAAACTCAGCAAGTGGTACTCTGTTACTTTAAAATCCATTGGTCTCTCTTGCTCTTTGAATATGTCTACTACCCCTATAAAATTTTGTAAAAATTTGCATTGATCATTAAAAAATATTGCTTCTTGAGTTATGCCAATCTTCCAAATTTTGGCATATTTATTATGCGATATAAAATTGTATTTATTAACATCACAATTATTTCATCAGAAAAATATTGAAGTACTGTAAGATGGTCTAGCTCATTGCCATCTGGAGATGAAATTTTCAAAATTCTAATTTCTCTTATATATGGAATTTTATCATTTGTAACAAATACCGTCAGTTGTTTTCCTTGAAGTGATAAGCTCACCTATCCATATTCAAGGAAGTGTCTGCCAAGTCTGTAGTTCTGAATAATGTGAATCATTATTTTGTGAATCATTCTTTGAGCAAAACTGGTGTTCTCTTCAAAAGGCAGCTAGTTTAGCTTGCAACTGAAATTGCCATCTGCTTCTCTTGGTGGCACAGTCACACTTTAGTATGAGTAAAAGTGCTTTCTGTGTTCTTATCACTTCATTACATAAAATATCTAAAAGGACTTCAACTCAAGGTTGAGACTTTAAATTGATATTTTTTTTACTACATCATTAACAATGTCCTTAAGTGAAACTGGCTTTAAAAAATTTTTAATTTAACTTAATATGTTTTCTATGACATACAATGACTACTATTATACTTAGTGCTACTTCCCGGATTCATGCTAACTAAGGTGCTAGCAGTTTTACCCACCATTGCTTTTGACCATCAGTGCAAATGCTAATATAGTGAAAAAGGAAAATAACATTTTAGTATTATTGTGAAAATAGTTTTAACTTTGCTGACCTTCTGAAACAGTCTCAAGGACCCCCAGGGACCTATGGAACACAGTTTGAAAACTGCTACTCTAAGCCATAAACTGATATCAATATAAAGTTTAAGTTTTGTTTTATTTTGTATATAGGGCAGTGATAAACTAGGCCTTCGATGGAATTCCTAGACTTCTGTGTCCTAAGAGTAAGGGTTTCTTTTATGACTAATTTTTCCTGCAATAAAATTTGTATCCAGTGAAATATGATTATAAACACTTGGGAAATAATGTGATACATACAGGAATACTTATAGTAGCATAGTCCTATTTGACATTAATTTTTATAAAATCATTCACATTAATAAAAACTTGAACCTTAAATACTCTCTGAAACAAAATACTGGGATAAAATACATATAAAAATTCCAAATAAATAATTTAAAAAGATATCAGCTATAAAAAGTATTTCTTCACAGTGTAAGTAATTTTTCTGTGATCTACTCATGCATCCTGAAATGTTTGATGAGAGTTTTCTGATGATCAGAGAATAACGGAACCTCACAGTTAGAAGTAGCTTTCAGGGTTATCTTATCCAAACAATGCTAAGTTCTTGAGTCCCAGTGTATTACCTCTTCCGAATGGCATTTTCTGTTCATGTTCATTACCTTTTTTTATGATAACCTTACTATCAAACTTACAGCTTTTGGCTAAATATCTGTTATTTATTTCCCAGTGTCAGATATTCTTATTTCACTGTTTATGTTCATAGTGAATACATTCCTAATATCATCACTATCTTGTTCTAAAGTTCGCCTTATATATGAAAGAATCATGTGCTACAATCTTCTTGGATGGGGGTGCTAAATTGGATTTTTGAAAGTCAATTATGGAAGCTGTTTCGCTTCTTTATTTAAGTGTCTTTATTGGCTCAACTACTTTGGTGTCTGTAATCAGGCATTCCAAGTAGATGACTGTCCCAGAAAAACTGACTTTGATTTAAATTGCCCTAATAATAACAGTGCTTGCACAAAAGAGAGCATGGAATATTGTTCTTCCACTTAAGTCAAAGGAAATTTCACAGCCAGCATTGATGGTATTTTCTGAGGCCAGCTTTAAATTCACGACATTTTGGCAAGTGGAACCATATGATAATTCACTTTCCTAGAAATGTATACTAAGTTGGATGTCATCAAACCACTAATATTTCCTCAAGTCAGAACCCTTTTTAACACTCTGTGTGAGACTGTCACTGTCATTTTCATCTTTCAGTCAAAGATTTTACCCTCACTGTACCAAGTTATAAGTTTTCAAAGTTTAAAAAGAAAAAAAAAAAAAACCTCATAAAATATTTGCAGGTAATGTGCAGCAATAGCAGTCTGAGTTTTGATAAATAAATTATATTTTTCTTTAAAACTGAATTATTCTTGCAAGAAACAAAATCAACAAAATGAATGTTTCCATATCTAGTGGGTTTAGGAAACCATAATATATCAAGAGGCTAAAACCACAACCAGAAAATTTAGAGATATTGTAAAGGATTAAATATAAAACTCTTCCAAACAGTCTGAAATAGAAACATCACTTTCTCCAAAATAACGATGCTCTGAATTGTTTATTATTAGGAAATATGATTTAAAATTAGAGCAGTAGATAAAATAAAACCTGTTTGATATATTAGAGATGGCATTTTAGGCAACTTCTGATTCCTGGGTTTATTTAATGGCAATTATCCTTCCCTTCCATCTTCTGAGATGTCTTTCTTATACCCCCACATCCATCCATTATGAAGGCATCAAATACCAAAACTTGGGGTTTGTTGAGAGAAGGAATGAAATAGTAAAGTAAATAATCATGTCATCTCACTTTTTGTACTCCAGAAGCTTATCTGGTCCTAGGTTATACTGGTGATTTTCTATTTCAACAAAGGTGGGTCATAGCAGTAAAAATGTCCACAGATGTGGTCTAGAGGAGCCTTATAACATTTTTATGTTTCAAGAAACGTGTGGAGATTAGGGTTCTGGGTTTAGACTCCTTCATCCTCAGCACAGCATCACCTCTTGTTGAGACCACAGAAGGAATTCAGGTTATATGGAAGATTTTGGATGGACTTAGGCCACCAGGTAAAATATAGAACACCTAGTTAAATTTTTTTTTTTGGTAGTAAGTATGTCCCAAATATTGTGTGAGAAATACTTATCTATGCATTATTTGCTGCTTATCTGAAATTCAGATTTCACTGGGTATCTCTTTTTTCCTACCCCCACACTTAAATCTGGCTCATTCATTCTGGGCTGAAGGTGTCTGAGTGCTGGACCGCATCTTGGTTCTTGAATACACTATCGGGGGAGGGTCATATGATCTAGTGAGTGTAGACACTGCCAGGGTATTGTGTAGGAATATGGAAAAAATACCACAGCGGTGACACTGGAGGACGGCTGTAGCCTACTGGCAATAAGCTTGCTATTAGCTGGAAAGTAAATTTGAGTTTTGTGCTGGAAACCACTTGAAACTTCACTCAACTTTGTTTATTATTAAAAATCAGATTATACATTATAACTAATACTTATTTGAAATACAGGAATTACCTTACCCTATATAAGAATTTTGGCTAAAGCGTTTGAGATGTTTGTGGATGTGTTGGGACTTAGTGAAAAGGACATGATGTGTGAAGTGAGAACAAAGGTTTGAAATGTGACAAGCAGGCTTCTTGCTCTTCCTGAGTCTTGAATTTCACAGCTATGAAGTGAGAAAAGTTTAACTTTAACTTACAGAGTGATGGTGAATATTAAATGAAATAATCTGGGTGGAGAACTTGTACAGTGCCTTCTTTCCTCATATTAATGGAAAATCTGATGTTAGGTATCAAAACCCCGTTGACTCAAGTCAGCCACACAGAAATTTAGACTTCTAAGTTTCTCCCTTCTTGTATCTTTTCCTGCAGTAACTCAGACTGACTGACTTCATGGTATATTTTACCTTGAAAACCTTCATAATATTGTCAAAGTATGACTGCTTTGTTGGAGTGGGCTGCTTGGGGTTATCATGACTCAGGAATTGTGTAGGAGTTGATAGTTGGGGGAAATGACTTTTTGACATCCAGGAACATCAATGAAGCCATTTAATGATGTAAAATAACTGGCACTCATTTTTATTAGTGAGAAAATCTTATTCTACTTATAAAATATGCTCTATGCTTCTCTGACCCCATAATTCAGCATTTCTACAGTTAGAATGTACTTATTAGTTCATGTCAATTTCATCTTCTCATTGATAAGCGACGAAAAGAGACTGTGTGCAGTTGCTATGGGATAGAGGCTATTTCAATAGGCTTTATTATTATTTAGGTATGGTAAGGCCAACAGATCAGTAGATGACTGCCATTTAAAAGAAAGTTTGTTATCCTCCCAGATGCCAAGACAAGCAGCATACCATGTCACGGAGAACAATACAGAGAAGCACCAGGGTGGGTCAGGAGACAGAGGGAGAGGGGAAAACTGTGAGAAAGAGCCTTTATTTTGGTTTCTGTAGGAAGGAATGGGTGAAACAGGTCAATCAATTATAGAATTGTCTAGTTTGAATATTTTCAATGGGCTGTCTGGTGCCTGGCCCTGGAGTTATTACAGTAGATGGATAGTGGCCCAAAGTTTGAGAGCCCAGTAAAGGAGTTGATGGGGATGTGAGCTCTGGATTGATTGGTTAGCATTTGAAAAGTGCTTACAAAGTGAGTTGCTTGTCACCTGTACCCTATCTATGCTTGTCCCACCATCGTATCTGGAAAGTAGATACTCGTTTGATTTCACAGATGCAGCTTAGGACTTTTGAGTTAAGACTTTGGGGATGAGTATTTATATGTGAGAGGGACACGAATTTTGGGGGGCCAGAGATGGAATGCTATGGGTCAAATGTGTCCTCCAAAAGCTGATGTATTGGAAACTAGATCCCCATTGTAACAGTGTAAAGATGGTAGGAAATCTGATCATGGTATTTTAAAGGTGGGGCCTTTGAGAAGCAATTGGATACTGAGGACTGTGCCCACGTGAATGGATTAATGGGTTGATGGTACTGAGTTTTCATGGGTGTGAACTGATGGCTTCATATGGAGAGAAAATAAGAAGGCTAGCTCTCTTGCTCATGCCAGTTCTTGTCATGTGATAACCTTTGTCACCGGTGGACCCTACAGAGAGTTCCCACCCAGAAGAAGGCCCTTACCAGATGTGTTCCCTGGATCCTGGACTTCCCAGCCTCCAAAACTGTAAGAAATAAGTTTTGTTTCTTTGTAAATTACTCAGTTTCAGGTAATATGTTATAAGCAACAGAAAACAGACTAATACACCATCTCTAGGAATTGGCTAACCCTGGGAGGGGCAACCCCTCCAGGGTCAGCAAGGTGTCACATGTCAAAGCATTAGAATACTGAAAATAAAAGATATGGTTAATTGACGGAGGGGGTGTAGATATTGAAACCACATATTTGGTTCTGCTAGATTTTTAGAAATGTTTTTTAAAAGAGACCATCTCTTTAAAGGTAAATACCGAAATATTTATAAATGTCTGTGATTTGATTTTAAATAATCTGGAGTGGAGAGGGGAGTGAGTGTGGAAAATGTATTTACATCCCATTGTGTTCTAAAAATAGTCTAACATGATTATCTGCCATTAATGGTTGTACAACCTTTCAGTAAGTTGCATAAGCTTTATTGTTCTCATTTTCCTCACCCCTCAGATGGGAATAGTGATCTTTTTCTCATAGACGGTACATGAGAGAAGACTAAAATATGGACAATTAATAGTAGGACGTCTCTGGCAATGTGTTGTGTCTTGATGTCTGGCAAACCTGTGTCTGGGTATGAACTAATATAAACATAAACAATCCGTCTCAACCATCATCCAACGCAGAAACAGTACTGTGATTTGGGTTATTGATAACGTCATTATGTATTTTCACTTTTATCAAGGTCTTCTTTCTTAGTGATGATGACTTCCTTTTTAACTAACAAGTTCAACCGGTTTAGTTATGATACCAAGTAGTAATTTCAAACTCTTTGTCCTTTATCTTTTAAAGCTTGTGAATATGCATTTTTGAAAAATCAGGTTTTTTTTTTCCCTAGGAGAAGCTACAGATAGTAGTGTGTGATTCTGCTGCTGGACCAAGTCTCACATAGGAAAGATTCTTTCTTCCCTGAAAAGGAAATACCATAGTAGAAAAATGCTCATCTAGGAAGAAAAAGCAGGAACCACTCTGAATGTAAAACATTTTTTTGAGGATCAGCAGGGGGCACTAAGATTCCACAGGAAAAATATATCCCTTTAACATTCATAAATTATTTTTCTTTTACTTTAACTCCACATTGATAACACCAGAAACTCTATGCTTTTAAAAATCTTTTATTATAGTTGATAGTGTATCTTTTATTTTTAACCCTCAAAATGTAGGCACACAACAGTTTATTTATTTATATATTTATTTCCACAATGGTTTTTTTAATCTGCCGATTTGAAAAAAATTCTGATTTCCTTATCTACATTCTGGTTTGCTCGTCATTCAGCATTCAAATGCAATGTTATTTTCCTCCCTTTGACAAACAGAGTAATTAGGATTTTTCACAGACAAGTGATTACCTAATAAATGACCTTCTGCAGGCGGCTCTATTAAAATGGAGCAGAAAGGATGTTTACTACAAGCAGTGGCCAAAAAAGAAGGTGCAGGGACAAGACAAGCTCTGCATTACTGATAGCTTCTTCAGCTCTAAGAATAATGAAGGCACTCACTGAACTAGCAGATCTGTACTAAAAATAATTATAAGCCTGACAGTACACTAAACTATAAACACAAATTATGATTGGCTATTGCAGCAGTTCATTAATTCCATGGAAGTCCAAGGATAAGGTAATAATGTTATAGTCATATGGGACATCAGCAAGTAAGAAAAAAAATCAAAATATATAAACTAGGGAAGGATGAAAAGATCACTGATCGATTTTCATATGTCTTTTTTGTGCCTACATTTAAAAGGTGAAAAAAGTATGAACTCTCAGTGGAATATTTTTGAAGCATATTTTTGTAAAGATGTAATTTTTTATAAAACAAATTGCTGCAGGGTTCTTGAATGGAATATTGGATATGGCCATGTATTTTTTCCTATACCCTTATTTGTATTTATAAACTAATGTAAAAAATATAACTTAAAAACATGGACTTTGGTTTGGGTTATATAGACTATTGCTTTAGGCACCTTGTAGATTCCTGGGGAATAACCTTAGACGACAGACCTTTTTTAGACCTTGGAGGAGCTTTGCCAATGATCCCAGTGAGTCCTTTAGTTTTATACATGAGAAAACTGTAGATACAAAAAGGTGACTCAGACAGTGTTATAAACTAAAATGGGCTATTCACCACGGTAGTTGAATTGGTGGGAACTTCCAAATCTCCTGACTCTAATCCAATCTTTGCCATGCTGGCTTTCTTTTTTTATTTCTTTACAAATTTTATTAACTAATTAATTTAAATTGACAAATTAAAAAAAAGGTATCATGCAAAATATGATGTTTTGAAATATGTATACATTGAAGAATGGCTAAATCATGCTAATTAACATGCACATTACCTCACATACTTATTTTTTGTGGTGAGAACACAAAATCTACTCTTAGTGATTTTCAAGTACACAATACATTGTTACTATAGTCAGCATGTTGTACAATAGATCTCTTGAACTTCTTGTGAGCTACTTTCTACTTCTATGAGTACAACTTTTGTAGATTCCATGTATAAGTAAGATCGTGCAGTATTTGTCTTTCTGTACCGGGCTTATTTCACTTAACATAACGTCCTACAGTTTCATCCATGTTGTTGCAAATGACAAGATTTCCTTCTTTTTAAAGGATGAATAATAGTATTCCATTGAGCATATATACCACCTTTTTCTTTATCCATTCATCTGTTGATGGACATGTAGGTTGATTCCATATCTTGACTATTGCAAATACAGCAGTTCCCCCTTATCTGTGGGGGATATGTTCCAAGACTCCCAGATGCCTAATACTGCAAATAGTATCAAACCTGATCGTCATCAGTCAGAATATGTTTCTGTTCATGTCTTTCACCAAGAAATTTAGTGCTTTTTCCATCTTTTTCCACTTATCACTCACTGCAGCTGTAACTTTTGCTGTTTGAGGTGTGACAACAAAATTAGTAGGAACCTCTTTTTCCTTCTTCACAATTTCATGAATAGCAGATTCATTCTTACCATTGATCTTAGCAACCTCAGCATGTGATTTTTTTTCCTTATTAAGTCTACAAGATTCACTTTTTACTTAAAGGCAGCACTTTAAGACTTCTCTTTGGCATATCCAAATTGCTGGCATCACTACTCTTTCCTTTTGGGGCCATTAAATAAAATTGGGGTTACTTGAGCACAAGCACTGAGATACCACACAGTTGATCTGAAAACCTAGAGGACTGCAAGTGACTAATGAGCAGGTAGCATCTACAATGTAGACTTGCTGGACAAAATGATGATTCACATCTGCACAGGAGGGAACAAAATGGTCTGAGATTTCATCACATTACTCAGAACAGCATGGAATTGAAAACTTAAGAATTGTTTATTTCTGGAATCTTCCATTTAATATTTTTGGGCCTTGGTTGACTGAGCGAAACAAACTGTAGAAAGTGAAACCACAGATAAGAAAGACAATTGTAATGCTACAATGAACATGAGAGTACAGATACCTCTTCAACATACTGATTTAATTTCCTGTGAATATACACACAGTGGTGGGATTTCTAGATTATATGGTAGTTCTATTTTTAGTTTTTTTGGAATCTTTCATACTGTTTTCCATAAAAAGCTGTAGTAATTTACATTCCCACCAATAGTATGCAAGAGTTTGCTTTTTTCCACATCCTCTCCAGAACTTATCTTTTGTCTTTTTGATAGTAGTCATTATAACAGATATGAGGTGATATCTCACTGAAGTTTTAATTTGCATTTCTCTCATGATTAGTGATGTAGATCATCTTTTTTGTATATGAGTTGGTTCTTTGCATGTCTCCTTTTGAGAAATGTCTATTCAGGTCTTTTGCTCATTTTTAAGTCAGGTTACTTGTTTTCTCACAATTGAGTTATTTGTGTTCCTTATATATTTTGGATATTAACCCTTATGAGACGTATAGTTTGCAAAAATTTTCTCCCATTCCATAAGCTGTCTCTTTACTCTGTTGATTGGTGTCTTTGCTGTGCAGAATCATTTGAGTTTGATGTAATCCCCTTTGTTTATTTTTTCTTTTGTTGTTTGTGCTTTTGGGGTCTTATTCATAAAGTCTTTGCCCAGTCCTACATCCCAAAGTGTTTCTTCTGCATTTTCTTCTAGGAGTTTTATAGTTTCAGGTCTTATACGTAAGTCTTCAATCCATTTTGAGTTGATTTGGTATATGGTAAGTGGGTCTAGTTTCATTCTTCTGCACATGGATATCCAGTTTACCCAGCACCATTTACCGAAGTGGCTGTCCTTTCCCCAATGTATGTTCTTGGTGCCTTTGTCAAAGATCAGTTGGCTGTAAGTACATGGGTTGATTTCTGGTTTCTTTATTTGGTTCCATTTGACTATGTGTCTATTTTTATGCCAGTACCATGCTGTTTTGATTACTGTAGTCTTGAAGTATAGTTTGAAGTCAGGTAGTTTTATTATTATTATTATTGCTCTGGATTGCTACTTGAGGTCTTTTGTTGTTCTATATGAATTTTAGGATGTTTTTTCTATTTCTGTGAAGATTATCTTTGGTATTTTTGATGGGGATTGCTTTGGATTTGTAGATCATTTTGGGTAGTATGGACAGTTTCACAACGTTAATTCTTCCATGGACATGAAAGGTCTTTTCATCTTTTGACATCCTCTTTAATTTCTTTCAACAGTGATTTGTAGTTCTCATTGTAGAGATCTTTCACCTACAGTTAAATTTATTCCTAGGTATTTTATTGTTCTGATTGCTATTGTAAATGGGCTTGCTTTCTTGATTTCTTTTTCTGCTTATTTGTTGTTGGTGTATAAGAATGCTACTAATTTCTGTGTATTGATATTGTATCCTGCAATTTTACTGAATTTGTTTATGAGCTCTAGGAGTTTTTTGGTAGATGTTATGGGTTTTTCTGTATATAGGATCATGTCATCTGTGAACAGTGACAATTTGACTTCAAGCAAAGGATACAGTCAGCAGAATGAAAGACAACCTACAGAATGGGAGAAAATACTTCCAAACTATACATCTAACAAGGGATTAATATCCAGAATGCAAAAGGAACTCAAACAACTTAACAGTAAAAAAAAGCAAGTAACCCAATTAAAAAATGGGCAAAGGAGCTGAAGACATTTTTCAAAGGAAGATATACAAATGTCCAACAGTACATGAAAAAATGCTCACCACCACTAACCATCAGGGAAATGCAAATTAAAACCAAATTGAAATATCATATCATGCCAAGCTAGTATAAAAAAACAAACAAACAAAAAAACCCTGAAGATAACAAATGCTGGTGAGGATGTCGAGAAAGGGGAACTCTTCTACACTATTGGTGGGACTGTAACTTAGTACAGCCATTATGCAAAACAGTATGGAGGTTTCTTAAACAACTACAGATAGACATACCATATGATACTGCAATCCCATTTCAGGGTGTATACACAAAGAATGGAAATCATCATGTCAAAGGGATACCTGCCGTTCAATGTTCATTGCAGCTCTATTCCCAATAGCCAGAATATGGAACCAACCTAAATTTCCATTGACAGATGAGTGGACAACAAAAATAGGAAAATGTGGTACATATACACAATGGAATACTACTTAGCCACAAAAAAGAATGAAATCCTGCCATTTGCAGCAATGTGGATGAGCTTAGAGAAAATTATGTAGAGTGAAATAAGCCAGACACAGAAAGAGAAATACTACATGTACACCACACACAAAGGTGGGAGCTAAGAGAGAAAGAAAGAAGGATCACAATAAAACATTGAACTTTCAGAAGGAGAGAACAGACCTATGGTTACTAAAGGTCAGAAAGAGGGATGGGGAGAGGAGTTAGAAAGAAATTGGGTAAGAGACACAAAGACTAATTATGATTTGTAATGATGAACATGCTAATAATATTGATTTAATCAACACATATTGTATACATATACTGAAGTCAACTCTGTACCCCATAGCTATGTATAATCAATTATGTTTCAGTTAAAAAATAAAATTAAAAAAATAAGAAATGAAAAAAAATGAAAAAACAAAAAACAAAAAAAAATCACTGCCCAGAACAACGCCATGAAGCTTTTCCTCTATGTTTTCTTCTACTAGTTTTACAGTTTCAGGTCTTACATTTACATCTTTAACCCATTTTGAGTTGATTTTTGTACATGGTGTGAGTTAAAGGTCTACTTTTATTCTTGTACATTTGTATATTCAGTTTTCCCAGCACCTTTTATTAAAGAGAGACTGTCCTTTCTTCTCAATTGTGTGTTCTTGGCACCTTTGTCTAAAATCAATTGACAGTAAATGTGTGAATATATTTCAAGGCTCTCTGTTCTGTTCCATTGGCCTGTGTCTGTTTTTAATGCCAATACCACACAACTTTTATTAGTACAGTATTACAGTCCATCTCTTCCTTCAGATCTATTAGTATTTGCTCTCTTTATATAAGTGCTCCTTCCAATATATATTCACAATTTTTATATCCTTTTAATAAATTGTCTCCTTTATCATTATGTAATGACCTTCTTTGTCTCATTTTCACAGTTCTTGACTATTTTATAGTTCTTATTTTGTAGTTCTTAGTCTATTTTATCTGATATCAGTATAGAGGCTCCTGCTCTTTTTTTGCATTTGTGTGGAATATTTGGAAAGTTTTCTGCTATTATTTCTTTAAATAATCTTTTCCCCCTTTGTCTCTCTCTTTTCCTTCACAAACTTCTATAACTCAAATATTTGCTCTTTTCATGCGGGCCCATAAATTCTGTAAGTTATCTTTAATCCTTTTCATTCTTGTCTTTTTTTCCTCCGACTGTATATTTTTAAGGACTCTTTTTGAGTTCAAGTTTCTTTTTTCTGCTTGATCTAGTCTGGTGTTTATGCTGTCTATTGCAATTTTTATTTCAGTCATTGTGTTTTTTAACTACAGAATTTGATTTTTTGAAAAATAATTTTTCAAATTATTTTAAAAAATAAATTTAATTTCTCTTAAATTTCTCATTTTCTCATTTGTTGTTCTCCTGATTTCATTGAATTATTTCTCTGTATTTTCTTGTAGTTCATTGAGCTTACTAAAGAACAATTATTTTGGTGGTATTATGTCTCCTTGGTTTTTCATGTATCTTGTTGCATTTTGGTTATGTCTGTACATTTGAAGAAGTATTCTAATCTGTGCTGACTGGCTTTGTGGGGGAAAGCCCTTCACTTATCATCCTATCCAGAAATTCTGAGCAGGCCATAAGCAAACTTGCTGTTTTGTCCTCAGGCAAGCTGGCCTGGTGCCTGGGTCAAAGGGTGGTGTGCCTGGCACCTGCATCTATCGAGTTAGGCCTGGAGTTTGATTCCACTAGGCTGGACCTGTAGATTGGGTCTGTGGGGGTGGGCTTGAAGCCTATATCCATGGGGGCTGGACTGAAGCCTAGGTCCACAGGAGTTGAAATGATTCTGGGGCAGGCCTCAAGTCTGTTTTCAGGAGCCAACCAGGCACTGGGATGGGCTTGGTACCTGTGTCCACTGGATTGGGCCTATAGCCTGCATGTATAGTGGCTGGGGTGGGCCTTGAGCCTGAGTCTGCAGGAATGAGCCTGGATCATGGGTTCACAGGGGCTATCCAGGAATCTGGGTCTGCAGGGGTGGACCTGGTGCTTCGGTCCACAGTGCCTGACCTCGCATCAGAGTCTACTGGGGTAAGCCCTAATCCTGGATCTATTGAAGCAGGCCTGCACTCTGGGTACTCTGGAATCTGAGGCCATGGGGACTGGCCTGGAGCCTGGGTCCTCTAGGGTTAGCCTAGAGGCTGGGTATAAGGGTGCTGACATGAAGGTTGGTCCATGAGGACTGGGGCTAGCCATGCTGCCTTTCTGTTTGTACACACACACACACACACACACACACACACACGCACACGCACACACACAGTTGACCCATGAACAACGTGGATTTGAACTGTGTGGGTTCACTTACTTAAGCAGGGATTTTTTTCAATAAATATTATAAATGTATTTTTTCTTCCTTATGATTTTCTTAATAACATTTTCTTTTCTCAGCTTATTTAATTGTTAGAGAATAGTATATAATACATATAACATACAAAATATATGTTAATTGACTGTTTATGTTATCAGTAAGGATTCTCATCAGCAGTAGGCTATTAGTAGTTAAGCTTTTGAGGAGTCAAAAATTGCATGTGAATTTTCAACTGTGTGGAAAGGTCAGCATCCCAACCTCCATGTTGTTGAAAGGTCAAGCGTGTGTGTGTGTATATATATATATATGCATACATATATATATATATATATACACATACATATATATATATATATATATATATATACACACACATATATATATACACATAGTTTTGTTTTTAACAATTTGATAACAACAAGATCCCTAAAGAAAACAAGTAAGGATAGACTCCATGTATATTTGGTACATGTCCCTGGAGCTTATAAGTGAAGGATACTTTAGACTAATTTGCAAGAATTATGTCAATCTGTTTGACCTTGTATAAGTAAAACCCATAAAGAGACAGCATATAAAGAACAGAAATTTATTTCTCACAGTTCTGGAGTCTGGGAAGTCCAAGGTCAAAGTTCTGGCAGATTCTGTGTCTGGGGAAAGGCTGTTTCCTGATTCATAGGTGGTGACTTCTCACTAGATCCCCACATGGTAGAAGGGGAAAACAAGCACCCCTTGGCCTTGTTTATAAGGACACTAATTCCATTTATGAAGGTTCTGCCCTTATGATCTAATCACCTCCCAAATGTTCTATTCCTTAATTCTGTCACCTTGTGGGTTAGAATTTCAACATACAAATTTGGGGAGCACCCAAACATTCAGACCATAGCAAATAGATTTCCAGGACCATTAATAAATAGCCCAAATGAATGAACACAGCACTTAATTAGTTTCTCTATTACTACAGTTGAGGTTCTATTCCAGAGTAATCATAGGAAAAATGGGTAAGACATCTAGCAAGAAAGAGCTGCTTTGTGGTAAGACTGGAATTGCTGCTTATTGGGATACCCGAGAATGGCACAGTCAGAGATGAACATTTCAGCTTAACACTTAAAGCACATTACTTCCCAACAGCAATTTCAAGTTGTGTGCCTTGCTTGCATTTGGCTGACTGCTGTTTCACTTCATCCCCACCCCCCTTCTCTTCAATATAATTAAATGAATTTTATTATGCTGAGTCTGTGATGACTCAGTGTGGCTGTGTTAGCAGCCAGTGAAGATGGTTTGTTCACTACATTTCATGCTGGTTCTCAATTGACAAAAATGGAATTTTCAGGCTTCATTACAAGATTAAACCCCTGATAGAATTAAAAATTGTTTATCCTTTCTAGGAAATTCTTCTCTGGGGGACTACCAAAACCACAATTTCTCCAGGGATGCATTTTTCTCTGCCCACAGGAAGAAAGCATCACAGTGTAGCACTGAACTTGGCAAAGGATGTAAACAGTGAACAAATGAATTCTTTAAAATAAATGAAAGAATTTTACAGAAAGAGTGTACAACCACCTCAAAACATCTATGAGCTATACAACATGAACTGTAACTCTAGGGTTGTGGACATTTGAGATTTCTCTGAAATGGTAAAAGTTGCCTTCCAATTTTGTAAAACAAGAATTTGTTTTTTCTTTTTGGGTATTAAAGATGCATGCAAACTTTTTTTAAAAAAAGTGGCCTACGGATTAACTTTCTTCTCCCATATAGCAAAAAATCTTTCAGAAACATTAAACATTGCTTGTTTATTTTTACCATGTATATTGAGTTGTCAAAATATTTTTGTCATCGCTTATCAAGAGTTCAGGAGTTCATGGCTAACAGATATAGACCCTAATAAATGCAAAAGTGCAAACTATTTATCAGATAAGTTTAACTGAAGTACTATATTTACTTTGACATATTCTTCTTTATGGTGGATTAAAGGTAGTTGAATGCAAGAAAATGCTTCAAAAGTTCATGCATAAAAGCATCTTTAGAGAGGAAATATCATTTAATGCAACTTATTAAATGTGTTTGATTATCTCAACAAAGGATGTTAATTTTTAAAATTCTATTTTTAGTAAATCAAGTTATTTTTCTAAAAGTGTTGAATCTCCCTGTCTCCTTCATCTTCTCATTTCTGTTACAGTGTGAACTAATACGTTAGAAAAAGGAAAATTTGACTGTTACTCAGTCTGCATATTCACTTTACATTCAATCCCACATTAAGTTCTCAGAATGAGTCTGTAGTAGGTTAGAAGTAAGGTTGGAGTGGCCAAGAAATTTGGTCAAAGTCACATGGTGGTAAGTTGCAGATGTGAAATTTAAATTCAGATCTGTCTGATGTCAAAATCCATGCTGCATTTTCCACTCTTCATTACACTTCTTCATATGTTCAATTTCATGGGTCGATGGATCCTTTGAAAAAGAGAATGATTTCACAAAGTAAAAAGTGCTTCCATTTAAAAATGTCTATGTATTATTATTCTACAAACTTCCCAAGAAACGTGGTTATGTCTCAAAGAATTAAGAGTATGATATGGAGTCATTTCAAAACTGGTAGCATGAAAATGTCTTTATTTTGGCCTTTTTGACATTGAAGACACACATAATAAACTGATAGTACGACGATCTTTGTCTTTTGGGCTTTATTCTTTGACTTTGGTTTCTAGCCCAGCTTTCTTTGTCTGTTCTTAGTTAATCAACAAAGCCCATTTGGTTTTATAATGATAAGGACATTGAAAATAAGTTGTTGAACAATTATTTATGGAATAATGAAAAAGGGGTGTGATTGGCTGACTGCAAACCTTTCTAATTCTTCACTTCCTTATCGCGTGCTTTGCAGTGTGGCACTCTAGTTTCTTCTGTCAAGAGGTGAAGTCTATTTTCGTTCTCCTTGTATCTAGGCTAGTCTTTTACTTGCTTTGGCTAAAAAAATTGCGGCAGAATTGCACTAGGCCAATTCTAGGTCTAGGTGTCGGGAGGTCTTGCAGCTTCTGTTCCTTCTCTGTTCAGCTGTTATGAGAGAGCCTAGACCAGCCTGCTGGATGCTGAGAGACATGGAGCCCAGCCATCCCTGTTGCATATGAATGAGGCCTTCTTAGAAAAGCCAGGCACCAGCTGACTTGCCCATACATAAATATGCACAGCTGAAAGCAAATAAGCATGGCCCAGGTCAGCACAAACACCTAACCAACCTGTAGATTCATGAGCAATAAGTGATTATTGTTTTAAGCCACTAATTTCTGAGATTGTTGGTTACACAGCAATAGTTAACTGATCACGAGGGCTATGGAGCAGAACAACTGAGCATTGCATAAGGTAGCAGGAAAGAGGGAATCCAGTTTCTGGAAAGCTAATGAGGAAGCAGGGAGAAGAGACAGAGTATTTAAGGCTGGAAACTAAGGAGCAGGTGAACTGGAAATATAGCTTAACTTATTAGTGTGTGAGCATTGTTAATTCTGAAGACTAAGATAGGTAAAAATGAGCATGAATATTTAAAATGGTAAACAAAAAGTAATATGTAAGATTCAGTAAAAAGTGCCAAAGGATGCCAGTATTAGACAAAAATGTTTGGTTTTCTCTCCTGACTGAAAAAATAAAATTCACTTCTTACATGTCATTGAAATTTAAGTGGTCTGACCTTAAGTTTCCTGCTATTTCCTGCCATCAGTTGTTTGAAATGGCTGAATAAAGTAAATCATTTTGTTTGTTACATAAGCTTTATGTTACTACTCTCTTTTTAGCTGAAACGAGCAGCAGAAAATAGCATTTCTGTAAAGCTGGTCTTTTAAAATATGCACCCTCTTCCAAACATCAAGCTAATTTTTGAGTTCATCAGATGTGTATTTATATGGTGAGTGTATCTGTCACATAAACATTTTGTCAATCATCGCCTTCCTTCTGTTCTGATGCAGTGTGCTGCGGCATCATCTAAAATGTGATGAATGTTGAGCTTGTTCCAAGTGAGATTTAATTATAGTAATGGCAAAAGTGCTACCAAAGCTGCCCATACCCATTGTCTATGACAATGTTGCATTAACAGAAGCAATCACTGAAGTTTTAAATTTTAAAAAATAGATACACAATTAATGTAGCAATCTGTTTAATTTGACTCTTAAATTAGTTTATTCTTTGAATGAGACTTCGCTTAAGTCAACTCTGAACATAAATACTGGCCATGAACCTAAGGCCTGAAACCGATCATGATGGGGCAAATGATCATGAGGCCAATGGGAAAACCAGTTATTTTGCTTCTCCTCTGTATTTTGCTTTGAAACTGAGTTTTAAAAAAAGAATTATAATGATACTGACATAGGTTAAGAACATGGGGATAGTTCAAAAGGAATTTAAAGAGGATTTGGCCTACAGGCTTGATCCATGCAATTTGAATAGAAATAATGATAAGCTAGAATATTTGATATGTTCACAGTATGCTATTTTAGAATGCCCAATGTATCTAGATATTTACATTTCCTTCTTACTTATTTTCTTGAGAACTTATATGTTCCTGGGCGATGTTATTGTAAGGAGAATAACATTAGTTTGTGAATATGACTGTACATAAATATAATAGAACAAGTAGGCTAAAAATGATAAATACCCAAACCTGGCAATTTGAAAGTAACTTTAGATTGACTAAAGATGTTAAATTATATCCCTAGAGGTCTCAATATAAAGTGGCTACTCAAGCATTGCACACACCCACTTAACATCTGAGATACTACACCGGACTCTTCTTATAGACAATACTGAATTGTTTTAGATGATAATGATAATAATAATAACAGATAGCATTACAAAGCCTTTCTTTTTCTTTTTTTCCTCTTATTTTCTTACAAAGCCTTTATATGTCAAGAATTTTACCTACATTTATTTCACAAAATTATTCAGTATTTTTTCAAATATACGTAAATTATAGATGAGCCATCTTAAATCACCAACATTTGATATTTTACCTAAGAAAAATGGTAATTACATGTAGTTCAATTGAATAAAAGTATAGGCAAGCAAGTATAAGGGTGAACAGAATCCTCTACTATTCACAAACAAAAAGTAATTGAATGCCTGAGTAATGCGAGTCCTTCTGAAGGATGCTAGGTTTGTAGGTTAAAAGGAAGAAAAGTAAATCAAATTAAAAAGCCAGACTCAGTGCAAGTGTGGAATGAGGAGAGTATAGCTTTCTGACCCTCTGGAAGAAAGAGTGGCTACAGAATTAACAAGCAAAGAGGTGGTGAGATGCAGATACAAACTACAAAATATGCTCAAATGTAAATTGATAATCTATAAATAAGACAGTGCAATATGAAATATGGAGGAAGAGAAACCCAGCACAATGCCCTCTAAAAAGCATTTATAAATAAGTTAAGAATCTGTCTCATTGCCTTATACACCATGCTTATCACCAAGATTTATTTTATTTTAGAGAGAGAAATATATATATATATGTGTGTATATTATTATTATTATTATTACTATCTTGAAACATAAGAAAAATCTGAAAGCTATTATTTTAATCACTTGGAAATCAGACATCATTTTTTAAAAAAGTTAGTAAGTGACATACAGGTATTCACATATCACCAATATTTTTTAATAAAAGGAAAAATGGAGAAAGTATAAAAATGGCAATAAGGTATTTCTCAAATTCGAAATTATGTCTGCTGTCTATGTGTGAAATTAAGAAAATCAACTTACACAGGGAGTGCTATGTGGTGATCCCAAGAAAAGTCTCCTACCTGGTCCTGGAGATCTCCAGAAACCACCATTTCCTAGGAAGCAAATGGAAGAGTAACTATTGCTTACTTTTCCTAAACAAGGTGCATCAGATCTTATGTTCTTTCAAAAATGGGCTGTATTACTACAACAGGGGAGAACATATACTGTCCACTGACTATTATTAACAGTGTCTCTGTTTAAAGCTCGTGTCTGCTCGGTTTCTATTTTCATATAGAATAGGGCGAAATCTACTTTCCTGCTCCTTAGAGTCCCAAGGTGAGTAAATCATCATGACCAATAACTTCTGCTCTGAATAAGCAAAAAGAGGATTAAGGCCATTTTTTTTCCTTCACTGGAAGCTGCAGATAAAACTCTCTGTTGCTTGCTCACTCCCATCCTCAATGTAAGCAAAGTCAGTGCTGCAGCTTATGCCAGATACCATCTCTGCCTGGATCTGCCTTCAGATGACATCCAGGTATTGGCCTGGCACTGCATTTGGTAAATTATGTGAAAGTTGAATTGCATGTTTTCCTTTTTGTTTCTCAAAATTTTTTCTTATTCTGAAAATAGTAAGTATAAGTATGATCTGATCTGGACAATTAAGACAGCCCAAGGTCAACAGATCTGCAGTACATGAGTGACTTTATTTTTTTGTTTTTATTTTTATTTGGCAGCTGTCCAGGAAAAGTATTTGAATCCTTGACCTTGGTGTTATAAACAACGCACTCTAACTAACATGAATAACTTTAGGATCTCTGTCAAACACTTTAAGGAGTGTGCAAAATTTTGTATGCATATATTGTTTGTTTTTCTGAGAAAAGAATCTGTAATGTTACTGTATCCTTAAAAGTATCTAAGATGTTAAGTAAGTTAAGAACCACTCATATTATAAAAGAGATTAGCCACCTACAGAAGGATCCTAGCATGATTACCAATAAAATAATTCAGAGTTTCAAGGCACAGCAAGAATGTTCTCCATCAGAAAGTATCTATCTATAAAAAGCAAACCAAACCAATAAACAAATTTAAAAAAACCCAAATATAATCCATTGCATTATTCTCTACCTGAAGAAAAATTGAGAAAGTGAGATACAATCATGAGTTTTCAGTGTGTCTCTAACATTTGAGTCAGAGAGAAGACAGATTCAAAAACCCAAGGGTCTGTCTATAAAAGGTTACAGTCGTTGGTCATTTCTTGATGAAATCAACATAAAGATCATGCAACTCGTTGCCCCGTCTCTGTATCCATACGTACCAAACAATGTTCTGATAACAATTTGTCTTTCAGTGTAGATACACATGCACGCAGGCAGACAATATATTACATAGTGGATATAAATATTTGCTTTCCTTAGTAGTTGAGCTTCTCAACGTAAATAAACAAATTGGCATCTGGCTTATAAGAAGGTACTTCAAAAATTCATAGAAATTAGAATTAAAAGATAATATAAATTTCTCCATGAACTTTTTCAAGTACCCTTGTATATCCTGCCATGAATTTGGTTAGTATAAGTCTGTTTCAAAGGTGATATTTTCCTATCTCAGCCCGCTCTACTTGAAATACAAATCACTCAAAGACACAGAAAGGCCACTGTATCATATGGAGCAAGTAGAATGCCTAATAATTATCATTAATAAAGCTTATCTAAAAATCTTTCTTGCTTTGAAAAGAATGAGCAATCAGAGAAAAATTGTTCACCAAGAAAGTCTTGTAAATAGCTTCTCTAAAGTTTAGAATATGTGTAAAATTCATGATTATCAGTGGGCTCCTCAGATTTTGAAGGGGCCTCAGGAGTTGAAGGTGTTTTAGTAGATTAACTCATTGGATTAGAATTTAGAAACCACTCTTCATGCACACTAGATTTTCTTGTAATTCAACAGCAGACATTTCAGATGACTTGTCAGAGCTATTTAAGGCTCTACAAAATCCTCAATACATAGAAAATACTACTAAGTTGACTGCTCTGATCTTCTCAGAAGTGCCCTTTATCTGAAAAAAAGTTTTCTAGGATGTTGACCTTAAGGATTACATAGGATATATATGTAAAGACTACACGTTTTTATATAGGCGAATGTGTGAAATACCAAGGGCAGACTAGCCTTAGGGTAAAGTAAACCTGACCTGGGAGCAGGGAGCCAAACACCATGACATCTGCACCACAGTAGAGGACTCTAGACCACATCACAAAGCCTTAGAATCTGACCTATATTGTTAGTGGTTAATTTACCATTTTAAAAATGCATTCTTAGATTTGAAAAGAAGTTACAGTAATAATATAAATAAGTTCAAATGAGATTAAAAAGGTAGAGTAGTAATTCCTTGTTAATAAAATGAATAAAATATACCATCCTGCTTGTGTACATGTTTTTACAAAAATGGTCTGGTTCTTTATACATGTTGGCAATCACTTATATTGTCTTTTATCCTCTAAGACTAATGTTGACTTGATATAGCTACACTTGAAATAAATTATAAAAGTGTTGAAATTTTTTAAATAGAAAGATTTATGGGAAATTTGATTAGCCTTTCCAATATTGTAAAACTTGTACTTTAGTCTCCTAATACATGTCTCATAATGCACCTGAGAATTGACTACTTGGGTGACTATTTTGTCTATGTGAATTCTATCTAAGAAAAGAAAATACGTGGTTCTCTAATACCTTGGCTTGAGAAAAAACTTGTGTAAAGTTTCTGGAGGTATAATCTATCAGTTACTGAGGGACATCAAGGAAGAGAAAATTTTTCGCACTGTATACATACAAAAGAGGTGGTGTAACTACACTGAAGTAGGAAAATGAATATTTTCTATACCTGGTAATTTCTTAATTACCTGCTTCATTCTGAAATTGTGTTCTGTATTATGCTTTAGAGCCAGTGATGCCAAAGGTATACTTGAGTGGTGGGGGGATGATTATTTCCTGAAATAAACCTACAAGAAGCGTTGGGGAAATGGTCCAGAGAATTAGCTTCTCCCGGAATAAAGTGAAAAACAAAATAGATGATTTATATATAATTAGGGAGAAGACATGATTAATTATTCATTTATTTATTCAGATAGTGCATGAATATAGGCCTAATACATGAACCTTTATTCTATACACTAGTCCAGGACATTCACCCAATTACTCTACAAGTACATATTGAGTTCTTACTGTGTGATGTGGTTGCGTACCTTGGATTGTAAACTTCTAGAGGAAATCATAATGCAGTGCCCATAACATCAGCACGTGTAGTTTTGTGTTTTAAGATGATGATAATGATGATAATTATGATGACAGAAAATATTAATAATCCTCCTAAAGTTGAAAATAATGTTGAAAAATGGTACATGAAAGAAAGTGAAAAATAAAAGCTGAGTATTATTTGGCAGAAGAGGAAATGATTACCACTGAGGCAAGATCATGAAGTTTAGAAATACTTTATACCTTCTTCAAAAACTCACTGGTATAATTACAAATTATACTAGTTAAATGCATAATAATCTATTATATAGAAGTACAATGATTGACTTAGTTATTTTTTATTGATTATTATACAATATATAACATGGCGAATAAATATTTACTAGTTTAAATTTTAACACAATATAGATTCTCAGAAGTAGAATTTTGGCTCAAAGGGCATGGTTAATTTTACGGCTCTTTAGATAGACCATCACACTGATTTCTAGAAACTTGTACTACTTGATATTGAAACCAACATTGTATGGTGAAGATTAACATAGACTTGAATGACTAAGAAGGAAAAAGAAAAGTTGCACCTAGTGTGTACCTGCTGCTCCAGACCCAGCGCTTTCACACATATTCCATTATTTAAATATCACAGCTGCTCTGTGAAACGTTTTGTGGTTGAAGTTAAGACTTGAAAAATAGTTTGAATGATGCATAGATTTGGAAAAGGTGAAAAGAATGAGGAAGTGCCTTCCAGATGGCAGAAACTCCTGGAACATGAAGCTGTGAACAAATACAGTCCTGTGGTCTTTGTGGTGACTCCAAAATAGCATCACTGTTCCCTCTGTGTGGTCTGATTCAATTGAAAAATAAGACAGCAGAAGGCAGAGAGGAACAAAAGTGCTCTTTCTGTAGTCAAGAGTTTTCTCAATCTAAAATCCCTAAATGAGTCAGCAAAGATAAATGTTCCCATCCACCCTAGCCCACTTCACTACTGCCCCACTTAGGGGCAGGGCTCTTTAAAATTTAAGTCATGGGGTAAAAAAGGAATATGTGTGTTCTTCAGGTGGAAGAAAGGAGCTAGACTGTGCGTGGCTAATTTCTCCTTCTAATCTCAGAAATCAGTAAATTATTTCTTACTGTGGGGAAAAGGAATGAGCGAGAGGGTGAGGATAGACTAGGATTCCTGCAGGTAGAAGAGTTCCCTCCACGTGGGAGACAAAATCAGGAGTGGGGAATAAGTAGGGTACCTCCTATCACAGAGCAACTTGAGGAATTGTGCAGACTAGCCTGGTCAAAGTTTGGGTTGAGAATTTCCAGGAGGCTGAATTGTGGACCATTTGAAGTATCACAGTTGGATATCAGCTTCTGTCTTTGGGTGCTTCTGTGATTCCCAAGCAGTGGAGACACAGCATAACTTTTCCATCTCTGTTGTATTGTAATTGTCTCTTTTGACTGTACAGCTTGTTGAATTCCACACCAATGGAGAAGATTGCAAGGTCTTAAGTAATGATTATAGTTTATTTTGGACTGGATCCACCCTCCAGGTGCATTCTGTCTTCCACTATGCCCTGCTTCTGTGGGCCAAAATCAGCACACACAAAACTAGCCATTCAATAATTCCATTGTGAAAAGTACATCTACACAATGGAATACTACTCAGCTATAAAAACGAATGAAATACTGCCATTTGCAACAACATGGATGGACCTCGAGAGAATTATATTAAGTGAAACAAGTCAGGCACAGAAAGAGAAATACCACATGTTCTCACTTATTGGTGGGAGCTAAAAATTAATATATAAATTCACACACACACACACACACACACACACACACAGACACACACACACACACAAAACTGGGGCGGGGAGAAGATATAACAACCACAATTACTTGAAGTTGATATGACAAGCAAACAGAAAGGACATTGTTGGGGAAGCGGGGAGGGAGAAGGGAGGGAGGTTTTGGTGATGGGGAGCAATAATCAGCCACAATGTATATCGACAAAATAAAATTAAAAAAAAAAAAAGAAAGAAAATTACTCTAAAAATAATTTAAATGGTCAGAATTATGAATAGTCAGTGGCCACAGGCAAGGTAATAAAATTACTAACTTAATCCTTAGTGTGAGGTGACAGGGTGACTCTTGCACCAAATCATTACTTGTTTGGTCATCACCAACCTTCCTCTCTGTTAAGGGATAATTCTGTAGGAAACTCAGTTTGCCCGTTGTGTGCAGTTCACAGATCAAAAGCATGGATGACACCTTCAGGGTAGAGCTTCTGAGTAGAAAAATGACTGCGCCTCTAGAAATGAGAGGAAAATAATGCACAGTACACATTTCTAGTGGAAGTATAACTTCATTTCATTGTATGCCTTGGCAGCAGACAATGGTTTTCCATAGGTGTCCCTAAAGAGTCGGGGTTCTTTCCCAGTTTATGACTATAAAACCTGTTAAATGTGAGGCCACAGTCTTTCTTGCCACAGATGACCACCTGTGCTTTATGGCTTTGTTGCAACTTGAACATTGTCCCCCAAGGCTTGGACTCTCCATGTTCTGTGAAGCAAGTTCACTGTGTGCTGGTTACCAAATTTTGTGTCCAGTGAGACAGAACACACATACGCAGCTTTCAGAAAACACATACACACGTTTATTATTTACAGCTGGGCAGCAAGGAACAGCAGAAGCCTAGGATTCTTTGACAGCCAGTTCATCAAGGCTCAGGAATGCTGCCCAGGGTTATGGAGTATCGACTGTGTATGACCCACTTGCCCTGCAGATGAGAGACCCTGAAAAGGAGCCTGTCCAGGGTTATATCCCTCAGGACCATGTGAATCACTAGGCTAAAGCATTAAAGGACATTTTTTTTCTAGGGAGGACAGAAACAGAGCTTGGGATCTTCTGGCCAGTCCTTCCCTACCTAAGAATGTTACATTCTCAGCACATTTTACAGTTATTCTTGAAAACTACAAGCAGGAAAGGGAGATCTTGGTCAATCCAAGGCAACTTGGAGAACCATCTCAAACGCTTCTGTAAATAATTGGGACAGTACATTTAATAGCTGTAGGTTTTAAAACATTGTTGTTGAGTATGTTTGAGAATATTATTTTCCCCAGTAGGTTGAAAAATGTTGTTCTTAGTACTTGGGATTTATTAATGTGGACAATGAAAGCCAAGGGACTCCTATGTGGAGTTAGTCCTCGGGGTGCCTGGTACTCTGTTGGGGAGAAGCAAGCATTTCTGTGGAGCTCAGCCTTGAGTTTCTCTCAGCAAGACCAGCTGGAAGGAGAACCGGCTATGGGCATGTACCTTTACGTCACTGTGCAGAATGAAGTTCCCCATCTTTTCCCCATGTGAATGATGGATAGTAGATGACAGGTTTGTCCCTACCTGGCACTTTCATAGTGTCATTTGTATTCTCCCCACGGTAGTGATTTTCATCTGCTGTTTTCCCAGCACTTTCCAGAGCTCAGCCTTGGGATTCAGCCTATATTCCCGGAGATTCTGAGTGACAAATAACTGCTCACTGTCACAGAACGTAAAATGGTGTGTGGTTTGCAAATATAATCGCAATTTGCTACAGAATGCAGCACTTTCCTCCTCCTCCTCCTCTTATTCTTCTTCCTGTGAAAGAAACAGCAAAAATAACCACCTTTCTTTTTATCTAAGCACGTTGTTAAAGACAATTTTTGCAGGCTAGTTAAGGAAATGGTGGGGTTTGGGTGCACCATTTTAAAATGAGAAGGGGAAAATATTATTGACAATGTAAACAAGGGCTCTTAAAATATTTTTTCTTTGTATGTGAAAAGATGTTTAGAAAGTTATAGAAACTATGACTATATGAGCAAGAAGCCCAATATTTACCCTTAATTTGGTTTAGGACAATCAAAACTCCCCAAATGTTTTTAATTGTGTTCCACTTAATGACAGGGAGACAATAGTGACACCTGATTTCACATCTCATCACACAAGAGTATTTAAAGGGCATTGAATGCTGAATTTTCCCATTGTACTGCAATTACAGGAACACCTGTGTTACCTAGCTGTGCACTGAGCCCTGTGAAATGCAATGTTCCAGAGCTGTCAAAATGTCTCATTTCTTCCCTTTAATTCAGGGGCTTAATTGTGGCCAATCTGGCTATTATGTTCTGCTATGCTTCATTTATAAACATACAGCAGAATGGCCAATAATTTTAGATGTAACTCAAAGTGCTTTTGTAAACATTCACCTAACCCCGTGTACCTTTCTTTAAATAGTACTTATTACCATGGGCAGAACATGTTAATCTGGACTCAAATCCACAGTCTTTGGTGTATCACAACTCTAAAGTCTGAGTTATGTCGTTTGAGCTCTGTCCAAATACAAGCAGCGTGGAAAGTAGCCTTTGTTCACTGGCTGATGGTGTAGTTGCAACATTTGAACCAGTTTACAGTGACTTTTAAAAAAAATCCCAAATCAGATCAAGTGATCTGGAAAGAATATTGGTTAAAATGGGTTAAAATTAATTATGTAACCAATTTAGAAAGGTAGATATTTTTAGATTATATATTTAACATAGAGATATTAGTATAGATATTTTTAGATTACATATTTAACAAAGTAGTTTTACTGAAATGAGTATAACTCCTAAGAACCAATACTTTGCTGAAAACCCCCTTAGAAACAGAAAGTGCCATTTCCACATTTAATAGCTCTCATAAAGGATTTGGTAGAAAATGACATCAATTGGTACATGTAATAAAGTCAGATTCCCAAATGATAAGTATTCCATGGTACAGGGGTATACCAAGTAAAAACTGAGATCTCATTAAATTTTATAAAACACAGACTTTTCCTTTCTATATATTCTTTTGTTTAATATAAAATTTGACTGGGCTATAAGCTTTTTGAGATTACAGCTGTGCTTGGATCCTATTCTTAGCACTTAGTCGATTATATGGCACACAGTATGCCCTCAAATATGAGTTAAATTTGTTGAATTAAGATAAAACTCACATTTGGTTATTGAAAAATTTCAGCAAATCTTTATACCTGTGAATTTCTCTATCTGACTTTTAGACATTTCATCGGTATCCAACTGAATTGTTAGATTTCCATTCAGTGAATTCATACAATATAAATTCAATTACCCATGGCTTTCAAGAGAGAACTTAGGATGTCTCTGTAAAGCAATTATGAATTAAAAAAATGCTGCTCAAATAATAAAACCTGAAAAATTGTGAACAAAAATGAAAACTATGGAACAAACTCGTATGTGGATATATTTGAAATATCCTAAAGTACAAATTAAGATGTCAAACTCATCAATATTATAAAGCAACAATAGATCATGGACAAGAACAATTTATTTTTACTGTAGGGATGATACGACATAACTAAAATTTTCAACATAAATAATTGTGAAGATAAATGAAAAACTTATTCTATTATATGAATAAGGGTAGAAAAACATCTAAGAAGGTAACAAAAAGTTACAAATTAATTATTTCTGGAAGATGGCAACAGAGGACTAAAGGGAGGGTTTTGTCTCTGTCTACTTCCAAATATGTTAGGCTTAATTATTTTCTGAGTTGCTAGGCTGACAAAATAAAGGTTATTATATAAAAAATGCTCTAAAAAGAACATAAATTTTATTAAAGATTAAGGAATAGAATGGGCTAAGGAATTTTTTGTGCAACAATCTTCTGCGCAAGTTGTCTTTGACATAAAAAATATTTCCCTATCTTTTGAATACTTTTTGCTTTATTGATGGACGTAATTACCTTTCCATCCCCAATGTGAGGATGGGCAGAAAAACAAGCCCTGGAAATAGGACCAGAGGTGAAAGTGTTGATGAGCTGGTCATGCAACCAAATGTCCTTCTTTCTGTGTTTGAGTTTATCCAAAGGGGCAAGGTAGACAAATGCAATCGATCACTGCCGATGTGGGGCCAATGAGCGGTCAATATTTTTAAATTTTCTGTTTTGCTACTGTTTCTTAAATCTTGGATTTAATTCTTACCCTTTAGGAAGGAGGCTTGTTTGTTTATTATCTATTTACTTTTCCAGAATAAAGAGAAATAGAAAGAAATAGAAATAGGAAGAAAATGTAGAAAATGAGATAATTTTAGATACTTCAGAGACAAAAATTTGTTTGTTTTAAGTATCTATCTACCTACACGTATGTGATTACATATTTTAATGGCAAGTGGTGATGATTTTCCATATACACTAAAGGATTTACTTTTTATTTTGAAATAAATTTATTTGAATACAAACCAAGTGATTTAAATATTTTAAAGTAAGTTATAGTAGAGGTGTTATGTAGCTTTGGCAAAAATGGAGACTGTGAAACGTAAATGACCCCTGCACAGTGCTCTCACGGTGCCTCACGCTTATTTTTGTGAGGCCACATTGTTCTGTAACTGTGTTTATGTGTCCGTAGCTTCAGCTACCTGAAGGGCTGAGGCTAGGTCTTTTTCATTTTACCCTCTGCCTGACACAGAACTTGCAAACAGTGGGCTTTTGAGGTTTAATTAATAAGTGTTTAATATTTTGGTAATGGTCGGTATCGTCACCAGAATAAAAATGTGTATTCTGTTTACTGATATTGATATATTTTATGCTTAGAAGATTAATCATAGCAATGCATATTTTGGACTTTAATATATTTCAACCCTTTTTTGTTTATGGTTTGTCAATATTCTAAAATTGCTTTAGGATTCTTAGGAGTGTTGGCTTACAAATTTAATGAATTATTTAGCAAAATCACTGTTTTATCAAAAAAAAAAAAAGGAGTTAGATTCTATTGCTTAGCCTTATTAGATTTTTTGTTATTTTATTTCTCTTCTTAGGTTTAGCTCCAAACCCACTCATAAATGTGTCAGTTAAAACAAAGCCAACTGTGCCCTCTACTTTATATAACGGGCTGTTTCTGTTACTCTACCACCAGGGAGAGTTAATGCCCCATTGCAAACAGAAGTTAAATTAAGGCATCAATTTCGCCAGTTTTGTTTTATTCTTCCTGAAGTCAAGGTGCAGTTATGGCACTAGATCAGATTTTTTTTTTAAAAAATTCAGAGAAACTAACTGACTTATATGGAGACTGAATCTGTGGTATTGGCCTTATTTACACCATTTATTAATCATCAAATTCAACTTTCTAAATGAAAAAATTAAAAAACTGAGCAAATTGAAAGCGTTTTTGAGAACATCGTGTGTTTACCTTAGATTTCCTAATACTGTAGCAAATTTCAGTTGCATGCTTTTTACAAAGATCAATTTTGAAAGTGGCACCTATAACATAACCATGTTATTATGCTGATGCTGGGATTAAAGGCTTTTATGGTTTAATGAAAGAGATATCCCAAATATCTTCTAATTAAAGAACATGGATTGGCCAGAAATAAAATTAAATCCACGGAATGGAGAGATGATAGTGATGTTTCTACAAAATGTTTATATAACTAAATGAAGTATTAACAAAAATGGTTCTAAGTCCAAATGAAAAGACTCTCATGAGTACTACATCTATGGACTTAATACTTTATGTTGGACCAGTCCTTCTCGTTAAGTGTATCATCTTCCTTTTCCTTGTAAAACAAATGTGTTAATTCATGCCTCTTTTAATTTGCAAGTCTTTATTAAGAGGCAAGATAATTCTAGAGTCATTTTTGAAGTTATGTGTTAGGTGAAAATAAATAGGTATTAGGTCTGTGAAGTGGCTATTTGAGTTCAAAGGAAAATAAGACTAAGTCACTGTCATTTAAACCTTCAGGGGGTCCCCATTGCCCTCTGGAGGAGCTGAAAACATCACAGTGAGTCCCTGTCCCCATCTCTTTGCCTCCTCTCTACCAAGCCGCTTCAGCTAGTGCTTCAGCTGACTGATCTATTGTCCAATTACCCAAATGCTCCATGCTCTCTTTTGCCTCTGGGCATTTGTACATTTCCTCTGCCTACAGTGCTTCTGTCCTGTTTTTGCCCAGTTAATTCCTTTTCATCCTTGAGATGTTAGCCTAGAAGATGCTTTCTCCAGGAGTCTCCTTTCATCTGCAAAGTCCTTAATAGGTGTTTCTAAGATGGACCCTCCTAGGTGCGCTGTATTTCTACCCTGCAAGACTCAACTGCTCAATGGGGTATGGATTTCCTCTTTACTCCTCTGAATTTCTCACTAGATTTTATGTTCTGAGAGAAAACTATGTCTTCCTTTATTATATTTTATCCCCGGTAGCACTCATGCTCAGTGCCTAGCATCTAAAAGGCTCTCAAAATATTTCTTGAATGAATGAGTGATTGAGTGCATTCAACACATCATAGTTACATATGTGTTCTTCTGAAAATGTTTCAATGACAGCGCAAATAGTTTAGTTTAATAAGATACTTAATAATTGCTATAACTATGCTGGTTTAATGAAGGGTTTAGATAGAAGTTACTGTTCTCTATTGTAGACCTTAGTTTTTAAAAAAAAATTAAATGCTGTTTTTTGAAATCAGGCAAAAAACCAAAACAAAACAACTCAGTTCAATTCTGCCTCTTGCCTGATTAGTTCAGTACTAAATGAGTAAAATGAAGCGGTACCTCATGACAATATGCCCAGGTAGTAGTTTGACATCAAGGGTCTAGTTACTGAAATATGCTGAGAAGATCTCATTACCAAAAGCAGTCCCTCACGTAGGTGACCCCTCAGCTTTGGCTGCCCAAGAACTGCGATAGAGCAAAGCTTTACTATAGTTAATTTTGGAACTTTTAATAGATGAAATAAATTACATTTTAAAAACAAGACATTTTTTACAATATTCATCATATAAATTTCTTTTATAATAAAAAGAATGAACACTCTAAAGTAGATTTTAAAAGAAGGTGCTGAGAAACCTCCTATCATTTTGTGGCATGGTAGGTAAGGGTGTTAAAGACCACTTGGGTACCCATAACATAATTTGTGTTTAACGGTGTTCTTTGGACATGCCTTTATTTATAGCAATTTCTTACTTCTAACATTTAAAAAAATACCAGTTTCACAAATACTTTAATTTTATGGAAAAGAACCTTAGACTGAAAATTCCTAATGCTCATTGACTCTTATCTTTTGGGCAAAACAGGAACAAAAGATGTATACCCAGTTAAAAAATAAACTATTTTGAATTTCTCTGTCTTTACTGATGGAAACCTATCTCCTGGAAGCAGCATTCGTTTAGAATCCAGGGCCTCTGTCCATTTTCATTCCTCCACATTGTATGACACTGGTGTCCTCAGCATATACTGGGATTACCTCACTTCTCCCAGCATCTCTATTTTTTCTGTTCCATGCTATACAGTGTAATACTCTTGACTGGGTTTCTTTTGCTCCTAAGCGTACTTTGTCTTGATGGAACACCCAGCACATAGCCAGAGCATGTTGGTAGCATATGGAAAGGTCAGTTTGAATTCCTGCACCCCTTGCAAGCTTCCTTTAAAACCTGTCACCTTCATCTGGCATGATGATACATTATGATAGAGCATAATTAATGGAGATAAGTAGTATAAGTTAAGTGAGCTTTTCTATACCTACTATTTTTATGTCATGTAACAGAATTATTTTATAAACATACTATAATTGTGAGATTTTAATTTTATTGACCTCAATTTTTTATTCTATTAAATCATAGACTCATTGTTCTTACTGAAAAGGATTTTTCTATTTTAATAATTAAGAAAGCAATGGATATTGCCAGAAAGCCAGTCACTGAAACTTTATTTCTAATTGAAGGCAATGACTACCTAAGGTGATTATTTAAGGTGAGAACTGGAATATTCTCACCTTAAAAAAAACTTATTGGCAAGCATCAAGTGTTTAAAGTGGTCTGTGTTGAGTATTTAGTAAGTTTTCATTGTTATTAGATAATGGCCATTTTGACACACTATGTATATTTTTAAGGAACCCCAGGTACCAATTTTCTATACTGATGTATTAAACAGATGAGCATTTTTGAGCTGTGCTTCAGGGAACACTAGTGTCCTGAGAACTGTTAATAGGTGTTTTGGGAAAAAAGTGTTCCTTGGCCAAATTAGATTGTTAAATGTTGCAAGGTAAATCACTGCCCTAACGATTCACAATATGCACTAGCATTTTAAAAGCTCTGAGAGCAACCCAAGTAAAGAAACTTGTTTAACAGTGTTCAACCTAGTATTCCTTAAACTTCTTCTTGAAATGTTTAATCTTTTCAGTGGTTAAATAGTTTATAGATTCAGAAAAGCACACAAAACAAATGTACAGCTTAAGTAATTGTAAGATGTACTCGCTTGTAACCACCATCCAGGTCAGGAGATAGAGCATTCCTGGCCATCTTATTACACATTTTCCATGTAGACCCCTTCCCCACCCCCCAGCCAAATCTCACCATGGCAACCCCCACCAAAAGGGACCAGTATCTGGGCTTCTTTGGTAGTTGATTTCTTACATTTCTTTTCTACACAAATGCCACTGTAATTTAGTTTTGTATTTTTATATATCTAAGTATTTCAAACTTTGTTTTCTCACTGTCTCTGTCTCCATCTAGGTCTCTTTCCCACTCTCTTTCTCTGTCTGTCTGTCTGTCTGTCTGTCTCTCTCTCTCTCTCTATATGGTGATTTCTTCTCCTGATTGTAGTTTTCCATGTGCCTTTGTCCTCTGGTTTTCCTATTTATTGACAGGTTGGCCTAGAAGTCTGATGAGATTCAGGTTTGGTTATGTGGGAAGTCTGCTCCATAGACGGCAAAGTTTTCTTCCATCAGGCGAAACTTGATGATCGATGTCTCTCTTTTTGTGATGTTAGCAGTCATTGATACTCAATTACTAGGTCAATTAATTCATTAGAGATTACAAGATGATGTTTGGTTCTTTAATTTTTTCTTCACTTATTCGTTGAAGTATTTCTATAAAGAAAGAATTCACTTCTTTAGCTCTTTGGTTATCCAAAGTTGTGCAGCTAAAATAGAAATGGCAAAATAAATACTAGATCTTTCTCCTTATCAGTTTCAAAATCAAGAGTTGATTCCTTAACATTTTCCACAAGTGACCTTTTAAATATATTTAGTGTGTTTTGATTCATCAAAGATAAAATTATTATTGATGTGCAAATTGTTCCATCTTTGGCCAGTGGAAGCTATTCAGGTTGCTTTCTGTGTCTTCTTCATATAACCTCAATGACTTTTGCACTTTCCTTGCTGTCTGGTATGACAAAATGTTTCAAGTTGACCTTTTACAGTCTTGGTGTTTTTAATTGGGAAATAGCATTTTAAAATAGACCACGATCTGTGAACTTGGGATACTTATTGCTCCTTGGTCAATCATTGTTTCTGAGCCTTTTCAGTTTTTAAATATAAAATACCTCATGAATTTATACCGATACCTCATTTTTAAAAAAATTTATGGATAATTTACTAAATTTAAAGTTTTTAGTATTATTTTTTTCTGTTTTCTTGCTTGTTCATTTTCCCCCTTTGGTAACTCCTCTTATATGGTTGGATCTTTTTTTGTCTCATCTTTATTTGCCTTTTTCTCTCAAAAATTTTCATCTCTTTATTTGTTTTTGATTTAAATTTTTTTATTTATTATTTTATTTTTCTTAAGTCTTTTTTTGTTTTTATTTCAGAGAATTTTTTCTTCTGTTTTAAAGATTTTTCAGAGATTTATTACCTCACCTCTGAGTTTTTTTATACTAATGTATGTTCATTCTGTATATCTTATATCATTTCTTAATGTCCTTATTTTCTTTTCACTTATTTAAAATTTGTGTTCATTTTAGCTGATTTGTGGGCTTTTCTTTCTAGTGGGCTTGCATTTTGTGTAGGGATATTATTCTGTGCATTACTCTCCATTTTCTTATAATAATTTAATATAGAATTTCATCTTGATCATTTTGTGTTGCTCATTTTTATATGAAATGAGTTTTCTGAACTTTGAGAATGGGAGTGTGGTTCAGCAGATCTCTTCTAACTTCACTGCACTAAAGCTCCCCTTCTGCTGTGTCTACAAACTCTTCAAAAATAGGCATTTATACTTTATGGTGTTAAAAAACAAAACCAAAAATACCTTTGGACAAATTAAGTTTAACAGAGTTTAATTTGAGCAAGGAACGATTCATGAACTGGGCAGCCCCCAGAATCAGAACAGATTCATAGCAACTCCACCATTGCCATGGTCAGTTAAGATTTATAGACAGAAAAAGGGATATGAAATACAGAAAAGGGAAGTGAGGCACAGAACAGTGGGTGGCCTGTCATTGACTGAGACTCAGTGTAGAGCTAGGGCTGGGTCTGGAGCTCACAGATCTCTCAAGCCCCCTGTCCAGACTGGGTCACAAACCCTTCACACACAGGTCTACAAGCTAGGTAACAAGAAAAAGGTCCTTGGAGCCGTGGTTGAAGAAAGAGTAGTCTTTATTCAGCACACACACATCTAAGAGCTAGGCAGTCCAAAGAGAAACTCCACTGCTACCAGCAAAGTCCAAAGAAAAACTGAGCAGCTGCCAGCAAAGTAAACATGCTCTGTTTTTAGATGTGATCTCTGCCATCCAGCCACTGCTTCACAAACTCTGAAGAACACACAAGAATAGCAACAAATTAAAAAGACACATCCGTGTGCATGTGCCCTAACTCCACCCACACACAACTTGTTTACAAGGAATGTGCTGCCTACCCCCAACTGGACCTGAGGTGAGGGGGCCTGACTAAACTACTCTATTTTCCTCACACTCGGCTACTTGTTTCAAGAGCGGGTTACAGTCTGCTTGCACATAAAGTTAGGTTACATGGGCAGGTTCGTCTGTTTACACATCAGGTCAGGTTACAGTTCACTATGTCTCAAAAAACCTTTAGACCAAACTTAATTTAACAGTGGGAACACCTGAATCCATCTCTTCCTTCAATTTTATCTGAACATTCTTTGTCCTTTGTGTCCATTGTTCCTAGTCTGTTTAGTTCATATTTTATTCCCAAGGTTGATCTTAAGTAGGGGCTTTGTCTTGGAAGGGAAATTTGGCTGGCTAGTTCTGAGAAGCTATAGGCCCTGGGCTGCTACCATTATTTCATATTTTACCTTGGACTCCTTCTTTACTCCGTACAAGTACTTCATGAACTGAGCAGAACTAAACAAATGTGATGAACTGCTTTATTGTTATTATTGTCTTTCTTGTCTTCTCTAAATTATTAGCTATTCAAGGACAGGAGATAAAACTTGTTTAATTTTGTACATTGATAATGACCAGGTCAGCTTTAACAGTCCCTTCTCCTCAGCTTGACTAGACTTTAGACAGGTTTCTTCCTTGTCCTAGATCTCTGATGTCCCTTTTCTTAGAACAGTTACATTAGAAATGTAATTGCAAATTCTTTCTCTACCCTTTTGAGATGTAAATCTTTTAAAAAAAACCTCTTGCCAGTTTTACAACTCAGAACTGTTTTTCTCATAGACCTAGAGCCATCCCTTTGAAATACAGTCATCAGGGAAGACAGTGTCCCTATCTCCAGTCTCTGTGGGATGTCAAGAGCATGCTATCCTCTAAGTGTTTGTTCCCTCCAAAGCACATGTGGGAGCTTGATTCCCAGTGCTGGCAGTGTTGAAAGGTCCTTTATGAGCTGATTGGATCATGAGGACTATGCTCTCATGAATGGATCAATCCACTAATGGAGTGATGGGTTAATGGTTTAAGGGGTTACTATGGGCATGGACTGGTGGTTTTATAAGGAAAGCAAGTGAGCAAATTAGCAAGTGCTCTTGCCACCCTCACCAGTGATACCCTGTGTTGCTACAGGACCCTGTACCGAGTCACCACCAAGAAGTCTCTCACCAGATGCACCCCCCAGACCATGGACTTCCCAGCCTCCAAAACTGCAAGAAATGCATTTCATTTTCTTTATAAATTTCCCAGTTTCAGGTATTCCATTATAAGTGACAGAAAACTAATACAGCACCTTACTCCAAGTTGTACAACTTCCCCTGTCATGAGATAGGAAAAAAGTTGACTTTTCCTTTGGTTAAAGCCAGTTAGCAAACAGAGAAAGCCTAAGATTCCCCCAACTCTAGCTCTTAAAAACTTTCTCACCCTTTGTTTCAGCAGAGCTCAGTATCAGGACCTGGTCTGTGTACTTTCTCCTCTTGCTGGAAGCAGTACTGAAAATAAAATCAATTTCTGTTGGCTCATCTTGTCTGCTGTGATTTTTCTTTAACAATGGTGTTTGTTGATTATGGTGAACAATGCTAATGCAGTCAGTATTAAAAATTAGCCTACTGGAAAATGCAGTTGAACATGTTTCTAAAACTTCAGTTTTAGAGTCTCCATGTTTGCTGTCAGTGAATGTAATGGGATTACACACACATATCTGTTCACACACATAATGGATTTGGATATGGAAAATAAGCCTTTGATCAAATTGTATATTTGCCCATAGGTTAAAGTAAGAAATATATTTGATAATAGGTTTAAAAAAAACAAAAAGCTTTCATTTCAAAATGAAACCATAAAAACGGCAACAAGAAAGAAATAACTTTGTTACTACTCGAGGTATTTGACCTGCATTCCTCAGAGAGTAACTGTATATTGTTTTCAAATAATACCTTTCATCTGGGAATTCCATAGTCCTCTGAACTAACAAAGATTATTACTGCCATTTGGCATTTGAGGGAAGTGTACACTTAAATAAAACTTCCAAGGTCACATAATTAATGGTGGTCTTGTTCTATTTTCCATCATTTGTAAACTGATTCAATGACAGACGTTCATTTTGAAAACAATGTTTCAATGTAATGGCTAGAGAAAAATAATTTGAATAATTAAGGAAATAATTTTTTAATCAAAGATGCAAGAAAAGTCAGTAATAAAAACTTCAAATATATGCATTAAAAAAGCATTGTCTACCCTAAAGTATTAAAAGTCAATTTTCTAGTTATCATTTCTTCTGATTTTTAAATTGCTTTTCTTGATTGTTGTTTCTTTTTTTTTTCCCCTCTAGCACCTCTCTGATATGCTGATTAGTTAATGGCTGTTTGTCATTGTGTAAACAACTTGAGAATGTTTGTATTGTTGAATGATGCTTCTGTAGTCTTGCTTTTAATTGAGCTGCAGATGTTGCACTTGTGAAAGTAATAATAATCTCATTAGATTTCATGAATGCATTTACAATGTAAAAACCTAAGAATTGAGGATATGAAGATTTTTATAGGAAATAAGATATTATTTGTAGAAGCAAACAGATATTCAGGGATTTTACAATAACTATGAAAAGTTTTGTGACAGCCAGTGTTGCTCAGAACTTAAATTAGAAGGTTTTTTTGTTTGTTTTTGTTTTTACAAATTTACTTGCTTTCAAATTCTAGGAAGATTTATTATTAGTGAATCAAGTCTATTTTGCTTCAGAATGTAAGTCCTTTACATTTTAGGTCATATTTACTTAGAATCACCTAGAGGAAAGATTTAAAAATTTTGAAACTGTGGAAGCATTGGCCTTACTAGCCTCATAATTATTATTATTATTATTATTATTATTATTTACAAAGAACTGCATATATTTAATGTTTACAATTGGATGAATTTGGATCCCTGATACCATCACCACAATCAAAGTGATAGACATACCTAATACCTCCCCAAATTTCCCTGTGTTTCTTTGTTTTTGTGGTAAGAACACATAACATGAGATATATCCTCTAACAAATTTTTTAAAAGTATCCTTTTATATTTAAGAACATTAGTAGCTGTACACTGTATTTTGCTATGTCTTCAGCTTACATAATACTTAAGTTAACTGTTATTTTATAGCAGAGGCAACTTAGATTAGTCTTTTCCAAAGTAGTTCCATAGGATGATCTCTGAAAAAAAAAAAAGTCCAACATTTTATTAGAAATGTCTGTGTATTCTTGCAAATCCTCTGGCCCCATCTTTTTACCAGGAGCTGTTGCGGCAACCAGTTCTGAGCAGGCTCTGAAAGGCATAGGACAGATGTAATGAGGCAATGTGTCTTCTCAAGCTGGATCCACATGTCTCTCACCATATCCTCTCGGCTCCTCTGATACTGAAGAGTGTGATGTTGGAGAGAACTCATTCTGTGCTCACCCACGCAAATGCTGGAAATATGGGGGAGTTGATACCTATGAAACCACCCTAGACCTATGTGGTCTGGAGTAAATTGATAAGTTTACCTTGGGATACCTTGCAAGAGTTCTAAGACTCCTTTCGTAAGCCATTTCAGAAGATGCCAGAGTATGTTGGCACGTGTTACCCATGACAACATATTTATAATGAAAAGTTCTATTAGTTTTGTTTTCCTCTCTGTTCAATTTTTATAGTTCTGCATACCTGCTCCCTGAGATCATTTCCCAAATACACAAGCTCTGCTATTGGGAAGGACACAGGCCAAGATGTGCATGTAAATACTTTGAACAGTGCTATTACATCTTTCTCAATTAACTCACAAAGTGTATTGATCATATTGGAAGCTCTGAAAAGCCCCGGAGTAAATAAATCTGTTTAGCTTTGTGAATTCTAGAATTTCTCAAAGTTAGTTCCCTCCAACTCTCACTTTACCATATAATACTTTTTTATATATGAACACTTGGAGAAGTGTTGACCTAAAGACGAGTAACGGAATTCCATGTTAAAAACATGGTTACCAGTTGACAAGTTCTATCTCTGCTCGCATTTCAGCTTATTATCAATTACACTGAACGTGGGAAAGGCTCATTCTGTTTCTTACTCTGCTGTGAAGAAACAGTCTGCTTATATAGCCCACACATTCATCTTTAAGGCTCTTGTTCAAAGGGCTGATGATTCTGATTTCAGCAGGCTCTTTATTGCCTGCCTCTTATAACTCAAAAAGATGATAATTTTTAGGGTTAGGTGGCACAGTCAGTTGGTTGGAGTGTGGTGCTGATAACATCAAGGTCCCAGGGTTTGATTCCTGTACTGGCCAGCTGCCAAAAAAAAAAAAAAAAAGATAGTAATTCTTTTAGATTAAATAAAATATTAATAAATAAAAAGAATGCTTAAGTGATTATGTTGTATAAGGCATTCTGAAAAATTCTTTAAAAGAGTAAGATCATTTCCACCCTCAAGAAGCTTAAAGATTTCCTTTGTCTCTGTACCCAGTAGCAGGATTGCTGGATCATAGGGTAGTTCTACTTTTAACTTTTTGAAATGAGTATCTTGAAGAGATATTTGTACTCCCATGTTCACTGGAGTGTTATTTATAATAGTCAAGATATGAAAACAACCTAAGTATCTATTTCTGTTGATGGATGACTGGATGAAGAAAATGTGACACACACCCAAACACACACTGAAATATTTTTCAGCCGTCAAAAAGAAGAAAATCCTGCCATTTGTGACAACATGGATAAACCTGGAGGATATCATGCTGAGTAAAATAAGCCAGACGCAAATACTGCATGATTTAATTTATACATGGAATCTAAGAAAGTTGAACTCATGGAAGCAGAGAATAGAATGGTGGTTGTCAGGGACTGAGGGGGTGGGAGAGATGAAGAGATCAAAGGGTACAAAGTTTCAGATATGCAGGATAAATAAGTTGTGGAGATCTAACATGCAGCACAGTGACTATAATTAATAGTACTGTATTGTACACTGGAAATTTGCAAAGAGTAGGTCTTAAGTGTTCTAATCAGATACACACAAGGTAACTATATGAAATGATGAATATGTTAATAAGCTTGATTGTGGTAATCATTTTGCAATGTATACATATATTAACACATCACATTGTTCACCTTAAATACATACAGTTTTTATTTCTCATTCATCCCTCAATAAAGCTGGAAAGAAAATCCTAAAAATAAATAAATAAATAAATATGTACATTAAAATACATTAAAAAAGAAGCTTAAAATTGTAAAAGACTACAAATAAAATATACAATGTAAGTAGTCCTTGGTACTATTCTTCTGTTCTGCTACCAGCCATGTGGAGGATTGCACTTCTGTACTCCTTAACATTAGCTATGGCTGTGTAACTTCCTTTCACCAGTGAAGGTGAGGAGAAATGACGTGTGACATTTATGGGGGAAAGCATTTGATTTCCAATGCTCAACTCCCCAGCAAGCTGTTCTGCAAAATTGTGGAAGCATCAGTTTATATGGATAAAACATATGACTGAAATAGCCAGAATGTGGAACCTACATGTGGAGTACAGCTGTCTTGGGGATTCACCTGTAACCACTTCAGACCTTGTCTGAATGAGACACTGCATTAAAATGTTGTTCGTTACTGCAGCTTAACCTCACCTGTGCTAGCTACTGTAATAGAAAATGCTAGAAGGAAGGAACAAACTAGTACCTGTAAAGAACTGTGAAGGGTCTGAGATTTTACCTTTTACCGATAACAAGTTAGCCAACTATAGTTTAATGGATGTTGACAGAAACACAAGACTCCTGGATCAGAGACAAAGGACTTTTTAATCATAACATTGGTAGTAGCCAGAGTATCAACATTTGCACCAGTGCCTGAGCCCCAATTCCTACAAGGTAACACAAATAGCATAGATGATACCAGCACACGAAGTGGGGTGTATGAGAGGAGAGGAGGCCTGAGCTTGGGGAATCTGACTATTTTATAATAGTTAGTGGGCTTGCTTAACCTTTGCCCTGGAGGGAGACGTTGTACCAGACACTGAGTGTATCTGATCTTTACTCCAAAGGGAGTCACTATCTCCATCTTCCATAACTGTCAGCAGACTTACCCTGGGCTACAGAAGGAGACACTGTCTCTATCTTTTCAAAGTTGTTTTTATACAAATGTCCTTTAAGAGAGAGTCCTGTACATGAGGCTGGTCTGTTGGTTAGAGTGTGGTGCTGATAACATCAAGGTCCAGGGTTCAATCCTTCTGTCCTTCTACTGGCCAGCTGAGAGAGAGAGAGAGAGAGAGTCCTGTACAAAAGCAATCAGTGCCTCTGCTTGTAAAGTGTCCAGAAACGTAGGAAACCCACAGAGAATTGTCTCCCAACAGTATTTGAGGTAATTTCCAAATAAGTTACTCATAAATATTTATCGGGTATTTAATACCAGGTGCACCTCTAGGCTCTGGAGGTAGAGTAACCAAGATGAAAAGATTCCCAGTCTCAAGAAGCTTATATTCTAGTGTGGACACCCAAATAATAAATACAAAGTAATTTTAAATAGTGATAATAATTTAAAAGACTAGCGTAATAAAATGGAGAGTAACATTGAAAGTACAGGTAACTTTCAATGGCAAGAAAAAGTCTCTCCGAGTAGGAGGAGGGAGGCAACGTTGGACTAAAATCTGAATCAAGAGAAAGATCCAGCCAGATGCAGATGTGTTAGAACACTCCAAACATTGGATGGACAAGCTTGGCTTTTATGACACGCAGGAATTCTGCTGCTACTACCACTACTGCTACCGATTACTACAACTACTATGATGGCAGTGACAACACGGTCCATATCTTCTAATCATTTTACATGTTGACATGAAGTCTAAGGCTCAGAGGAGAAGGAAGGTGGTGATGCTTAAGCAAAGGAGAAGGGAGTAGTGTGAAATAAGAACAAAATAATAGTGATGGCAGGAGGTGAGATGATAGTTTTCATGTTGCAGTGATGTCAAAGCTTTCCAGGAAGGGTGGATTCTAAGGAAGGTTTGTACAGGCAGAGTGAAGGGGATGAGAATATGGCAGGGCTAGAATCTTATAAGCAGAAATGATGGACAAAAGAGAAGAACCCAAGAAGGGTAAAGAATGACTAGCGAAACGTTCGGTATGGATTTGCCAACTCTGTTTATGACACAGGTGTAGGATTGCATGGGTTGATTGTGGAGACAGGGCTGGAAAGAGATTCAATCAGATATAAGAGGTAAATAGAGAATCTTTTTGAGTTATAGGCCTAAGATTCACATGACACAGATAAATTACTGGTGACAGGATTTGTTAAACAGGATTAGTTAGGTGTGGAGGGACTGAGTTAGCCTGCAGATTTTCCAAGAGTATCAGTGGGGAAGCACATGTGTGTGTCTCTATTAATTCTGAAATACTTTTAACGACCAAATACTAAAGATGAGGTACAGCCCAGAAGACTGCTCTGATTTCTTACACCTTTATTGAAAGGCAAGCATTCTGTGGAACGGCCAGAATAAGCTTTGCTCCAGAGCCAGCTGAAGACAAATTCTGGAAAGCGACAAATTGTTATGGTATAAATTTTAGCTAATGGTGAAGCTGGTAATAATTCGGGTAGAAATGTGTGTTGCTGCTGGCAATTGGTCAATAGCTTGCTGTCACAGTTCTCCTTTTCCAGGGATCTTTTATGAAAAAAAAAAAAAAAAAAAGAAAAAAAGGGCATGCATTCTACTTCTATGGTCGTTATAAGACTTTATTAAAGAAAAGTCTGTATTCAGGGAAAATTGGGGGCAAAGATGAACACGTGGCTCATGTAAGTAAGTGATTTCTTACTCTTCATCATCTTTGTTATCCTAAAGTGAAAGAAAAAAGAAAGTGACTTTTGTTTTCTTCTCTGACCAGATCCATATTGGCTGATGAACAATATAGTAATTTAACTCACCTTGAACATAGGTCAATGGTTGTAACTGAGAACAATCATGATACAATTTATGAATTCAAGCTTTGTTATGGTCTGCAGAATAGATTTGTGATAAGTTAGAGATGATTCTTTATGTTTATCATGAATACAAAAATGAAGCAAGAAATATATATTTTATTATTAGGAATACTTTTGATTGCCTTGGTATAATAATACTAATGAATATCTCACATTCTCCTGGTCATTTGGACTCAATGTAGCCTCATTTGGACTCCCTCATTTCCATCATCCCATACATTCAACTTGTCAAACATTAACCACGTTGTCTTTCTTTTTATCATCCCAGTATCTCAACCCAAGCTCCTAGCCTAATAACCTCTTTCCCAACTGGTTTTTCTGCTTCAGTCTTGCTATTCTCCAATCAATCCTACCTACCATTTTAAAAAAAATTGATAGCACCATGATTTTTTTCTCTCAAATTCTCTTGCTCTCAAGGTACCTGCCAATTCTACCCTTAGTAGAAACTCACTGTTATGAAATAAATGTTTGTATTTTACCCATATTCATCTGTTAAAGCTCTAACCCCCAGTGTGATGGTATTGAGAGGAAATTAGGTCTAGATGAGGTCATGATGATGCGGTCACATAATTAGATTAATCTCCTTATAAAAGAAGAGAGACCAGAGCTCTCTCTGTCTCTGCCACGTGAAGACATAAGAAGGTGGCTGTCTGCAAATCAGGAAGAAGGAAGGCCCTCACCAGGAACCCACCATGCTGATACCATGAATTCCAGCCTCCAGAACTATGAGAAAATAAGTAAATTTCTGTTAGTTAAACCACTCAGTCTGTGGTATTTTGTCATGGAAACCCAAGCTGAATAAGACAATTGCTGACTTCTACACTAATAAAATTATACAATTATTAGTCTGTATTAGTCTGAGCTTTCCAGAGAAACTGTGTGTGTGCATAGATTTATCATAAAAAATTGGCTCATGAAATTACGGAGGCTGAGAAGTCCCAGGGTCTGCAGTTGGCAAGCTGTAGACCTAGGAAAACTGTTGATGTAGTTTCAATCTAAGCCCAAAGGCCTGAGAACCAGGAGAGCTAATGGTGTAAATTCCAGCCTGAGTCTGAGTTGGAAGGCAGGAGAATACTGATGGCTCAGTTTGAATACAGTCAGGCAGAGAGAACAAATTTTCCCCTACTTTGCCTTTTTGTTCTATTTAGGTCTTCAACAGATTCAATCCACAGTGGGGAGGGCAATCTGTTTAACTTAGCCTACTGATTCAAATGCTAATCTCATCCAGAAAGACCCTTGCTGTCATACCCAGAATAATGTTTAACACATAAAATTAATCATCATACTTCCTATAGAGTCTTCCCTGACCTTTCCATAGAGAAGTGCTGCCTTACTTGTGTGAACTCCCAAAACATGTGAAGCATATCTCTTTAGCTTTGTGCACAGTAAGTGTATTAGGAAGTATGCATGAACATGACCTATCTTATTTGGTTGATGGTAAATTCTTAACATATGACTATTATTCTCCTTGGGTTTTAATGTTAATATGAAATCCCAGGCTTTCTCTGCCTCTCTGTTCAGAATGCTATGAAAGTTTAGCTATAGTGAAAAGCTACTAGAAAGCAGATTTACCTTCTCTGATTTTGAATTAGCTTAGGTGTGGAGTACACACATACACACACACACACACACATATTTTCTAGACCTATGGTTCAGAGATTGGAGTTTTATGGTGGGGAGAAGAGATACTCCAGCCTATGGATGGACTCCTTCTACTTTCAAATTCACACAGTTTAAAAAAAATACTTTTAGCTCTTTAAATCAGTGTGACATAACTAAATAGAAGATGGTTAAGTAAAATAAAGGAAAAATGATGTAAGATTGTTTATTGTTGAATTTTTATAATTACAGTTGTCTTCTGTTTACTGAGATACTATTTTCATGCAGGAGTACAATTAAAAGATCTTTAAAGTAGCAAGGAATAAATATTTTATAAAATACATTTGAAAAGGTCTCAAGACTTTTTGCTAAATGTAGGCTGCTTGAATTAAAAAAAATTGAATCTTTAAATCAATAATTTTGCATAAGAAAAGTTCCTAAGTAAGGTTTCTGGACTCTTGGGACTGTAACTCAAACTTGATGGCATCCCCAGTGTTCCATAATTGTGTATAATTTTTTATCTATTTGTTTTCCATTTTGACAAATAAGCATTAACATGTGTGGTAAGTTTTAAGGAGCCACATGGCAACTGACTGGTATTTAAGTTACACAAGAGTAATATCAAACAAGTTAAATAATAGTTCCATGATACAACAACCTCCTATGTGAGCCTGTTTTTTTTAATGCCATTTTTGTAGTGAAGATGATTTTTAATTGTCTTTGGCTGTATGATATGTACAACAGCTTGCTTTTTGCAAATATTTAAGATCTCATAAACATAGTTAGATAAAAGATAATGTCATTATTTAAGCTCTCATAAACATAATTAGATAAAAGATAATGTCATTTTACTCTATTTCTCTCTCCTCAATTCACTAAATTTTGGAAGAGCCTTAAATAATTTTGTTTCTTTTTATATTTCATGTAATCTTTTGTTAGAAAACAAGGAATCTGAAGTTTTCTTAACAAAATTAGAGTCAGCAGCAATAAAAGTCTTTTCTGGGGCTGGCTGGTTTGGGAAACTGAACCCTTGACCTTGATGTTATAATACCAACTGTAACCATCTGAGCAACCAGACAGCCCCAGAGTTTTTTAAATACAAACTAAACTTCTAAAAATAGCTTCCAAAATGAGGAAGGTGGATAATTCTAGGTTCTTTTCTAATGTGTTCATACATAGGGAAAAGTGGAGGAATCTTACCAGTTTTCTAGCATTGTAAGTATTAAGAAAGCTTACATACCCCTTTTCAAATATAAATGTGGGAATATAAAATCAAAATAAAATACATTTTTGATTGTTCTCTTTTTTGAATGCTACACATTACCAGTATTTTCCACTGGAATGGATGCTGAATTGCTGAACTTTGAGGTAAAAGTATTGTATGATAAAATGAGAGTTTCAGTCAAGGTGGTGGAATAGATGGTCACCAGCATCACTCTCTCCCAGAAATCAAGCAATTTGTAACTATATAAAAAAGCAACAACAGCCATGCTGGGGCTGCTAGAGCTCCGGGGAAGAGGAAAAGAGACCTATGGAGTGCATGAAGGTGGGAGAAGCCATGATGAGAGAAAGAAAAAACTGCTCTGGCTATTTCATGCTGCAGCTACTTTAAGGCTAGAACTGCTGAGCACATGGAGCAGGAGACGGTAAAAGCTGCAGCTCGGATGGAGTTGTTTGGAGGTGACAGAGAAGAGGGTCTTGGTGGCCCCAAGGCCAGCAAGACTACTAACAGCGTTCCCATGGACCCACATAGGAGCGAGCAGTCACAATAACTGAAAAAATTGAGCCACTCAGAGGCCAGTGAGTCATTGCAAGGGACTGGTGCATGGCCTGTCCCATAGGAAGTGTTTGCAGCATGGGCAGTGGGAGAGATGGGTCCACAGGGGAAACACTGAGACATAGCAAGGACAGCTGATCTGTACCCCAATCAGCATAGTACTACTCAGAGGCGACTGACCAGGAATATAGAACTGCATGGGGTGCAGTTTGATGAAAAGACTCAGGCCCAGATCAGAGTTACTACATAACCCAGGTGCACTCAGTCTCTGGAGAGCTGGAAGTTCCTATAAAATCAACCATTATAACCTGAGCTGCACAAAAGGCCTTCCCTAGGGAAGCAGCAGCAAAACAGCAATTTAGCTAAACCACAGAGCTCAAGTACTGGTCCCAATAGGAAGTTCCCTCACTTTAGACGTAAGCAAAGGCCAAAAATTTAGTTCCACATCAGACACACCACCAGAGCCTTGTTCTGCCTGGGGACATGAGGTATGGAGCTGGGGACCAGAGCTCCCTCCCTTCAACCAGGCACACCACACCAGCACCTCAGGGCCCACCTGGGGACCCAAGTCATGGAGAAGGGGACCGAACCCCCCTCCCACAACCAGGCACACTGCACCAGTTCCCTGGGTCCCACCTGGGGACCCAAGGCTTGGAGGTGGGGACCAGAACCCCCTCCCACAACCAGGTACACCATGCCAGCACCTTGGGGCCCACCTGGGGACCTGAGGTATGGAGCCAGGGACCAGATCCCTCCCCAAGAATGAGGCACACTGCCAGTGTGAAGGAGCATGCCAAAAACATCACATCCATGTGGGTGGCCCACCACAGCCACCACAATAACCATGGCTGCTGCAAAAGCAGCTAGACGCCACAACCACCAGGCAGATGGTCTACAAGCCACTGGACTGCATTGACACAAGGAGAGTCATGAGCAGAAATAAAGAAAAGAAGAGAATGGCTTCTCCACAAAGCCCATTCCAGAGTGACAGAAGAAGCATCTGCTCTATGATAATATTGGGGGAACTGAACACACCTCTCAGCATTGGACAGATCATCTAGGCAACAAATCAACAGAGTAACCAATATTCTTTCAGAAGGAGAGAAGAAATCTAGGATTATCAGGGGTGGGGGGGGAGGGGGATGGGGAGAGATTGAACAAGGGGCATAAAGAATAAATATGATTTGTAACAATATATATGCTAGTAATATTGATTTGATCAACATATCTGAACATTGAACCCCCAAAATATGTATAATCAATTTTGATTCAATAAAAATTTTTTAAAAAATGAGACTACAAAGGAATCAGTAGTTGTTTTATTAAGTTAACATAAAGTTTCCCATTGATTTATAGGTACTTTGTTTTATTCTTATAAGATTATTGGGTGAAAATAAATTTTGAGGTTTCAAAAGTATAATTACAAAGTCATTCTCTATCGTAGTTGTACAAAATAAGACACATTCATATATACCAGCCTTTACATGCAAATACACTATTGCTGTCAAGGATTTTTTAAAAAAGAACGTTGTTTTAAGGAAAATACTTCAGAGGTTTTTCTTGAAATTTTGAATCAGATTCTTTAAGAACTCAAATATCTCGTTAACTAAAATGTATGTTTTGATGACTAATTTTACTGGCCCTAAACAAAACATGACTTCCAATCTTAGACATTAATTCAAAAGCCTTTTGAGAGCTGGAATTCAAATAATTGTATGTTTACACAAATGATGCACAGCAAATATACTATTTGTATTTCCATAATATTTAATTCTCATTCAGTGTGAACCAAAGTCTCCTCCTTTTTCTATAAAGTCTCTTTCTTCTAATGAGGCAACACATTTTAAAGTTAGTGCAGCCATGTACCTTAAAGTGGAAAACTAAAGGATTCACTGCACAGCATTTTATTCTGACGTGGGAGTGTTCCAGTATCCCCAGGGAGGCAGGCTCAGTATGGCCTGAGCTGTAAGCTCCCTATGTATAAAGCCAGAAATACTCAGCTGCTGCACTGTGGGTGGCATAAAAATTATACTTTCAGATAACACATCTGCCAGAGATGAATAAGAAGTTAGATCCTGAAGACTTATAATTATTTGATACTTCCCTATGCCCACTCATTATGATGCGTTCACAGCAGGTGAGAGACAGCATAACAGACTACATCACACCTACGCTTCCTTTATGCTTAAAGGAGGTGCGTGCCTCAGAAAGTTATTCATGTGGTTTCTCTTACCAGGGCATTGAAACGAACACTTGCTGACCTCCTTTGAAACTTTTTAGAGTTACACATGTAGAGATTTCTACCTTCTAGTTCTTTTGCAATAACATCTTAAATGTTCACATTGGAAAATGTAAAATATAAAATTGCCTGTGTTTTTGTCTCTAGTTTGGATAAGAGGGTATTATCCTATCTAAATAGAAATCTTGTTCTTTTCTTCATCCAATTCTTAACCAGTAAATATAACTGTAGTGATGATTAGAGTAATTTACTGATCATTTCCTATGTGGCAGTTGCTGGTAACTGCTTCATATACATTATCTCACTTAAACTTCACAGCTACTGTGTCCCTAAGGTTCTTTATTTTACAGAAGAGAGAATTTTGAAGCTCGAGAGGATTGAGCATTTGGTCAAAGTTCTAAAGCCAGTAAGTGGCTGAGCTAAAATCTGAACCTAAGGTTTTTTTCCAGCTTTATTGAAGCATTATTGACAAATAAAAACTGTATGTATTTAGGGTGTGCAATGTGATGTTTTTATATACATATACACTTTGAAATTATTTCCACAATTAAACTAATTAATATATCCATCACCTCACAGCTACCACTTTTTGTGTGTGTGTGTTGAGAACACTTGAGATCTACTCTCTTAGCAAATTTCAAATATATAATGCACTATTAACTATAATCACCCTGCTGTACATTAGGTCTCCAGTACTTACTCATCCTATAAATGGAGGTTTGACCAATATCTCCCCTTTATTTCCCTCTGCCCCCAAACCAACATTTTACTCTCTATTACTATGAGTTTTTATTTTTTTAAATTCCACATATAAGTGAGATCATGCAGTATTAGCCTTTCTGTGTCTGGCTTATTTCACTTAGCATAATGTCTTCAAGCCTCATCCAAGTTGTGTGCAAATGGCAAGATTTCCTTCTTTTTAAAGGCTGAATAGTATATACACATACATACATACATACATACATGTATGTATTCCACATTTTCTTTATTCATCCATATGTCGATAGATATTTAGGTTTTTTCCATATCTTGTATGTTATGAATAATGCTGCAATAAACATGGGAATGCAGCTATCTTTTTGAGATAGCGATTTTATTTTCTGTGGATATGTATAACCCAGAAATGGGATTGTTGGATCATATGGTATTTTCATTTTTAATTTTTTGAGGAAACTTTATACTGTTTTCCGTAATGGTTATACCAATTTAAATCCCCACCAACAATGTACAAGGGTTCTCTTTTTTCTGTACCCTTGCTAACACTTGTTATCTTTTGTCTTTTTGATTACAGTCATACTAACAGATGCAAGGTGATATCTCATCGTGGTTTTTGTTTGCACTTTGCTGATGATTAGTAATATTGAGCACCTCTTTCATATATCTTTGGGTCATTTGTATGTCTTCTTTGGAAAAATGTTTATTCAAGTCCTTTGTCCATTTTTTCACTGGGTTACTTTTGTTGGTTTTTTTGCTATTGAGTTGTATCAGTTCCTTAAATATTTGAATTTTAACTTCTTATTGGATATGTGGTTTACAAATATTTTCTCCCAGGTTTATAAAGTAAAGCTCATGCTTTTAAGCCCTCTTGCCTTTATAATAGAAATCCTTACATAGAAAGAAAGTTGTGAATGTAAAAGTTAGTGAAATAAATTTATAAAAAAACCTAAAAGATGAAAGCAGGAAAGAATGGGAGAATATTTGTCTACAGAGTTTGACTTCAGGTACACTGGTAAAAGGAGCACTGGCAATAGCTATGATGCAAGCAAACACTGACTGACACCTTCGGACGTATCGGTGAGGGAGCTCCAGCCCTGCAGGTGCTGATTCAGCCCTTTCCAGAGTGAAGTAACATGAACATATGTTATAGAGTCATTGAGAAGGCTCCGTATATTGTCAAAAATACAGAAGTAAAAACATGGCGTTTAAAACATAAGGATATGAAATTATTTATGGTCAAAGATGTTATTTAAAAAGGTAAAATACACTGTAAATGTCTTATATTTTGTATTTAGTCCTTGTCTTTAAAGCCATTACTAGGTTCATTTTATTTTTCTGTAAGAATTTAGAAGTAATTCCAACCTGAAGGGTATACCTGACATTTTCTTTCATCATTATTGCATCAGAAATTAAACATTTTGCTTCTAATGAGCAGATAACACTATTGCAATTTCTTGCAATAAGAAAAAGTTGAAAGCAGCACAGACTGGGAAAGAAAATGCCCTCATGTCATTGATACTGACAATAATAATATAGTGACAGGATGAGTGACATCTAGGGTTCTGTGGGCAGGTGCAGTTATCTCAAATTGCCAGGCTAACAAACTGAATTATTTCCTAGGCTGCAAACGTATTACTCAAGCCCTAGAAACCCCACAGCAGTTTTTAACTATATTAGGTATTAGAAAAGGGAAGCCGCATAACTTGTTATAACGTAGGGAATCTGACACACACACACACACACACACACACACACACACACACACACACACACACACACACACACACACACACACACACACACACACACACACCCCACCTCATAATATAGATGTGGATTCATTTTTTATGGTAAAAAGTTAGAGGAGGGACGTTAAATTCAACAAAAGAACTCTAAATTTTGCTTATAGGTAAAACCATATTTTCTTGGTACTTCCATGTTTTGGGTCAAAATTATATCACATAGGGATCACTGTTTGCTTGGGAATGGGGGCAGGAAGCAGGTAATGGGAAGAGGGAAAGATTACAAAGGGGCATAAGAAAATTTGAGGGGATGATAGATATGCTCATGTCTTGATTGTGGTGATGGTTTCATGGGTGTATACGTATGCCCAACTTTCTCAAATTTTACATTTAAAATATCTGCACTTTATTGTCAATTACACTTCAAGAAAACTGTTTTTAAAAAAATTAGAATTATCGCAGATGAACTGAATTTCTCAGTGCAACCTAATCTGCCATTGTATATACAAGTATAGACATATTGCTCATGTATCTATTGCTCCTGCCTGTGTCTCAATGACATTATGATTTGTTCTCTATATACACGTCTCTCCAGCTAGATGAGTAGGCGTTTTGAAGACTTGCATATGACTAAGTAACTACATCAGGATTACTCTTAGTCTGCTAGCTGATAACACCAACCCCTTATGTTTAGACAGTAATTCAGTTTCCCAAGTGCTTTTACCTTTGTTATTTCATTTGACACCTTCATATAATTTCTGAGAGGACATTTATTATACCCATTTTCCAGGAAATGCAAGAGAAGTTCAGAGTATTCAAGAGACCTCACAAAGTTGTAATGCTAGATATATATATAGTTTTACTTACAAGTCTGTTCACACAGATGAGTTTCCTATTTCTTATACCCTCAACACGACATTGAATCCTAATCTAGTCAATGGAATTATTCATTAGTATTAAGATCTTCTTGCATCTGTGTCCTAAAGTGACTATTTTGCATATACTTCAACTTTTATCATAGCTCTGTGATGACAACCAGTTAACAAATGGAGAAAGCCGTTTTGAATGGCTTGTCATTGTGATGGAACGCTAAAAATGGGTCTCATGCTGTATTTTTTTTTTTAAGCAATAAAAGTAAATTCTTTTGCTTATGAAGTTGGGAATCCAGAGGGGTGCTCCTGATTCAAATACTGTTATCAGATTTGATCTACCTCTCTCTTTTCTTTTTTAAAAACCTGCTTTCTTTTCTAGGCATAAGATGAGCATCTCCACCTAAAAATTGTAGTAGCATCCCTAAGCCTATGATTCCACCGGACAAAAGGAAATTTCACTCTGCTGCAATATATGAATATCTTCCCAAAGTAAAAGTACAGGGACCCTTCTTGCTTGGCCCTTAACTAGTTTTAAGCTTTTGCTCCCTCAGTGATGCTGTGAGAGTGTGGAAAAGGCTGTACCTTATTTTTTTCAGGATTTATTTTGAAATAATTTTAGACTTATAGAAGATACAACACAGAGTTTCCAAATACTTTTTATTCATCTTCCCATAATGTTAACACCACACACATTTCAAAACTAAGAAATTAACATTATTATTAACTAAAGTACAGACTTTATTCACAGTTTACAAGTTTTTCCATTTCGTTCCAGAATCCAATCTAGGATCCCACATTGCATTTAATCATCATGCTTTCTTAGTCTCATTCAATCTATGATAGTTTTTCCATCTTCTTTTGCTTTTCGTTGACTTTGACACTTTGAAGTCTACTGGTTATGGATTTTGGGGAAAAAAAGCAAAGAAGCGATGTGCATCTTTCTTCTTATCACATCAGAGGGTCCATGATATCAATCTGACTTTTCACTGGTGATGCTATCCTCGATCACATGGCTAAAGTAGTATCTGCCACGATTCTCCAGTGTAAAGTTACTCTTTTCACCTCTCCATGCCCTGTCCCAGAGATCTGCAGACCTTTTCTGTAAAATGCCAGATAGTTAATATTTTAGGCTTAGTGGGCCATATGATCTCTTTCCCAATTTTTTAACTTTGTCTGTTTAGCAGGAAGGTAGACATAGACAATACATAAACATGTTGCAATATGTGTTCCAAAAAAATTAGCTGACCCCTGCTCTATTCATTAGAAGGGAGACATAAAATCTAATTACACATAAGGGAAGGAGAACTGGAAGGAGGACTGCCAAAGAATTTTTAGATGTAAATTAAAACCATCACAGTAATTAATAAATGTTTTGGGAGAGATACTTTGAGGCTATACAAATATCCTCTTTCGTTATAAAGTTAATCCCACTAATTTTAGCATTCAGCAGTGGATCTTGCCTAAAGCAATTATTTTATTGCTGAATTCTAATGGTGATTTTTGAGAAATAATTTAGTGCTACTTTATTGTATTTCTCACATTGTTACAGCTTTTGCCACTGAGAGCCCTTCTGGCTCCCATGTGCCTTTGACATGCCATTATCCTTTTTTGTTTTGAGCACTTCCTCAGTTTCTGAGGTTCATCTTGTCTTTTTCCTGCCCAAGTGCTACAACTAGCCATTTCTCCAAGGAGTACTTACTTCTTTTGTTGGAGAATGGTATTTAGAAACCAATATCTGGGATCTAGGTGTGCTCATTACTACTGGGATGTCACTAATTCTGGGTCCTTGTGGCGCATAGAGTTAGGAAATGGTGTATGGTTACTAATGATACATAGGCATGTATCTTTATTTGTTTTTGTAGTGATCTATTTATTAAAATAAACATGACTTTATATTGGTATATCCAACTTTTCAGCTCCACAGTTTTATTCTAGCATTACCATTTTGCTTGTTTATAACTTCTTTCTCATATAGTGAGAAAAATGGCTGTCATCATCGACAGTGCATTTACTTAATTATTCTAGCCTAGAATACAAATAAAGTAGTTTCAGAATTGTTAAAGTAAGCTACTGAGAGAGATAATTTACCAGTGGGAAAACAGTGTATGTGTAGTTCTTTGTTTTTTGCTTTTGTTTTTTGGAGGCTGGCCTGTACAGGGATCTGAACTCTTGACCTCTGTGTTATCAGGGCCATGCTCCACCAAGTGAGTTAATCAGCCAGCCCTGTATAGTTATTTTTGTCTTTAGACTTACAGTATCAACTCAAAACACTGTTTTTCAAAGAAATGTAGGAAATTTTCCCTCTATCCCTTCATCAAGATAATGTCATGTATTTTAATACAGTTATATTAACCCATCACCATCCAAAATCTTTCTTGTGTTCCTCTGATATCTTGGTTGATTGAAACTTTAAAAATTTATGTATTTAAATTACATAAAATTTACCATTTAAGATGTACAGCTCTATGGGTTTGATAAATACATAGGGTCATGCATCCTTCATTCCAGAGCCATTCTATCTGCTTATGAAAGCTCTATGTGGCTTCTTTCCCACAACCTCCAACTCCTCTCAACCACTGATCTGTTCTCTGTTCATACCATTTTGCGTTTTTTGGAATGTCACATAAATAGAGTCATATCGCATGTAAACATTTTTTGCTTGGCTTCTTTTACTTAGCAAAACACATTAAAATTTATCCTTTTTGTGTGTGAATCTAGTTTGTTCATTTTTATTTTTGAATACTACTGCATTATAAAAATGTACCACAATTTGTCAGTCCACTCACTTGTTGAAAGACATCTAGGTTGTTTACAGCTTTTGCTGACTATGAATAAAGCTGCTCCACATATTTGTGTACAAATTTTATGTGAACGTACTTTTTAATTTACTTGGGTGAATGCCTAGGAGTAGGATGGCTGAGTTGAATGAAGAAGTACAAAGCTAGGAGCAAACTTGGAATGAGGGTGGGAGGTAAAAGAAATGTGATGAAAATAGAGAAAAAATCCACTGCAGGCTTTAAGCCCAAAGAAGGCCTGAATTTGGTGAGTAGACAAAACACTAAATCAAGATCAGATTTTAAAGTATTATTTTGGGCCAGGCACAACTGAATTGAGAATGTTTTTGTGACTAGATTGAGTGAGCAGAAAAGACCTGGGATATGCCAAGCTTTTACCCTAGGGGTGAGTAATTTTAAAGGGTCAGAGGAAGACATAAAATGTGTTCTTAAAATCATTATAAATCATGACTTTCAGCATGCTGTTTGTATTTTAAAAAATCATTCAACAACCAAATTGCATCTACCTTTTGATGATTAATTCAGTCATTGGATATCATAGAATGGAGCTCATTTCTCATTCCTTTGCTGTTATGAAAAATAACAGCAATGATTTCAAGTAATGCAGTGATAAATAAATACTAGTTCTGAGATAGAGGTTGGGTTAAACTTATCTTGAAATAATAAAATCAGTGCTAAATTTTTAGGTCTTGCAGGTAAGAAACTTAAGGGAGAACCATGACATATACACAGTTTTATCTGCTTTAATATAGCACCTTAGCTTATGTAAAAGGGCTCGAAATAAATAAATATTTGTTGAAAGAATGAGTAAATGAAAACGTTACATAAAAGTGGTGTTTAGGGGCCGAGCCCGTGGCGCACTTGGTAGAGTGCTGCGCTGGGAGCGCGGCGACGCTCCCGCCGCGGGTTCGGATCCTATGTAAGACTGACCAGTGCACTCACTGGCTGAGTGCCGGTCACGGAAAAGATAAATAAATAAAAATAAATAAAACGGCAGTAGTAATATTAAAAAAAAAAAAAAAAAGTGGTGTTTAGTAAACACTAACATTATTTTTAATCATATATAAATTATTTACACTAATATCATTCTAAATTATGCTATTTCATTATATATTATTTATTTATGAGAAAAAACTGTATAGAGTCTAACAATTTATTCTGTATAACAAGTAATACGTTGGTGGTCAATAATGTGGCTTGAAATAGTGTTTAAGAGTATGGGCTTCCGACAGAGAGATCTGAGTTTGAATTCTGGCTTCTTCCCTCATTATGAGCTCTGTGGTAAGTAACTTCTCTGAGCCTTTCTGTTCTTGTCTACTGCTGTAGATTGGATGCCCCCCTGCCCCCTCAACCTCATTGAAGTTTAAATCCCCATTGTAACTGCTGAGGGTAGGAAATCCTATTATGGTAGCTGAAAGGTGGGGCCTTGAAGAGGTGATTAGATTGTAGAACCATGCCTTAGTGAAAGGATTAAAAATGGTGGTCAAGGGTGTGGTTCAGGGCTTTAAAAGGATAGCACATGAGGAGGTTAGTCTTTACCTCTGCTCTGCCATTTTCTGTCATGTGAGATCCCTGGGTCACTGTTGCCACCACCAAGTCCTTCACCATATGTGTTCCCTGCAACATGGACTACAGCCTCCAAAAATGTAAGCAGTAAATTTTGTTTTATTTATAAATCCCTAGTTTCAGGTATTTATGTTATAAGCAATAGAAATAGACTAATACATCTACAATATAGTAATCCTAATAATATTGACCTAAAATATTTTTGAGAGAATTAATTAAAGGAGACATAGATATAAAGAAGACATGGGTCTTGGTGAGCCTTCCATAAATGTTAACTGTTATAGATCTTATTATGATACCAGTTCAACCCATACGGTACTCATCTGCGTTGGTAGACTATGCACAAGAACAAAAGATGACTTCTCCATGGACTTCTCATTTTGACCATATGATTTCAGGGACTCTTGTTTACAATCTAACTATTTGTAATTTAAATGTAGTCCTGTATAGTTCACCAATCATACAAAGAAACTACATATATTTGAGCTGTTATATTTCTAAAAACCTTAATAGTAATTTGTTTTTGAAATACAGAGAAACCAATCCAAATATGATTATCTTTTCATCCTTAAATGGAATGCATTTTTTCCCTTAAAAGTGCATAACTATTTAGATCAAGTTGTTTGACCTTTTCATTTCTCCATGATCATATTATCCTGGTTGTAGATCATTTTGAAAATAACTTCTTTGGCAGTAACTAGATTTCTTTCTGGGATTTAATAAAATGAATGTCAGTAATATTAGTTATATTAGGAGGTTAGAGAGTTTAGAAATGCACAAAGCTTAGAATTAATGTTTGGCCAGAATGAATTACAGCATTTGTGTTTTAGAGTATTGTGTATTGTCATAGAAAGAAAATGAATGTTGTTCAAATAAAAATCATTCCATATAGTTGGGATTTAATGGGGTAAAGAATTATTTTGGAAGGCACAGAAATTTACTTTGCTTTGATATGATAAAGAGTGAGCACACATTGTAAGCTAGTTTATTTAAAGACATATTTCAAGAAACATTAAATCACCTTTCCTAAATACTCAGTATTGAATGAAATTTTCAAAAGCAAACCTTCATATTTGAATTAGCATTTATATTCATCTTATTTATAACCGATTTCTCATTTTAGGGGAACAAAAAAATTTCCATACATATTTCTGACTCCAAGTTTCTTGTGAGAGTAAAAGACATTATTTTTTTAATACCTAATAATACCTTAGGGCAGAATTAAAACCTTATTAGTTTTGTGCGTGTGTTGTGTGTGTGTAATTTTGATGACAAAGTATTCAATACAATTTTGATTTTGACAGTAAAGAGAAACGCAAAATGATGATTTTGAAATAAGAGTGAGTTTATGCATGCCTTAATTAAACCAAGTATTTGCCAGTTTAATTACATTCTTTTTGAATCAGTTCTTAAGAAGTTTGCATTTATCAAAAACAGAAAGATAATAAAGATTAGATTTCTCTTCAGATTACCTTTTTAAAGTTCATGTGGGGAGCACAACACTAAACTATTACCAAAATCCTATTTATTGTTAAAAATAACATTTTATAAATTAGATCAGCTAGATAAAACCATTTGAGGTAATGAAATAAATACCTGAAACATCTGCAAATAAAAAATTGCCCCGTTAAAAATTGTTAATGTTGATCATTGGAATTGAGGGGAAAATTAGAGATTCAACCTGTGATCCCATGTGTTTATTTGGGTAGGCTAAGATAAAAAATGAAAGGTTAAATTTCCAGTGCTATTTCCATAAATTTGTCATATAGATAATTAAAATAAATAATCCTTTGTTTTTTATATTATGTCCAAATGATTGCGGTAGCTATTATGAGGTCCAAAGATGAAAAAGACAGGGTACTGTCATCAGAAATTATGATATTCCAACTTGCTGCTCACTTTCTAGGAACTTGTATAAAGCTAAAAATAAAATGTCTAAAATCAACAATCTTTACTATGGTCCTTTTGCAGACTGGTTATCAGATTTCCTCACCTAATAGACTAGCAATCTGTTTGCTGTGTTATTATTATTATGCATAAATGGATTCATATTATACATTCTTTTGCAGACAATCTTTTTATTTAATTTTTTTTATTGAGAAAAAAGCACAAATAATGGAAAAACATGACTCTAGAAGGTTCAGTTTGATTAACTTTGACAATTGGCTATATCCATGTTACCACCACCCAAAATAATATATTTTCATCACTTGAAAAAAATCTTTTATGTGCTCTTTCAGTCAATTTCCTTAACCCATGGAAGTACTATTTTCTAACTTTCATTATCATAGACTGACTATTTTTGGAAGTCATATGAATGTGATCATATGGTATGAATGTGTGTGAGCATGTGTGTATTCTTCCAGTAAATGCTTATTAAAAAGTGTTTCATTAAATATTTCTGCAATATATCTATATCCTTGTGTCAATTAGTGATCTGTTTCTTTTTTTAGCATTGAGTAGTATTCTGTTGTGTGAATATAACACAATTTTTAAATTCATTTTCTTGTTGATGAGCGTGGAGACAATGTAGCAAAAAGCCTCAGAACAAGTAGAAAGTACTGCTCAATGGAAAATATGAACAAATATTGTGAAAAACTGTTTTAAAATAAAACATTATAATTTTGGCTACATTAGTAGTAGCACTATTCATCATACATGGTAATATCTATGTGAAACAAATCAAACTGTGCTAACATCCTGAATGTCATAAAAGTAAAACACTGCTTTAGACATAATAAAAAAAACTTTGTTTCAGTAAAATATTTTTGAGAGAAAGTAGTGGGTGGTAGTAACAAATAAGAAAATTAGAGATCATCTTATGAGATGAGATGAAAATGAGATCATCTTATTTACATACGTATGTTACAAAAATTTATTTGAAGGGGATTGGACATCATTCCTCCTGATGGACTATAAAAAGCCAAGTAACATTAAACATAGATCCACACAAATTAAAAAATGCCATCAAATTAGCCAACAAGTTTTGACAGCAGATTCTTTTCTTACTACTCAGTGGACAAGCATGTGTTGAGCCATCCCCTATAAAGGACACAAAGTAATTACAATTTGTGATGATGAACATGCTAATAAAATATTGATTTGATCATCACGTACTGTATACAAATACCAAGAGTCAACTCTGCACCCCATAAATATGTATAAATAATAATAATAATAGTAGTAAATGATTATTTCCTGTGAAAAGTATTTATTTATAACTAGCTAACCTTAGAAGTGGCCCAGGCTTTCAAATGTATCTTCCAGAGCAAATATTTGATCTACTACAGAGCAAAATGCATTAACAGAGATGCTGTCAGTACTAGGGCGCTATAATGATGTGGTTTCAAGTACGGACTCTTCAATCTGGCCATCCGGGTTTGAATTCCACTTCACCCTCTATTAGCTCTGGGACCTTGGGCATTTTATGTTACCTCTCAGTGGCTCAGTTTCCTCAACAGTGAAGTGGAAATTTGACACGGGTTTTGTGAATTGTAAATGACAAAATGCTTGTGAAGTACTTAAAACAATGCCTGGCATCTAGAAACCACTCAAAAGTATTAGTTGTAATTAAAATTCAAGAGGCATTTGATAGAAAAATGATGTTCAGTTTTTAAAAGAAGCTGCTTGCAATTCAAGTTGGGAATAAGAAGAATTTGGTAAGTATCAGTGTATGCCTACTGAACTATGACTAATTTCCCCAAGCTCACAAAATTCTTATGCCAAAGGTGACAGTTAAATCAGGATTGCCCTGACTCAGGTCCTCCTAAGCAATGTCCTTCATGGAGACTCGCTTCCCAGTCTCCTGTACTATCTGCACACCACCTTGCCACCCCAGTCTACAGTCCCCAGCCAGACGAAAAGACTGGAAAAGAATCTCGCTGTTCAATCAATCTAGAAACTTCAGATATACAAATTTAAGTGCATTTTTAAATAATGTTTTGTAATAGTGACATTATGGAAGCCTGATTTTTTTCTTCTTCTCTTTTCCACCCCTACTTTCCCCTTTTTATGTTTGGCTCATTTCTGTTATATTTATTATGCAGTATTATAATTATTTATTTTATTCTCTTTGCTCCCTTCTAGACTGTGAACTCCTCAAGGACAGGATCTGCCTTTTGGCTAAATCTGTGGCTAAAATCTGTCTCTTTAGCTCCTAGCATAACAAATTGGGGATAGTTTTAAATGGGAAAAAAATATTCTGAATGATATGAAGTTTGAACTGCAGACCAGCCTAAATTACAGCCTTGGCAACAGGGATCTGATCAGTCATTTATACTTCATTTTTTTTTTTTTTTTATTGAATCATAATTGATTAAACATATTTTTGGGATTCAATGTTGATTTATGTTGATCAAATCAATATTACTAGTATGTATTACAAATTGTACTTTTTCTTTTTTTTTTTTTTTTTTGTCGTTTTTTCGTGACCGGCACTCAGCCAGTGAGTGCACCGGTCATTCCTATATAGGATCCGAACCCGCGGCGGGAGCGTCGCCGCGCTCCCAGCGCAGCACTCTACCGAGTGCGCCACGGGCTCGGCCCCAAATTGTACGTTTTCTTTATGCCCCTTGTCCAATCTCTCCCTATCTGCCTCTCCCTCCCCCCTCCTACCACTGATAACCCTAGATTTCTTCTCTCCCTCTGAAAGAGTAATGCTCACTCTGTTGATCATTAGATGATCTGTCCAATGTTGAGAGGTAGTGTTCAGGTCCCCCAATATTATCATAGAGCAGCTGCTTCTTCTGTCACTCTGGAAAGGGCTTTGTGGAGAGAGACATTCTCTTCTTTTCTTTCGTCTCTGTTGGTGACTTTCCTTGTGTCAATGCACTCCAGTGGCTGGTGGACCATCTGTGTGGTGGTTGTGACGTCTAGCCACTTTTGTGGCAGCCATGGTTACTGTGGTGGCTGTGGTGGGCCACCCACATAGAGGTAATGTTTTTGGCATGCTCTTGGTGCTGGCTGTGTGCCTGGTTGTGGGAATGGGGTCTGGTCCCTGGTTCCATGCCCTGGACCCCAGGGCAGGGCCCCAAGGTGCTGGCGGTATGCCTGAGCCAGAACTAATTTTTTGTCCTTTGCTTACTTCTAAAATGGGGGAACTTCCTGTGGGAACCAGTACTTGAGCTGTGTGGTTGAGCTAAATTGCTGCTTTGCTGCTTCTTCCCTAGGGAAGGCTTTTTGTTCAGCTCGGGGTTTAATGGTTGACCTTATAGGTACTTCTGGCTCTCCAGAGACCTGGTGCACCTGGGTTGTGTAGAAACTCTGATCTAGGCCTGAATCTTTTCATCAAACTGTACCCAATGCAATTCGACCTTCCCGACCAGTCTCCTCTGAGTGGTCCTGCACTGAGTGGGGGGCAGATCGGCTGTCCTTGCTGTGTACCAGTGTTCTCCTGGTGGGCCTGTCTCCCCCACTGCCTGTGCTCCAAATGCTTCCCATGGGACAGGTTGTGTGCTGATCCCTTGTGATGACTCACTGGCCTCTGAATGGCTCCCCTTTTTCAGCTGTTCTGGCTCCTCACTCCTGCGTGGGTCCATGGGAACCCTATTAGTGGTCTTGCTGTCCTGGGGGCCACCAAGGCCCTCTTCTCCCCTGCCACCTCCAAGTAATTCCATCTGAAGGGCACAGCTGTGGCTTCTGCTGGCTCCTGCTCAATCATTCATATATTAATCTGTCTTTTTCTCTGTCCATTTGTCTGTCCACCTGCCTGTCCATCCATTCCACACCCATCGTTCATCTTTCTGTTTCTCCTTCCATTCATCTATTCACTGTTCATGTATGTATCTGTTTTTCCATGTCTGTCCTCTATCTATCTAATCACCTATCTATCCATTTTCTGCCTTTTTGTTTTATTGTCTTACTGATGCATCAGCTGATGGCCCTGACATGTTCTATTTTAGAGGTACTCTAGTTGAGCATAGGGATTCTGAAGCAAGATGATAGGAATCTGAGTCCAGGCTCTGCCTCTTACTAACTGTGTAAGGGAAATTTACCTAACTTCTTTGTTTCTCAGTCTCTTCATCCGTAAAATAAGAAAATAATAGTACCTATCTATAGGTTTGTTGTGAAGACTAAATGAGTGAATACATTTTTATTTTTAAGAATCCTTAATAAATGTTAATTATTATTAACATTTTTTGTTGCTTCTTGGAGTCAATCTTTAGCTAGCCAGATGATTCTACAGTAACTTAATTTATGTTTCCAGTTGTATTTATTAATATATTCATTGAAAAGTTCTCTATGCAATGTAATGCATATGCATTTATTCCTAACTTCAAGAGAGAAAATCTGTCATTTCAAGACCCATTAGGTATCCTGTTAATTTCTGCTACCATATTAACAAAAAATGACACTGTTAGAACTAAATACTGAAAGTTTGTGAATTTATGTATCTAAAAACTAAATTGAGTAAATTTAAAAAGTTTTCAATATATTTTTTTAAACTGGCTAGAAATAAACACCCAGTATTTTTATTTATTCTCTAAGGAGAGTTTGAGAGAGCAGTGGATCACAGTCGCAGAGTGCAGTACAAAGGGCGTCTGGGAGAATGGGCACTCTCTTCTGGCTGGTCTTAGCACACATCTCAGCTCCACTCTGTACCTTGCTGCAGAAGGATGTTGACATGTTGAGACCACATGTTCTCCTCAATGTGGAGACACTGAGAGGAGTGAGTGAGTAACACACTTTTTTGTAAACAGGCCCATTATCTACATAGAGTAGAAAGTGAAAACTGGTCTAAGGGCATACGCACTGTTCCAGGAATGGGTAGGAGTGAAGTGCCAGAGGAAGTAAACAGAGAAATCTGTAGAATGCTCCAGCCCTTTTGTGGGTGAATAAAAATGTGTAGTATTTTAAACCCATTTTGAGTATAATGGATTTCTTGGTGAATTTACTCTAGGGACATTGGCCATGGATAAAATGGTAGCTGACCACATCAATGAATAAAAAATTCTGTGAAGGAGACACTGGAAAAGAGAAAAAAGGAAAGGAGTGAAACCATTGCTCACATGTGGGTAGTTTGTGTTATTACCAGTTGCATTGGTTAACATTCCATTGCCTGCTGACATGCTCTATGAATTCTATTTTTTCATAGCCCAGAATAAACCCATTCCTCTTGAATTTTTATAAAGCTAAGTAAATTATTACTCATCTATAAGAAACAAACAAAATTTATTTTTACATGGACAACTTAATTGTTAAAATGTAAAATTAACACCATGGGACCCAACACAGGGATTGGAAGAAAAGTTGCTTTTACCCTGCTAATCAGCAAATAAACTTCATGCAAAAACAGTAGAGTATAAAATGACTGCTGGAAGCTTGCATTATCTACAAATCATAATGATATTTGTTTCAAGAAACTTGTACATTTTTTCCCACTGGGGAGAAAATACTAACTTTTCCTCAGTAAGACTATTACATTAAATTTTTTCCTTTTAGAAATTTGCATAAATTATGCGATAGAAGTTTCAAAGTAAAACAAGAAACTATGTTTTTATCCCTCATTTCAGCTATCCCCCTTTCTACGGAAGTGAGATTTAGGCATAAAATGTGCCTATCAAGCATCTTCCACAATTAACACTTCTTTTTCCTGCTTTTTACCTTTTTGAGTTTCTGTCTAGAATCTGCAACGGGGAAGAAGCTGTTAAATAGAGGACAAGAAGACAGTTATTTGCATTAAAGCCTAGAATGTTTGCTGTGAATGAGATTGGTTGGATCTGAGGCTCTTCCTTTACACTGGGAACTAAATAAGAGAAGAAAGAGCTTAGTCTTTAATCATAGTTTTAGGGGAAGAAGGACAGGCAAGGGGCTCAGATGGGGTAATCAGTCCTCTGTCTTCACCTGTCCTTCCTCCAATCCATTTTCCCATCTAGATCATGGAAATTGATCCATACAGGTCACTACTGTATCTTCTTTTCTATTTGAAAGTTCTTTCTGGATTCCTTGTCAGTTGAAGGAGGTCGTTCTACTGCTCCCCCGCCCTACACTGGGCTTCAGGACTCTCTGTGGCATTATCTAAGGTCTGTACCTTTTTCATGCTACACTCAAGTGCAGGAAAAATCTTTTGTTTCTGCAAGTCCTGCTGAGGCTACCATAGTTCATCTGCCTTGAAACATCCCACAGGCATTTCTACTCTGGGGTTTTATTGTTCCCCAGGGTTCTACCCAGAAAAGAGGGCAAATAGACAGAGATACTGCTATGATCTGAATGTTTGTATCTCCCCAAAGTCCATTTGTTGAAACCTAATCAGCAGTGTGATGATATTAGGAGATGAGGCCTTTGGGAGATGATTAGATAATGAATATAGAGCTCTCATGAGTGAGATTAGTGCCCTTATGAGAGCTGCCTTGTGCTTTCTACCTTGTGAGGACACAGCTAGAAGGCACCATCTATGAACCAAGAAATGGGCCTTCACCAGACTCTGAATCTATGAGCACCTTGACCTTGGACTTCTCAGTCTCTAGAACTGTGAGAATTAAATTTCTGTTGTTTATAAGGTACCATTTATGGCGTTTTTGTGATAGCAGCCTGAATAGACTAAGACAGCTACTTTCTACTTTCAAATACCCCAAACCCTTTCTGCTTATCCCCTTCCCATGCTCAGGTTAGAAAGTTGGGAGGGCAGGTGTCCTTTCTCAGGAACCTACAACATCTACCCACCTTTAATATCTCTTCTAACTTTCCTCCGCTCTGTCCAGGGAATGTTTATCACATCTGTGGGGTTCAGAGTCTTAACCTTGCATTCTCACATATTTTCTCACTTCTATGCATTGTTTATACACAGGACTCCTTTTGTTTTTTTTTCCATAAGATGGGCTTTGTAAATTTGAAATCAAGGTAAATGTTTGTTTCTTCCTTTTGTGATGTCATCTTTTCCCTGAGACAAAAGCAGTCCAGACAGGGAGAAAGGGAAAATGGATAAAAGGAATTTTAGGAGGTAAAAATGCTACCACAAAAAAGCACATTGGTTAATACTTTTGAAATTCTATACTAACCCCAAGCACAGAGTGTGTATCTGGAACCTGCCTGCTTCTCTGCCAGTAGACTGGCGTGGGAAGGAAAAGGAGTGTGTTAGTAAGTTGGGACTTGTGAAATACGACGAATTGTGCTGTCTTGCTAAGCTTACAATCCTAAAATACTTAGCATATTGATTTTCTTCATTCTTCTTTAAATCACTGTACTTTTATTTAGTCACTGGACAAGAAATGCTTAGAGTATTAAAATAAGAAATTACTGATTTATGAGCCTTTCAGCCAGAAGTTGTCAGAAGATGTTGTTTCAGAGGAAAGAGTGAAGTGTTTAATACAGATGTATTTAATAAAAATGATTTTTTTCAGTCAAAAATATTTATCAGTCATTCACCATATGCCATTGAATGTTTGAAACTGCCTAGAAATTGCTTTAATAAAGTTAATTTTTAAAAAATCTGCCACAGACTTAAAAAGGAATTATTTAAATTCATTCTCAGAAACCTGCACATTCATTGTGCTTTTGCCTCCAGTCCTATAAATTGGATCTAAGTGTTCTCCCTCATTGTTTAGCTCAAGATCATATGAATTTTTAGAACCCAGATAGCCAATACTCAGTTCTGTCTTTTACAAGTAATAATTCACAATAGGTATTTGGTGGCGTTGATATTTTATGATGGAGACTCCTGCACAAATCTCCCACACACTGAATGTTGAACAGCCGTTGTCATTATTTTGACAAATTTTCTAAGGTGTTTGGCAGTAGTTTTGACAAATGGTCATGATGAAGCTGATTCAAATGGATGACAGACGTCTGTAACGCAGTTCCACCAATTGATTTTTAGTCATGAAATGATTCAAAAAGGTGAAGAAAAGCGTTAATCCGATTTGACAGCAGGAGATCCATTTGCCGTGTGGACTGAAGGTGATTGGTAGTGGAGTGGAAATACTCAGCAGAGGCTAGCAGAGCTGGGGCAAATCTGATAATTACCATTGTCAACTTCCTATGTAGCAAAAAAGATATCTGTAAACACTAGCCTATACAATTATGTTTAAATTGTAAGCGATTATATAAAACTAAAGATAAACTTTATATAGGCTTGCTCATCATGTAAAGTGAATTAGCCATGTCATTAGGATTCATGTAAATAAGGTGGATGTGTGTTTTCTCTCTGTGTGTGTGTGTGTGTGTGTGTGTGTGTGTGTGTGTGTGTGTGTGTGTGTGTGTGTGAATGGGTGTGAGTTCGGAATGCACAAAAGGCTTAGTAAATTGTGAGTGATGTTTCAAACAGGGAAACCAAATAAAAACAAAATAAAATAAACAGAAATATCTTTGTATAAGTATAGCTTCTGAATTATCTTTGTTTTCAGGGAAGATATGTTTGTAAATTTTTTTCTTTTTTCTTTTAACTTCTGAAGTGGCTAAGGCATAAAAGAAATCCCATTGAAATTTTAATTTCACAGATATACTGTATATCTGTTTATGAACCATATACATTCATAATTGTATATTATATATATTATATATGATCTTTTTCTACTTTCTCCCCTAGAACCAATTTTTGCCTCCTTGGCAGCAATATCACTTCCATTGAAAATGCATAATTTAATGCTTTATTCAAAAATGTAAGAGTCACTTATTAAACATCTACTGTATGTCAGTTATTATCATCTGTATTCAGGGCGTGAGAAAATATCACACAGCTCCTGCCTAAGAGGTTACAGTCAGTGAGGAAGATTTCACCATGCAAAAAGAATTATGATGCTATGAGAGCTCTAAGAGAAATGGTTACCAGCAGATGATGGGAGAAATGAACTGTGGGGGTGTTAGTTAACTCTGGCTGCAGTAACAATAATACCGTAGATGGGGTGGCTTATAAACAACAGAAAAGTATTTCTCACAGCTCAGGAGGCTGGAAGTCTGAGATCAGGGCACCAGCACGGTTGGGTTCTGGTGAGGGGCCCCTTCTGGGCTGTAGACTGCCAACTTCTCATTGTATCTTCACATGGAGGAGAGCAGAGAGAGGTGAGCTCTCTCAGGGCCCTTTTAAGAGCACTAATTCTATTCATAAAAGCTCTACCCTCTTTACCTTGTTTAATCCTAATCACTTCCCAAAGGCCCACCTCCCCATACCATCACATTGCAGGGTAGGATTTCAACATATGAATTTTAGGGGGACACAAACATTTAGTCTATTACAGCGGGGCTCAAGGAATGAATCAAGAGGAAGATAGAGTAAAACTGGGTTTTTAAGCATGAGAAAGATTTCATTAGATAAGGTTGAGGTTAAGGGCTTTCGAGAGAAACAAATAAAATGTGTGAATCATGTAAGCGTGAGATCACAAACCCTGAGTTTTGTTTTCACCCATAAATAAACAATATGATCTCTACATTATAGGGATATAAAAAATTGACAGAAATTCTATGTGTAAAGAAGCTTTGGAAACTATAGAACTATATATATTTAAGGAATTAATATTTATAATCCTCTGCTGATGAAACAATTTATTATTCAAAATACTTATTTAATCAGGTGTTCTGTTTATAGCAAGTTTCTGGCTGACTGAAAATTAAATACAAAATTCTTTTGGCTTCAGAACTTATTAAAAATGCAAATCTTAGTAAATTGGGACAAAAATATATGTCTTACTGTATATCAAAAATACAAGGATCACAGTTTATTTTTGTATGTATGTATGAGTTTTAATTGGTGCATAGCAAATTACTCCAAATATTGCAGCTTAAAACAATATTTGTTGTCTCACATTTTCTGTGGATCAGGAATCTGTCGGCCGCTTAGCTGGGCTCCCGTCACTAAGGATCTCTCATGAGGTTGCAATCAAGGTGTAGGAAGAGGAGCTATGTATGGTCTCATCTGAAGACTCAGCTAGCCGGATGGGGGGGAGGCAGCAGGATTCACTTCTAATTTTACTGAAGTGGTAGTTGACAGGATTTATTTTATCACAGGTTGTTGGACAGAGGGCATCGGTTTCTTGCTCACTCTTAGCCAGAGGCCATTGTTAGTTTCTTGACACATGGTCCTCTTCATGGGCTAGCTCACAACATGGAAGGTGGCTTCTTTCAGAGTGAGCAAGTAAGAGAAGAAAAAATAAAGCCAAGATGAAAGATCCATTCTTTTGGTAATCTAATATCGGAAACAACACTCTTATATTTTCGTCCTATCCTGTTCTATGACAGAAGGTCATTGGGTGCACCCACTTTACACAAGGAAAGGCACGAATACCGGAAAGCAGGAGTCACTGGGGGCCGTTGTTGAGGCTGCCTACCAGATAGTGCATTAACTCATTTCTCAATCTAGCTGAGATGGCTATTGAAAATTGGCAGTATTTTTATTGGCTTACATGATCATTTAGTTTAAAGGTATAGTCCACATATGATTATTAAGCCCTGCCTGTGGTTATATAGTAACAGATAGCTCTTTAGTAATAAAGGCATCATTTCCATTCCCGGACAGCTGTGACTGAATAAAAATCTTTTTCTCCATAACTTCTCAAAGTGGCATTGGGAAACTAAGCTTATTAATGCATTTTGACATTTACAAGCAGATGTTTGAGACCACTGGTCAGGATGTGGAAGACATGTGCTGGAGGTTAGAAGGATATCGACTAAAGGATAATTGAGTTTGGCTCCCTTCTTTCTTTGAGGGAGTCATTTTTATTCAAATATTCATTGAGAGTGCAGTAGGAATTGGTCTAGGCACTGGAATACATGAAAATAAAATAATACAACCTTGTGCTGTCTTTTCAAGTGAGGGGAAGGGCAGGAAAGCAGAAATGTCAGGACCTAGAATCATATTGCAAACTGATAACGGACGGACAGGGTTACTGGAAAGAAATAGGTTGTGGTACCTGTTATATTGTTAAAATGGGATGCTTAGTGTCTCAGTGTTCCTGGAGCCATGAAGACAAATACAACACAATAAGTGCAGAGTACTCACTTATCAGAAAGAGGGGCCAGAGTACTTGGCTAGAACATGACAAGAAATGGTGAAACTGTTGCTGCCTGTGTTAGTGGTTACAAACCACTAGCATGAAAGGAGTCTTTAATAATAGAATTATTTGCAGAACTGTTGAAATGCTGTCTACATCCTCTCTGTTGCTGCTTCTCTCTCCTTACAACACGGGTTAGGAGAAAGATATTCACCTTAGGCTAAGGGAAAATCTCTAGGAGAGTTGAGAAGTTTGTATGTGTCCCCTGTCTTGGGGAGGCTGAAGAGTGCAGTGGGAGGCACGTCCAGATCTGCCAGAGGCAGAGGGAAGAGGAGGAGACAGGCTGCATTGTGTTGGAGATGACTTCTACTAGGGTGAAGCAAATGTCTGTCTTTTCTGGCCCCCACAGAGGGATCCTCCAAGAAGACTGCAGGGAGGAGTAGGTGACAAACGAAGTGTCAGAAGCCTGGGGGCTGAGAGAGAAGCAGAAATCAGTTAATGGAGGGAGCAGTACCGACTCACCCAAAATGCAATTGGAGCTTCCCAGTAGGAGGATCTCTGAAATCCACCCAGCGCTTGAGAAAGAAAGGTTCAGACTTGAGGGTGTGCCAGACCCGGAAAACACCCTCACAAATCTTGGCAGCACTAGTTCCCTAAAATTGTACCTAATCTCCTTTGATCCTCTCACTTCTTGGTTTGACCCTGGATAAATTAGAACCTAAGGTGGTGAATGGAGGAGGGAGCAGATGGAAAAGGATATTGGGGAAAGAGAAGGTGCTCACCTGTCTCCAACAGAATCTTTCAAGCTAGAAGGAGCCTCAAGCCTGAGGAAAGGAGGAGCTTTCACTGTAGATTCAGTTATGATGCTGGGTGATCACTTGTTGGAGGAGTAAGAGGGTATTCTTTCCAGGGTATGCTGCAGGCATGCTAGTTATGAATGATGGATTGGATGAAGCACATTGTACATAGGCAAAGAGACGTGACCAGGAAAATTTAACAAGAGGGAGGGAGATTTAGGCTGAGACTTTAACTCCAGCGTCAGGTTGGCTTGGATTTGACCTTCAGGTCTTCCACTCACCACCTCCTGCACATTCCTGGACAAATTACTAAATCTCTTGGATACTAAGTTTTTTCTTATACAAAAAGGAAATAATAACAGACTTACGTCACGGAGCTGGGATATGGATTAAGTTTGAGACCAGCTGTGAAGTACTAGGTACAGAGGAAGGCAAAATGAATTTTTGTTGTTGTTGATGCTGCTGTTGCTGTTAAATAACTAATGTTTGAAACTGCTCTGTAATGAAGGTTACACAAAACAGCAGCTAACGCCTAGTGGAGGCTATGTTTTGTCTCAAATATTAGCAAATGTATTAGTCCATTTCTGTTGCTTATAACAAAATAGTTGGAACTCGGTGTTTTGTGAGAAAACAAAATTTATTGCTTACAGAGACTGGGAAGTCTAAAGTCCAGGGAACTCATCTGGTGAGGGCTCTGTCCTGGTAGTGGCTACAATGATTCAAGGTATCACTCTTCAAAATTGCCAAACAAAGAGAGACTAACCTCTCATGTGCTCTTCTTTCAAAGTCCTCAGAACCACACCCCTGACAACCATTTTTAATCCATTCATTACAGCATGGTCCTACAGTCCAATCACCTCTTCAAGGCTCTACCTTTCAATTACCATAATAGGATTTCCCACCATCAACAGTTACAGTGGGGATTAAGTTTCTAATATATTAACTTTGGGGACACAATTCAATCAATACACAGCAGAGAATCAATGTTTTTGAAACAGTAGTTTCTGTACCATTTGTTGCTTTCTCTAAAACATTATGTTTTGCTTTCCTGAAAAATACACTGTCTAAAGAAAACTTAGTACAAAAATTTCATGTTGCATGTTTCACAAGTCAAAGGTGTGTGGCATAATGAAATCTATAAAATTAAAAATAAATCAGTTCTTAAAGGATCAAATAGTTCTAGCACACAAAAGCTACACCGATGACAGGATTTGGATGATTTTCAAAAAATATATACATTTGCCAACAAATCATTTAGAATCTTAGCATTGGGGAAATACATATTGATCAATGTAATTTCTTGCTTAATAGTTGTTACAACAAAAATAAAATAATTTTAAATAAAATAATTTTAAATTAAAATTAAATTAAATTTAAATTAAAAATAAAATAATTTTAAATTAAAAATAATTAAAAAAATCCTTGTTCCCCAAATCTTAATAATTACTATTTGTTCTAATACCCTAACTCCTTCGTTTGTATTTTTCAGACTTCAAATCACATAAAAGTATATTTTTGGTTAATATTATATAAAAAATGTCTTTGTTTCAATAATGCTTTCACAATCGTCATTTTAAAATTATGAAAACATTAAAACCTTTTAAAGATAATGTGTGAAACTAGAACAAATAGGAAAAAAACCCTCTTAATTCCATCATCTTAAAACAACCATTATAAACACTTGATATTTTTCTTTTGACCAAATCCAATCTTGTCCTCCATGTATATGTGTACTTAAAAAATCATAGTTATTTTCCTGGCAATAGATATACTATAGTTTGCTGTTTTTTCCACTTGGTATTATGCAGATTTTTGTCTATAAAATAAGTGTACCGATTTGTTTCCTAGAAGTGCAGTGACTTTATCTTACTGTCACTAGAATTGACTTTTAGGCCCAGAGTTTTGACTATTCTGAATTATGTTGGCAAAATATAATATTGTATTTTTTTTATTTTTATTTTTTGTCTCTTTTGTGACCAGCCGCACCGCACTCAGCCAGTGAGCGCATCGGCCATCCCTATATAGGATCTGAACCCGTGGCGGGAGCGCCGCTGCGCTCCCAGCGCCGCACTCTCCCGAGTGCGCCACAGGGTCGGCCCAAAATATAATATTGTATTACTCTCACTTTTATTTATAGGATTATTAGTGATACTAAATATTTCACAGAAAATTGTTTTAACCTAAATTTCTTATTTTGTATCAATGTTTTTGCCCATCTACATATGGGAAATTTAGATATTTCTCATCTTTTTTTGTGAAGTTTTTAGAGGATAACCTACTGGTAACCTTTTAAATATAAATTTTCCTCCATAGTTAATTTTTTTGGTTGTTATTCCAATAATAAAATTTTCTGAAATATTTATACTAGGAACATTTTTGAACTAACATATATATATATATATATACACATATATTTATTCTCTTTTTGAACTATGTGTATATATATATGTATATATATATATATATTTTTATTCTCTTCTATTGCCCTCATCTCCTAACAATAAAGACTGGTTAAATTATTATTGCAATGAGTGTCAATGATTTTCTACAATTCTGCTTAATTTAATTAATAATATTCATTATTTTTAAAGTGTGCTACCTTAATTTATAGATTTATAGAAATCATTTGTGAGATTTCTCTAGATGAATCTCATGTATAGGACATAGTAGCACTATCATTGCTGGGCTAGATGGTTTCCATCTAAATTTGAAATTTTTATGGCATTTCAAGTCCATTTTTAACTTAAAGAGAATGAGAAATTGCAAGGAAATCAAATTCATGATGTGCCTGAGGCAGAGATGGTGCTAAATTCAGCTGGTCCTATTATTCGTGGTAGACAAAGCTAAAAATTGAAGTAGCATTCTTTAAATAGTATATTAAATGTATCTGGAGAAAAAAGAGTTCATTTAATGGGGGAAATGTTTTCCTATTTTAGGCTTTCTATTAAAGTCATTATGAAATTAAAATAACTTGAATTAAAATTACTTTATTTTGCCTTCAGGTTTGAGGGAAAACATTACATGTGTTTTATTTCTAACAAACTATTGTGGGTATGGATAGTAAAATTTAGTGTGTAAATTTCCATAGTTTAAAAGGAAACATTAATATTTTAAAACTATTTCTTTAAGTGAATTTCTTAAATGTGGATTTAAGTTAACTAATGCAATCAATCAAGTAGAAAAACCACAATATTTCATTGTTAACCCAAAGTCTTAGAATATTTGGGTCATCTAGAAAACGACATCTTACAAGTTAATGGTTGGTTAAGTATATAAAGAACTGTGTACAAATGATTGGAATATGCCAATAAATGAATTCACATGCATTCCCAGTTTCCTCTTTATTAAACATAAAGGCAGAAATACAGTGTACTTTAGAGGTGATCAGTTTATTTCTTTCTATGGTGATGAGTTCACTGTCACAGACCTGGGAGTTCTAGTCTTGCATGCTACCCACCACCTGTGCCCATGTGTTTACAAATCGTGTATTTCACCACACAGTCCTCTGTGCCGCTGAACTCTGCAACGCACGGACTACAAATATACAATTCAATTTTCAGGCCCACTCTTAATTCTTATATGTATTAAGCCCAGTGCACTATTTATCAGTGAATTCCTGGGGCACTGTGACCACTAGACCTCCCCATGGGCTTCTTACCGATACTCCTATTTCTTCCTCAGAAGCCCAGTTTAATTGAACACAGTTGGCCTGAAGGTCTGAGACTTTGAATCCCATCAGCAATCTTTCTTTACCATGTAATCCACATGCAGTATGATTTAAGCCACCTTATAAGTTTTGTCTACTTAAGTATGTTATCCCCCACAGATTTCATTTTCTTCTAATAGAGAAGTTGCTCTTTTGCTCCTCAATTACATGTATAGATAAGATGTGATTTAGCTTCCTGGGGCAGTATTACTTCTCTTTTTGAGAAAAGACATCCGCAGTCGATCCACTGTATACCTGAAGCTGTAAAATATTATGGTATCCGTGAAAAGAAATGTGTTACAGGAGCAAAGCCTCCAAAGTTACTGCTTATTCTTGAATCTTTAAAAACGGAGGGATATTTTCATTGCAATATTGAAATATTATTTATTAATTTCCACATTTGTCAATTTTTATTGAACTTGTATCAAGCAATGTGCAAGGCAGAGGAAATACAAAAATGATGGCTGGATATCTGTTCTAAGGAAACTCAAAATCTACTGATCTTGTTAATGGTTGTTCCTTCAACATTTGTTTTATTTCCAAAATAATCAGGTTAAATCAATCATGATGCATTGCATCATTTTATAGTGTGACATATATCAATAATGAACAAAAAAATGGCTATCTACTGGACTCATTTTATTCATTCATTCACTATTTAACAGATATTTTTTTGAGCACCTACTGGGTGCTAGTGGGAAAGAAATACAATACAATTTTAACAAATATGTAATGTACACTTAGAAAGCATGGCAAACCTAGCTGTGTGCCAATCAGATCTTCCTTCAAAAGAAAACTTGTTGCATAGAGTGCAGTGAGCTGACAGTCTCCAGGAACAGTGCCCTTGGAATCTGCATCAGCTCTGGAGCCACAGATGGACAGCTCTAGCCAATGACTGGGCAGTCCTGGGGAATAGGGTATACCCATTTCTGCCCAGCACAGGACTCCTTTAACAAACTGTCTTTGCCCTGGAGCTCTCTGTTGACTGGTTGAGAACTTTTCTGAGTTACACTTCAATCTGCAGCTGCTGCTCAATCCTCCTTCATTCTCCCTCTCCTGTTACAGGTGTCAGACCTGCACTACAGTCTAAAGGCTTCCCCTACGTAGTCCTGCTCCCTCTCCTTTACCATTCACAGCCAATTACCTCAGTTAATTCCTTGCGCTTCTAACTCTGTATTGAGGCCTACTTCCTGGAAGACCTGAACTGACACAGAAGATGGTAAGTACAATTAAAAAAAAAAATGGCAACATGGGGGTGAGGTGGTTTGCATTGCGGGAAAGAAAAAAGCAACTTCAAAGCATGATAAAAATGGTCTCCCTGAGAAGCCAACTTTTCAACAAAGCCATAAAGAAAAAAGGAATGATCTATGTGGATATGGAGGCAGAGAGAACTGCCAGTGAAATGGCCCTTAGATGAGAAGGAGTTGTGTAAGTCTCCTCTCGCAGAGGGATGTAATACTACCCTGAGATGGGGTGCGAGGCCCACACGCAGGCTCAGGGTGATGGAGATGGGCAGAGAGCTGTTGCCATATCACTGAGGAAGCTTGATGGAAGAAGGATGATTTCACGAGTCCTGCAATGATATGGAAGCCCCAGTTCTCAAGATGTGGAGTGAGGGACGATGTTCCCATCCACCACGCAGCACTTTAATGAAGTCATGATTGGAAGAAAGGAACACATATGTTTTTTTAAGATGAACAATTATGCTAAGGGGAGTCAAAGTCAGTATAAAATTCCCTTGTGGTTGTCAAGCACTTCTGAGGATAAATGCTAAAAAATATAATAATTGTAAATAATTAGAATGGAATGCATTATTAAAATAGCACACACATATATTTTAGATTTACTTTGATTCTTTTGTTTATCCCTTATAGATACTATTGTGTATTTTTTAAAAAAAAATGTTTTGGAGCTTTCCTGTTTTATCTCATTGTTAAAAAATTAAAAATGCAAAACCAAACCACTAGATTACTTTGTGGCTCAGGATTAGTAGACTCTGTTGCAAATTATTCCTCAATCTCTGAAAAATCAGTTAAAATACCCTCTTAAGAAGGAGATAAAAAATAAAAATGTCATGCTTTCTTCTAGTTTTAAATAGAAAACCAAATGATGTAGAGGAAATATACAGCTAGAAAGTGGAAAGTCTGGTAAGATATATGATGTTAAACAATTCCCAAAGGTTATGTTTGCCATCTATCTATATAATAGTGAAAAGATATTTGGCTGGGAATGAAAAGTCACCAAATGAAGAGTGCTAACAGTATAAAGAGGAGACCAGTATATACGTATGTACAAGAGGCAGAGTAGATGGTACACATATTTGAAATGAGGTGGGTTTGTAATGAAGAGTTGGTTAATATATCATAAATACTGTAATTACTAAAATGAAATCCAAGACTGAGGCTGAAGGAGGAAGTCTAATAAATCTTAAACCTTAAAATATTTAAAGATGAACTAGAGTACACATGTCCTCAGCAAACTTTTCAATTCTGCAAATTCTTTCTTGAAGGGTAACCTGTCAAAACATGTTCCAAAGGTCAAACAATAAACCTCCTTCCTCAATTTCTGGTTTGATCAGAAAATATTAATTTTTACCCTCTGGACATCCAGTTTTAGTCAGAGCATGGCCCTTTAACACACTATTTTTCAGGGACCTTAGTAATGAAACATGGCAAGAGCAATGGATCTGTACCAGATAGAGGCACTGCCAAACCCCTGAAGCTTTGCTTGCCTCTATGTCAAGACAGGAAGGCAGAGGAACAGATGCCAGAAACAATCAAACAGTTCTCAGAGCAGGAAAAAGAAACGCTGAAGTAAAAATGTATCTTGCCAGAACAGATAATCAAGAAATTAAAACATCTGATGGTAAAATGCTATGTCCAGATGGCATTTATCTCTGGCTTCTCAAAGAAAAGAAATGGACAGAAAAAATACAGTTCCCAGAAGTAACTTAATTCCCTGTGAAACCTCGGAATATACGGCAGTAGGGAAACTAAACATTTTTTGAATTATTATTTAGAAAGGAATAGTAGTTATTATAGATGTCTGAGTAAACATTGAAAATAATATTGCACATATTCACTAATTATTGCTATCAGCTTATGGTAATCATAAAAATTTTAATGAGTAGTTTAAGTTGCAGGAAACCAATAATTAATATGGTTATTTATTAGTGCTTTTTACCAAGGATTTCTCCTCCTGGCATCCCTTGAAGTTAGGTGTGGCCACCGTGACTTACTTTGGCTATTGAAATAGGGTGGAAGTGATGGGTATCACTTGCAGATGGAAGATGATTCTGTATTCCCATTTTTTCAGTCTTGGCAACTATGGAAGCACTGAGATGAGTGTAGGATCCTGAGTAAGGACCATGCACAGTACAGTAAGCCATAGCAAAACTGTTATGGTTCTAAGCCACTGACTTTGGGGTTGTTTATTGGTAAGCATAACCTAGTATGGAAGTAAATATTTAGTGATAAAGTTCGGGAATTCATAGGATAGTAACTGATAGTAATCTAAATATATAGACTATATCATCTAATAAAGATTAGAGAATATAATTTTTTTCCCCTGGAAATATTAGCATGCAGATATGATCCTCTTTCAGGGCCAAACAATTCTCTGGGAACTTGAACATCACATGCACTAACCGAGATTGAAAAGCAGTTGAGCACGTTGTGGGTGTTCTCGGTGCCCACAGCGCAGGTGAAGTGAGGGCAGCCGAGGTGGCGCCATCTGCACCAGCAGGGCTGATTCTCAGAAGCTCATCTCCAGTGAAGTACTTGGCTGTGTCACACGTGGGTCCTCTCTGGACTCGGGAGTCGCACCTGCAGTAGAGTGGCGAGCGAACTCGGGCAAGTAGTCCTCAGTCTTCCCAGCCAGGTCTTTCTCAGTGAGCAGATCTTGCTTGTTGAGAACAGAATCATGGAAATGGCAGGCAGCTGTCTGTTATTCCAGATGCTCTTGGAGAGGTTCAGAGCCTCCTGCAGGTGCTTGGTCTGTTTGTCCTCCCAAGTGACTATGTTGTAGCTGCTGCTGGCCACCATGAAGATAATGGCAGGTCCATCACTGAAGCACCAGGTCCACTGGCGGTGTTCATGCGCTGACCGTAGGAAGTTAGTTCTGGTCAAGATGGTGGAATAGATGGGCCCCAGCGTCACTCTCTCCTACAAATCAACCAATTCACACCTATAAAAATGCAACATCAGCCAAGCTGGGGCCCTCAGAGCTCAGGGGAAGAGGAAGAGAGACCTATGGAGTTCATGAAGGCAGGAGAAACCACAATGAGAGAAAGAAAAAACTGCTCTGAGTGTTTTGTGCTACTGCCACTTTAAGGCTGGAGCGGCTGAGCACATGAAGCAGGAGCCTGTAGAAGCTGCAGCTGTGCCCTTCAGATGGAGGTGCTTGGAGGCAGCAGGAGAGAAAAGGGCCTTGGAGTCCACCAGGACAGCAAGAGCACGAGTAGGGTTCCTGTGGACCCACAGGAGCGAGGAGCCAGAACAACTGAAAAAAGGGAGCCATTCAGAGGCCAGTGAGACATCACAAGGGATCTGCACAGGTCCTATCCAATGGGAAGTGTTTGGAGCACAGGCAGTGGGGGAGACAGGCCAACCTGGAGAACACTGGGACACAGCAAGGACAGCCAATCCCCTCCCAATCAGTGCAGGACCACTCAGAGGAGACTGGTTGGGAATGCAGAATTGCATTGGCTGCAGTTTGATGAAAAAACTCCAGCCCAGATGACAGTTTCTACACAACATAGATCCGCCCCGTCTCTGGAGAGCTGGAAGTACCTATAAGGTCAACCATTAAAACTTGAGCTGCACAAAAAGTCTTCCCTAGGGAAACAGCAGCGAAGTAGCAATTTAACTTAACCACAGAGCTCAAGTACTGGTTCCCAAAGGAAGTTCCCCTGTTTTAGAAGTAAGCAAAGGACAAAAAATTAGTTCTGGCCCAGGCACGCCACCAGCACCTTCAGGCCTGCCTGGGAAGCTGAGGCTTGGAGCCAGGGACTGGACCCCCCTCCCACATCCAGGCACACACACCAGTGCTTTGGGGTCTGCCTGGGGACCAGAGGCAGGGAGAAGGGGACGAGACCCCCATCCCACAACCTGGCACACCACCAGCACCAAGGAGCATGCCAAAATCATCAGTGGGTGGCCCACCACAGCCACCACAATAACCATGGCTGCTGCAAAAGCAGCTAGATGCCACAACCACCACATGATGGTCCTCCACCCACTGGAGTGCATTGACACAAGGAGAGTCACCAGCAGAGATAAAGAAAAGAAGAGGATGCCTCTTTCCACAAAGTCCATTTCAGAGTGACAAGAGAAGCATCTGCTCAGTAATAATATTGGTGGACCTGATCACACCTCTCAGCATTGGACAGATTATCTAAGCAACAAATTAACAGAGTAGCCATTGTTCTTTCAGAAGGAGAGAAGAAATCTAGGGAAATTGGGGGGGGGGAGTGGGGGATGGAGAGAGATTGGACAAAGGGCATAAATAATAATTATAATTTGTAACAATATATACGCTAGTAATATTGATTTGATCAACATATCTCAGTGTTGAACTCCCAAAATATGTATAATCAATTTTGATTCAATAAATAAAGTAAATTTAAAAAACCCCCTAGAAAATAAAGCAAAACAAAACATGTGGAAATTGACTTTGTCCACCTGGAACTTGGACTCAAAGATTCCAGAGGTCAGGACTCGGCAGCGAAGCAGGTCCTGGTCACTGGGCACATAATTGGCCTGCTTGATGACATCAGTCTTGTCCAGGAAGTCCGGGGCACAGTCAATCAGCTGGTATTCTACTCATTGGAGCACTCTAGCAGGCACACTCTCCTACATCCTCCAACACGGAATTGTCAAGTGCACATTAAACATTAATCAAGATCAACAATGTGCTGAATCCTAAAATAATTATCAAAATTTATAAAGACTCAAACCATATAAAGTGCATTAGCTTTTTACTGCCGTGTAACAGTTTGCCACAAACTTAGAGTCTTAATACAATACAAATTCATTATCCTACAGTTTATGTGGGTCAGGAGTCTGGGCATGGGTTAGCTTAGTTCTCTGCTTAAGGTTTTCTCAGCCTGAAATCTAGAGTTTTGATCTCATTTGAGGCTTCCAGTCCTCTTTCAAGCACAGCATTGTTGGCAAAATTCAATTTCTTGAGGTTTTATGACCGAGTCCCTTATCTTTTAGAAACGTTCCACTTTTCTCTGTTATGTGATGCTCTCCAAAATATGACAATTTGCTTCCTCACGGCCGATGGAAAAGTGTTTCTCCTTCTTCAAATTTCTCTGCTTTCCTCTGTCCCTGTCACCTAGTCCCTCTTTTAGAGGGCTCATGTAATTAGGTCTGATTCACCCAGAATAAATTTTCCCTTGATTAACTTAAAATCAACTAATTAGGGACCTTAATTAGGCTAATCTGCAATTTACCTTCACCTGCAGGGATCTGCAAATTTCTTTCACCTGTGCCATATAACAGCCTAATGATTGAACTGATGTTCCATCATACTCACAGGTCTTACACTCAAGGAAAGGAGATTATGCAGTGCATGAACACTGAGGATTGGAATTGTGGGGGACATCTTTCTGTCTATCACATAAAGTGTGTTTTCTTACCATAATAAAATTTAATAAATTCAATAAGAAAAGGATATTTGGGAATCTGCACAATGTTTAGAAATTAAAAGATACACTTGACAATAACCCATGGGTCAAGGAAGAAATCATAGAGAAAATAAGAAAATATGTAAATTAATATGAAAATACAATATGTTAAAAATTTATGGAGTGCTGTTAAACCAGTACTTAACAAGAAAGTCATAACATTAATCTCATATATTAGATTAAGGCCACAAATCAATGATCAAATCTTCCATCTTAATCTTCATTTCAAGCTAGAAAATTTTTCCATTATCTTCATTTCAACCAAGAAACTGAAGAAAAATTTAAACCCAATTCACGCAGAAGGAAAAAATAATAACAGAAGAAATTAATAAAATAGAAGAAAGAAAAATAATAAAGCAACCAAAAATGTAAATCTAAAAATCTAGCATCTTTTAAGGAAAAATATCAATAAAATTGATAAACCTATAACCAGGCTGATCAAGACAAAAGAGAGAAGACACAAATCACCCATATCAAGAATGAGAGAAAGGACATCACTAGAGACCCTGCAGACATTAAAATGATAATAAGGAAATATTACAAATTTATGGCAGTAAACTCAGAAACTAGATGAAATAAATTTCTTGAAATATATCTGCTAAAGCTCACTCAAGAAGAAATAGATAGCATGAATAGCCCACTAACTCTTAAGTAAATAGAATTTACAGTTAAAAATTTTACCCCAAACTCACTCCAGATCCAGATGATGTCAATGACAAATTTGACTAAATATTAAAGAAGGAATAAAACAAATTCTACACAAATTCTTCAAGAGAACAGAAGAAACGTAAACACTTTAAAATTCTTTTTCTGAGGCCAGTCTTACTTTGATGTTTTTTAAAAAGACAGATATTGCAAGAAATGCAAACTACAGTCAATATCCTTCATGAACATAGATAAAAATTCCTTAAGAAATTCAAACAAATTGAATCCAGTAGTATTTAAAAAGAAAAAATGTATTATGACCAAATATGGTTTATCTTTGGAATGCAAGGTAGTTTTCAGATTTAAAAATTAATGACTTCAAATTAACATATCAACAGACTTAAAAGAAAAAAAATTATTATTTATATATTTGAAGAAAAATATTTTACAAAACTCAACATCTACTCCTGATTAAAAAAAACCAAAATAAAAAACAACAACAACGAAAACCCTCAGCTAACCAAAGGACCTACAAAATCCTGTAAGATCTTGGCTATTGCCTTCTTACTCCATTTATCTAAACTCTTTCACATGCTCACTTGTATGTTTCCACCTCTTAACTTTGCATTAGCTGTTTCCTTTGCCTGGAATGTTTTTCCATCAGATACCTATGTGGCTCATTCCATCTTTTCCTTCTTATTTTTGTCCAAATGTTTTGTTCTTGGTGAACATTTTCATAGTCATACTTTTGTAAAAATTCCAACCACTCCCTCTGATCTTTCTCCTTTTTTTTTTTTGAATCACACTTAAGTCCTTCTAACCTACTATGTAATTTGGTTGTTATTATTATTATTTTTGGTTTATTTCACCATGTAAAATTCATAACAGCAGGTATTTTGTGTGTTGTTTTAACTGTTGCATTCCTAGCACAGAACAGGGTTTAGCCTATTATAGACACTCTATAAATATTTGTTGTATAAATAAATTAATAAGTCACTAAATTTAGATGTTGTGGAACAGGGCACAATAATAATGACTCCTTAGATTTTAGCAGCTTCTGTCCTCTGAAGAATACAGAGGTGGAAGAGAGATTTTCTTTGCTCTTGAAGAAAATGTAAAGTTGTAGATCCTATAGCTCTTTACTTTGCAAACCCTGTACTAGAGCTGATAAGATTCCAAATATTGCTTTTAAGAATTATTGAGGAGAAAAGACATTCAGCAGAGATTGAGATAAGTGCTGTAGTCACAAAATAGTAACTATGCTCCATCTCTTATTTTTTCCTTCTGTGTTATTGAAGTTTATCAAGAAATAGAAAATTGTGAAAGGGACTTCCCTTTTCTCCAAAGAGTTGTAATTTTCCTCCTCTTTTCTTGGAAATTCCTGTGGGCAATCGAGAGCTTATAGAATCAGGCACCAAAGAAAGCTCTATTCTGCATTGAAGTGACTGAACTCATCTGTTGCTTAAGAATTGTCTTTCTTTCTTTTCTCCCTTTGGAGACATCAACACCTAAGTTTTCTGAAATAACTTGGAGCATTGTGTGCGTTTCATCAGTTGGCTTTTGCTTATCACACAAAACTTCTTGGCTTACACTGTGCTCCTGTGGATATGATCTTGTGCCTACAGCTGAAACATTTAGTTTTCTCAATGATATCAGATACTGTATGAAGAGTGGCTAGGGTAATAATTCAGACATAACTAGCTCAACTTCTTTTAGCTTACACTTTTTTTATAAATTGTATTCATGTTTTCTTTTGTACTTGGAAACAGTGTTTCAAATTGTGTATATACTGAATAAATTTAGCAGCCTCTTATGCTTTAGAGAGGAAGGTATTACAGTGAGCAAAATGTTATTTAAAAAACACTCCTTGAAGGGAGATCCTAAGAGTATAAGTTAATTATGCTGAATATATACTTGTTTCACTTGAATGATAAGGACAATTTCTGTTTTTCTTCCAAGGCACTCAGGAAAAATTAGGGGTGTGTGTGTGTGTGTGTGTGTGTGTGTGTTGCTTTAAAAAGGCTATTTCATTACATGATATTGGTTTAAGGAGAATGTATTACTTTTATATTTAGAGGTAGATGGCCATGGGATTGATTTTTCAAATTACTATCTAAGGTCATACAAATATAGACAGACTAGAATAGTTATTTTTAGTAAGGGCAGCTGAAGGGACAAACTCATAACCATGAATCCAATAGAGTCAAAATATTTTAATTCATCCTTGACCTAGATGTACTCTCTTCATAACATATCATTTCTGAAATTAAATTAGAACAAGATGAAGTATATTTCTCATATTTTGGATGAATAAAAATTTAAATGAGTTGGAGACCCATACTATTTTCATTATTTTTTTCTACTAGAAAAGAAGGTTGATTTGTGAAATGGTGGCACTTTTCTGACAAGTAAAACAAAGCTTATGCACAATTCCAGGAAAGGAGAACTAAGAATTTCATATTATTTCTGACTGATCAATAAATTATGTTAATTCATAGAACATTTATTTAATATCTTCTATGAGTTGAGCATGTGCTAGGTACTTGGAATGCAAATATGAATAAAATGAAAATCTTTGCTCTCATGGAGCATATATCTCAATGATAAAATATTATATATGTTTTCAGATGGCATACTTATTATCCAATTTGGTTTGTGCTGAAAAACAATTGATGTTTTTATCATATGTTTTCTGATTACGTGTATGGGATATGAACCTCCTGTAATCCTACCACCCAAATCACTGTAAGAAATATTGTTTTATCTTTCAAATTATATAAATATAGACACATTAAAATATTGCTCATTACTTAGTGTTATTTGTACATTGTTTAATAATGATTTTAATGGTCATATGATTATACAGAAATAGTATCCTATTGTTGAACGTTCAGGTTGCTTTCAATTTCCTACTGTTAGGAAAATGATCTTTGTAAAATATCTTTGGGCGAAACTGATATTTTTAGGAGAAATTCCTATAAGTGGTGTGACTTTGTAAAATCATAGTAATATTTTTAAAACATTGGTAATATTTCCAAGTTGACCTCAGGAAGAGTTGTACACTTTGCAAAATAACTTCATTTATTTTATTACTTAAAAAAAATTTTAAATTGACAAAAACTGTGTATATTTATAGTGTACAAGGTGATGTTTTGATATATGTATACATTGTGGAATGATTAATCAACTTAATTAATATATCACCACTTCACATCTTTATCATTTTTTGTGATGAGAACATTTAAAATCTACTTTCTTAGCAATTTTCAAGTATACAATATATTGCTATTACCTAAAGTCAACATGATGATCAACAGATCTCTTGAACTGATTCTTCTTGTCCAAATAAAACTTTGTACTCTTTAATCAACATCTACCCATGCCGTTTCCTGTCCCCTCTCTCCACCCCTTCCCACCCAGCCCTGGTAACCTCCATTCTACTCTTTGCTTCTATGAGTTTAATTTTTTTTTTTTCAAGATTCCACCTATTAGTGAGATCACGAAGTATTTGTCTTTCTGTGTCTGGCTTATTTCACTAAACAGTTGTCCTCCAGGTTCATCCATGTTGTCATAAATGGCAGGGTTTCTTTATTAAGGCTGAATAAAGTGAAGGTATTTCTAAAAGTTCATGGAAAAACAGAATTAAAAGATAACAAACCTTTCCATGAACTTATTGAAGTACCCTCACATCCCATTTATATATATACCATATTTTCTTTATCTGCTTATTCGTTGATGGACACTTAGGTTGATGATTTCCTATCTTGATTATTGTGAATAGTGCTGCAATGAACGTGGGAGTGCAGATAGGTGTTTGACACACTGATTTTCATTTTCTTTGGATATATATGCAGTAGTGGGATTGCTGTGTCATAAGGTAGTTCTATTTTTAATTTTTTGAGTAACTTCATACTGAGTTCCAATATGGCCGTACTAATTTACGTTCCCACCGATAATGTGCAAGGTTTCCCTTCTGTCCACATTCTCTTAAGCACTTGATATCTTTGTTTCTTTTTGATAAAAGCCATTCTTACGGGTGTGAGGTGATATCTATTGCTTTTTAATTTGCATGTTCTTTATGATTAGTTTTGTTGTGCACCTTTTTATACGTACTTTGGCCTTTTTTATGTCTTATTTTGAGAAAACTCTACTTTTTCCATTTTTTATGAAGGTTATTATTATTATTTTTTCCTGTTGAGTTGTTTGAGTTCCTTACATATTTTGTATATTAGCCCCTTATCATTACAAATATTTTCTCCCATTCTGTAGGTTGTCTCTTACTTTGTTGATTGTTTCCTTGGTTATGCAGAAGCTTTTTGGTTTGATGTAATCCTATTTGTCTATTTTTGCTTGTGTTGACTGTGCTTTTGGCTCCTATCCCCAAAATCCTGGCCAAAACAATGTCAAGAAGCTTTTTTCTTATGTTTTTTTTTCCTAGAAGTTTTACCATTTCAGATTTTATTTTCAAGTCTTTAATCCATTTTGAGTTGTTTTTGTAATGGGGTGAGATAAGGGTCTAATTTCATTCTTTTGCATGTGGATGTCCAGTTTTCCCAACACCATTTATTGAAGAGACTGTTCTTTTCCCAGAACTAAGCTATTTTGATGCTATTCAGTTGGTTCTTAGATTAATAACAACTTTTATTTTCACTTCATTCTGATATTTATTATTGCATGGAGTATTGTTTAGTACTTACTATATGCAAAAAACATTTTCTCAAACATTCTTTATTTTAACATTGATTTGTAAATAGTGTGGGGTGTAGTATGCTGTTTCAATACATGCATATACTGTATGATAATTCACTTAGGTAGATACCATAATTTTATACCCATTAGTCCACCACTTTTCCTCCTCCCACCCCACCTCAACTCTGATGTTATTCTACTCTACTTCAATGAGAACCACTTTTTTTTAGCTTCTACATATAAGTAATATCATGTGATATTTGTCTTTTTGTTCCCAACTTACTTCACTCAGCATGATGGTTTCCAGTTCCATCCATGTTGTTGCAAATGATAGGATATCAAACATTCTTTACTTATCTTATTAATTCAGGTAAGAAATTTGTGGTATAAATTTTATTTACAAATAAAATTGTACAGTACAGATTATTGGAATGATGAATCTTTTGCATATTCAAATTTGGCTTCTCCATTCTCTGGTTATTGCATTTTCAGAGTAAGTTTTTATAACGGAGTATTTAAACTGAATTCGTGAAAAGCAGCAATCCTTTGTTTAGCACAACTCTCTGAGGACAGTCTCTACACCACTCTCTACCCCTGTTTTTTGATACTCTATCATTTTTAAACACAAAGAATTATCAGCATAAAAAAAATGAGTCTGAGCTATATCAGCTCAATTCAACAAACATCCTGTTAGCATGTGAGATGAGGCCTGTTCCCTTTGGGGCATTGCATTTCACCCTGGAATTTTTCCATACCTAGGAGAAAATTTCCAATACTTGGGATTATGTCCCATATGATAACCTGTGCTACTCTTTCTATAATTACAGATTTATTTATTTATTTATTTTTCCTACAAAAGCTGTCTTGTAGCATTCAGTTCTTAAAAGTAAGGAAAAAAGAAAAAGTTTATAATTCCTAGACATGAATAAACAGGAAATTGACTAATTCCTTGACTATCTCCTTAATACTGATTGAAGAGATTCAATACATGTGAGGCTTTTTCTATAGTCACTTTGCATCTCCATAAAAGACTGGATGCAGTTCCATGAGAATATAACAAATGTTTAATGCAGGGTAAATGTGAAAAGAAACTCAATACTTGATTTAAGACATAGGAATGAAGTGTAATTTCAAAAACATAGATAAAACTTTATCGTTTCCTGACACATATGTTTTAGGTGAATCAGGATGTTCTGCAGCTTATTCAACAGAATTTAAAGTATAAAGGGATAAATTCCGAGATATATTTATAGTCTAATCAGGCATTGGGTGCTCAACTCTCATTTGTTGCAGTGATAGCTAGTCATAGTGAAATATAGTATATTTTAAAAAATGGTAGTATGGGAGACTTATTATATCAGATTTCTGTTCAGGAAAGTCCTGGCAGGGGTCACAGTGCCAAATATAGAATGAACGTGCTACATGGAAATCTCCATGTGATTTTGTCAGGCAACATAAAGAGCTGGAAGTTAAAAATAAGCACACACAGACTACCTTTCCTTACTTCTATTGCAGTTTTTCCTTAGAATAATATTCTTTGCATTTGGATAGTACTGAATTCTAAATATTTTGCTTCCGTAAACATCATTTAAAAAATTTTCATTTGCTCTTTCAGAGATATGACCCTCAAACTTATCTGCCCTGGCCTCAAATTAAATTCTGAGACTTTTTAAAGATGCACATACTAGCATGGGTTTAAATGTGTTGACTTAAAATTGTTCTCGTAATAGGAAGAAACTCACTGTCTTTCCCCCAAATGACTTTCAGCACTGCCTTCAATCTAAAAGTATTGTGTGTTAATGCAACAAGACCATTGTCAAATAACTAGATGTGTGTGTGTGTGTTTTAACAATTCCCAGAAGTTGCCAGAATTCTAAAGATTAACTCTATTTTCTAACTACAGAAGATCAAAACCACTAAAGAACACATCATTGAATGTCAACTTTTTTTGTTGTAGAAATATATATATATACATATATTTCTTTATTTAACACAAACTGAATATCATTCCATGTTTGGAGCCGAAGAAGTAAATTGAAAAAAAAAAATGTGTGTGTGTATACCATAGCAGTATTAAAAGTTAAAGCTGTATCTTATAGAAATTGTGGTTTAGTGAAAAAATTTCAGGACTCCTAAGACAATAATAGTAAATGAAGGAAATTATCTTAAAGTTATTTGGTTCGATAGGAAGAATCCCTTCATTTTTTCATCAAAAACATTTTTAGCCAAGACCAATTTTACACCAGTCTGTGATTCTTTTTGGAACCCAAGTGACTTTGGGTCAAATCCTGGCATTGCTAGTATTTATGATTTTGGGCAAATTACACAAAATCTCTCAGATTTCATTTATTTATTTGTTAAGTAAGGGTAACGAGGCACTTTAAACACAGTGTGAGATTTCACTTAGTATATGTGAAAAATTATATATGTGAAAAATCTTAATTGTATTAGGTTTAAAATACATTGGTTTCTTTACGTGTCTCTTAAACTGGACAGGTACAGCTGAACCCTTGTCCCTAAGCATATATTTTACACTTATTAAGAATTAATGAACTTCCTCAACCTGGCAAAGTGCATCTATAAAAATTCCCCAGCAAACTTTATACTTAATGGTGAAAGACTGAATGCTTTCTGCAAAGATCCAGAACAAGACAAGTATGTCCATCTCAACACCTCTATTCAACACTGTGTTGGAGCTTCTAGATAGGATAATTAGGAAATAATATGAGGCAGTCAGATTGGAAAGGAAGAGGTACACTATCTTCATTCGCGTATAACATGGCCTTTTATATAGAAAATCCTAAGGAATTCATTAAAAACTGTTAGACTAGTAGACAAGTTTAGCAAGTTTGCTGTATACAAGATCAATATGCAAAATATAATTGTATTTCTACACTCTTCCAATGAACATTCTAAAAATGAAATTTTAAAAATTGTATTTACAATATCATCAAAACGAATAAGACACACATATAAATTAAACAAAAGAAATGCAAAATTTATTCTCTGAAAACTACATAGCATAAGTGAAAGGAAATAAAGATCTAAGTAAATAGAAAAACATCCTACTGTCATTGTAGGATTGGCAATATTGTAATTGGCAATATTCCCAAATTGATCTACCCAGTAACTGTAATCTTTATCAAAATCAGAGCTGTCTTCTTTGCTGTGCAAGTCACAAGCTGATCCTAAAATTCACACGGAAATTCAAGGAACTCAAAATAGCCAAAAGTCTTTTGAAACAAAAAGAACAAAGTTGGATTTCATGATTTCAGACTTCAAAATTTACAACAAAGCTATATAATCAAGGTACTATGGTACTGGCATAAGTACAGACATATATGAGTAGATTAATGGGATAAGTTGAGAATCTAGAAATAAAGCCTCTCACTTATGGCCAATTGATTTTTGGCAATGACGCAAAGACCATTGCATGGGGGAAAGAATAATCTTTTCAACAAATGATACTGGTAAAACTGAAGATCCACATATGGAAGAATTAAGTTGGACCCCTACCTGATAACATATAAAAATTAAATAAAAATGAATCAAAGAACTAAATGTGAGAGCTCAAACTATAAAACTCTTTTAGAAGAAAACATGAGTAAATTTTCATGATTTTTGCATTTGGCAAAAATCATGACATCAAAAGCACAAACTTATATGTGACATCAAAAGCACAAACTACAATAGAAAAAAGAGATAAATTGGATTTTTTAATTCAAAACTTTGGTACATCAAAGGATACTATCAAGAAAGTAAAAAGACAAACCACAGAACGGAAGAAAATATTTGCAAGTTACATATTAGATAGGGGACTTGTATCTAGAATACATAAAGAACTCTTACAGAGCAATAATAAAGAAATAACTCAATCAAAAATGAAAAAATAATCTGAATGTATACTTTGCCAAAGAAGATATACAAATGGTTAATAAACACATGAAAAGATGCTTAACAATTTTACCCATCAGGGAAATGCAAATCAAAATCACAATAAAACTACTTCACACCAGCGAGGATGACCGTGGTCAAAAAGACAGTAAGTGTTAGTAAGGATGTGGAGAAATCACAACTTTCATACACGGCTGGTAGAAATATGAAATGTTTCAGCCTCTTGGAAAACAGGTTGGAAGTTCCTCAGAATGTTAAATAGAGTTACCATATAAACCAACAATTCTACTCCTATGTGCATACCAAGAGAAATAAAAACATATGCACATCAAAAACTTGTACACAAATGTTCATGGCAGCATTATTCTTAGTTGCCAAAAAGTAGAAACAACCCAAATGTTTATGAAGGATGCATAAAAAAATGGTATAGTTATACAGTGGAGTAATATTTGGCAATAAAGAGAAATAAAGTACTGGTAAATGCTATGACATTGATGAACCTTGAAAACATTATGCTAAGTGAAACAAACTATTCAGAAAAGACCACGTTTTATGATTTAATTTATGTAAAATATCCAGAATAGGCAAATTTATAGTGACAAAAAGTAGATTAGTGGTTGCCTAGGGCTAGTAAAGGGTGGGTGGGGTGGAAGTGGGCGGTATAGGGAGTAAATTGATTATGATTATGGTTGTACAACTATGTGAATAAACTAAAAAACGTTGGACTGTACACTTTAAATGGGTGAATTGTACGGCATGTGAATTATATCTGTTAAAACTGGGTTAATGAAAGCAAATGGCCTTCAATTTGTGTGACATAAAAACATTTTTAATCAGAGTATACTTCCTATGAAATATAAGCACATTTAGACAAAACATATCTGGGTGGAGAAGACGGCTGGATTAATGTGCATGGGAAACATGAACAGCTTAGTTTGGAGAATTTTTGTTTGGCTAGAATAGCCATTTGTTTTAAAACAAAGAAAGATGGGCCAGAGAGTCAAGTCAATCCTTAATTCATTTACTAGGAACCTTATGTATTTTCATGTACATCAAAAAAAAAAGATGTGTGTGTATATATACACACACACACACACAATATAGTTATGTATGCATACATACACTATATATGCATGTATACAGCATAAGTTTATATATGTTTAAATTATTAGTTTTAATCTGGAGAATTTTAATATTTCAGATTTAATATTTTTAGTTACTGTAAAAAATATTTATCTATATCTATATAATATAGTGATCCAGGGAGAAAAAGTGAAATTCAACACGATCTCTCTTTCTCTCTCTACATATACACACACATACGTATATGTATATACCTCTCCATATAAAGTTTACTTCACACTGTAAATGAGTTAATGATATTCAGTTTCTTATATTTTTCAATTATGTCTTTTTTTTTTTAAAGCTGCGGAGCATCTAAATAAGGCAGTATAGTGAATGCAGAGACTTCCAGCTATATCCTAATGAATGTTTCTAACATGATCCAATTCCATCTCATAGTTCTATATTTCATCTCTTCAGAGTAAATTAGGTTTGTGCTATTGGAAAAATGTTAAGTTATTGTTTGCATCTCTTAAAGAGTATGACACCTGAGAAAAGACACAACCATTTACATTCAGAGGGAAGTTCCTTCTTCTTGCTCTTATAGTCCAGGAACATAACCAGAAAACAAAACAGGTTAATAAAGAAAGAGTATATGGTTGCCAATATAAAAATTAGCAGGAGTCCAAAGTAGACAATTGCCTTGAAAATTATCCTAAACTAAAGGCACTGCTAGGTGGTTAAAGGGCTTAATTGCAGACATGCGTAAGCATCCAACTTAGTCTATTTCAAATGACACAAGGGCTTCTTGTCCTATGATGAAAAAGCATTTATTTCTAAATGCCTAGAGCAGCAACCTGGGCATAGTTTTAGATGTTCGAATAAGAGGCTATGCTATACCATTTTCTTTCCTTTCTGATTTTCTCACCATGTCTGAACACAAAATACTGTTATAATGCATATTAGCATATATCTTATAAAGAAGAAAGAGCAGCAAAATTAGCCATGTTCCCTATTGATCCATAAAGCATGTACATTAAGCATACAATAAAACAGTGCAACATAAATATTTGAGTATTTTGAAAAAAATTTCAGTATGATACTTTAAATCTATTTTGAAAATTATTACAAAATAAAATAAAAAACACGTTATAGTTGTAATTGGGGTTATCTTTGATTCATTAAGCTAAAGGGATTAGATAAAAATTATTTAAAATGGCATCTTATTTATTTTGAGATGACATTTTACTCCCCCCTCTGGCTTCAATAGGGCTATTTAATGATTATCAGCAAGTAATATCTTTTTTTTTTGTTACCCTGACAACTCTTAAAATTTGCTTCAGGCATCACCCTGTCCTTCATTCCATGTTGTCTAGCTGGGGCTCCACTTTCATCTTTAAAGGTCACAAAAGTGATTACCCCTAGCTTCAAGGGAGACTGGAAATGTCAACTTTATCATGGATGGTCAAATAGCCAATAATATTTGGCAATGACAGAATGGGTATTGTAGAACAACTCATCTTTGCCATACCTTGTTATAATGTATAACACCAACAATTATCTGGGGGTTTATGTGCTCTTTTAAATGAAAAAGGTAGTCATATGTAGTTCACTGGCAATTAATTTTTGTGTAGACATTGTTGGATACTGATAAATTTTTGCAGTGATGAATATGTTACCCACCCTGATTTGATCATCACACATTGCATACATGTATTGAAATATAACCATGTACCCAATAAATATGTATACTTGATATGTTTCAATTAAAAAATAACCAAGTTTCTTAAAAAAAAGTGACTTAGGCCAAAGCCATTTTGTTTAGAGGTGAGCACCTAACTAGAACTAAGCTTTCAGTGTAAATTATATGACCTATACAGGAGCTCTCAGCCTGCTTCCTTCTTATTTGTTGATTGGAAATCAGTTGACTACCATCTTGGAACCAAGAAGGAAAGGTCTATCTCAGGTTGGGGAGTAAAGCTGAGGTGGTCCAAGAAAAGGTAAGAAACCAGATTCTTATTACATTATTTGTATTCAGTCAGTAATACAAGCCAATAAATTCACTCTGCTTGAAATAGTTTCCGTTTTTTTTTTTTCCCAGTCACTTTTTGCTTAAGACAGTTTACGAAAACTTAGATCTGGATGTAATATAAATTGGCTAATTCTTAAAAAATATGCTGTTTGGATTATAGCTTAAGAAATCTCATCTGAATACTTGTCTTTTTTTTTTTTTTTTTTTTTAAAGATGACTGGTAAATGGATCTTAACCCTTGACTTGGTGTTGTCAGCACCACAATCTCCCAAATAAGCCATGGGCCAGCCCTGAATACTTGTCATTTTCCTCTTAGAAATATGTTCTTTTTCCCAATACAAAAGATGTTCACACATTTTTAGCAAGGCTTTACAAATTATGGGAAAGTGGATGAAAATAATACATGATACCTTTGGAAGCAAGGATACTGTTGCATTTGTGTTCCTATTTTTGACATATTCCTTTGTAGATGAGTAAGACATTGAAGAATAATGATCCTCAGACATCCACAGAGCTCACAGTAAGAGAACAACAGGTACATGTAGAATTTTAGCCTCATATGAGGCTACTGAGAAAAGTTCATGGAAAGATTATCTTTCAATTCTATTTTTCCACAAACTTTTTGAAGTACCCTTGTATCTTGACTTATGGATGATGTAAGTCTTAATCAGGTCCTTACTTCATATATCTTCTACACATTGACGTATCTCAATTCTGAAAAAAAAATGATTGTAATTAAGGAACAAAACTGGCCAATGATCTCTGTTAAATTTTGCCTATCCAGTATCCAGATCACTCTAGGCAAGAAGCCTTATGCAACCACAAGCTGCTGACTCAATGGTGAGGGGAGTTTTGTATTAGACTCCTTTCCGACTAGACTACAGCAGTGATCATCACTGATTTGAACTTGTTATCTCCACATTGATTCTGAAATTGAAGCTCACTTTCCACACTCCCTTCTGCATTTTTCTGTCCTGTTAATATTTATCGTGTGTCTCTGTTCTTACGTGCAGGGATTGTTACTCAGGCTAATTTTAGCTGAACTTGCAAGTATTTCATTCCTATCTTCTACTTGTCTCCCCTTTCTCTCCAGAGAAATATATATATTTGGCTGATGTGAGAATTAAGTATGGTGACCCCTTTGAATTTTCTATTACCTGAACAAACAGTATCACAGTCTAATTGCTTAGATGCCCAAAAGAGCGGCAAAGGGGTTTTCAAACTAGTTGATGCATTATGATTGGATTTTTATTGTGTAAAAATGGCTTTAAAAAAGATATTTCAAAATCATCATTTCAGTATTGGGGAAGTTTAAGGTCAGAAAAACTAGATTTTGTTTACTTATTTTTTTGGTCTTATTTATTTATTTTTTTTTAAATATAAGTCATTCATTATAAAATAGCTGGTAATTACAAGTAATAATATTGTGTTCTCAGTATAATTCACTGCTGCTATTTGGTGTGAACTTCTAAATTTTATCACCATCAGTGATGAGGAAAATCAAGCCACTAGTTATTATTCTAAGGGAGGTACACACAGAACCCAAATTACCCAAGAAACATGAGCAATACCATCAGTTTAGCAGTGAATTATGCTTGTTACTTTCCAAGCTTTGTATGTTTGCTTGACTTTTGAGAAAGTAATACTTTCTTTGGTTTGCTTTGAAGACAGGAGATTTACTTTTCTCCCATTCACTTTCCTGAAAAAATTTTTGTTTCTATCCTCTACTTGTCCCCCCCTTTCTCATTTAATCTTGATAGAGTTTGATAAGACAGTCAACAGTTCAAAGTGATGCGTGGAGAGCTTCCATACTGTTTATCATCTGGGAGAACTGAAAAGCGAGAGTGGGGGAGGAGGGAAAGGATCGGGAATAGCAATAAATACAGAGCCATTTGGGACCTAAGGAGGTCCTGCAGTGAAAAAGAGGAGAAGGAAAGTGATGTGAGGGATGAATAAAGCCAAATAGGTAAAAAAAACTGGGGATGTGTATTAAGGCACTCAATGAATTTAGGGAAATTGAGGTCGTGGCTAGAACATTCTTACGAAGAATTGCATTGAAAGACTGATGCCTGCTTTCTTCTCTGCCTTCCTTTATTTTTCATTTAGGCTTTGTAAAATTAAAAATAGAACTTTCTGTTTTCTCTTATCTCTACGTCTTGAAAGATATTTCAATCCGTAGGCGTTAAAGTCTAAGTAATTACATGCAAACATGCAGAACATCTTAAAGTTCTGTGCCTTATGGCAACTTAGAAATATCATTTCAAATTGATCTTCAGATATAAGGTGATTCTGCATCTTGATCTCTAAACCAGAAGAAAAATAGATTTAGATAAAAATAAATAATTTTGCAATAATAGTAACTTTTGTTTGGTAGAATTCAACTTTTTTTTTGTTGTTGTTGTTGTCTTTTTCGTGACCGGCACTCAGCCAGTGAGTGCACCGGCCATTCCTATATAGGATCCGAACCCGCGGCGGGAGCGTTGCTGCACCACGGGCTCGGCCCTAGAATTCAACTTTTTAAAAATCAGAAAATGATTCTTGCCTTTTGACATAACAAAAATTAATGCAGATGATTAATGCAAGATTAGGTGTTATCCATTCATTGGTATGAAAAAAAAACTATCCTCATTTGTTGGCTCAGGGATCCCACAGTCACTTTTCAAGTGAAGAATTAATTGAATGCATCAAACATTTTAATTTGAAATCAAAATTAGAATTTTTTTGCTTTCCCTTGACAGTAGTCATCTTTTTCAGTAGGAACACCCTGAGTGACAGGACTAGAAATGGTGTTCCATATGAAGTAGGGAATTGGCTTTTTTTTCCTACATACAGATTGGTTCAGCAATTGGAAAAAATTCACTGCTGGAGTTTCAAGATGGCGGCAGCTGCGGGGGCTGGCGCGGAGTAGCTGAGGTGGAAAAGGTAGCCACTGGGCCTCAGGCAGCCGGGAAACTTGTGGACCTTCCTCTGGCCATCTCTTAAGGGAGGACTGCTGCTGCTGGCCGGTCGTGGGGGCTCAACGCCATTTTGCCCCCGGCAGGAGAGGCTGCCTCATTTACAGGCAACAGCTTTGAAGTGTGGAGCAGGAAAAGAACTGATTCTTAGCTGCAAAAGTGAGTCTTGAAACAGGGAACACGGCGCCAGGGCTGCTGTGGATGCAGCCAGGATCCCGGAGGCTGGGGCCGCACTGAAGGCGGACAGCTGCCCTATCCAGGATTCGAGGTTTCAAGCCGGCATTAAAGAAGACTCCTGGGAGCGCCCGAGCGGCGCCGCGACTGAACAGCCCGAGGCGGCAGCGCCGAGAACACGGAAGGCAACAAACCAGAGACAGAGCGAGCGCCCGACCTGGCACAGCACTGTGAGTGATCCCTGGCACAGCTCTGTTCGGGGGGTGGATGCCCACGCGGCTCCCCGCCTGCACCACCAGGCCACTCACTGCCCCGGTGCTGCCTCCATTTTCCCAGGTGCGGGCAGCTCCGCCCTGCTCGGCCATCACTGAGCCCATTTGCTTGGCCTGGCGCGGGGCTTTCCGGACCCTGCGGGCCGACCTCCTCTCCCACTCCCTCCACGGTTCTCTGGCAGGGCTGGGGGTGTGGGGCATCCCGACCAGTTTTGGGAGGGCTAGGAAGTACGGGCGGGCCGACTGTCACTCCACCACACCCTGGACTCCGCCCCGGTAAACTTCCTGTTACTGGGAGGCAGATACCATCTCTGCGACCACCAGTTTGGAAAAAAGCCTAACGAATTTCTGGTTGGGAATAGTGTGGTAGGAGAGTTCCCAGGTCCGCTTGAACCTGCCGGAGAGCAGGCTGCAGGCGGGCACTAGACTTGGTTTATACCGGGGGGATACAAAGGTGAACAAGACCCGAGAAAGATCTACAGAGTGCTACAAAGGCACCCAGAGAGACCGGTCGTCTGTGCCTAGCAGAAACCTGGTAGACTTCCTGGGCGAGGCGGTGCTGAGCAGGGTCTTGAAGGCCCAGCTGATAGACGAGGGGTGCAGAAGACACGCCCCAACCCAGCACAGTGTGCACAGAGGGGGGAGACGTACGGCCAGGGAGGCGGAGACTCGACAGAAACCATACACCCGGTGGGGTCGCCACTGCACGATCTAACAGCCTGGGCCAGAGCACACGGAACGGGGAGAAGTCCTGTACAGAAAGTGAAAGCTCAACAGAGATCACACACCCTGTGGTACGTGATCCACCAGCCCAGCAGAGTACAAGCTGACCAGAAAGGTGGCTCCCCGGAGAAGCCCAAGACCACACACACAAGGCACTAGAGGCCAACTGAGCAGTCACGGAGGGAGCCATACGAAATTGGCAACCACAGCAACATCCTAGTTAGTCATTAGTCTCAAACTGGTGGACGATGAAACCCCCGGCCACAATGAATAAACACCAAAAAAAAGATACCAGAAATACAAAAAATCAAGAAAGTACACCACCAAAAGTTAATAAATCTCAAACTCTAGATCCTATAGAACAAGAAGCCCTTGAAATGACTGACAAGGAATTTCGAGTGATAATTCTAAAGAAACTGAATGAGATACAAGAAAACTCAGCTAGACATCATGATGAAATGAGGAAAAGTATACAGGATCTGAAAGAGGAAATGTACAAGGAAATCAATGTCCTGAAAAAAAATGTAGCAGAACTTGCTGAACTGAAGAAGTTATTCAATGAAATAAAAAACACAACGGAGAGTTTAACCAGCAGGCTTGTCGAAGTTGAAGAGAGAACCTCTGAACTTGAAGATGGGCTGTTTGAAATAACACAAGCAGACAAAAAGAAAGAAAAAAGAATCAAGGACATTGAAGAAAATCTGAGAGAGATATCAGACAACCATAAGCGATCAAATATCCGAGTCATGGGTATTCCAGAAGGGGAGGAAAATGGAGATTCCATTGAAAACATATTCAACAAAATAGTGGCAGAAAACTTCCCAGGTATAGGAAAAATCACAGATCTTCAGATCCAGGAAGCTCAACGATCTCCAAACGTATTCAACCCAAAAAGGCCTTCTCCAAGACATGTCATAGTCAAATTGGCAAAACTCAGAGACAAAGAGAGAATCTTAAAAGCTGCAAGAGAGAAGCGTCAAATCACCTATAAGGGAGCCCCAATCAGGTTAACATCAGACTTTTCATCACAAACCCTAAAAGCTAGAAAGGAATGGGTTGATATTTTCAAAATACTAAAAGACAAAGATTGCCAGCCAAGAATACTCTACCCTGCAAGGCTATCCTTCCGAAATGAGGGGCAAATAGTATATTTCTCAGACAAACAAAAACTGCGGGAGTTCACTACCACAAGACCACCCTTACAAGAAATCCTCAAGGGAGTACTGGGTTTGGTTCCTGAAAAATAACTACCACTGCCATAAAAACCTAAGAAAAATCTAAACCCGCTAGTACAATAAAAATGGCATTCATGAAGAGAAAACAAGCTAACAAAAACACTATCTACAACCTAAGGAACCAACAAACAAAGAAACCAAACAGTAAATCAGAAAGCAAGGAACAAAAGACACCTAAGACAACCAAACAACCAATAAAATGCTAAGAATAAATCAACACCTTTCAATAACAACTCTTAATGTTAAAGGCTTAAATTCCCCAATTAAAAGACACAGACTGGCTGACTGGATCAAAAAGCAGGACCCAACTATATGCTGCCTACAAGAGACCCACCTCACCCATAAAGATTCACACAGACTAACAGTGAAAGGATGGAAAAAGATTTACCATGCAAACAGAAAAGAAAAACGAGCTGGAGTGGCTATTCTTATATCTGACAAAATAGACTTTAAACTAAAAACCATAAAAAGAGACAATGAGGGACACTACTTAATGATAAAAGGACTGATCCATCAAGAAGACATAACAATCATAAATATGTACGCACCCAATGTTGGAGCAGCCAGATTTATAAAACAAACTCTATTAGACCTAAAGAAGGAAATAGACACTAATACCATAATAGCAGGGGACCTGAACACTCCACTGTCAATATTAGACAGATCATCTAGGCAAAGAATCAGTAGAGAAACACAAGATCTAAACAAGACTCTAGACCAATTGGAATTGGCAGATATCTACAGAACATTCCACCCAACAACCTCAGAATATTCATTCTTCTCATCAGCACATGGATCATTCTCCAAGATAGATCACATATTAGGTCACAAATCAAGTCTCAATAAATTCAAAAAAATTGGAATTATCCCATGTATCTTCTCAGACCACAATGGATTAAAACTAGAAATTAATAACAAACAAAACTCTGGAAACTATACAAACACATGGAAATTAAACAGCATTCTACTTAATGACATATGGGTCCAAGAAGAAATCAAGCAGGAAATCAAAAAGTTTATTGAAACTAATGAAAACAATGATACATCATACCAAAACCTGTGGGATACTGCAAAAGCAGTATTGAGGGGAAAATTTATTGCATTAAATGCTCACTTCAGAAGAATGGAAAGATGGCAAGTGAACAACCTAACACTTCACCTTAAAGAACTAGAAAAACAAGAACAATCCAATCCTAAAGTTAGCAGACGGAAAGAAATCATTAAGATCAGAGCAGAACTGAATGAAATTGTAAACCAAAAAGCAATTCAAAAGATCAACGAATCAAAAAGTTGGTTTTTTGAAAAGATAAATAAAATAGACAAACCATTAGCATGGCTAACAAAAAAAAGAAGAGAGAAGACTCAAATAACAAAAATTAGAAATGAAAAAGGCGATATTACAACTGATTCATCTGAAATACAAGGAATCATTCGAGACTACTATAAACAACTATACGCCAACAAATTTGAAAATCTGGAGGAAATGGATAAATTTCTGGACACACACAAGCTCCCAAAACTGAACCGTGAAGACGTAGAAAATTTGAACAGACCAATAACAATAAAGGAGATTGAAGCTGTTATCAGAAGGCTCCCAACAAAGAAGAGCCCAGGACCAGATGGATTCACAGCAGAATTTTACCAAACATTCAAAGAGGAATTGACACCGATTCTTTACAAACTATTCCAAAAGATTGAAACGGACGCAATCTCCCAAACTCATTCTATGAAGCAAACATCATCCTGATACCAAAACCAGGTAAAGATATAACCAAAAAAGAAAACTACAGGCCGATATCCTTGATGAATATAGATGCAAAAATCCTCACTAAAATACTAGCAAACAGAATACAGCAACACATACGAAAAATTATTCATCACGATCAAGTGGGATTCATCCCAGGGATGCAAGGTTGGTTCAACATACGCAAATCAATAAATGTGATACACCTTATTAATAAACTCAAACACAAGGACCATATGATCATCTCTATAGATGCTGAAAAAGCATTTGATAAAGTTCAGCACTCATTCATGACAAAGACCCTCTATAAGTTAGGTATAGAGGGAAAGTATCTCAACATAATTAAAGCCATATATGCCAAACCCACTGCCAATATCATCCTGAATGGGGAAAAGCTGAAAGCTTTTCCTTTAAGAACAGGCACTAGACAAGGATGCCCACTCTCACCACTCCTATTCAACATAGTGTTGGAAGTACTAGCCAGAGCAATCAGAGAAGAGAAGGAAATAAAGGGCATCCAGATTGGAAAAGATGAAGTCAAACTGTCCCTGTTTGCAGATGACATGATCCTATATATCGAACAGCCTAAAACCTCTACAAAAAAACTCTTGGAATTGATAAATGATTTCAGCACAGTAGCAGGATACAAAATCAACACACAAAAATCAGTAGCATTTCTTTTCTCCAATAGTGAACATGCTATTGAAAGAAAAATCAAGAAAGCCTGCCCATTTACAATAGCCACCAAAAAAATAAAATACTTAGGAATTGAGTTAACCAAGGAGGTGAAAAATCTCTATAATGAGAACTACAAACCACTGCTGAGAGAAATTAGAGAGGATACAAGAAGATGGAAAGATATTCCATGCTCTTGGATTGGAAGAATCAACATAGTGAAAATGTCCATACTACCCAAAGTGATATACAAATTCAATGCAATCCCCATCAAAATTCCAAAGACATTTTTCTCAGAAATGGAAAAAGCTATTCAGACATTTATATGGAACAATAAAAGACCACGCATAGCCAAAGCAATGCTCAGCAAAAAAAATAAAGCTGGAGGCATAACACTACCTGACTTTAAGCTATACTACAAAGCTATAATAACCAAAACAGTATGGTACTGGCATAAAAACAGACACACTGACCAATGGAATAGAATAGAGAATCCAGAAATCAACCCACACACTTACTGCCATCTGATCTTTGACAAAGGCACCAAGCCTATTCACTGGGGAAGGGACTGCCTCTTCAGCAAGTGGTGCTGGGATAACTGGATATCGATATGCAGGAGAATGAAACTAGATCCATACCTCTCACCGTATACTAAAATCAACTCAAAATGGATTAAGGATTTAAATATGCACCCTGAGACAATAAAACTTCTTAAAGAAAACATAGGGGAAACACTTCAGGAAATAGGACTGGGCACAGACTTCATGAATACGACCCCAAAAGCACGGGCAACCAAAGGAAAAATAAACAAATGGGATTATATCAAACTAAAAAGCTTCTGCACAGCAAAAGAAACAATTAAAAGAGTTAAAAGACAACCAACAGAGTGGGAGAAAATATTTGCAAAATATACATCTGACAAAGGATTAATATCCAGAATATATAAGGAACTCAAACAACTTTACAAGAAGAAAACTAGCAACCCAATTAAAAAATGGGCAAAAGAGCTAAGTAGGCATTTCTCTAAGGAAGATATCCAAATGGCCAACAGACATATGAAAAAATGCTCAACATCACTCAGCATCCGGGAAATGCAAATCAAAACCACATTGAGATACCATCTAACCCCAGTTAGGATGGCTAAAATCCAAAAGACTATGAACGATAAATGCTGGCGAGGCTGCGGAGAAAAAGGAACTCTCATACATTGTTGGTGGGACTGCAAAATGGTGCAGCCTCTATGGAAAATGGTATGGAGGTTCCTTAAACAATTGCAAATAGATCTACCATACGACCCAGCCATCCCACTGTTGGGAATATACCCAGAGGAATGGAAATCATCAAGTCGAAGGTATACCTGTTCCCCAATGTTCATCGCAGCGCTCTTTACAATAGCCAAGAGTTGGAACCAGCCCAAATGCCCATCATCAGATGAGTGGATACGGAAAATGTGGTACATCTACACAATGGAATACTACTCAGCTATAAAAACGAATGAAATACTGCCATTTGCAACAACATGGATGGACCTCGAGAGAATTATATTAAGTGAAACAAGTCAGGCACAGAAAGAGAAATACCACATGTTCTCACTTATTGGTGGGAGCTAAAAATTAATATATAAATTCACACACACACATACACACATACACACACAAACCGGGGGGGGGGGGAAGAAGATATAACAACCACAATTATTTGAAGTTGATACAACAAGCAAACAGAAAGGACATTGTTGGGTGGGAGGGGGGGAGGGAGAAGGGAGGGAGGTTTTGGTGATGGGGAGCATTAATCAGCTACAATGTATATCGACAAAATAAAATTAAAAAAAAAAAATTCACTGCTTATTTTGTATATTAAGGCATAGGTTAGGCAAAAGTTCACTAAAGCTGTTGATTCATCTGCATATAAATTGTTGAGTGCTATCCAGGAGAGAGTGCAAATGTTCCACAGCATTGCAAATTTGCCTAATAAAGAAGAGAGTGCATTAATTTACCATTAACTTGTTAAACCTCATCGTAATATTTTCACTCTTTATACGCTTTAAAGTCAATCGAAATACAAACTGCAGAGTTTTACTCAAAGGAAAAATATGAACTGGATCTTGCCTTTTGAATATTATCATAGGATGACAGAATGTTATAGTCTGTATGTAGTGAAAGGTTATTCACTGAAGACAGATATAGAATTGCAGATGGTAAGTAAAACACTTTCTAATCAATTTTTATTTATACATATTTAAAGATGATGCCTTAGTGAGCAGAGAGCACAATGCATTTTTGGGCTGCATGTAACGTTTTGTGTTGTGCTTACAATAACTGAAAGTTCTGAAAAGAAACTGGATAAAATAGGCAAATTGGAAATAAACATGATGGTGGTACCTGCTGCCATCCTCAGATTTTCAATCAGGGTGTGGTTGAAAATATTAAGAAAGGATTCTTGAGATAAGTGTAGAAATGACTTTGAGAGATTAGAATGGTAAGAGTTTAATATGAGGGATGTTTTAACATAATTCTCATTACAAATATAATTTTCATCAAATCCATTCCTATACATGGGAATAGGGTTTGATAGTTTCCTCACATTCTGTACATAATATTAAACATTTTTTTAAACAAACACTTCCTCCAAAAATATGTTAAAAAAGTAACCAACCATTGGAAGTTTCTCTATTCTTTGTATTGGGGAATAAATGTGAATATTTCATAAACAAATTATATAAATTCTGAAGTCACATATCCCAAAGTTGGCCGAAGAGGTATAGGAAGACAAAAATTGTCCTACTTTATTCATTCCAAAACTTCTCTACATTTCATATCCCATCTAATGGATTTTATTTTCTTCTTTTTGCATATTTGCAGACATTATCTGGAAAATGTAAATGTTTTAAAATGTGTCATCAAACAAATGTATTATTTTCTATATTTTAAGCTGCCAATATGAAGATACATTTTTGAACATTGCAGGTTGTATTCTTTAAAAAGAGATTTATTCCTTCTTTATTTCCAAAGAGAATCATCTCTATGCAAACACAATGTCTAATTAAAACTACTTTTAGGGCTTTGCACACTTATATGATTTTAGGTGACCTCCTTTCTTTGATATCTTTGCTGACTGTCTCCCACCTCTGCTAGCCCCAATCTGGAGCTCCCTACATCTATTTCCTACACTTCGCTTCTGCCAGTTAAGCACACAGGTTAGTCCTGACTGTGCAGTTGTCAAATCACTCAAAAATATATTTTTTGCTCCATCTGATGTCTTTAGTTATACAACCCTAGCATCATCTCCAGAGACCAAACAACTTGAAACTCACCATAAATAGCCACTGTTCTCATCTGTAGTCCCTACCACCCCTGAATTAGAAATTCTAGTCCAGAATTGGGCTTCTGCATTACAGAGAGTGTTTTATATAAATTGCTTGGAAAGAAAAATACCACTTCAGATAGAAAACTCATTTGTTCTTAAAATCCCTGCTGGTGCATGCTGCTCCTTAGAGAAAATTAGAAATAGCATCTCCTCCTCCCCCACATGCCTCCTTCTGAGTAAGTGCAGCTCTGCAGTTACACAGTTTTTTAAGCAGAGCACACACTAGATAACTGCTGCAATTCACTCCTGAGCAACATTATGTAGTGATCCAGCATGCTCAATTGCAATCTCCTGATTAAAAGAGGTAGGGACTATTTCTAAAAGGAAATATGTGATGAATGAATTGGAAGCTGTAATAAACCTGCATTTACAAAATACAAACTGTTTGATTTTTACATTATACTAATAGGTTTTATTTTGATTATATTAATAATGCATGCTTATTTTAGTAGATTAAAAACATAAAGAAAAAAAAAAAGAGCAATCACCTTTTTTCCCCATGAGTTGGCCATTGTTAATAGGAGGTTTGTATTTTTTTGTTTTAACTTAAAAAGAAAGACTAAACATTGTTCAAGTCACTCAACACTAGTATGTATTGTAACAATAATTTTTAATGATTTTATAATTGGAAAAAGAGATATTTTAAGTAAAACATCTTTCTAAAATTTTAATTTCTGATATTACTCATTAGAATAATGAATTATTTGCCTTTTAAGGGCATAAAATTTCCCATCCAATCTAAAGTAGAGGCTACCTCTAGAGAACAATCTTTTTTTTCTGTTAACAATACATTATTTTATTTTATTTTATTTTTTTGAATTGCAACAATTTTTATTAGCTAAACTTTCTTGTAAACTGCTAGTCATAGGATAGTCTCTCTTTAAATGTATAAAATTATCTGTGATCCAAAAGTAGGTGATCTCAGCATTGTTTCAGCAAAATTTACCTTAAAATAGAATTTTGCATTCCTTTAAAATGTTATGAATTGCATGATTCTACAGAAATTAGTTCTATTTGCAAAGATCATTCCTAGAATAAAAGGCTATTTAGTGGTCTCAGAAGCTAAGCAGGGTCAGGAATCCTTAGTACTTATTTTTTTATTTTTATTTTTTTATAGGTATATATACATATTTTTTTTAAAAAAATTTATTTTGTCGATATACATTGTGGCTGATTATTGCTCCCCATCATCAAAACCTCCCTCCCTCCTCCCTCCTCCCTCCCCCCACCAACAATGTCCTTTCTGTTTGCTTGTCGTATCAACTTCCAGTAATTGTGGTTGTTATATCTTCTTCCCACCCTGTTTTTTTTTTTTTTTTGTGTGTGTGTGTGTGTGAATTTATATGTTAATTTTTAGCTCCCACCAATAAGTGAGAACATGTGGTATTTCTCTTTCTGTGCCTGACTTGTTTCACTTAATGTAATTCTCTCAAGGTCCATCCATGTTGTTGCAAATGGCAGTATTTCATTCGTTTTTATAGCTGAGTAGTATTCCATTGTGTAGATGTACCACATTTTCCATATCCACTCATCTGATGATGGGCATTTGGGCTGGTTCCAACTCTTGGCTATTGTAAAGAGTGCTGCGATGAACATTGGGGAACAGGTATACCTTCGACTTGAGGATTTCCATTCCTCTGGGTATATTCCCAACAGTGGGATAGCTGGGTCGTATGGTAGATCTATCTGCAATAGTTTGAGGAACCTCCATACCATTTTCCATAGAGGCTGCACCATTTTGCAGTCCCACCAACAATGTATGAGAGTTCCTTTTTCTCCGCAACCTCTCCAGCATTTATCGTTCAGGGTCTTTTGGATTTTAGCCATCCTAACTGGGGTTAGATGGTATCTCAGTGTGGTTTTGATTTGCATTTCCCGGATGCTGAGTGATGTTGAGCATTTTTTCATATGTCTGTTGGCCATTTGTATATCTTCCTTAGAGAAATGCCTACTTAGCTCTTTTGCCCATTTTTCAATTGGGTTGCTTGTTTTCTTCTTGTAAAGTGGTTTGAGTTCCTTCTATATTCTGGATATTAATCCTTTGTCAGATGTATATTTTGCAAATATTTTCTCCCACTCTGTTGGTTGTCTTTTAACTCTGGTAATTGTTTCTTTTGCTGTGCAGAAGCTTTTTAGTTTGATATAATCCCATTTGTTTATTTTTCCTTTGGTTGCCCGTGCTTTTGGGGTCGTAGTCATGAAGTCTGTGTCCAGTCCTATTTCCTGAAGTGTTTCTCCTGTGTTTTCTTTAAGAAGTTTTATTGTTTCAGGGTGTATATTTAAATCCTTAATCCATTTTGAGTTGATTTTAGTATACAGTGAGAGGTATGGATCTAGTTTCATTCTCCTGCATATGGATATCCAGTTATCCCAGCACCATTTGCTGAAGAGGCAGTCCCTTCCCCAGTGAATAGGCTTGGTGCCTTTGTCAAAGATCAGATGGCAGTAAGTGTGTGGGTTGATTTCTGGATTCTCTATTCTATTCCATTGGTCAGTGTGTCTGTTTTTATACCAGTACCATACTGTTTTGGTTATTATAGCTTTGTAGTATAGCTTAAAGTCAGGTAGTGTTATGCCTCCAGCTTTATTTTTTTTGCTCAGCATTGCTTTGGCTATGTGTGGTCTTTTATTGTTCCATATAAATGTCTGAATAGTTTTTTCCATTTCTGAGAAAAATGTCTTTGGAATTTTGATGGGGATTGCATTGAATTTGTATATCACTTTGGGTAGTATGGACATTTTCACTATGTTGATTCTTCCAATCCAAGAGCATGGGATATCTTTCCATCTTCTTGTATCCTCTCTAATTTCTCTCAGCAGTGGTTTGTAGTTCTCATTATAGAGATTTTTCACCTCCTTGGTTAACTCAATTCCTAAGTATTTTATTTTTTTGGTGGCTATTGTAAATGGGCAGGCTTTCTTGATTTCTCCTTCTGCATGTTCACTATTGGAGAAAAGAAATGCTACTGATTTTTGTGTGTTGATTTTGTATCCTGCTACTGTGCTGAAATCATTTATCAATTCCAGCAGTTTTTTTGTAGAGGTTTTAGGCTGTTCGATATATAGGATCATGTCATCTGCAAACAGGGACAGTTTGACTTCATCTTTTCCAATCTGGATGCCCTTTATTTCCTTCTCTTCTCTGATTGCTCTGGCTAGTACTTCCAACACTATGTTGAATAGGAGTGGTGAGAGTGGGCATCCTTGTCTAGTTCCTGTTCTTAAAGGAAAAGCTTTCACCTTTTCCCCATTCAGGATGATATTGGCAGTGGGTTTGGCATATATGGCTTTAATTATGTTGAGATACTTTCCCTCTATACCTAACTTATAGAGGGTCTTTGTCATGAATGAGTGCTGAACTTTATCAAATGCTTTTTCAGCATCTATAGAGATGATCATATGGTCCTTGTGTTTGAGTTTATTAATATGGTGTATCACATTTATTGATTTGCGTATGTTGAACCAACCTTGCATCCCTGGGATGAATCCCACTTGATCGTGGTGAATAATTTTACATATGTGTTGCTGTATTCTGTTTGCTAGTGTTTTAGTGAGGATTTTTGCATCTATATTCATCAAGGACATCGGCCTGTAGTTTTCTTTTTTTGTTATATCTTTACCTGGTTTTGGTATCAGGATGATGTTTGCTTCATAGAATGAGTTTGGGAGATTTGCATCCATTTCAATCTTTTGGAATAGTTTGTAAAGAATCGGTGTCAATTCCTCTTTGAATTTTTGGTAAAATTCTGCTGTGAATCCTTCTGCTCCTGGGCTTTTCTTTGTTGGGAGCTTTCTGATAACAGCTTCAATCTCCTTTAGTGTTATTGGTCTGTTCAAATTTTCTACGTCTTCATGGTTTAGTTTTGGGAGCTTGTGTGTGTCCAGAAATTTATCCATTTCCTCCAGATTTTCAAATTTGTTGGCGTATAGTTGTTTATAGTAGTCTCAAATGATCCCTTGTATTTCAGATGAATCAGTTGTAATATCGCCTTTTCCATTTCTAATTTTGGTTATTTGAGTCTTCTCTCTTCTTTTTCTTGTTAGCCATGCTAATGGTTTGTCAATTTTATTTATCTTTTCAAAAAACCAACTTTTTGATTCATTGATCTTTTGAATTGTTTTTTGGTTTTCAATTTCATTCAGTTCTGCTGTGATCTTAATGATTTCTTTCCGTCTGCTAACTTTAGGTTTGGATTGTTCTTGTTTTTCTAGTTCTTTAAGGTGAAGTGTTAGGTTGTTCACTTGCCATCTTTCCATTCTTCTGAAGTGAGCGTTTAATGCAATAAATTTTCACCTCAATACTGCTTTTGCAGTATCCCACAGGTTTTGGTATGATGTATCATTGTTTTCATTAGTTTCAATAAATTTTTTGATTTCCTGCTTGATTTCTTCTTGGACCCATATGTCATTAAGTAGAATGCTGTTCAATTTCCATGTGTTTGTATAGTTTCCAGAGTTTCGTTTGTTATTAATTTCTAGTTTTAATCCATTGTGGTCTGAGAAGATACATGGGATAATTCCAATTTTTTTGAATTTATTGAGACTTGATTTGTGACCTAATATGTGATCTATCCTGGAGAATGATCCATGTGCTGCTGAGAAGAATGAATATTCTGAGGTTGTTGGGTGGAATGTTCTGTAGATATCTGCCAATTCCAATTGGTCTAGAGTCTTGTTTAGATCTTGTGTTTCTCTACTGATTCTTTGCCTAGATGATCTGCCTAATATTGACAGTGGGGTGTTCAGGTCCCCTGCTATTATGGTATTAGTGTCTATTTCCTTCTTTAGGTCTAATAGAGTTTGTGTTATAAATCTGGCTGCTCCAACATTGGGTGCGTACATATTTATGATTGTTATGTCTTCTTGATGGATCAGTCCTTTTATCATTAAGTAGTGTCCCTCATTGTCTCTTTTTATGGTTTTCAGTTTAAAGTCTATTTTGTCAGATATAAGAATAGATGCTCCAGCTCGTTTTTCTATTCTGTTTGTGTGGTAAATCTTTTTCCATCCTTTCACTCTTAGACTATGTGAATCTTTATGGGTGAGGTGGGTCTCTTGTAGGCAGCATATAGTTGGGTCCTCCTTTTTGATCCAGTCAGCCAGTCTGTGTCTTTTGATTGGGGAATTTAAGTCTTTACATTAAGAGTTGTTACTGAAAGGTGTTGATTTATTCCTAGCATTTTATTGGTTGTTTGGTTGTCTTAGGTGTCTTTTGTTCCTTGCTTTCTGATTTACTGTTTGGTATCTGTGTTTGTTGGTTCCTTAGGTTGTAGATAGCATTTTTGTTTGCTTGTTTTCTCTTCATGAATGCCATTTTTATTATACTAGTGGGTTTTGATTTTTCTTGGGTTTTTATGGCAGTGGTAGTTATTTTTCATGAACCAAACCCAGTACTCCCTTGAGGATTTCTTGTAAAGGTGGTCATGTGGTAGTGAACTCCCACAGTTTTTGTTTGTCTGAGAAACATACTATTTGCCCTTCATTTCAGAAGGATAGCCTTGCAGGGTAGAGTATTCTTGGCTGGCAATCTTTGTCTTTTAGTATTTTGAATATATCATCCCATTCCTTTCTAGCTTTTAGGGTTTGTGATGAAAAGTCTGTTTTTAGCCTGATTGGGGCTCCCTTATAGGTGATTTGACGCTTCTCTCTTGCAGCTTTTAAGATTCTCTCTTTGTCTCTGAGTTTTGCCAATTTGACTATAACATTTCTTGGAGAAGGCCTTTTTGGGTTGAATACGTTTAGAGATCATTGAGCTTCCTGGATCTGAATATCTGTGATTTTTCCTATACCTGAGTAGTTTTCTGCCACTATTTTGTTGAATATATTTTCAATGGAATCTCCATTTTCTTCCCCTTCTGGAATACCCATGACTTGGATATTTGAGCACTTAAGGTTGTCTGATATCTCTCTCAGATTTTCTTCAATGTCTTTGATTCTTTTTTCTTTCTTTTTGTCTGCTTGTGTTATTTCAAACAGCCCATCTTCAAGTTCAGAGGTTCTCTCTTCAACTTCGACAAGCCTGCTGGTTAAACTCTCCGTTGTGTTTTTTATTTTGCTGAATAAGTTCTTCAGTTTAGCAAGTTCTGCTACATTTTTTTTCAGGACATTGATTTCCTTGTACATTTCCTCTTTCAGGTCCTGTATATTTTTCCTCATTTCATCATGATGTCTAGCTGTGTTTTCTTATATCTCATTCAGTTTCCTTAGAATTATCACTCGAAATTCCTTGTCAGTCATTTCAAGGGCTTCTTGTTCTATAGGATCTAGAGTTTGAGATTTATTAACTTTTGGTGGTGTACTTTCTTGATTTTTTGTATTTCTGGTATCTTTTTTTTGATGTTTATTCATTGTGGCAGGGGGTTTCACAGTCCACTGGTTTGAGACTAATGACTAACTAAGATGTTGCTGTGGTTGCCAATTTCGTATGGCTACCTCGTGACTGCTTAGTTGGCCTCTAGTGCCTTGTGTGTGTGGTTGCCTCGGGTCTTGGGCCTCTCCGGGGAGGCACCTCTTGGCCAGCTTGGACTCTGCTGGGCTGGTGGATCACGTACCACAGGGTGTGTGATCTCTGTTGAGCTTTCACTTCCTGTGCTGGACTTCTCCCTGTTCCGTGTGCTCTGGCCCAGGCTGTTGGTTCGTGCAGTGGCGACCCCACAGGGTGTGTGGTTTCTGTCGAGTCTCTGCCTCCCTCGCCGAACGTCTCCCCACTCTGTGCGCACTGTGCCGGGCTGGGGCGTGTCTTCTGAAACCCTCATCTATCAGCTGGGCCTTCAAGACCCTGCTCGGCCCCGCCTCGCCCAGGAAGTCTACCAGTTTTCTGGTAGGCACAGACGACCGGTCGCTCTGGGTGCCTTTGTAGCACTGTGTAGATCTTTCTCGGGACTTGTTCACCTTTGTATCCCCCCGGCATGGACCGAGTCTAGCGCCTGCCTGCAGCCAGCTCTCCAGCAGGTTCAAGCTGACTTGGGAACTCTCCTACCACACTATTCCCAACCAGAAATTGGTTAGGCTTTTTTCCGAACTGGTGGCCACAGAGATGGTATCTGCCTCCCAGTAACAGGAAGTTTACCGGGGGCCGGAGTCCAGGGTGTGGTGGAGTGACAGTCGGCCTCGCCTGTACTTCCTTGCCCTCCTGACACTGGCCGGGGACACCCCATGCCACCAGCCCCGCCAGAGAACCACGGAGGGAGTGGGAGGGGAGGCCGGACTGCAGGCCCCGGGAAGCCCCGCGCCAGGGCAAGCAAGTGGGAAGGCTCAGTGAGGAGCCGAGCTAGGCCGGGGCTGCCAGCACCTGGGAAAATTGAGGCAGCCCCGGGGTGGTGAGTGACCCGGTGATGCAGGCGGAAGGTGGGTGGGCGTCAGCCCCCCGAGCAGGCCTGGGCCAGGGGTCACTCACAGGGCTGTGCCAGGTCGGGCGCTCACTCTCTGCCTCTGGTTTGTCGCCTTCCCCGTTCTTGGCCGCTGCCACCTCGGGCTGTTCAGTCGGTCCCGCGGCACGGCTCGGGCGCCCCCAGGCATCTTCTTTTATGCCGGCCTGAAACCTCGAATCCTGAATAGGGCCTCTGGCCGCCTTCAGCACGGCCCCGGCCTCCGGGATCCTGTCTGCATCCACAGCAGCCCTGGCGCCGTGTTCCCTGTTTAGAGACTTGCTTTTGCAGCTAAGACTAACAATACATTATTATGACTATTTTAATTATAACCACATTGCTACTGGAGAAAATTATATTATTCTGAATTTCAGTGTCTGATCCTGAGAATTTAGTTTTCATTTTTCATACTGCAGTTTTAATAACAGAATATATGAAGCGTTTATTTACTGTTGTAGGTAAAGGCACAGATTTGTTCATTTACTGACTCTCAAGCAACCAGATGCAGAACTGATAATAACTTGCAAATCTAAGCAAGGCTCAACTTTAAGAATACAAATACTCAAGCACAAAGCATTATTCCTGTTGCAAATATTCAAACTTAGAAAAGTATAAAAGGGGAATATTATTCTTTGTGGTAGTGCTCATTTTATTATTACTTCTGTTCCTGATGACTAATGAAAAATTTAAAAAAAGGGATGAATAAATAAAGGTGATTTTCATACCAAACTAGTATATTTCCTGTTGTTCAATAATGAAATATTTTCCCCTTGTTAGCTAAGATACTGAGATCAACTTTGTGCTCACTTATTACTGCTTTCTTAAGATACTGCAGATGATTGAAAGTAGACACTCAATAAATATTTGTATCTGACTTTTTATTGGATGCTAACTCAACTTTGCAGTGAATAAGTTTTCTTCCACACTTTCCTCCTCTGTTTTCTACAACTTTGTTGATTAAATTAAAATATGGCAGGAGCACATGGAAATTTTTGGATGTGATGGAAATGTTCCTAATCTTAATAATAATGGTCTTAATAATAGTGGTTATGCTGGCGTATACACTTGTCAAAATTCTTTGTGCTGTACCCCTTAAAAATAGGTGCTGTTTATAATAACTAAATTATATCTCAATAAAGTTGATTTAAAAAAAAGACCAGTGTACAGAGTAGATATTGACTGTAATTCCCCTTGGCATACTAAAATATCAACAATTTCTTTACATGAATGAAATATGTTATTTCAAAATGTAATACAAAGCATGCTTAAACTATGCTATCTACCCCAAGTGAATCATTGTGCAGTACATGCATGTAATGAAACAACACACTGTACCCCACAAATACATATAAATAAATGTTAAAATAAAAATAAAATAAAAAGCATGCTTAAGAGTTTTTATATTTATTTTAATGATCGTTCACCATGTTTAGTAGTGAGAACACAAAACTGAATCATATGAAACATGATATCTCGGACAGAAAATAAATTAATAATGGGACCTTGAGAAATGCTTTCTCTTTTGTAAAGCTGAACATAGTGGCTTTCTTCTTATTAAGATTGCAATAAGATTTTGTGTTTCTATAAGAATCTTGTAGTCAGTGTATAGTAGATATACATTTATACATGCATTTTTGTGCTGGTTTAACAAAAAGTTAAATGGAAAGTTCATATAATCTCATAATATTTTATATTAAATATAAAGTATATATTAAAATATAATATATATTATATATTAAAATATAATATTCAGGTTTCCATATGACATAGAATATTTTAGCAGCCATACCAGGTATGCCAATTCTCCTGGTTATGTCACCAAAATCCTGTAAGAAATATTCTTAGGGGTCTAGGACTAGATTAGGGCCTGTCGAGATCCTGGGTGTGAGGCATCAGAATTTGGCATGGGAGTTCTGGGGAACAGTTCTGGGGAACAGTCCTGGGTCATATCTCCCACAGGACCCTCAGACCAAGCCAAGAAGAATGAGGTGATTCCTTAACCATGTGTGGGTTATCCAGCCACTGGAGGAGCCTGAAGGAAGTGATAAATTTGGTCAACAGAATGCATCTCACAGTCAAATCACAGTTTTAAAAGAAGAATTAGAAATAAAATCTATGGATAAATCAAACTGGTTTCAAATGATAACTGTGATGATTCGTTTTAGGTGTCAACTTGACTATATTAAGGAATACCTAGAAACCTGGTAAAGAATTGTTTTTGGGTGTGTCTATGAGGGTGTTTCCAGAAGAGATTAGTATGTGTGCCTGAGTGGACTGGGTGGGAAAAATCTACCCTCAATATGGATGGGAAACATCCAGTCCACTGGGGGCCCAGAGAACCAAGATGGAGGAAATAGCTGATCTCTCTCTCTGTCTGCAGGAGCTGGGCCATGCTCTTTTTTCCTCTCCATGTACATCAGAGCTCGAGACTCTTCAGCCTTTGGGTTCCAGGACTTACACCAATGGCACCTGCAGCTCTCAGACCTTTGGCCTTGGACTGATAATCACACCACCGGCTTCCCTGGTTCTGAGGTTTCTGGACTTGGACTGAGCCATGCTACTGGCATCCAGTTTGCAGATGGCCTTTTGTGGGACTCCTCAGCCTTCCCAATTGTGAGCCATATAAAAATCCTCTCTCATATATTTATGCATATATCCTATTGGTTCTGTCTCTCTGGAAAACCCCAACTAATACAATAACTTAAACAACAACGGAGGCATCAGCAAAAGAACAAATTATTTAAGGAAGAAAATAAGGCCATGGAAGGTAATCTATTCACTCTGTGTATTAGTAAGAGAGGCAGGAAAAGAGGGAGAAAGAGAGAAGGGTAGTGACACAGAAGCCAAATGGCATGAGCATTCAACAACAAAGCAGAGGCTACAACATCTGATATTATAGAGATCTGGGAGGAAGAGAAATATGAGAACACATGTACAGGTTTGAGCACACACACATGAACACACACATACACACACTGAGTCTTATATATCATGTGTTTAAAAATAGCATTTGAAATATTATTGAAAAAGAAGTCAGATATAAAGGTATTTGAAGGTGAAAAAGTGGAGGCAAAGAGAGTTGACTAAATCTTTGAGAAATGTGATGGTATCATATTAGTTAGTGTCTTTGTTTCGGCTGCTTATAACAGAAATACCTGAAAATGGCTGGGAAGTCCAGGGAGCCCATCTGGTGAAGGCCGTGTTCTTGGTGGTAGCTGTACAGCAACACAGGGCATCTCATGGTGGAGTGGCAGGAGCAGAGAGAGATTAACCTGCCCACTTGCTCTCCTATAAAGCCATCAGAACCATACCTGTGATCACCATTAAACCATCAATGGATTGATCCATTCACTAGGTCATAGTCCTCACAATCTAATCACTTTCTCAAGGCCCTACCTGTCAATTACCATAATAGGATTTCCCACCTTCTTAACACTGTCACAGTGGGAGTTAACTTTCCAACATGAGCTTTAGGGGGACAAACATATCCAAACTCTATCAGCTAGAGAAGGGAACAAATCTGAGGGAGTGTTTTTAGGCTGGGAAGATAAGCAGTTTTGTGATCTGTTTGAAGAAAACAGCAGACAGGAAGATTGAGGATGAGAAATGTGTGTGAAAGTATCATTTCAGATGGTAGGAAAATAATGGAATATTTAAGAAAACAAAGAAGTTTAAGATGAATGTATTCATTATTGTGTGGCAGTTCCAGAGGGCATTATGAAAAGGAAAATTATAGGGAATGGCTTAGAAAAGTGTGGAATATGTTCGCTAAGGAGTAGAATGAAGTCACACGGAGATTTGAACTTGGGAAGAAAGGACGGTGAAAGTGATATATTTATCTTAGTATGTTTGGAAACCAGAAATAAAGGAGGCCGGAAGCTGGGAGACTGATAAGAACATGGTAAACCTGGGGCACTGCTGAGTAGACTGAATATTGTATCTAAAGGACTACGGGTCTTTAACAAGTCCCACGTTCTAAGGGGGACTGTTGGTGTGATGCTGGAGGGCTGAGTTAAGTCGCTAAATGGTGGAGCAGGCAGGCAAATAGAATAACTGCTGGAAAATCTGCATTAATATTAATAGCCAATGCTTTTTGATCATTGCTTAGTGGTAGACACAGTTCTAAGCATACTGCATGGTTTAATTTACTTACTATTCATATGAGATAGGAGCTATTAATATCTCCATTTTTTTCAGAGATACAGACTTTAAGCAACTTGGCCAAGATTTCACAGCTTATAAATAATGAAGCCAAACATGAAACCCAGACTTCTGATTGTGGAGATCATGTTTTCAATCATACCACTATTCTCCCTCCTATATTAATGAATTAAATGAGCTGCAAATAACAGTGAATTCTACTTTTTCTTAGGCAGCTCTTTAAGAAAAATTTTAGTTCTGCCGAGGCCAGATGCCTCTCAGAGGTCTGGATGAACTTGTCCATGTCCTTTGCATCATCCAGAGCAGGTCCCCATGCTTTCTTTAAGGTAATGATACTCATTCATGTTCCTTTCTGCGTCCACTTTCCCATGTTTAAATTTTCCACCTCATCTTAGCCTGGGTGGGGATTAGTCCCATTCATTTGTTTTCATAAACATCTAACTCCTTCCCAGATTGTTTCAAATTAGAAAACGTCATTGAAAGTGTTGGGGATTATTTCTGCTATCTATTGCTATATAACAAACCACATTAAGACTTAGTGGCATGAGACAACAACCATTTATTATTTCTTATGATTATGCCATTTGGGAAGTAATTGGATTTCTGTATGTGATAGGTAATAATAATTACTAATATTTCTCATTGATATGGATTGAATTGTGTCCCCCAAGTTTAGAAGCTTAATCCCCCACTGAAACTGTTGAGGGTGGGAAATCCTATTATGGTAATTGAAAGATGGGGCCTTGAAGAGATGATTAGATTGAACAATTGCTCTAGTTCATGGGCATGGTTCTGAGGGCTTTAATAGGAAAACATGTGAGAGTCTTTCTCTCTCTCTATTCCTTACTTTCTCACAATGTGATACACTGCGTCACCAGCAAAGAAGACCTTTACCAGATGTGTTTCCTAGACTTTGGACTTCTCAGCTTCCAAAACTGTAAGCTATAAGTCTTCTTTCTTTATAAATTACCCAGTTTCAGGTATTTTGTTATAAGCAACAGAAAGGACCATCATCATCATCAATATCATAATATAAACAATCCACACCCAAGTATAGGATAACCTGTACCTATACTCTTCCTGCTACCCCAGCATCCTAGAGTCAAGAACTTGACTTCAAGGAAGTCAGCAACTTCAGGAATGTTTCATTTAATGCAGCCAGCATGGTGTTATAGGGGACCATTGGATCAAATATGGAAAGACTTGGGGCTCAGCCATGGCTACACAGTTTGGTACCAGTGCTAACTTGGGTAAATCATACTCACTTAAATTCTTTGAGTATCAATTTTTTAAAATATGGTCAGTGGGGAGGATACTCATCTCACTAGCTTGCTACAGTGTGGCTGTGATATTGAGATTAATGATGTGTGCAGGTAAAGCACTAAACCAGCAATATCTAAGATGTATTGAAATCTTTCGTACTATGGTCCTGTTTGAAATGCTTGACATGTATTAAACTGTCTATGAGGTTGGTACTATTATTGTCCCCACTTTACTATGGGATCCACAAGGCACAGAGAAGATCCATAGATTGAAAATGCAGGCAGCTCATAAGTGATGGACAAAAGTGACAGATATGCTCATTCCTGATGGGGGCAGGGGTGTCTAGAAGCCCTGTGTAATCCCAGTAGATGCTACTGTGAGAGCATAGACTGACTGGATCAAATGTCTGGAGGCTGCGGTGGGGTACCTGCACCTGGCTAATGGTGGATCAGCTGAATGTAGTTCCTCCTCTCTCTGAGGCATTGGATGTGGCAGAGCAAAGCTGTTTTGCCTCAGGATTTCTCTCAAGAAGTCTCTAACCAGTCCCTCTGGGATCTCTACCTCAAGGCTAAAAATCTATTTAATCCTTCAGGAGCTCAGGGCTCTTGGCAAGGGCTGTTTAGTTCCTTTTGATTTTAGACAACCTGTCTTGGTCTTTAGTGATTTTGTTTACATTATTAGACTTTATATCAGATTGTTTCTTTCATCTCATTTTTCATTCTGTAAAACAGGAAAGAAGATAAAATGTAAGAGGGGTGACCTTGGGGATACCCTGGGTCCCAGATGCTCACCTTCCACAGCCTGGTTCAGAAGCGTCATCTGAACATTGAGTCAGTTTTTTGCCCTCTCTGCAAAGTGTCATGGTCCCTAGGACTCTGGAGAACACAGACAACTCTATGCATAAAATTAGGGCTGTAAGAAAATCAGATGGTTAAAAGGCAGAAAAAAAATAAAATTGCCCTTAAAGTGTATGCACCCAGCTCCACATGCTTGACCTGAAAGAAATATTGCTTTCTCAAAATTTGTACATTTATTTACTGTCTAACAGACACCTAGAAATTAAAGACTGTGGCTTTGACTCTTCCTAACTTTGCCAAGTGCTTATAACTTGGACTGAAAATAAAATCACAGGTGAAGGATGAGATTCTAATCATCTATTGTTATTCAGCAAACATTTCTTGAATGCCTCCTTAGGGAATCACTGTGATGCTTTAAAGGAGAGAAAGAGGTGATCTCAAATCTCAAGGAATTCCTCAAAGTGAGACTGCAAGATGAACAAGAAATTCTCAAACCCAAGGAGGCGCTCGCTCATGGGAGCCTACCTGTTTAGTGGAAAGCCAGGGAAGTTGGAGAGCTGCCAGCTGGGACCAAGTTGCCAAAGGAGTCCCAAGAAGGAGTCTCTGAATGAAGTCAAGGTGGAGAAAGAGCTGGGCCACTTTCTCGTATGCCCCGCTTAGTGAGTCAGCCATGGACTGCCAGGATACAAAAGCCAGAATTTAGCTGTGAGAGAGGTTCCTAGTAAAAAGGGAACCTCTTTTGTGACATTCCTGGTCACAAAAGTGAAAATCATAGGAGCAGAGACAAAATCAAGAGTGAATGAGTCAAGATGTGTTTTCTGGGTACTTAGGTAAAAAACAAAGCAGAATTTGATATACAGCCTTTCACTGGGCCTCTCTCTTTGGGGCTTGGAATACCTGGCCTCTTTTGTAATATATTCTAAGATGATTCCCTTATAGCCAAAGACTCCTAGTGTTATTCCTTCATAAATTTGGTTTACAGACAAATCAGTGGCCCGAACCAATCTAGAGGACTTTGAGAGCAATAGTAGAGAAACAATAATCTGGGAGTTTCAAAGAGAAGGAAGGAATATATCAACTTTTCTATCTGGTCCTGTGACCTGGGATGAATAGGAAGACTGATCTCTGTTGGACAGTATGTGCAAGAAAGTGTTTACCAAAATAAGTGGAGGAAGGATAAGGTCCAGTAGAAGGTCTTTAATTTTCAATAGAAAAAAATGATCTTAAAATTTGTATGGGACCACAAAGGACCACATATAGCTAAAGCAATCCTGAACAAAAAGAACAAAGTTGGAAGCATTATACTTCAAAATATACTGTAAAGCTAGAGTAACTAAAACAGCATGTTACCAGCATAAAAATAGACAAATAGACAGATAGAGCACATAAATAAACCCATACACTTACAGCCAACTGATTTTTGAAAAAGGGGCCAAGAATATATAGTGAGGAAAGGACAGTGTCTTCAATAAATGGTGCTGAGAAAACTGAATATCCACATGCAAAAGATTGAAACTAGACCCCTGTCTCGCACCATATACAAAAGTCAACTCAAAATGGATTTAAGACCTTAATTTAAGACTGGAAATTATGAAACTACTAGAAGAAAACACAGGGGAAATGCTACACAAAATGGGAGTGGGTAGCATTTTTTGAGTGAGAATACAAAGGCACATGCAACTACAGCAAAAATACACAAATGGGAGTACATCAAACTGAAAAGCTTCTGCACAGCAAGGGATACTGTCAACAAAGTGAACAGACAGCCTACAGAATGGGAGAAAGTGTTTGCAAATAACACATCAGACAAAGGGCTAATTAATATCCAAAATCTATAAGGAACACAAACAACTTAACACCAAAAAACAAATAATCCAATTAAAAAATGGGCAAAGGACCTGAATAGACATTTCTCAAAAGAAGACATACAAATAGCCAACAAGCAGAAGAAGAAAATGCTGAAAATCACTAATCATCAGAGAAATGGAAATTAAAACCACAATGAGATATCATCTCACCTCAGTTAGAATGGCTATTACCAACAAGACAGAAAATAACAAATGCTGGGTGGGATGCAGAGGAAAGGGAACCCTCCTACATTGTTGGTGGGAATGTAAGTTGGTACAGCTATTGTGGAACACATATGGAGGTTCCTCAGAGAACTAAAAATAGATCCACTTTATGACTCAGCTCTCTCAATACTGGGTATACCAAAGGAAATGAAATCAACATATCAAAAATACACCTGCACTCCCATGTTCATTGCAATGCTATTCACAATAGCCAAGAGATGGAATCAATGTAAATGTCCATCAATGGATGAATGAATGAAAAAATTGTGGTATATATACACAATGGAGTACTATTCAGATATAAAAAGAAATGACATCCTATCATTTGTAGAAACATGGATGGAACTGGAAACCGTCATGTTAAGTGAAGTAAGTCAGGCACAGAAAGACAAATACTGTATGATCTCACTCATATGTGTAATCCAAAAAACAGAAGTTGTTCTTATAAAAGTAGAGAGTAGAATAAGATTACCAGAGGCCAGGAGGCAAGGGGGTGGGAGCTAGAAGTGGTGGAGTAATGGGTACAAAACCACCCTAAGTGAATCATTGTGCAGTATGTACATGTATCGAAACAGCGTACTGTACCCTATAAATATAAATATAAATAAATATATAAATTGAGAAAATAAATGAATAAAAAACTTAAGGTTTCAGGATGCCCTGTGTACTTGATTGTTTCTAGCAGAGCTATTATTTTGGCTGAAATTTTAATAGTTGGAGACAGTAGCCATCGATGCTATGCCATGACCCTGTGTATAAGGACCCCTGGAATGCATATGGTCAGTTTGGGGGCTCTCACTAGCAGCCTAGAGGATCTCCCAACTGCCAGAATACCAGGAGTAGCCTGAGATTCACTAAATGTAATTTTAGGCTGAATAAAAATGGGGCAAAAGATCATGTCCACCCTTATGGTTCACTGCTCTCGATTTGGAGGGTAAAAGTGCTTTTTATAAATCAACATGCAAGAAAGGGTGATGACACCTTTTTGGTGAGTTTCTGCAACTGGATTCCCATAAAATGCAGTGGTAGTAGGATGGGCTTAAACTGGTTGTATAGATTTAGAAATGTAACTGTGCTCTTATCTTTTGAAGAGTGTCAGGTAAGATGTACCTGTGTACAGCCAAAGTTACAGTTTCATTTTCTTTCTTTTTTATTGTTACTTCTTGAGGCTGGTTTTGCAAGATTATTTTTAGAAACAGAGTGAATCTATTATAGTTCAATACAAGTAAGCTACAAAATTTGTCATTCAAACATTTTTTTTAAAGTGAAATTGAATTGGTTAGTGATGGGTGTATTTTGTTTTCCACATTAATTACCTCTTAAGATTTTATATACTCTCTGCAGCTAATTTCTAAGTATCCATCCTAGTTAGAAACACTTATTTTCAGTTGATTTTAGGAATGCAAATCATCCTTATTTTATTTGGTATACAGTGAGGTTTAGAACTTATTTACACAGATAGTTATAAATATCCATGGGTCTTACTGACTAATTGAAAACAAAGAGTTTGTTATTCCAAAAGAACATTTAGAATATGATACAGGCTTGTAAGGTGATGAGGCTGAAAAAAAAAGTTTTTCTCATGTGTGCAGCTGTGCAGCTTATAGTCAAGCTTTGAAGATTCCTTTAGGAAAGAGACACAAAAGTTTGAGACCAGATAAAAGCACACATTTCTCTACCTGAATTTGTGTTATATGAGAAGGAGCGAAGTCAAGTTGGCGGTACAGTTTTACCTCATCTTATTTCTTCCTTAAGGTACAATGGATCTTTAAGTTGTTTGGAGTCATTTAAAGCTTGGGTCTTTCTATATGTAATACATTTCTGTAGAAATTTAAAAAGAACAACATGAATCCTGTTATTGCCCAGCTGTCTCTCTTCTATGCTTGGTTATCTGTAAACATTAGAAAGAATTGCTTTTCAGAAAGTTGTTTGATTGGCTGACCCCAGTTTGAATAACGTGGGACAATCAATTTCACAGAAAAAAAGGTAGCTGTATCTTCAATGTAGAAGCAACCCCACTCTTAAAACCCATTTTTTAAAAATGTTCAAATAATCACAGTTAAATTCCTTTCAGAACTCTGATTTGATGGTAATTTCTGTGTGTGTTTTGACTGTCTAGCTGATTGATTGATGGGCCTTTCCACACTGGGCTGAATTTGATTGTGAAGGTGTCTGCAATAAAAGGACCATGCTGTGTGGTCTGTGAATGGATTCAGCTGTTAGTCTTTTATACGTAATTTATAAGACTACAGATCAGTAGGCATTGGGACTTCAAGGCTGTGCTTCAGCTTCCTCATTCTTTTGATAATCTATTTTACATATCAAATATATAAAATATACAGTATATCAAATTGGCATATAAGGTTTAGGTTTCTGGAAAACACAGTAATGTTATAAAAGACATGACATAACATTCATCTATAGTATCAGTAATTTATTAATGAAGAATTAATATTCAATGGCTTAACTATTTCTGTAACTATATACGGCCATATCACTTAACGATGGGGATGCGTTCTGAGAAATGCGACATTAGGTGACTCTGTTGTTGTGTGAACATCACAGAGTACTTACACAAAGCCTACTACACAGTTAGGCTGCTATATGGGAGAGTCTATTGCTCCTAGGCTATAAACACGTACATGTTACTATACCGAATACTGTAGGCAACTGTAATGCGATGGTATTTGTATATCTAAACATAGGAAAGGTACAGTAAAAATATGGTATAAAAGATAAAAATTGGTACACCAGTACTTGAGCTTGCAGAACTGGAAGTTGTTGTGGGTGAGTCAGTGAGTGGTGAGTGAATGTGAAGGCTTAGGACATTACTGTACATCTCTGTGGACTTTATAAACACTGTGCACTTAATCTACACTAAATTTACCAAAAAAAAAAAAAGTAATTGTGCTACAATATTACAATGGCTGTGATGTCACTAGGCAATAGAAATTTTTCGGCTCTGTTATTATGTTTTGGGACCACCATCATATATACAGTCTGTCATGGATCAAAATGTTGATATGTGGCACATGACTGTGATAACAATCTTTCTCCAATTCTGGCTTGTCCAAAAACCATTCAGGAGAAGTGGAGGAACATACTCTCTATTTGTGACCATTATATGTTCAGGAAAGTTACTTTAAATTTCCCAACCAAACTTCCCCTAGACTCTGAAACTAGGCTCCTGAGTTTGAATTCTGACTCCATATTTTATCACTGTAGGACCCTGAGCAAGTTTACATAACGTGCCTGGTGCCGCATTTCTTCTTCTCTATAATATAATCGTATTACCTCTTATAGATATTATGATGATTACATAAGTTATCAGATACCTAACGTATCATATGTTTATGTTATTACCTTTTATTGTTCTTGATAACCCTAGCCTCGTGGTTCACATACATGAATTTCTAGGCAAGTGGGGGTGCTGGCAATATATTAGAACTCCAGGAGGCCCATTCTTCTTTCTAAATATTACTATAATGGCCATGGTAATTAGATTATACAGACTGTGGTATTTCACCAATTTCCACTAAGTAGACAGTTACTGAGTATCTACCAAATGTCACACTTCGTGTTACCATTTAATGAAACAAAGATAAATAAGATGAAATCTCCTTCTTAAATTTCAGTTTAATAGGGAGGTTCTCAAGCATTTGAGCCTCTGTGACCTGCCTTAAGCCTGGAGGTATACATGGAGGACTGAGTAACTGAACCAGTGTAGGGCACAGTCAAAATAATCAAGGAGGCTTGATATTGAAATAATGAAAGGCGGTCACATCTTTAAAAAAACCCTTGGAGTATCGTTAAAGACAGAAATTGCATAACTGAATTTTAGAGATATTTAGGGAGGAAATAGTAGCTGCAGTACCTCCTGCCCCCAATACCCTGCCAGACTGGGGCCAGGGGGTGATCTCCTGGAGGGTCATAGACTTGCCCTACCTTTACCCAAGAGATTGTTTGTAAATAACATGAATTTACAAATTGGCTTAAAGCTGAGAGTACCTATCTCCATCAAGGAATGAGATGTTGTAGAATAAATTGTCTTGATAGAATTATAGAAAATTGAAATCAGAGCGAGACATTCCTAGTTTAAAGATTAATTAACCAATAACATTGGTTTATTTATTTTATTTTATTGCATGATTAGTTGCTGGATTGTAGAATTGCAGTAAAACCAATTTAAATATTTTTTAAAAAAGATTAATTATAATACACCCTGATTTTGAAATTGATCCTCCTAGTTTTATAAATTTCACTTACATGGGGGTGTTTGAAGAAGAAAACCAAATAAGGCAATAAGAAAGACTAATAGTTACAATAAAAACGACAAAGACTTAATCAGTTAGAAAGACACTTGACAAATGTTTATGTTAGATCTGACTTTTTCCATTGCCTTTGTTGGTTAAAATAAACTGGATCAGTAATGAGAGGTGCTGTGACTTAGGGAGAAAGTAGCTTTGAAGCCAGACAGACACAGATGAAAGTGAAGGGTAATGAGGTGAGGGGATGTTGAATCCTAACTTGTCATTCTAGATATGTAACCTTGGGTAAGATATTAAATTTTTTATTCCGTTAGGGCCCCATATCCATAAGCCAAAAGCTAGTTTGAAGGTTCGTACTAATGTGTGTAGAACTCTCAGCAAGGTGCCGTGTGCATGGCATTTCAAGTATTTCAATAGAATCTTGAGAATGAACAGTTGTTTCTATTTACTTAAACCAATGAGATAAATGTATTTAATAGTGGACTAGGGAGACTCTGCTCCAAACACATCTTCTTTGGGAAGTATTGCACGACCTTCTGTTCTGAGTTGGGTGACCCTGTTTGCTTGCATGCTTTCTCCACTGGAAGGTAAATTCTTTCAGGGCAGGAACTGAGCCTTTGCCCCTAACTACTCAAGGCCTAGTACAGAGTCTGCCTCTTAGAAATCTTTCAATCAATATCAGATGCTCAGTTCCACTGTATTTACCAACTTTGGTAGTCATAGAAAGTTCTAGAAAATACTAAATGCATTTCTGTATTGAACAGAGGCTTTTCAATCAATGTAATTCCTTTTCCATGATGGGCAGAAATAATAGATGAAATTTTATCTTGATTTAATTAAGGTTTTTCTATTTTACTTACTAACAGTATACCTTTGATTTTTCTGGAAAATAACTTGCTTAATGGTTATTTTGCAAAGGAGTATTTTTAACTAGTCTAATGTTTTTCTGGTACAATCCTATGATTGATAAATACTGACTGAGTGAAATACATTGAGGAGAAGGGTTTCTTTCAGGCATTAATTTTAGTACAGTAGACTGTTAAATATTTCATAGTTCATTTTCCTATCTATAGTAAAGCAACTATGAAAGCCGGCTATCTTTCCTCTTTTAAATATTTATAAATTATAGAGACTATTTAATGCAGTCATAGTGCAATTAACATGGCAAGACATTCAAAAGTTATGATTAGTAATTTAAATAATTTGAAAATTGAATAAATTTCCAGAACTAAATGGGACAAAGCCCAACAAACTGATGTGTTCTTCTTCATAAACATCAATCAAAATTATAATAATTTTTTTTTACTGAGCTACAAAATACAGAGTTGCTCAATTTTCCACTTTCATGGCGTCACAGATCAATTTTTTACTGCTCTCCAGCTCCTTACACAATAGCAGAAGTTTTACCAGCGGTCCTTAGGACTGATAGTGTCCTACACTGAAGCTATTGAATGCTAGAGGCTGTAAGTAGAGGAGGCTTTGTGCAGGGGCTTCCAAATTTCATGACTTTCTTCAGCTGTTTCTTTATTCTTCAGATTCTTGGTAAAGTACCAATAAAAATGTGCTGGATGTATAATAGATATATATGTAGGATAGTGCAATTGCACAGAAAATTGAGTCACTTTGCTGTGCAAAATGAGGTTTGATTATTGAGTAAAACCTAGACATGCTTTATTTATTGATTTTTGGTTTCTATAAAGATATTAAAAAAACAAATTTCCAAACTTTCTGAACTCATGTTTTGTGCTCGCTAAAATATAAAAATTTAAAAAAGTTGTAGTCTTGTTTGTTAGGGATAAGAAAAACATCACCAGGAAGAAAAAATAATAATTAATGAGAAGATAATATTTTAAAGTTTCAGAACTATTGCATTTCCTATTTTCCAAGCAGTATTTGACACTTCTCTTTGAAATACTTTCTTCTGGACTCTCTTGCACCCCTTCCACCTCACTGGCCACTTAGGTTTGCTGTTGACAGCTGGAACTCTCGATGTTGGGGCGTCTTTTGGGCTCAGTGCTCTGCCGTCTTCTCTCCTCTATCCACACAGCACATTTTGAAGTGATCCCATCCAGCACTCTGGCTTTCATTCTATCCACAGAGTGATGATTCCCAAATACATGTTTCTATCCCTGACTCTTTCATTGAGTTTCAGACTCTTATGTTCTTTAGGCTGATTGGCATTAACTGTTGAAAGTTGAATAGGCCTGACAAATTTATTATGTCTAGAACAGAGGTCTTGATTCCTCCTTCAAACAAGCAACTCTGCAGTCCTCTCCATCTTGATAAAAAATTCCCCCAAATTGTCCCAGTGATGAGTCCAGAAACTTGTGATTTCTCCCTGCTTTCTCTGTTTCTCTGATGTCTGACTTCTAGTACAGCAACAATTGTTATATATTCTAAATGGATGCTTCTCCCCAATTCCTCTGCTACTGCCCTTCTTTAGGACATCATCAAATCTTGCCTTGTTAGAGCAATACCCCCAGATTGCTGTCTTCGCTCTCATTCTTACACTTCCCTCAGCATTCCAGTCCCCCACAAATCATCTAAGATGACCTTTTTAAAATTTACATCACATCCCCTATTCAAAACCTTCCAAATGCTCTTTTTTCAATCACAGTCAAATACAAATCCATTTACGGCAGCCTGCAAGGCCCTGCATGAGCCACTCTGTACTTACCCCACTCACTTCATCTTCTCCTATCCCTTTCTTCCCTCTTGATTCATTCACTTTCATTCACACTGGTTTTCTTCATCAGGGGATGAGAAACTTTCCCTGTAAGGAACAGATTGTAAATATGTTAGGCTTTTTAGGCCATATGGTCTTTGCCATGACTGCTTCATTCTGTCATTGTTGCAAGACAGCAGCTACAGACAATATGTAGACAAATGATTGTGGCTATGTTCTTTTTTTTTTTTTTTTTTTAAATTTTATTTTGTCGATATACATTGTAGCTGATTATTGCTCCCCATCACCAAAACCTCCCTCCATTCTCCCTCCCCCCCTCCCCCCCAACAATGTCCTTTCTGTTTGTTTGTTGTATCAACTTCAAATAATTGTGGTTGTTATATCTTCTCCCCCCCCCAGTTTGTGTGTGTGTGTGTGTATGTGTGTGTGTGAATTTATATATTAATTTTTAGCTCCCTCCAATAAGTGAGAACATGTGGTATTTCTCTTTCTGTGCCTGACTTGTTTCACTTAATATAATTCTCTCAAGGTCCATCCATGTTGTTGCAAATGGCAGTATTTCATTCGTTTTTATAGCTGAGTAGTATTCCATTGTGTAGATGTACCACATTTTCCATATCCACTCATCCGATGATGGGCATTTGGGCTGGTTCCAACTCTTGGCTATTGTAGAGAGTGCTGCGATAAACATTGGGAAACAGGTATACCTTCGACTTGATGATTTCCATTCCTCTGGGTATATACCCAACAGTGGGATAGCTGGGTCGTATGGTAGATCTATCTGCAATTGTTTGAGGAACCTCCATACCATTTTCCATAGAGGCTGCACCATTTTGCAGTCCCACCAACAATGTATGAGAGTTCCTTTTTCTCCGCAGCCTCGCCAGCATTTATCGTTCATAGTCTTTTGGATTTTAGCCATCCTAACTGGGGTTAGATGGTATCTCAATGTGGTTTTGATTTGCATTTCCTGGATGCTGAGTGATGTTGAGCATTTTTTCATATGTCTGTTGGCCATTTGTATATCTTCCTTAGAGAAATGCCTACTTAGCTCTTTTGCCCATTTTTTAATCGGGTTGCTTGTTTTCTTCTTGTACAGTTGTTTGAGTTCCTTATATATTCTGGATATTAATCCTTTGTCAGATATATATTTTGCAAATATTTTCTCCCACTCTGTTGGTTGTCTTTTAACTCTTTTAATTGTTTCTTTTGCTGTGCAGAAGCTTTTTAGTTTGATATAATCCCATTTGTTTATTTTTCCTTTGGTTGCCCGTGCTTTGGGGGTCATATTCATGAAGTCTGTGCCCAGTCCTATTTCCTGAAGTGTTTCTCCTATGTTTTCTTTAAGAAGTTTTATTGTCTCAGGGTGTATATTTAAATCCTTAATCCATTTTGAGTTGATTTTAGTATACGGTGAGAGGTATGGATCTAGTTTCATTCTCCTGCATATGGATATCCAGTTATCCCAGCAGCACTTGCTGAAGAGGCAGTCCCTTCCCCAGTGAATAGGCTTGGTGCCTTTGTCAAAGATCAGATGGCAGTAAGTGTGTGGGTTGATTTCTGGATTCTCTATTCTATTCCATTGGTCAGTGTGTCTGTTTTTATGCCAGTACCATACTGTTTTGGTTATTATAGCTTTGTAGTATAGCTTAAAGTCAGGTAGTGTTATGCCTCCAGCTTTATTTTCTTTGCTCAGCATTGCTTTGGCTATGCGTGGTCTTTTATTGTTCCATATAAATGTCTGAATAGTTTTTCCCATTTCTGAGAAAAATGTCTTTGGAATTTTGATGGGGATTGCATTGAATTTGTATATCACTTTGGGTAGTATGGACATTTTCACTATGTTGATTCTTCCAATCCAAGAGCATGGAATATCTTTCCATCTTCTTGTATCCTCTCTAATTTCTCTCAGGAGTGGTTTGTAGTTCTCATTATAGAGATTTTTCACCTCCTTGGTTAACTCAATTCCTAAGTATTTTATTTTTTTGGTGGCTATTGTAAATGGGCAGGCTTTCTTGATTTCTCCTTCTGCATGTTCACTATTGGAGAAAAGAAATGCTACTGATTTTTGTGTGTTGATTTTGTATCCTGCTACTGTGCTGAAATCATTTATCAATTCCAACAGTTTTTTTGTAGAGGTTTTAGGCTGTTCGATATATAGGATCATGTCATCTGCAAACAGGGACAGTTTGACTTCATCTTTTCCAATCTGGATGCCCTTTATTTCCTTCTCTTCTCTGATTGCTCTGGCTAGTACTTCCAACACTATGTTGAATAGGAGTGGTGAGAGTGGGCATCCTTGTCTAGTGCCTGTTCTTAAAGGAAAAGCTTTCAGCTTTTCCCCATTCAGGATGATATTGGCAGTGGGTTTGTCATATATGGCTTTAATTATGTTGAGATACTTTCCCTCTATACCTAACTTATAGAGGGTCTTTGTCATGAATGAGTGCTGAACTTTATCAAATGCTTTTTCAGCATCTATAGAGATGATCATATGGTCCTTGTGTTTGAGTTTATTAATATGGTGTATCACATTTATTGATTTGCGTATGTTGAACCAACCTTGCATCCCTGGGATGAATCCCACTTGATCGTGATGAATAATTTTACATATGTGTTGCTGTATTCTGTTTGCTAGTATTTTAGTGAGGATTTTTGCATCTATATTCATCAAGGATATCGGCCTGTAGTTTTCTTTTTTAGTTATATCTTTACCTGGTTTTGGTATCAGGATGATGTTTACTTCATAGAATGAGTTTGGGAGATTTGCGTCCGTTTCAATCTTTTGGAATAGTTTGTAAAGAATCGGTGTCAATTCCTCTTTGAATGTTTGGTAAAATTCTGCTGTGAATCCATCTGGTCCTGGGCTTTTCTTTGTTGGGAGCCTTCTGATACCAGCTTCAATCTCCTTTATTGTTATTGGTCTGTTCAAATTTTCTACGTCTTCACGGTTCAGTTTTGGGAGCTTGTGTGTGTCCATAAATTTATCCATTTCCTCCAGATTTTCAAATTTGTTGGCGTATAGTTGTTTATAGTAGTCTCGAATGATTCCTTGTATTTCAGATGAATCAGTTGTAATATCGCCTTTTTCATTTCTAATTTTTGTTATTTGAGTCTTCTCTCTTCTTTTTTTTGTTAGCCATGCTAATGGTTTGTCAATTTTATTTATCTTTTCAAAAAACCAACTTTTTGATTCGTTGATCTTTTGAATTGTTTTTTGGTTTTCAATTTCATTCAGTTCTGCTCTGATCTTAATGATTTCTTTCCGTCTGCTAACTTTAGGATTGGATTGTTCTTGTTTTTCTAGTTCTTTAAGGTGAAGTGTTAGGTTGTTCACTTGCCATCTTTCCATTCTTCTGAAGTGAGCATTTAATGCAATAAATTTTCCCCTCAATACTGCTTTTGCAGTATCCCACAGGTTTTGGTATGATGTATCATTGTTTTCATTAGTTTCAATAAACTTTTTGATTTCCTGCTTGATTTCTTCTTGGACCCATATGTCATTAAGTAGAATGCTGTTTAATTTCCATGTGTTTGTATAGTTTCCAGAGTTTCATTTGTTATTAATTTCTAGTTTTAATCCATTGTGGTCTGAGAAGATACATGGGATAATTCCAATTTTTTTGAATTTATTGAGACTTGATTTGTGACCTAATATGTGATCTATCCTGGAGAATGATCCATGTGCTGCTGAGAAGAATGAATATTCTGAGGTTGTTGGGTGGAATGTTCTGTAGATATCTGCCAATTCCAATTGGTCTAGAGTCTTGTTTAGATCTTGTGTTTCTCTACTGATTCTTTGCCTAGATGATCTGCCTAATATTGACAGTGGGGTGTTCAGGTCCCCTGCTATTATGGTATTAGTGTCTATTTCCTTCTTTAGGTCTAATAGAGTTTGTTTTATAAATCTGGCTGCTCCAACATTGGGTGCATACATATTTATGATTGTTATGTCTTCTTGATGGATCAGTCCTTTTATCATTAAGTAGTGTCCCTCATTGTCTCTTTTTATGGTTTTTAGTTTAAAGTCTATTTTGTCAGATATAAGAATAGCCACTCCAGCTCGTTTTTCTTTTCTGTTTGCATGGTAAATCTTTTTCCATCCTTTCACTCTTAGTCTGTGTGAATCTTTATGGGTGAGGTGGGTCTCTTGTAGGCAGCATATAGTTGGGTCCTGCTTTTTGATCCAGTCAGCCAGTCTGTGTCTTTTAATTGGGGAATTTAAGCCTTTAACATTAAGATTTGTTATTGAAAGGTGTTGATTTATTCCTAGCATTTTATTGGTTGTTTGGTTGTCTTAGGTGTCTTTTGTTCCTTGCTTTCTGATTTACTGTTTGGTTTCTTTGTTTGTTGGTTCCTTAGGTTGTAGATAGTGTTTTTGTTAGCTTGTTTTCTCTTCATGAATGCCATTTTTATTGTACTAGCGGGTTTAGATTTTTCTTAGGTTTTTATGGCAGTGGTAGTTATTTTTCAGGAACCAAACCCAGTACTCCCTTGAGGATTTCTTGTAAGGGTGGTCTTGTGGTAGTGAACTCCCGCAGTTTTTGTTTGTCTGAGAAATATACTATTTGCCCCTCATTTCGGAAGGATAGCCTTGCAGGGTAGAGTATTCTTGGCTGGCAATCTTTGCCTTTTAGTATTTTGAAAATATCATCCCATTCCTTTCTAGCTTTTAGGGTTTGTGATGAAAAGTCTGATGTTAACCTGATTGGGGCTCCCTTATAGGTGATTTGACGCTTCTCTCTTGCAGCTTTTAAGATTCTCTCTTTGTCTCTGAGTTTTGCCAATTTGACTATGACATGTCTTGGAGAAGGCCTTTTTGGGTTGAATACGTTTGGAGATCGTTGAGCTTCCTGGATCTGAAGATCTGTGATTTTTCCTATACCTGGGAAGTTTTCTGCCACTATTTTGTTGAATATGTTTTCAATGGAATCTCCATTTTCCTCCCCTTCTGGAATACCCATGACTCGGATATTTGAGCGCTTGAGGTTGTCTGATATCTCTCTCAGATTTTCTTCCATGACCTTGATTCTTTTTTCTTTCTTTTTGTCTGCTTGTGTTATTTCAAACAGCCCATCTTCAAGTTCAGAGGTTCTCTCTTCAACTTCGACAAGCCTGCTGGTTAAACTCTCCGTTGTGTTTTTTATTTCGCTGAATAACTTCTTCAGTTCAGCAAGTTCTGCTACATTTTTTTTCAGGACATTGATTTCCTTGTATATTTCCTCTTTCAGATCCTGTATACTTTTCCTCATTTCATCATGATGTCTAGCTGAGTTTTCTTGTATCTCATTCAGTTTCCTTAGAATTATCACTCGAAATTCCTTGTCAGTTATTTCAAGGGCTTCTTGTTCTATAGGATCTAGAGTATGAGATTTATTAACTTTTGGTGGTGTACTTTCTTGACTTTTTGTATTTCTGGTGTCTTTTTTTTGGTGTTTATTCATTGTGGCAGGGGGTTTCACAGTCCACTGCTTTGAGACTAATGACTAACTAGGATGTTGCTGTGGTTGCCAATTTGGTATGGCTCCCGCCGTGACTGCTCAGTTGGCCTCTAGTGTCTTGTGTGTGTGGTTGCCTCGGGTCCTGGGCTTCTCCGGGGATCCACCTTTCTGGTCAGCTTGTACTCTGCTGGGCTGGTGGATCACGTACCACAGGGTGTGTGATCTCTGTTGAGCTTTCACTTTCTGTACAGGACTTCTCCCCGTTCCGTGTGCTCTGGCCCAGGCTGTTAGATCGTGCAGTGGCGACCCCACCGGGTGTGTGGTTTCTGTCGAGTCTCCGCCTCCCTGGCCGCACGTCTCCCCCCTCTGTGCACACTGTGCTGGGCTGGGGTGTGTCTTCTGCACCCCTCGTCTATCAGCTGGGCCTTCAAGACCCTGCTCAGCACCGCCTTGCCCAGGAAGTCTACCAGGTTTCTGCTAGGCACAGACGACCAGTCTCTCTGGGTGCCTTTGTAGCACTGTGTAGATCTTTCTCGGGTCTTGTTCACCTTTGTATCCCCCCAGTATAAACCGAGTCTAGTGCCCGCCTGCAGCCTGCTCTCCGGCAGGTTCAAGCGGACCTGGGAACTCTCCTACCACACTATTCCCAACCAGAAATTCGTTAGGCTTTTTTCCAAACTGGTGGTCGCAGAGATGGTATCTGCCTCCCAGTAACAGGAAGTTTACCGGGGCGGAGTCCAGGTTGAGGTGGAGTGACAGTCGGCCCGCCCGTACTTCCTAGCCCTCCCAACACTGGTCGGGATGCCCCACACCCCCAGCCCCGCCAGAGAACCGCGGAGGGAGTGGGAGAGGAGGCCGGCCCGCAGGGTCCGGAAAGCCCCGCGCCAGGCCAAGCAAATGGGCTCAGTGATGGCCGAGCAGGGCGGAGCTGCCCACACCTGGGAAAATGGAGGCAGCACCGGGGCAGTGAGTGGCCTGGTGGTGCAGGCGGGAGCCGCGTGGGCATCCACCCCCCGAACAGAGCTGTGCCAGGGATCACTCACAGTGCTGTGCCAGGTCGGGGGCTCGCTCTGTTTCTGGTTTGTTGCCTTCCGTGTTCTCGGCGCTGCCGCCTCGGGCTGTTCAGTCACGGCGCCGCTCGGGCGCTCCCAGGAATCTTCTTTAATGCCGGCCTGAAACCTCGAATCCTGAATAGGGCAGCTGGCCGCCTTCAGAGCGGCCCCAGCGTCCGGGATCCTGGCTGCATCCACAGCAGCCCTGGCGCCGTGTTCCCTGTTTCAAGACTCGCTTTTGCAGCTAAGAATCAGTTCTTTTCCTGCTCCACACTTCAAAGCTGTTGCCTGTAAATGAGGCAGCCTCTCCTGCCGGGGGCAAAGTGGCGTTGAGCCCCCACGACAGGCCAGCAGCAGAAGTCCTCCCTTAAGAGATGGCCAGAGGAAGGTCCACAAGTTTCCCGGCTGCCTGAGGCCCAGTGGCCACCTTTTCCACCTCAGCTACTCCGCGCCAGCCGCCGCAGCCGCCGCCATCTTGAAACTCGTGGCTATGTTCTAATACAACTTTATGGCCATTGAAATTGAACTTCATATGATTTTCATATGTCACAAAAATATCATATGTTTTATATATATTTTTTCAACTATTTACAATGTACAAACCATTTTTAACTCACAGGCTCTACAAAAACAGGCAGTGGTCCAGATTAGGCCCACAGAATGTAGTTTGCCAACCCATGTTCTTGATGGTCCTCAGTCTTTTTCATCTTCTGGGCTTCTAGGTGCTTTTCACAGATTTTTTTGTGTAGATTGCTCCTTAACACATCATCTGTGTCTCTGCTCCATGTCATTTCCTCTGAAAGAACTTTCCTGAAAACCATTCCTTTCCCTCTCTATGAACTTGCCTTATTATATGTACTTTGCAGAATTTATCACCTTTTGAACCAAATTATTTACTGGTTTACTCACTTAATGGTCTGTTTTTTCATGAAAATGTCGGCTCTATATGGGCATGGACCTTATCTTCTCCTTACTTTTTCCCATGCTCCTATTATGATGTCTTGTACCTAGTTAGTGCTCAATTGATATTTGCTGAGTAGATGTCTTTATAAGCAGAACCATTGCTCTGGTAAAAGCTTTATGGTAAATAGGCACAAGTTTTAATTCTGCTATTTGCTGGTTTGATGAATGTGTCCAGGTTATCTAAGTTTTGTAAGCATGAGTTTTTTCATCTATTATACATGTTTAAAAATAATAATAATATAGAGATTGGTTGAAAGGACAAAACAGAAGACATGCTGTAAGGATCTTAGACCAGTGTTATTAAACTAGTTGTAAAATTTACATGAATGTGAATTATTGTTTTCTTCATTGTACTCCAAACTTTGTGGGCAGAGATCATATTTTTCTTGTGTAGTACTATATTCTTGGTTCCTAGCGCTTGGGAAAGTCAATAAATATTTTTGACTTAATGAGTGAACGAATGAATGATACAAAAAAACCACTGCAAGTGTGATAGGCCTTTTGACATTCTGTGATAGTATTAATCAAAGTAAATATGTCACATTTTGTCAGAGAGTCATAGGAATTTGATTGCTATATATCACTGTATTTTAAATATTGGCTTTTTGATGGCCAACAATTACTTGATCTCTGAAGGCTGTGTGAAATCTGAGATCTGGGAACTTCAGTAGCTGGTGAGACAGATCTTATCAAATTTATCTTAGTAAACCCAAACAGTTGGCTCTATAGTAAATTAAGAGAATCAGAGGATTTATTCACATATCTGCAAAAAATGAGACAGTGTGGCATACCTAAAACATATGATCTTTCCGGGTTCTTAAAGGAGACTTAGATGTAGTCTGTGAAGGAGCTGCAAAGCTCTCTCCAAAAAAGCAACAATTGGCAGAGCCTCAGCCTGTGGAAGTGACTCTCTAAAGAGAATTTGCTACGGTTTGAATGTTTCCTCCAAAAAGCATGTGCTGGAAACTTCATCCCTAAAGCAACAGTACTAAGAGGTGGAACCTTTAGGAGGTGATTTAAGAGGTGAGTAGGCCATGAGAGCTCTGCCCTTATGAATAGATTAATGCCATTATTGTGGGAGTGGGTTCCTAATAAAAGGAGGATGTACTGGCTAACTCTGTCAACTTGTTTAGATTAAGGAAGACATAGAAACTTGGTAAAGCAATCTGTTGGGGGTGTGTTTAAGAGGGTGTTTTCAGAAGAGATTAGCATACGGGCTTGAGAGGAAAAGGTGGGAAAGACCCATCCCCCATATGGGTGGGCACCATCCAGTCCTCTGGGTGCCCGGAGAGAACAAAAAAAATGAAGGAAAAAGCTAATCTCTCTCTTTCTCTCTGCTGGAGCTTGGACATAGTCTGCTCTCCTGTCTGTAGACATCAGAACTTGAGACTCTTCAACTTTCAGGGCTAAAGGGAGTCACTTAAATGGCACCATTAGCTTTCCTGGTTCTGAGGCTTTCAGACTTGGACTGAGCCATGTTACCCGCATCCAGTTTGCAGATGGCCTATTGTGGGACTCCTCTGCTTTCACAATCACATGAGCCAATTCCCCTAATAAATCCCTGCTCATACTCTCATATATTTATTGAATTAAATGTATTTGTTTTCCTGCACTCACTTTTTTAGTAGATGTATGGTACTCTAGTGAACACTCCTGCAGAAAGAAGAAGACAATTTTGAAACATGCTGTACCTAAAAAAAAACCTACTACAGTAACAACAGAAACAAAAGGCTGTTACACATTATCCAGTAGCTGGATAGTTGGTACTTCAGTGTACTCAAACATTTCCTTTTGAGCTGAGTATGTTAAGAGTTATATTATCTGAAGTTCAATGTGGTCTGCAGAATAATCTATTTCACTAAAAAGGATTTGGTGAAAATATATGTTTTTGAAGAAACTTTAAATTAGAGTAAATTTATGTGTAGATTTAAATTTGCTATCTTTGCTTGAAACATGGGCAAATTATTCTAATCACAATTTGAAGTGAAACAATATAATTCATAGCAGATATTTTCTTGAAATCATGAGAAATAAATATAATATATCTGTATATACAAATAAATCGTATATATTTTTTCATGTATTTATATATGTACACATAAATGTATATGTATCTATGTACATACAAGTGTGTATATATGTGTATATATGTGTGTGTGTGGATAGATAAGGATGCCTTTCACTTTAAATAAGATTAAAAAGTCTAAAACAGCTTAACTGAAATTTCTTATCTTACATAGAACAAGAAGACTAATTGCAGATCTGGTAAGTTCAACTGCTTAGCAATGTTACCAAGGGCTTGGCTGTCCTCAGAACATTGGCTTTAACCTCAGGCTTGTTTTCACATGGTTGTAATTTCATTGTCAGAGCTCCAGACTTAACTGCCTCACAGAGTCTTATTAGAGGCAGAAAAGGAATTTTCAAAAATCTTTTTTTATTTTTTTTTAAAGGACTCCTGGTATGACTTCTTTTAATAGAAAAATAACATATAGTTTTAGATAGATTATTCTCAGGAGCAATAGCATTGTTGGAATTGTCAACATTAGCTTCATCAGGGCTGAGGATAGGGTAACCTCCTTTGGCATGACTAAGTGAGGATAGAAGATGGGCATTTGATCTGCAGTGCACCTCTGCCAGCCAGGAAGATACGAGGGGAAAGCCTTTTGAAGACAGCATATCATGCCTGCTGCAAAGATCAACTTTCTGTTACCTACATGTACTGAATTTTTTAGTTCTTTTAAATATGCTTTAAATTCTTTTAATCAATATTAAGGAAACAAGGAATAGAGACTATTGATGTAAAATTGCATAGTTTCTATCCTAATCCTGAAAGAATTAAAATATAAGCATTTTAAAGCAAATGAAAACCACAGCAGATTTTAAATTGTTAAAAATGCAGATTTTTAAGTGGATTTATTCTTTACAGTGCGAGAAAAGGTGTTATTTCCTTGCTACATGATGAGAAGAGGGAGGAGAGAAAGAGTGATCCAGAAATGACTTTCAAATTTTAGCTTTGTCGGTCTATTAAGCATTGAACATTTTCAGAATATTTAATGAACCATATTAAAATGCAATATTACGTGGTATATGTATACATATATATGTATACATATGTATTATGATGATTGTCCTCTCAATTAGCAAGTCATATTGAAAGTTTTAAACACATTATTAGCATCTTATCGATGACTGAGAGAGAAAATTTGTAAACTAAAAAAAAAAAAAAATACGTCTTCACTGTGTTTTGTGTTTTTTCCAATTCATTAAAGATAAGTTCCTCTCTCGAGCGATGTAATACCCCTTGAGACTGAATAGCAGTTAACAACCTGCCTTCCTGGAAGCACACTTCTTTATAGTTGCATTGATATATGAGAACAAGTTTTGGTATCAATGTCTTTTTCCCAAGTTGCTGCTGTTCTCATACTCTTGATTTCAATCATGTGCCTTGCCAGAGTCAGGGGATCATGAGCCATGGAAAGAGTCAGGAAAAAAGGGATTAGTAAACAGAAGCTAAACTGCCAAGCAGGATCACAGAATAGAACAGGGAATTAAAAACAGCAACAACAAAAATACAAAGCACAGAAGGGAATTCAGTCATACGAGTCCAGTATAAAGCAGAGGCAATTACTTATCTCTAACTGGTGATGTTTTCTGAACTTCCAGACACTTTCAATGGGAGTTCAAAGCAAGTCATTTGTTGACTTTGAGACTATCTCACAGAAAAGAAAAAAAGAAAAAAGGACAACATGGTAGGAAAAAACCTCAAAAATAAGTACAACTCACAAGTTTTTCTTTATCCATAATCTTTCTAATCCAATTTAAAAAAAGGTATTTCAGCTTAGCAAGTTGGTGAGTAAATAAAATGAACTGATGTATTATTAATGGCCTCTGTATTGCCTCAGTAACGTAAGCCCAGCAAGAACAGGGGCTTATATTTCTAATATTTCTGGGAAATACTGGCAAGTGGTAGGAAGGCTCTGAGGAAAAATGACTTCCTGAGTTTTTCACTCACTTTGTGAAATTATAACATCTTTCCACAATGAAATCTGAATGCACCCACATTCTTATGTCTTCGAGAATCTCCCTTCCCTTTACAATGCAGCCAACGCATAACACAGCCTGGGCTATCTTCCCATTGATGCCAGTAAATTCCTGTCTTTTACGGTCCTGTCCTTAGGAAGTTTGAATAACCTGAGGATCCTTACAAGGCCCACGAATCCATCCAAGTGGCTGCTTATCATCCTTCGCTTGAGATTCCTGTTCTGAGCACTCTGATGACAACTTTTTGCTCTCATAATCTTCTCTCTAGGCGCTTCTCCCTGCACACTTATGTTACATGTAGGATCACAACCTCTATCCTCCCCAGTAACATAACCAAATACACACACCATTTCTGAAGCAAAAGGATAAGAAAGCTAAAACTGCCATAGAGCATTGAACAAAGAAACTTCAAAGAGCAGAATGCGATTAGAATATGTGATGGTTAATTTTATGTGTCATCAACTTTCTTATGTCTGTATTTTCATGTTTTATGTTGTAATTTATATTTTAAGGATAGTCTTTTTTTTAAAAAAAAGCAGCTGATTTTGTGGTAGAAATATCTAAGAGTGAATGGGACTTAAGAGAGAGATATACATTTTTTAATATGCCTATTTTGCAGCCTAAAGATTTGTTTTAAATCTTGCAAATTTTCTTTAGGGATATCAACCAAATGGTTAATCAGCATGTATTACTGAGAACTCACCTTCTAGGCCTGGAAGTAATTTAGGAGCTATAAGTGAGATACTATTTCAATTTAAGACAAGCCTCTGGTGTCAAAGTACTTAAGTCATTCTTTCTGAGGATGGCATACTCCTCATAAAACTGAATGAGCGTATCTGAAAGTCCTAAATTAATTGGATTTAAAAGAGAGGCTAATTCATAGTTTTGAAAATTCAATATCTCTAAAATAGATAAGCTGTAACAATTTTTTTTGCAAACAATGGTATTTTATTTGCTTTCTGCAGTGGGAAAATGAATACAGTCATATGTTTGATAAAATAGGTTGAAATGTTCCTTGCACATAGAATTAATCTTATTTATTTAATTAAAATAGTCTCATGCTGGCAGTATGTGCATTTTAGTTTTTATTGCATTTTAGTAGGATATAAAATCATACTAGTTGTTTACTTCTTATTTGAAAGAAAAATGTCTTTCTTGTTTGCACTAACATTGAACCATTACAAAAATAATTTTTCCCATCTTGGATTTGCCATAGTTACAAAAATTTCTCCTTTGACATATTTTGCCTGGAGGAATAACTTCTCTATCTTCATAACAGAATCTATCAAAAGGACTGCACATCATGACCTGTCCAGTGACAGTGTTTGAAGAAAAATTGCTGATTGAAAATGATGTGCCTACATATTACTGAGCATTGCTCAGGTAAATCTCTTTTTAATGGCTAAGGATTACTTCACCTCAGAATAACTATACACACATTGACAACTATGATTTGGAATATGGCTTTCACCAAATGGTTTCTTTGAGACCCCACAAGATGTTTTGAAAATATTTTTAAGAGATCATGAAAATGTGATAGTAAGTATATTTATGATCATACCCAAAGACTGAATACCTCATAGAATATTCTATGTTGCTTCACTAGGACCTTTAAAAAGTTATTTATTATCATTTTCAGCTAACTTTGAAAAATGTGACTTGATCTTGACCTCACTCAATTATGTAGAAGAGGCCCTCAGTTTAATGTTGCATCAATAGGTGATTTGACAAGACTTGTTTTTATGGTTGTGGCTTCTTATTGCCAAAAGTTTTGTGTGTCTGAATAAATAATTTCTTTTCAAAATTGCATGTACTTTAATATTAATACGCAAATTTAAATACATTTTGTATATTTCAAGTTTGTGCTGGAGTATTTAGGAATTTGACTATTATATTACTTAAATTTTATGACTGAATATTAGTCATAAAACACATTTTTCGGGTTTGACTTTAGCATTTAGTTCATTTTTAGTTAATCCAAAATATAGAGCATTTCAGTTCATTTTTCTAATCAAGTATATTATGTAAGCAATAAATATATATGTTTTTTAAAAAATTTTATAGTTAAGGATCTTCTGTGGCTTCACATGGGTTTCCATCATAAGCACTGGTATATTTATGGGGATTATAAGTGGAAGCTAAATGTGTGCTGACTCCTGGAATTTTGTGGAATTGTTTAGTTTTAATCATGCCTTGATACGTACATTTATGTATGTGTTTGTGTGTGTGTCTGTGTGTTTGAGAGAGAAATCTTATAAACTGAGTAAAATAAATGATACGTTGAGGTTCTTAGTTAATTGAGGATTTATTCTACAAAATGATGTATAATTCTTTATAATTCATAAAGCAAAATATGAAGAAATATACAACATCAAATAAAGAAATTCTTACATTACTCTTTCACTAATGTAATCTAAAATACAGTATTACTTAAAAAATTAAACCATATAGAGTCTATATACATGCAAATATAATTTCAGAATGTAAATATAGTTGACTATGCCTATGTGTGTGTGGTAACAGTACTTTAAGAATAGTGTGTCTTTGAAGGATTTTTACACTCTGTGTGCTTTAGAGGAGAAAGTAGAATACTAAATTGATGTAACAACTCAAACATGTTACACACAGGGATAGAATTAAGAGACTTCAGACTTACATATCTGAATGTCTAATTTCAATAGAATCATAGATTGTCAGAGCTAGAAGGAAATTAAAGATTATCTAGTAAAAATTCTCAGTCAATATACAGTCATCTCTGGGTATCTGTGGGGAATTGGTTCCAGGACTTTCAGTCATTACAAAATCCATGGATTCTCAAGTCCCTTGTACAAAATGGAATAGTTTGCATATAACACACGCACGTCCTCCTGAATACTTTAAATCATCTCTAGCTGCTTATAATACCTAATACAATGTCACTGTTATGTAAATAGTTGTTATACTGCATGGTACAGAGACTAATGACAAGAAGAAAAGTCTGTATGTGTTCAGTACAGACGTGATTTTTTTAAAAAAATATTTTCAATCCTATTGGTTGAACCCATGGATTTGTGTGGAATATACCAATATTTATAAAGCAAATATATTTCACAGGGCCTAGTTTCTTGCAGTTTCAGGTTTAGCCTAACTTCTTAAAAGTACATATAAAATGTTAACTTTGCAAAAGATGGGAAATTTTTCCCCAGGCTATAGTCTCTGTTGTAAGATAAAGAATTGTAGCACAGCAAGGGTGCTGGCTCAGAGGACAGATAGGTTACTGATTGATATGTAAAGATACTGGGAAATTGCTGTGAGGAGAGAGAATGTTTACTAAAATCAAGCTGTTGTTGGTGGATGGACTTAACCATTTGCAAATCGCATTATGGAATGTCACCTTGCTTCTTTTACTGAGTGTTATCAGCCTATATTGTTAAACTATAACCCCACCTATGTTCTTTCCTGTAACTTCCTGGTCTGGAGAATAAATGCTGGGTGAGAACCCCAGTTCTTGGTTAATTTCCCAAATGGAAGGAATGCCTCTCTCTTGAGGGTTCTGGGAAATCAACCCCTTTGGGGCTTCTCACTGCTCGGAAGAGATGGGCTTTGAGTAATCTTTTGCGGCTCTGTTATCCAGGGGAAGAGGGGTGACAAACCCGTGGGAGGCAAAGCAACAATTTGGAACCCACATATTTGGAGGGCTGACTCTATAAAATATTGAAAGAAAAGCTCAAAGAGGTGAAATGTCTTCCTCAAAGGCATTTGGGGAGCCCAGGCTATGTTCTTGCAGCTGGGCCTTATGCCTCTTATCCATAGTTAAGGCTTTTCCATATCATGACACTGAATTAGTTTCTTAACCAAGAAGCTGCAGGTTGCAGTCCACAGGGTCTGTAACAGCCCTACTGGTTCATTTTCTCATCTGTGGTAATGATACTGTGTACAATGCATATATGGGCATGGAATTTTTCAGCAGCAAAACCAGAGACTTCTGCTTACCAAGGCATTTGAGGAAATCATCACTGAAATGTAGTAATGGGTGAAGACATTTGAAAAAGCCCTCCATGTGGAAATTGTTTTTGGTGTGTGTCAGCAGTCAGTAGGATCCCTAAATATCACCCCTCTAATGCTCCTTTCCATCTCTCTCCTCTCACCTCCCACCAGGCACACCCCCTCCCTTTCTATCAGTGAAAGAGGAGCCCTCCCTTGGTTTTGGGGGGTGGTTCCAGCAGATACATTTACTGGACTTACTTGAAGGAGCATTTACTGCTTCACATGTTCACCCACACCCAATAGATGTGAACTCTGTAAGGCAGGGATTTTTGACAAGTTCATACACTGAACAGAGGGTGGGACACAGCAGGCACTCCATAACTGTTTGTTGAATAAAATAATGGTTGGTAAAAAGTCAGAATAAACATAATTGTTAATAGAAGAAATCTTAAATTTAAAATTCTGAATTTTGAAACAAAAAAGAAGCTGAGTTATTCATGGACTGACTTTCTATCCTGACACATGGAAGATCAAAACTCAAGAGGACTGAGGATAATGCAAAAGACAAGTGATAAAAATGAAGCAGGCTTCAATCAGGGAGCACATACACATGTTTCTTAACCATACCTGACTAATGATTTCATAATTGCTTGGGGAGAAAGGCATAGAAATTGCATAATAAAATATAATCAGTTTATCTATAATTTTATTGTACTTATTTAGTAAACATTTATTCTATGTCATGGTTTAAATAATTCTTAACTAATCTCACTTGTTTCATGAAGTCCTTGTGAAAGAACTTTTAAGGTACTTTAAGAAGTCTCTGCTTGGGTCCAAAAGAGATTGCTAAAAAAGACTGTGTTTCTTGATTAGGAAGAACAGATAAAAAGCAGCTCTTATGTACCGGAGCCTGCTTAGGGTCTGCTCCTATTTGTATACTGCCTGTTACACCTGCAAGAAGCACATGCACAAGTATGAATAAAAATACAGTTGAATTTGAAGTAACTCAGTGCATTAGTTTCCTATGGCTGCTGCTACAAATTACCATAAACTCAGTGGATTTAGACAACACAGATTTCTTATCTTACAATTCTGGAAATCAGAAGTTCAAAATGGATCTTACTGGGCTAACACCCAGTTTTTGGTAGAGCACATTCCTTCTGGAGGCTGTGGGGGAGAATTTGTTTTCTTGCCTTTTCTGGCTCAGAGGCCACCTGCATTCCTTAACTTGTGGCCCTGCTCTCCATCTTGAAAGACAGCAGTTAGCATCTTCCAATTTCTCTGTCTTTGATGTTACCACATAGCCTTTTTTGAATCTGACTCTGTTGCCTACGTTTAGTATGGACCCTTATGTGATTGGGAACATCCAGATAATCCAATATAATCTCTTCATATTGAGATACTTAATTTAGTCACATCTGTAAAGTTCGTTTTGCCATGTAAGGTAACATATTCACAGATCCTTGGGATTATGATATGAACATCTTTGTGAGGCCATTCTGCAGCCTACGACACTCAGGGATTTTTCTATGATTAGAGAAACTCCTGATTGTTACAAAAATCAGTAAAATTCCTGTTATACTAATTTATTGACCTACTACACAAATTTCCAACCATGAAGGGTGATGGGGGAGTTGCTGATCATGAGAATAAAATAATTCATGATTTTATCATGAGATAAAATTTATAAGAAATTAAAACATAATAAGACAATAAATATACATTTCATGAGTAATTGAATATTTTCAGTAGAATCATTTATTCTTACTTTGGCTCAAATGGAGGAACATTAAGGCAAGTTTCTTTATCCATCTGATCTCAGTTATGATGATATTTGGAAAAAGGCAACAACTAATGAAACCAAATAGAATTTGTCATGTTATTTTTATCTGTGGGACCCCATAGTGAAAATCTCTGCTGATTGAATTAAATGAAGACAGAATCCAGAATCTATAGCCCCTTTTGTAGGAGATTTTGAAAACATGGGCTTAACTTTGTAGGTTAAAAAATAATTATTCTTTGTATTTGTAAATTTACAAGTAATATTAATAACTTCACTGCATCAATTAATGCAATGAATCCTGAGTAAAGATTTGGATAGGACAACAGAAGGGAGTACTTGACAGTTGGAGCTGATTGACAGTACATCTCATACTGCAATAATTACTTGGCATGAAAAGATTTGCATATGCCTGTGGCTTCTGAATTTGAATACTTTGACAGGATACATTTCTACATTCTTCAACTCTGTTTTTTTCTTGAGTTCGAAGTCTTGTTAGCAAGGGTATAAATATAATACTGCTGGGATCTGTAACTCTTGACACTATGTTGAATTAAAGAAATTAACAAAGCTCAAAATGAAGTTTAAAAAGTTTCCCAAACCATTTCCTAGTTCTAACCCGATTTGATTTATGTTTTGCATTTTAGAATAGAAGGAAGTTCTCACACCATAAATATTTATACTGACTCAAATTTCTTTTTGCTAAGACTTTTCTTCTGTAATCCACAAATATTCACGTATGCTGTATGTCTGCTAATCCTTGATTCAAAATGCATCATCACTTAGATTTACACAGGTTTGATGCATGACCACATCTTCAGCTATTTCATCACCAGATCACTCTAATTTTGCTTTAATTTTTAATACAGTGCTTCCACCATTTTGAGTAGCCATCCTATAATTCTAAGAAGGAGATTTATGCTGGAGCAAAAGGAAGTGGACCAGTATTTTAGGGTACACTGAAAATAGCACCCCTGTGACCGACTAGTATGATTAATTCCCATCTCTGCCAATAAGGAGAAATTGCCAAAGTTTTCACCTTTGTGACCAAGCATAACTTTATGATGTCCCAAGTGCCACATTTTTTTCTGTCTTTGTTCTAACTTTCTTAACCACTAATAAGTATTTTTAAAGGGGGAATAAAGAAAAGCTCAGAAATTCAATGCAGACTTTTAAACTCTGCAGTTACATTTGTTAATCTATTCCTGTAAGCTTTCAGTTTCTTTTTGTTATTGAGTATTCTCATCCTTTGTTTTGTATTTATATTCATATTTTAACTGTTTACAGAAAGAACAAGAAGTTGCCTAGATAACAGTATTAAAGCAAAAATGGAGACCTAAATGTAATATGTAGATACTATTGTCAGGCTCATTTCTAAGATTTTATATGCATTATCTCATTTATTCTTCACAAGAACGCTATGAAGTAAGTACTGTTTTTATCCCCACTTCATAGATGGGAAAACTGAGGCTCAGTGAGGTTGAGTGATCTCCCTAAAGTCATACATCTGTCATTGGCAGAGTCAGGATATGAACATAGCTATGGAATATTCCAAAGTCTGTAAGCTGAACCATGGTAACATACAACTCTCTTGAACTACACTAAAATAAAAAGTATAGTTAAGCATTACATTGAATTTCAGGCTTCTTGAAACCAAGATAAGAAGAGAAAACATAACAAAAAATAATTTTAATTATTTATTAAAAGTAAATATGATATTTCTCCAAGAAAGGAACAATTTATTTTGCTACAAAGTTCTATTAGATATTAACTATGTAGGACTTTATGTACTGAGAAAAACAATATTTGACAGTTTTATCTTTTTCTGAAGAATTCTTCACATGGCTTTTTCTTCCTTGCTAACTTTTCTTTAACAAGCCTAATATAAAATGTAATTTAGTAAAGTAGTGGTTAGCTAATGAGTGCAGTCTGCTAGTCACTAAATTTGAAATAAAAACGATCTTGAAAAACCTACAGGACTAGATGAATAGTATTTGACTATTTTCCAAAATATAATTTCATTGGCAAAGCTGATAAAATTCAATTTTAAAATTTTTGTGGAGGCATCACTTTTGATTAGTAGTATTCTTTGAGTTCTATAAACTGTAGGAGGCACTGTTAATGACCTCTTATGGAAGCTGAGATAATTCGCCGGTGTTCTTCAGGCCACCACTACTTTGCACACAAGAATCTATAGGGTATTCTAAAGGTTTATCCAAATAGCATCCTTACATATGCTCTTGAATCTGGCAAATGCTTGTTTGAACCATCAGAGTCCTGCTCCAGAGAACAAGGCAGTGGTGATTATGACTGGATACGTTTAAGTGCAGTCAGCGCCACTCATAAATTTTGACAACAGCCAAACTCCACATTGTGCTTTAGAATGATCGTGCTAATAAGAATAGTTTGATTACAAAGATCAGAAGTTACTGTAGTCATGGGAGGCTACCCTTGGAAATGAGAAGTAGAACAACTTAAGGTTTTCATCTCACTAAGCTGGTGAGGGGTGTGGGACCCCGGCTGGGCTCTCTTGTCTTCACCACACCCCACCCCACCCTTCCATTTATGTTTCTCCATAAACCTGACTCAGCTCCTTTCTTGTCTTTCCTTTTTGTATTTCTTCTCATTTTTTCTCTAGTTATAAACATCTTGGTTATTTTCTACACTGTATTTTACTTCCACACTCTCAGAGAAATACCTCTTGGGATAATTTAATCACCAACTTCCTGGATGGGCAAGTATTTACTGAGGGCTCCTTTTCTTTTAACCACTTTTCAGGTGATGTTTTTATATAGTTTCCTAGGGCTGTTGTAACAAAATTACCACAAAGTTAAGTTGTTTCTGGTTTAAGACAATAGGAATTTATTCTCTCATATTTTTGTGGTCCAGGAATTCAAAATCAAGGTGTTGGAAGGGCCATAGTCCCTTGGAAGACTCCAGAGGAGAATCTTTCCTTGCTTCCTCCAGCTTCTGGTGGCTCCAGATTTTCCTTGGCTTGTGGCTTCATAATTCCAGTTTTTCCCTCTGTCTTTACATGATATAGTGGATTGAATTATGTTCCCCCAAAACTCATGGAAGCTTGAATTGTGTCCAAGTTTTATGTATTAGAAACTTGGCCCCCACTGTGACTAAGAGGGTGGGAAATCCTATTATGGTAATCAAAAGGTGGAGCCTTGAAGAGGGGATTGGATTGTAGGACTGTGCAGTAGTGAATGGATTAAAAATGGTGGTCAGGGGTGTGGTTCTGAGGGCTCTAAAAGAAGAGAGAGCAGAGTCTGTCTCTCTCTCTGTTCTCTCTGCTGTGCCATTTCACAATGTGATACCATGCCATCACTGTTGCCACCATCAAGACCTTCACCAGCTGTATTCCCTGGTCTTTGGACTTCCCAGCCTAAGCGATAAATTTTGTTTCCTTATAAATAACCGAGTTCTGAGTATTTTGCTATGAGCAATAGAAACAGACTAATACATATGGCCTTCTCCTCTGTGTCTTCTTCTCTTGTGTCTCTTATAAGGACTTTTATCATAGGATTTAAGGCTCATCTGGATAATCCCAGATGATCTCATCTTGAGATCCCAAACTTAATTATATCTGTGTACACACTCCCCCCCCCCCCCGCAAATAAGGTCACATTTACAGGTTCCAGGAGTTAGTATGTGGACATATATTTTGTGGGACCACAATTCATTGCATAGCCTTGTATGTTTTGGGGCCAGGTGCTCTCCAATGGCCCAGTCACTGGCTAGATATATCAGGTGTAATCCATGGTCAAAGATATCAAAGGAAAATGTCAGTACTATTTCTCTTATGCAGACATTGTAGTCAAGTACCAGCTGCTATGATCTTGGCAGGCATGATGTTTGGCTTGCTTAATACATTGGACATTGTCAATGGTGCTTTGCAGTGGGCCTGCCAAAATCAGTTTGTTGCAAGTTTTATAAATAAATTGGTTTTCTAAGTAGTATGGGATTATTTAGTATAAACCATTTGAATTTGGAAAACAATCCACCAAGATAAGAGTCTAGTTTTGCCAAAACTAACAGTACCTATTCAATTAGACAAATTAATGTCCTATTGAGATAGACAAATTAGAAAATAAAAGAAGTTTCTTTATGAGATCGTTCCTCTTTTAGACAGCAAAGCCATTTAATTGACACAAAAGAAAGCACATGATCCTACGAGCCATGACAAGGGGCCAAGACTCCTACTAATCAAACATTTGCATCAACTTATTTAGGCAAATTTAAAGTGAATTGGAAGGTTGTAGGCAGGAGCTGAAGACAGCTCCCTCCTCCCTGAAGCAGGCAAGAAGCAGAGCATGGCCAGGGTCCTTGCCAGGAGCTCAGGGCAGCATCCCCCACCCAGAAGCAGGGAAGAGAGCACCCCCAAAACACCATTTCCGCACTGTGGCCCACAACAGCCAGTGCCACAGCCATGGCTGCTACAAAAGGACTTGACATCACAGCAGTAGCCAGAGCTTCCTTGCAGGCAGCCTGCCAGACACTCAACTGCACTGACACAAGAATAGTCACCAGCGAAGACCTGAAAAAGAAGAGGACATCTCTCTCCTCTAAGCCCACTCCAGAGTAACAGAAGAAGCAACTACTCTACCAGATGACCAGACATCAACATAGAGATACTAGAAATTAAAAAAAACCCCAAGAAAATATGACACCTCCAAAAGAATGTAGTGATTCTCAAATATCAGACCCTATAGAACAGGAAACCCTTGAAATGACTGAAAAGGAATTCTGAGGAACAATCTTAAGGAAACTCACTGAGATGTGGGAATACTTAATCACACAACATAATGAAAGGAGAAAAAAAAATCCAGGCTATGAAGGAGGAAACTTACAAAAAGATTAATATAATACCTTAAAAAGAATGTAGTAGAACTTGTAGAACTGAAAGATTCCCTCAGTGAAATAAAACACAACTGAGAGCTTAAGCAGCAGAATAGAACAAGCAGATGGAAGAATTTCTGATCTTGAAGACAGTCTTTTCAAAGTAACCTAGACAGACAAAAAAAAAAAAAAAAGAATTTTTAAAAAATGAAGAAAATCTGAGAGCGAGAAGACAACTTTGAATGTACAAGCATTTGAATTATGGGTGTTCTAGAAGGGGAGGAGAAAGAAAAAGGCATGGAAAACCTATTCAATGAAATCATAATGGAAAACTTCCCAGGTATAGGGAGAGACATGGACCTTCAGATCCTGGAGGCTCTGGTTTGCTTTATGTCCATCATTTCTCTTCTCTGTCCACATCACACTCAGCCATTCCTACCGGGAATGGGTATGTACTCTTTGCTACTCTCTTTCTTTGAGAATCACATAGATCCTATTTTTATCCAGGGGATGCCTCTGCTGATATAAGATGTTTCTTGGATTGATGCACTCACACACACACATACACACAAAACTTCTGTCAGTAAAATTTTTTACTGTTGGGCAAAATCCAGACTTTGGATTGAATTTTGTGTGAACCTTTATCTTCATGTTATCTGTATCATAGATGAGGCAGTTGAAGATCATTTTTTGTTGTTTGACTATTTTCATATAATTATATATATACATATTTAGTTACTTTCATGTTCTCACATGTTTTATATACTACTCTATTTATGTATATTGCTTATCCTGCTCTTTCCAGGTTCTATGAAGTAGGCTAATATTAATCACATTATGGTAAAATACAAATACAAATACATTTTGGCATTTCAAAGAACAGAACTGGTGTAAAAACTTAAATGAAAAAATGAACTTCTTCCTTTTTTTTTTTAACTTTCATGAACATTCTGTAGCTAATTGGGGAACAGCACTTGCCTTGCTCTGCAAAAAATATATATTTGTCTGAACTGAGATGCCTTTGTTTCAATGGAAACCCCCTTTTTCTCCCTGTTCTAAGGCAGACTTGTAGTATCTAGTTTGTGAAAATGAATTAAGTAACCTAGATGAAGCTATTCATTATGACATGGACTTATGTTTCTCAACCTAAATTATGATTTTCTCTATCCTTTTATGATATTTAAAATATAAGAAAATAAAGTACAAGGACAGCTTATTGGATAAAAACAAAACAAAACAAATAATAACAATAAATTCACGCAGCATTTGTAAATCTCCTAAGAAGAGATTCTAAAAGGTTATTCATTGCACATGTTCTTACAGCATGTAGATGATATTTGGGGCTTTAATTTTATCCTTTCTTTATATGATGGGTCAGAAACATTTAGTGAATTATGGTTCATTCTTTTCTTACTGATTTGCAAGACCTTCTGCCTTTGTCTAATCTAAGTGAGCTTGTTCTTTGATTCCTTTTCTTTTACTGTCCTAGCCTAGGTGGTATGAAATTTACAACAGCTCCTGAGAATGAGTTGAACGGCTTTCTATTTATCCTACATGTATAAGAAGTTCCATGTGATTTGGTTAAAGCCGTTTGCAAATTGGCCTGTATTTTTGATATAAAAGTTATTGGTTTGGTGATTCCATATATTTTAGTAGTCATTAAATTTAGACTTAATCTTTCATTGTATCATTTTGCTCAGACATATGTCTTCTGAAGACAATTAGATAAATTCCTTCATTTTCATATGTATTTTTAAATTCCTCATTTCTTTTACTTCCATCGTCAAAACTGGCTCCTTTTGCTTTTTGCCTAAATCATTGCTTTTTTTTTTTTTTCCAACTCCTGCATGGAGTCACCAGACCACACCCTGCTTCCTTCTTTCAAGGACATTTTATTTGGGTGGGAGCACGGACTTCTAAGTTCTTGCTCTTTGTATTCAATTATAAAGTTCATTGTTCACTTACATTCTTGCTCAGCTTTTGTATTTTCTCTCTTTTTACTCAGTGATTATTTTTTTAATGTCTAACTAACCATCTTCTTCCCACCTCTTCTTCCTTTCTCATTTTATTTTGCATTTCAAACTACATTATTTTATTGTTTTATTCCAAATTTGATGTATTCATCTTCTTTATTTTAATTTTCTTCTTTTTTCAAAATAAAATATTCTGGGTCTATTTTTATGACGTACTTTTGGCTAGTGTGCTGCATAGCATCCTATAGCTTTGCCTCTATTTTCATTAAGCGTATTTAAATTATTGTAATTGGTCTTGAGCTCAGAGCAAATGTGAGACTCTGAACATGAAAGTGAGCCCAGACAGGACTCAAAAGAACTACTATTGCAGCACTGCAGACACAATCTTGGAAATGCAGAGCATCCAACCTGTGCCTATTCACTGGTGGATCTTCTTAGTTCCCCACTCTTCCACCTGTCTTCCACTGATTTCATTCTAAATGAATCTTAAAGGAGATGGAAAAATAAAAATGACTGTCCCATTAGATTGTGTTCAGATGTCAGAAAAGATACAAGTTGTTTTCTGGCTATGACTTGAGGAAAAAAAATTAAAAAACATGTCCACATATGAGTCTCCTGGATCCTACCTCCTGGTTTTCTGTTTTCCAGCTTATTCTCAAACCACCCAGCTGACTGGGTAATTTTTTCAGCACAGTTTGTTATAGTAGTTTTCTGAAATCTGCATTTAGAAACAACTTTTATTTTTTCTCTTTTTCACTTGTTCCTATCGAAATAGATAACAGAGAGAGATAGAGAGAGAGAGAGAGAGAGAGAGAACACCCCCAAAGGAGAGAGCTGGTGGGACCAGAAAGCCTTCGTAATGCATGTTTACATTCTTCAGTAATTCATTTATTCAGGCACATGATTTATGGGTCATGGAGCTGCATCAGTGAGTCTGGAATTGTGTCCCCAAGGGTTCATATATTAATCTCCATGGTAACAGTGTGGAGGGTGGGAAATCCTATTATGATAATTGAAAGGTGGGGCCTTTAAGAGATGATAAGATTATAAAGACTGTACCCTCATAAATGGATTAATCCATTGATAGTTTGGGTGGTAATGGGCATGGTTTTGATGACTTTATAAGGACAGCAAGTGAGCAGGTTAGCTCTCTCTTGCTCAAGGCATTCCCCACGTGATACCCTGTGTTGCTGCAGGGCCACCACCAACAAGGCCCCAACAGATATATTCCCTGGACTTTGGGCTTCCCAGCCTCCAAAACTGTAAGAAATAAATTTTATTTTATTTTTATAAAATACACAGTTTCAGGAATTCATTTATAAGCAACAGAAATAGACTAATGTACCATGGATCCCAAAGTCTCAGCTGAAGGATCACTCCCACAAATGGCAGATATTGTCTACTTTATGCTAATTTACTGCCTTTACTTTCACTTTACTTCTCTTTATTTCCTTCCTATCTCATTAGCTATGAGAAGACTTGGAGCAAATCAGAAATCTTTAATTCTTAAGGAAGTGCTGAAGGTCCATGCTGCATGGCTGGGCCAATGCACCTGCATTGTTTTCTAGAACTGGGAAATATAGGGAGGACCAATAGATTTTAAGAAGTCTCAAATTTGTTCAGCATAAGTCAGTGATTCCATTTAAGTTACATTAGATAAATCACATGAAAAAGGAAGGTTATGAAGCTGCTTCCATTAAATAAAAAGTATAAAGTTTTTTATAGCTATTTAGGGAGAGATTATTAATGCTGTAATGATACTAAAGAGTATTAAATGCAAATTTGAAAGGCTCTACAGGGCTTTATTAGGACAAGCAACATTTTATTGAGTCAGTTCAGTTACTATTTTAATGAAAATACAGAAAATAAATCTCTGAGGAAGCCACCACAGATGTTGTTCATGTATTCTGGGGAATAAGCAACTGAACTTGAAAGGATGGTGAGGGAAAAAAACCTGGAGGGGGAAAGGAAGACTTAGAAGAGGTGAGATTTGGTGTCCTTAATCTGTATTTCAGAATGATTTACCTCCGAAGTACTTATTGCTTTTGGCTAATAAACAATTCCATGCTTTTTGATGCTTAATTGGATCTTCTACCATTTTTAAGTGAAAGTTGAATGGCATTGTCAGTGTTTCATAGGTAAAGAAAAAACATTGTCAGTTTGAATGTTAAGTGAGAAAAGAAAAAACAGACAAAGAGAAAAGGGAAGGAAGAAAGGAAGGAGAGAAGGAAAGATGAAGTGATCAGCTTTGGGTTTTGATTTTGTTTCTTTGCATAGTGCATAAGAAGAAGAGTGGTAGGTCAAGCAAGAATCCTAAGTTTTAATTGAGGGATTTATCATTTATCAAGAATATGCTCTTAGACAATTCACTTGACATTTTGGGTCTCATTTTTTTACCCTTAAGACAAGAGTGAGATCACTCGTCATTGTGCAGTTCTATCACACACATTGGAGAGGTAGGCATCCTTGGCTACGAGCTGCTAAATTCCAGAAGTCCTTCTAGTCATTGGGAAAACCAAAAACTTCACCACACTTTCCAAAATGTCTGGCTGACATTTTGGGCTTAGCTGACTTCCAAGGTTCCTTTCAGCTTTAGAAATACCACAATGCTAGTAGGTTATTTATAGGGGACTACATTAGTCCATTTCTGTTGCTTAAAACAAAATACATGGAACTGGCTAATTCATAAGAAAACAAAATTTATTGCTTCCACTTTGGGAGGCTGGGAAGTCTGAAGTCCAGAGAGCACATTTGGTGAAGGCCTTTGTGGTGGCAACAGTGACAAGGGTTCTCACATGGCAAAAAATAGCAGAGCAGAGGGAGACCAATCTCTCACGTGCTCTTCTTTTAAAGCCCTCAGAACCACACCCCTGACCACCATTATTAATCCACTCACTATGGCATGGCTGTACAATCTAATCACCTCTTTAAGGCTCTACCTTTTAATTACCATAATAGGATTTCCCACCCTCAACAGTCACAGTGAGAAGTAAGCTTCTAATATATGAACTTTGGGGACACAATTCAATCAGTCCCACAGCAGGGACCATGAAATTTATCATCAAAACTGAAGTATTTTGGGAAGTGACAATCTGAGTTATAAATAATTACACTGCGGGACAGGAGTAAAATTAGGAAGTATAATTTACCTAGCCATGGTGATAATTGGTTTTGATGACTCCTTTATAAAGGAGTTTTATTGTGTAATTAAAGAAACCTGAAAATTATATAAAAGAGAGATGAGAAAATCAAAAAGGTATTAGGATGTGATAAACCATGTAACCACTACTCAGATCAAAAATTAAAATACTGAGGTTGCCCATAGAAACTCTTCTCATGACCCTCCTCAAATATTACTCCAATCTCTTGTTCCTCCCAAAGATAGCCACTACTTTGATTACTTCTTTCAATTCTGTTTCTGCTATTACAAAAGTGATATATGTTCTTTCTAAAACACCTTATGTTTGAATTGTATAAAATAAAAAATTAAGGTCTCCCCCAATTTCAAATTTTATTTACCCATGGAAACTACAGTTTAAAATGTTTGGATTTTTTTCCTATGTATGCACAAATACACACAATCATTTTTTTCTTTTTTTTTCAAAATTGAGATCATGTGGTACATATGAGGGCACTTCAAAAAGTTCATGGAAATATTTGCATTATCGTTCAATTCTATTTTTCCATGAACTTTTTGAAGGACCCTCATATTTTTAAGCAATTTTCTAGATTTATTATAGTTATATGCTTGCTTCCACATACATAAGCAATGATAGCTATGAATGCTATTAACAGTTGCAAAGACAGTGCTTTTTTTTCCATTCTGGTGGTGGGCATATGTCAATGTTAGATGAGAGAGCATTGAATGAGGGTTGGTTGAATTTGGAGTGAGTTCTGTCTTTTCTGAAGTTTTTTGCTCTTCATGTATATTTAAACACTTTTATTAGATTCCAGCAGAGAAATGATGGGACTGGGGGGTCCCTATTTTTCCTGACTGAGAGGGATCGAGGGGGAATGGAAAGACTGAAAGATTATGAGTCAGACCTAGATTCTAGTTCTGCCATTCACTGCCCCAAATGTGGATTATAAGCCTGTCTGAAGAAGGAAACTTTGAGATAATTAAAAAATATATAATAGATCTATTAGTTGTATATTATCTTGACTCAACACCCAGACATTTTGTGTTTTCCTTAATATCAACTAAGAAAGTACAGGGTGATATTTAATGAGTCTTGATTTGTTATAAGTTGCTTAGGTTTTACATAAATCTTAGTAAAATTAGATGCTCAGTAAGATATACTCCAGATATACTCAGCGTTATTTGTCAGAGGCTAAATGAAACTAAACTTTACTCTTAATGTTGGTCTTCTTAGAAAGGGCCAATTCATTTGAAAAGTTTGCTGAAGTAGTGAATATATTTTTATGAGAGTATTTAGAATGAAGTAGTGTCATATAAAAAGAGCTGTTTTAAGAGGGTTGCTAGGTCCACCAGAACAGTTATTATTTTCAATGGCATTTGTCATGGTAGTGATATAAACCCTAAAGATGGAACATGATTTTTGATGCTGTCGAAGTAAATTCAGAGTAATCAGATTATAGCTGATGTAATTTAGATGTTTGGAGGTAGGGAATTTTCTCATATCAGAATCTAATACATGTAGTTCCCAAAATGGAAAGCCCTTCTCTAGGGGATGACCTTCCCCAATGGAAAAATTTTCAATATGGTCATGAGGACAATTTATAAGTCATAAACTTATTTTTCTGGAAGTTTTTGGTTTGGAGATGACTTTGGATTTTTGAATCTAGCTTGAAATAAGAGTGTGAGTTGGGGAAGGTGAATAGCTTTCCCTCTATATTTTACCACCTTTCAGTTGGAATTTATCTCCTCATCTCTTAACAATAGCTACTATCTTCCATTTGTTACTTGTTTCGTGCATGATAGGCATCATTACATGCACTTTGTAGTTTCTTGCATATATAGATAGAAAAGGGAACTGAAGCCTGGAAGAGTAGCTTATGTGAGTTACGCAGTCAATAAGTCAGAAGACCAGAATTAAAATCTAGATATGACTCAAGAGTTGGTGCTTTTAACCACTAGGCTGTGATCCCTGTATCGTGTCCTAGCTACACATAGATAAGTCTTTCTCCAGAGCTGGCTGGTGACCTTCTCTGTGACTTGTCATGTTAGTGTCTCCATAGCACCAAACAGGTGTCTAAATGTTTGTTGAATCCAGTTTTCCACAGCTACAAATTCCTTAGCTCCTCTAGGGACTGGGTGAAGGTTTAAAATTCAGCTACTCATCTTTCCGAAAGGAAGCGACAACTTACATTATTGAGTTATTTCAGAAGTCTTGAAATAATCGCTCTTAGAGGGGCACTGGTGTGTAACTCCTTACCTCATCTTGATTTCCTTCCTCATTTATGACACAGAATAGAGAGGTAGACTCTCTGTTCCTGAGACTATTCCACTGGGAATGTTTGCTTATGGAGGGAGATGAATGGTATTAAATTTCATTAATATTGGAGAAGTCTTTTGCAAGCACAATGCAGTCCATTTGGTTAACTTTGTGCAGGGTTCATCAAACTTGTCTAAAACTTGACGTCTTTAAAAGTGGTTTGGGGGCTGAGCCCGAGGCGCACTTGGGAGAGTGCAGTGCTGGGAGCGCAGCGACGCTCCCACTGCGGGTTCGGATCCTATATAGGAATGGCCGGTGCACTCACTGGCTGAGTGCCGGTCACGAAAAAGAAAAAAAAAAAAAGTGGTTTGGGTATTCATTTGCCTTCCCTTTTAGAAGACATCTTAAGAAACAACCTACAGTGATAGGCACAAATAGATACAAGAACCAAATCTCATCAGTGAATTGTTACCTGGCTGAATATACTTGTGTGTAGGTTTAAAGTAGATCATAACTTCTTGCCTTGAAAGCAAGAGCGTTATGTCAGTTTATAAGTTTTACGTGGAGGAAGTGGCACTCTGTTGTATCCTAGGTTCTCCTCCACTATCCACTCAATTCCTGTGGAATTTTTCCTCAAAGTTGTCAGAAACATTCTTTTATGTTACATCATTGGAACTGTACGTCTTTCAGAACATTTATTTTCAACTTTTGACATGCAGAAAAATTTTGTAATAAATGCTAAATATCATGTTAGATAGTTGTCCATCTACCCACCCCCCATTTAAAAATGTTTCTCTGCACAGCTTTTCCCATTATCCACAGCAGCCACTTCAAACATTTTTTCTTCCTGACATTTCAGATCTTTGACTTCTTGTCTCTTTGATTCCAGCCTCTCTGACTTCATAGGGAAGTACCACCTATGGAACAGAACCCTTCAGCCTCCTGGCACCAAACTTGTGACCTTGCTTTTATCTACCTGTAAATCAGATTTTCCCTTGGACTGCACAGGATGAATCCCTTCCTCTGGGCTTTGGAGTCCTCCATCCACACTTGACACACTTCAGGTAAATAACATTCAGCTCTCTAAATACTTAACTTCCCTCTGCCCACTGGCACCTTCTTTCATTTAAGCATTTATGCGTGATCAAGTCTTTCTCATCTGAAATGTAAACCAAAATAGCCAACATAACCAAAATCGAATGAAGTTAATAAACCTGTCCTTGGACCTGGCACATCTCTGTAACTGTGTTTGCCTTATCATTCTTCAGTTCTCAGAAATCAGGCCTGTAGTCCGACCAAGATTCCTCTCACACTGCCCTCAACAGCTCTCCGTGATCGGCGTGTTGACAAATTCAGTACTGTTAAATGTCACTTGATGTCAAATAAGATAAGGAATGAGGTGGTTGAACTAAATTTAGAGTCCTTTTCCTCCTGTCATTCTATTTGTTTTCTACTTCCTTAAAAATCTCTGTTCCCTTCTGATGTTAAATGCCAGAAAAAAAAAAAAGTCTCTGTTCTTCTATTTTTCTATTCTTCAGTCAGGTTCTCATTCAGTGCTTTTAGTTGTCACAGTATTTGAGATGTTGGGCTACTAGCTTTGTTAGGAGGTGTGGGTCAGAGATACTAGACACTATTTGAACAGGTAGAGACTGGCAGAGTGAAGAGTTTTCTCGGGTTCTGCAAAACTTTCAAATGTCCTGCCTGATATACATGTAAAGGCAGAGGGTGGGAGGGAACCCAAAACCTATTTACAAATATGCTGTCCTTTTATTTTAAATATAAACAAAATATTTTTTGTTTATTTTTGCATAGTTTTCATATACCCTAAACTTTCCAGGATTGAAACTACTGTGGAACTCGAGGAAGAGTATATATTGCAGAATTTGGTTTACCCCAGTTTTCCTTACAATTTTGGAAAGTTATGTCCCCAGTGGCAATGTCCTTTGTGGAATTTGAATCATTTATAGACTATGACTCATTAATCTGTATTGGTAGCTGCTGTGTTCACTGTTGTCCTACACAGAGAGTAAACATGTGAGTCCTTCACTATTATTTTCTTACAAATGTGCATTTGTGTATTGAAACATATAAAGCATGTTTCTTTTATTTCTCTGCTAGAGTATAATTATGGTATTATATTATTTTTCAATTTATGTGAATAGATAGGTTTTATTATCTGTATGTTTCACCTGTGGATATTTGGGCGCAGCAAAATTCTTTAAAAAGTTTGCATTAGATCTGGTATGATCAAAGACCACTGGCGTACAATTTCATAAGCCTTAGGCTTTCAGTTAGAGCCGATTTTGTTTCCTCATGGTTGTTCAAACCCTGAAAGTGTTCAGTTACCATTTATTCATTAAGGGCTTGAGCATGTAAGTATCTCTAGCACAGGCCTCTCTGTTGGGGTCTGGACCTTTTATTCATCTGCTTAGTGGCCCTAGAGACTCATATGTCTTTCATGCCCTTCAAAATCATCTAAAAACTGTGCTGAACAGATTTGTTTGATCACAAATGGGCTTCTGCTCCCCTGTTTCTTTGCGGGCAAAGGTCATGCACGCTGGGGCCCAAATCCAATTAAATAAAGCTTTTCTCATCTTCACTCTCACCACACTGGTCCAGACTATCATCACCTCTCACTTGGCTGGATGCCTCCTGACTTGTCACCTGACCTCCTGTCTTACTCCTCTCTTTTTTCATTTCCTACTCTGCTGAGATAAAAATCTGATCATATCACCAACCTTCACACGTTTCCAACTATCCTGCTTTAAGGTTCAAATTGCTATATACGGTTGATGAGGCCAGGTGCACACTGACGCTTGCCTACACTCCCTGCCTCAACTCCAATTCTTCTTCTTCTTACATAGTCTGTTCTCTAACTAGGTTGAATTCCTTCCAGTTTCTCAACATATTTTCTTTCTTGCCTCTTGCTACCCTGCTGTATAGTATATACTAGCCCAGCTCGACTTGTCTCCTTCTTTAGGGATCCGCTTAATCCATATTTCCTCTAAAGTGCTTTTACTTACCCCTTTATTTACTTATGATCTCCCTTGGCAACTTATATTTTCCTATTTTAATGCTTTATTGCTTGCATAATTATCTGCTTTTGCCCTTGCACTGTAAGCTTTACAAAGAAACATCCCATGTCTTTTAAGATCAGTTCTACCTCCAAATGTTGGCACAGTAAGAACTCAATAAATGTTTAGGCAATAAATAAATACATAACAAATGATAAAAATTTTAAAATTATTTTTATCTGTATGATTCATATGTTACATACAACCGAGAGTCTAATCAAGCAATAGCTATGTATGACATATCTTGTTTTGTTGTATTTTTTATTTTTTTAAAAACATTCTAGTCATGACCAACTAATAGGTTGCAACCTGTGGTTTCAAAAACAGTGTTATGACTGCTCTTCTGATGTGAAAATCATTCCTAATTAATGATATTTTTAGTAACTGTATTCATTAGGAGATGGGTACATTCTTTTGACGTTTTTTCCAGAACATTAAAGTCCTAGTGCAGCTCTGTGATATTTTATAAACTAAAGAAAGTTGGACTTTTTTCAGCATTAAATTACAAAATAAAATAAAATAAAATAAAATAAAAAATACTTGTGCAATGTATATATGATATGTGTGTGTTTAATGCACAGTTCATCATAAATATTGGAGCATTGAAATTCAGTTAGTTTAACTAAATAGACTGGTAAGCTCATAGTTTTGGAACAGAACTGAAAGGCCATCTAATGCTTTATGTTCTATCCTTTCCAATAGTCTGCACAGTTCTCCATGATATTTCAAGGCAATCCTTGGAAAGAATCACTGTCATAAGGTTTTTTCTTCCACCAAATGTATAAATTCATCCATTTTGGGGGAGTGCATAAGTGTGTTTGGCACTGTACTTGGCCTTGTTGATATAATGGTGAGTAATGTGGTTGCATTAGTCCATTTTCTTTTTTTTCTTTTTTTTTTTTTGTCGTTTTTTCGTGACCAGCACTCAGCCAGTGAGTGCACCGGTCAGTCCTATATGGGATCCGAACCCGCGGCGGGAGCGTCGCCGCGCTCCCAGCGCAGCACTCTACCAAGTGCGCCACAGGCTCAGCCCCATTAGTCCATTTTCTGTTGTTTACAACAGAATACTTGAAACTGAGTAATTTATATAGGCACAAAATTTATTTCTTACAGTTTCAGAGACTGGGAAGTCCAAAGTCTAGGGAGAACATCTGGCGAGGGCCTTGTTCTTGGTGGTTACTTCTCTACAGAAATGCAGGGATCACATGGCGAGTGGCTGAGCAAGAGAGAGCTGACCTCCCCACTTGCTCTCCTTTCAAAGCCATCAAAACCACGCCCATTATCACCCATTAAACTTTTATCAATGGATTAACCCATTCACTAGGGCATGGTCCTCACAATCTGATCACCTCTGAAAAGGCTTCACCTTTCAAATAACATAATTGGATTTTCCACTCTCTTAACACTGTTACAATGGGATTAAGTCCCAGTGGGTTTGGGGGGACATTCATTCCACAATGGCAGTCATGGTTCTGCTACCACAGAGCATTAGAAACAGACTTCTTTTCTCTTGCTTCATCTTCTTTGCTTCCTCTACCTCCTTTTGTAACTGAAACTTGGTTCTTTCCTCAGCCTTTGAGATTCATGTTTTTACATGCTCTGCTCTTGGTAAGACTAGAATATGGTATCACCATTCTTTTTTCTGGCTCTTCACAGCATCTTCCACGTGATTCCACATCTATATTCATCCAAATCTCTTCTGCACTGAAGTGTGCCATTTGGTTATATTTTCATGTCCCCCTTCTTGCTCATTCTACCCTCTATTGAACATCCCTATTTCTCTAACTCAGCAAGGTCTTTGCACCTGTCTTGTGAAGCCCCTTTCATACTTTCTCTGGCTCTCACCCTGGGCACTTCAGTATCCCAAAATTGATTCATCAGTAGGCTAGCTTTACTTAGTGGCTTGACCTACCTCAATCTTAATTTTTTTCTGCTTTTTACTTCACAAATCAAGTGTCTGGAACACACATTTCATAGCCCCTTTAATTATTGGGAGATTAAATTTTAAACCCCACAGACTTCTATTCTTCAAGTTCTTATTATTACACTACTACTCTTTTGTCCCAGCCAGGAAGGTCCCCTTTATAGGACCCTGCTTTGCTCTTTCTACTGATGGGGTGAATAGTTCTTGTGGTCAAGTCTAAGTGCCCACCTGGAGCCTCTGCACCTCCTTTCCAGACTGTGTGCTGAGTCACAGGATGCTGGAATTCCCTGCCCAAAAGGACTTGATCCTGATTTGAGCACCCGTGCAGGCCCCTTCTCAGTCAATCCTCTTGACAGTGGCCCACATCAGGACGTTGCACCTATAAGCCCAAGGTCTGTCCAAAAGGCTGCTGTTTGTAGGAAAGTAAATGAAGCTCGGACACGAGAGATTTCATGTCCACTTGCATTTGGGCCAGCTACGGTGGTGTGGGCTGAAGTCAGGCAAGGAAGACAAGATGGCAGGTTGAGGGCTGGGTGCTAGATCTTCCTGTACTGTCTGTTAGGTCCCTGGAACTGAGAATCTGACTTTTAGGAAGCCCCCCTCCCCCACCCTTCAGTTTCATTTCTCCAAGTTCCCTTCTTCAAGGTCTCTGCTTCCCTAAGTCTCTGCTCCCACCAGCAGGCTGAGCAGGTTATAGCCAGAGTGTAGCATTGTAACAGCTTCCCCCCACCCTCCCCACTGCTAGCCCAAGGTTTCTGTCTCCCCAGGTGTCTGTTCACGTGAGCAGGCTATATCCAGAGTGGAACATTGTAACCGTCTTCCTAGGCTAGGCCAGATGCCAATCTTAACCCTATGAAAAAGACACCCACTGTCTCTCGGTGCTGACGCCGTTTTTAGGCTCAGCCCAGCAGGTCCTCTTGCTACTTGCTAATAAAATCTTCTTTTCTTCCTTTACCTGACTAGCATCTCCTTCCTTGGTGACCTTACACTGTGCATTTTGGTGTGGAACTCCAGCTATCCCAGGATGTGATAAAGGTAGGTTAATCAAGAAATGGGGAATAGATACATTTTACTTAACTTGTCAGATTTGTTTAGAAATTTTAGATGTGCAGGAATATGCTGTGTGGCTCTTCATTTGTACTCTTGCCAGAGGCCTCACAGATGTTAAGGCAAGGCTGCCTCCACACACATGTATTTCAAGCACATGCCAATCTCTAGTCTCTTGGCTTTTTCCATTAATGCCTGTCAGTTTTTCTTTTTGTCTTACAATTTCAACCACTTTTTGCATGAACTCAATTCTTTACCTTCTTTTTTATTTGAGCTGCTTGTTATACAGAGCCTGAACCACCAGTGGATTTCACCATCTGCCTTCCTGGCTTTTGTATCCTGTCTTCAGAATCATGCTGGATAGTAATTGACTTGTACATTACTGCACTTCAAATTGATATGAAATCTAGATGAGGCTCTAGGTCCATTTCTTTTTGGTTTTCATCCCTGGTATCTCTTTCTATTTTTTTTTAAATTGGTTTTTAATTTTATTAATATTATATTTTTACATTCTAGAATGTTGCTAGGAAGGGTAGAAAGGAAAGGGGAAGGAAATGTGGGAAGAAGGAGGAAGGAGGAGGGGTGGGATTGAGGCCTGTGACACACCCATCATTCCCACAGGGGAGACTGGGGGGCTTCCAGTGGTGGCTTGGTCATTGCCAGGCTGGGTGCAGATGTCAGGGAGGTGTGGCCAAAGCCCTTGCCCTCCACTGCCTCTGCTCAGGAGAGCCTGGGCACTTCCTGTGGCAGCTTGGTGGTCATTGCTGGGGTGGTTGCGTGTGTTGGGGGGGGTGGCTGAGACATTTATCCCCCCCGCAGGACAGGTTGTGGATGTTGGGGGCATTGCTGAGGCCCCTGGCCCTCTCCCATTTTTGGCTTGGTAGCCCAGGGGACTTCCAGTCCTTCTAGGTATTATAGGTGTTCTTTGCTGAAATGAGACCTTTACTAGTTAATATCAAACTTTGTCTCTGGTTGTGGGTACTTTGTTTTTTCCTTCAGTTTTGTGTTGGATTATTTGCTGTTCCCCCTACTTAAACTCTGTGCTGGAACTAATTTGTTGTCCTTTGCTTACTTCTAAAATGGGAGAACGTCCTGTGGGGACCAGCACTTGAGTTCTGTGGTTGAGCTAAATTGCTGCTTTGCTGCTGATTCCTTGAGGAAGGCTTTTTGTCCAGCTCAGGTTTTAATGGTTGACTTTATAGGTACTTCTGGGTCTAGTGAAATTCAGTACACCCGGGTTGTGTAGAAACTCTGATCTGGGCCTGAGTCTTTTCATCAAACTGCACCCCATGCAATTCTATATTCCTGAGCAGTCTCCTCTGAGTGGTCCTACATTGATTGGGGGGCAGATCAGCTGTCCTTGCTGTATCCCATTGTTCTCTTGGTGGGCCTGTCTCCCCCAGATCCCCCAGATCCCACGTTACAAACACTTTCCATGGGATTTGCTCTGGCCTCTTGCAATGACTCACTGGCCTCTGAATGGATCCTTTTTTAAAGTTGTTGTAGCTCCTCTCTCCTATGTAGGTCCCCTATTAGTGGGCTTGCTGACCTAGGGGCCACCAAGGCCCTCTTCTCCCCTGCTGCCTCCAAGCAACTTCATCCGAAGGGTGCAGCTATGGCTTTTGCCAGCTCCTGCTCCGTGCTCTTACCAGCTCCAGCCTCGAAGTGGCAGGGGCTTGAAAACGTTGAGTAGTTTTTTCTTTCTCTCATCATGGCTTCTCCCACCTTCATGCACTCCATAGGTCTCTCCTCTTTCCCTGAGCTCTAGCAGCCCCAACTTGGCCGTCATTACATTTTTATAGTTGTAATTTGGTTAATTTGTGGGAGAGAGTGATGCTGGGGACTGTCTATTCTGCCATCTTGACCAGACGTCCTCTCTAGGTGCATTTTGTATTGCCATAGAATTAGAGCTTTTTGCCATCTACATAAATAAACAGGATACCAATGTTTTATTAAAACAGCATATCAGATGATCCAGAAATCTTTAGGTGTTTTTACTTTATTATTTTTTTATTGTCTAGATATGGTAGATTTAGTAAAAAATGATCTCAATTTTTAAATTCTCTCTATATTTGTGCCCTTTAAAGCATACTTTTGTAGTTCCTTCCATTGAGAGATAGCATTTAGCTCTCTTTCCCTTGAATTTTGACTGTCTTAGTGATTTACTTTGGCTGATAGAATGTGGCAGAAGAGACTAAACCTAGGACTCAAGAGGCTGTGTGCACTTCTGGTCTCTTTTTGGGGCTTTGCCACAACCATAAAAACAAACCCTGAGCTAGTCTGCTGATGAATGGAAGACTACGTGAAGGAGAAAAAGTCATTCCAGCTAAGGCCAATCTAGGTCAGCGTCTCCAGCCAGCCTGCCTGTTGTCTGTAGATGCATGGGTGAGGCCAGCCAACGTCAGGTGGGCCAAGATCAGGAGAATCACTCAGCCAACCTGTAGACTTGGTAGCAAAAATAAACATTTATCTTTATTTGTCATTGTTATTTTGTGGTTGCTTTTCAATGCCTTATTATTATGGCCATTGATAATGGATGTCCTATTATGACAGACAGTTTTATGTGTCACCTTGGGAAGAATATACAGACAATCCCCAAATTACGATGGTTCGATTTAACAATTTTTTGACTTTTTAAAGAACATTTAAAATGACTTTTGATGGTGAAAAAGCAATACCCATTCAGTGAAAACCATACTTTGAACTTTGAATTTTTGATTTTTTTCCCAGTACAATACTCTCCTGATGCTAGGCAGTGGCAGTGAGCTGCAGCTTCCAGTCAGCAACATGATTCCAAGGGTAGACAACTGATATTCTACAGTGTACTGTATTGCCAGATGGTATTGCCCAACTGTAGGTTAACATAAGTGTTCTGAGCCCATTTAAGGTAGGCTAGGCTAAGCTATGATGTTGAGTAGGTTAGGTGTATGTAGTAGATTGAATTATGTCCCCCCAAAACTCAATGAAGCTTGAATTGTGTCACCCAAAGTCTGTATATTAGAAGCTTAATTCCCACTGTAACTGTTGAGGGTGGGAAATCCTATTATGATAATTGAAGAGGTGACTGGATTGTAGGACTGTGCTGTAGTGAATGGATTAATAATGGTGGTCAGGGGGGTGGTTGTGAGGGCTTTAAATGGAGATTGAATGAGGAGGTTACTCTCTCTCTCTTCGCTGCCATTTTAGCAATGTGATACTCTGCCATCACTGTCACCACCACCAAGACCTTCACCAGCTGTGTTCCCTGGACTTTGGACTTCCCAGCCTCAGAAACTATAAGCAATAAATTTTATTTTCTTTATACAGTACCCAGTTCCATGTATTTTGTTATAAGCATCAGAAATGGACTAATACAGTATACTATATGCATTTTTGACTTTTGATATTTCCAATTTACTATGGATTTATTGGGATGTAACCCCATATAGCAGAGGAAAATCTATATTTCCCGTTAATCATTCAAGCATTAACCTAGGTGTTGCTGTTGAAGGCATTTTGTAGATATGGTTAACATTTATAATCGGTTGAGTTATGGGGATTATTTTTAGATAGTCTGGATGGGCCTGATTCAATCAACTCAAGAGCCTTAGGGGAAGAAGTGAAGTTTACCAGCAGCAGAAGAAATTGTATCTGCAGACTGCAGCTTCAGCTTCTGCACAAAAGTTTCAATCTGCCCTTTCTGATGGCCAGTTCAATGAATTTTAGACTTGCCTAATCAACCTCCAAAATCAAAGAAGCTGATTCCTTACAGTCAATCCCTCAGTGTATACTTCCTGCTGGTCTGTTTCTGTGGTTGAAACCTGCATCATATACCTACATGAATGACGAAAGATTGATGCCTTACACTTAAAAAAAAAAAAAAGAAAAGAAAAGAAATAGACAACAATATTAAGTATCTGTTTAGCATTTTTATATTTAATTCTTAAGAGTACCTAATTTACAGTGATTCTAAGCATCCTATTTGAAGTGATGTCTCAAGTTTCCCATTTCCATCTTCCTCTTAATATAATATCCCAGCTCACCATTTGATAGGAGAAGTAATGAGGTTGTAATACTGGAGGAGAGGGTCTGGAGAGGTCTGACGGCTGACCTCGACTCACTCTGTCCTCTACCAGGTTCTTGACTCCACCACAGGAAAGAATTCAAGAACAGATTTGGAGTAGAAAGCAAAAACAGGTTTAATGTAAAGAATAAGAAATGCACACTTCACAGGGAAAGTGTGACTGGCTACAGAGAGAGTGAGCAGCAGCCGCAGAAAACTTACTACGAAATAAGAAATACATGCTTCACAGGCAAGGTGCGGGCTGTCTTGAGAGAGTGAGCAGCAGCCTGCTAATGGTAGGTTTAACACAAAAGGTATGGTATTGCATTAGTCTGTGTCTGTTGCTTAGAACAAAACACACAGAACTGGGTGATTTATAAAGAAAACAAAATTTGTTGCTCACAGTTTCTGAGGCTGGGAGGTCCAAAGTCCAGGGAATATATCTGGTGAAGGCTTTCTTTGATGGTGACTTCAGTGATGGCAGGGTATCACATTGCAAAATGGCAGCACAGAGAGAGCAGAGAGCAACCTCCTCATTCACTCTCTTTTTAAAGCCCTCCAAACCAAGCATGGGACCACTATGTTCAATCCATTCACTCTGGTCTGGTCCTACAACCTAATCACCTCTTCAAGGCCCCACCTTGCAATTACTGTAATAAGATTTTCCACCCTCAATAGTCACAATGGGGATTAAACTTCTAATATAGGATATTTGGGGGACAAAATTCAATCAGTCCACAGCAGGTATACACACCTCACAGGCAAAGTGTGGGTTGGCTCCAGAGAGAGTGAGCAGTAGCCCCATCTTCATCCTGGATTCTACCTTTATAGTTTGACTATCTAGTGCCTCCAACAGAAAGTCCTTTATAGGATAAACTCCTTTCTGAGCATGCTCAGCCACTGGAATCACATAAGACTGCCTCCTGTGGTCTCAATCTCCATATGTTGGTGCCAAAAATAGGTACAGCAAGCAACACTAATTCAGGACTCAGAGGAGGTGCTTAAACCCTAGCGGAGTGGTTTGAGACCCAGAGAAGTGGCCTGAAACCCAAACCCAGGGAAACTGAGCACTTCCTATTTCACAGAGAGACTTTTTCAAAGGAGGCATACATTAGTTTATAACCTTTGTTCTTGGTCCTGGGACAACTCTGGAACTACCATGTCCTATGGCCTTATCCTTAAACTCAAACAGCCTCAAGCCATACATTAAAGCAAATGAGAAAACAAACCAAAAAACCTTTAAATTTGCTAGATTTCTGCAAAATATTGGAAAAAATAGTTTTTTTTAAATGGATGGTCTTTACTAAGGGAAGGCCTTAAGAAAGTTTTTATAAAGAAACCCCAGGAGAGGAAAAGAGAAAGGTTGGAATGCAAAACATGAAGCTTATGAAGATATGGTGCAAAACGAAATCAAAGGAGTGGAAAAAAATAAGAAAAATAAAAAAAAGGAGATAAAATCACTGCTGGGTTTAGACAGATCAGAAAAAGCTTATGCAATGTTTTAGTATTTTCTAATTAATCAAATAAAGAAAAAAATCATAAAATGTGCTCACTATCAGAAGTGTGTTTTGAAATACTGATGAGCTCACACATTTGTAGTAGTTGGTGAAAGGATGAAAGGAAAATTGTGAATGAGAAAGTAATATATTCTTGCAATCGTTAGGTTTTCTTTTTTCTTTTTTTGCATTTGGAATTGCTCTGAATCTTTGTCATGATCTCCAGACCTTTTGAAAACCAGAGAGGATATGGAAGCTGTAACAAAAATGAACACGTCAAAGATACAGAAAGCTAATTCAGAGGTCACTCTGCAGAAAGAACTTTGCTTTTTAATTGCTATGGACATTTTTCAGCTTTATTTTTTTTGTTGGAGCTCGCAAGAAAACCTTCAAACATTTTCTAAATGGGGTTCAGAACTAACCTGTGTTTCTAGGGGTCTTTTAAACATTGTGATTCAGTCCAAAGCCACACGTGTCTGCTTGAGAGGTTGAGTCAGACATCCAGTAATCCTTACTGTGTACCTACTGGGTGCTGAAACTGTTGTCCAAGAGCTGGTGTGCAATGGTGGACAAAATCAGAGGCACTATCCTTGATCTCATCAAATTTTGAGACTAGCAGGGGAGGCAGCTGCTAACTGCCTCATAACCACAGAAGAATGTACAATCATAAGTGAGGTAAATGCTACGAGTGAAAGTGGGATGAGGAAGCTCTATGACATGGAAATCCAACTTAGTGTTGTGGGTGACAGAAGGTGTTTTGAGGAAGTAATCTCTGAGCTAAGTTCTGAAAGATAAGCAGGAGCCATGTTATGTGAAGATTAGGCAGGTGGAAACAAGAAATAATTAAAAATAAAACCCCGAAAACCCAAAACTCACGGCTTAGAAAATGTTCTTTGCCTCTTTGATTATTATCCAAAATGCTATATTTAACCTCTTATTCCTTATAGAGGTGGAAGAGTGATGTACTGAAAATAAGCAGGGCTCAAGTGGCTTGGGTGTGCAATTTGGGTTTATGTGGCTTCCTGACCAAGCACTATGGGCTTCCATTTCCTACCTAGACAGAGAGGAAATTGAATTAGATGACCTCTAAAGCACTTTTCTAGTTAAAATCGATGACTCTTTGGTTCATGCAAAGAAATACTAGATTAACACTAATTAGTATGGGTTCGTGTATTAAGAAGAATAATTGCAATAATCTAAAGTTTTTCACAAATTTTACAATATTGGCTTGTCAAAAAGAGTATTGGCTTGAGTAGCTGCTGCAATTCTGTGGAAATAAGTTTCAGAAAATGTTTGCTCAGAATAGCTTTAATCAAGCAACGGATACATTTATTATTAAGTGAAATTTGGAGGAAAATAGTTATTTGCATGAATACTAGCCTGATTTCGTGATTTTGGGATCAAGGTCTTAATATGATAGACAAAAGATCAGACACCTGCTAGGTACTATTACTGTGGGGACTTTGATTAGAAGAAAAATCACCATCAAGTGACAAACTCATTCTTAATAATACTTTAATTTTTACACACACACGCACACACACGCACACACACACTCAGTTAGCAAGAAGATAATGAATGGTAACAGTTTTATTTATGAAATTGCTCCTCATGTACCTACACTGATTATGAAAGAGATAGAGAAATTTTGTTGAAATTAGAGATAAGCCTTCATGAAAACCATAGTTTATAAAGTTCTAGTCAGTATCATTCTTTTTTAATCCTGTTGATAAAAATATCTTTTCATTTTCTGGTTTTCAAAGGACTTAAGGAGACAGTGCCAGAACAGCAAAACAAATACCATTTTCCATGAATATCTGGCTCATAAAATCGAGTTTTGGACAGCTTATAGAAAAACACATTTATGCCTGGAATTTGTCACTTTTGAAGATGCTACTCTTGATGTGCTGGACTTTTTAAGAAAACAGCAAAGAAAGGGGAGATGCTATGTACCTCAGTGGCCAATTTTAGTGCCATCTGCCTTTACTAGAACAGGTGTTTGAATTGCACATTTGGTAGGTCTTAGAGTTCCTGTTTTCCTTTTTGCTTTGTGAGAAGGCGACCCTATGCGTGCAAGTGGATGAAGGAATATTTTAGAGATGGTGCAGATTTCTTTTGGAAAATTCAGTCCTGTCCAAATGTCATGGTGAATACTTGTTTTTGTATTTTAATAGAGGACTAGGATAAAATATGTAATGCCCCTTTTTCCCTTCTTTTCAAAAGCTATACTGAAGAATCGTTGACATGTACATAGTGAGCCATGTCCCTGAAATGAGTTGTAGTAATCCACACCTCCTAGAAAAGTCAATTTAATCTTGGCTACATCGACCAATGGATAGAATGAGGAAAGTGATGGTCCTGTTTTCCTTCCATTTGGTTGCATCTCAGCTGGGACATTTTGTTTAGCATGACTTTAAGAGAGATATCGACAAACTGGAAGGCATTCAGAGTTACAGGGAGCAAAATTGTAAAGGGAATTAGAAGCATAACAAATGATGCTTCATTGAAGGAACTGGGACATTGAATCTATAGAGGGGAAGACTACCGGGCAATCTGAAGGCACCTCTTGAATAAAGCAAGAGCTCTCGTGTGCAAGATGTATTTGATTTGTTCCCTGCAGACGTACAGTTTTAAACTAGAATGAAAAAAGAGAGAAAACTTATAGAAGAAAGATTTTATATTAATGTTAAGGAAGACTTTTTTCCTAGCCAAGCTGCCTTAAGATACTTCTGACTGCCTCTGCAGAGTTAAAACTTTGCGATGTAGTAATTTAAACTTAACTATATTTCTCCAATGTCTTGAATCTTTCATGTTTTTATTCTCAGATCCTTAATAGAAATTAAACTTTTTCCTAGCAGAATTGTACACAAATAACTGGGATATTCAACATGTTTATTTATACCTGTAATCCTTTAAGACATAAATAAAGCCCTTAAAGTGTAATTTAGCTATAGTTTACCTTAAAGTAAATTAATTCATTTTAAATGTGGCTCACTAGATATAAAATCAACAATTATATTTTTAGTAAGCATATCTGTATATTAAAATAATTTCGGGGATTATTCCAGTAAAAGTAATTTTAGTGACAATATTTTAGCCCAATCACAAAGTTCAATAGTATATTTAAAACTAGAGGTTATTTTAGGAATCAACTTTATTTAAATTTTAAACCTAAGAGCCCAGGGACTCATGCTGATAGGAAAGCCTGTGTGGACTCAGACACAGCAATTGTCATCTTTGCTGTTGTTCCTTTGGCCACCAGACACTGCTACTGAGTGGTATCTCCTGCAATGCCTGGCAGTGTGCTCAGGCCTCTCTGAAGTGGTATCATTCCTGGTGTCCTGTCCACTGATCTCAGCTATCCCACCAGAGACCCCAGCTACAGTACTCTAGGCTGCGTGCAGTGTTTAGCTTCCTCTCCTAGAGATACCTTCTGGGGCACTGCACATCGGCAGCGCCTGGGTCCCCACCACTCCTACCAAACACACCCACCTTTAGTATTCCGTTTTTGTTCTTTCTATTCTTCAAATTAACCTCAACCACCTCTGCCCTAGATTTACCCACTAAATCATCCTCTGATGACTTGGAACCAATTGCTTATGCCTGAGAGGTGGTGGTGGTTGGGAAAGTGGTCAAGAAATAACAACCCTTCCTTCTTTCCTTCCTTCCTTCTTTCCTCCTTCTTTCCTTCCTTCCTTTTTTCTTTCTTTCTTTTCTTTCCTTCCTTCCTTCCTTCCTTCCTTCCTTCCTTCCTCCCTCCCTCCCTCCTTCTCTTGCTTTCTTTCCTCCCTCCCTTCCTTTTTCCCATCCTCTTACTTATTTTTTCATAACTGAATTATTATTATGTTCCATTTCCTGTAAATAAATTTGATATTCTTCACTTCAGTTTCTCAGGGGGGCAAAAACAGATCTCATCACTGAGCACAATATGTAATTCCTACTCTTGATGTTGGAAAGGGTCAATATAAATCTATAATGTAATCCTTGCCTTAAAATTAGTTAACACTGTCTTGGTTTATATACAATATTCTGGTTCTTCATTTTACTAATAACCTTGGAAAATCTTTCATTTGTCTAGTACCTGAACCTGACTTTACCAATTTGGATGTTAATTACGGCCATTAGCTCGGTGTCCGGCACCTAGTAGGAGGAAATATCTTCTCTCTCTCTCTCCACACTTATGTAAAAACCATATCTATCTAATAAATATACAAAAAATATATGTGTGTAAATCACATATAAATTATATACAAATGAATGAATAAATACATAGTAATTAAATTGGTTGGAAAAATATAACTTACTTTAGTATACCTTGTTTTAATTTATTGATTGCTCTGGTTAATTTAAAAATACTTGGTCTAATCCATAGCTTATGGAATGAATGTTTCATTTCATATGTAATCAATTTCAACTATTTATGTTATTAATCCCATGACATTTAGGTGAATTTTCACATAATATCAGTATTTTATTATACATTTTTTAGTTCTTCTCTTTTATTGACTTTTGAATACATCTCCTCTTGAAATGATGTTTAATTTCATAAAAGCATAAGCCACAAAATTGAAATATGCAGTACACAGTGTGCAAATTCATGTTTTCCAGTTATCCTTTTCATAGGTTGTTGTATCACAATTACCATTGTATTTCCTGCAGGCCTTCATTTTTAATATAAAGATAAAAATGGTTATCTGTGAAACTTAAAACTATTGTATTAAAACAAAATTGTGTGCATTGATAATGTGATTGTCCTTAAACTGATAATTCTTTGGTCATTTTGTATTATTAAACTATCTTCATTAGGTTTCTTGAAATGTTTTTCACATCATATATTTTCACTGAATAGGACAAATGTCCATATATGTGAACATATTAAGTATTAAATTATTGTTACTTATTTTTAGATATCAGGTTTTTTTTTAGCTCAGTTTTAAAGCTGAGCCACTCTGTGGTCCATCTCAGCACAGGATCATTTAAAAAAGAAGTTTATGCAAACATCCAGGAAATACATAGATGGTTATAGCCAAGTGTGGATTGCAAAGGAAACATTGCATTGACATAGAAGACAATTTAAAACATACCTTTTATTACTTATCTCTCCACAGTCTTAATTATCTTGAAAGCTGATTTTTCAGAATCTCTCTTCTCTGGCTTCTCCCTTGCTATGGTTTGAATGTTTGTCCCTTCCAAAGCTCATGTTGAAGCTTAATCCCCAATATGAAATTTGAGCTTTATTGCAATGGGAGAGAGTAACAAAGAGGTAGTTTTTAAACCTGCTGTTTTCTTTGAGTGATAGCCAAGGACTACAAAAACATGTCCGTTGAGGGGATCAGGGAGACAGATGCTGCTTAGAGGAACACAGCAAAGAGCAATATTGGAGAAGGGTTTTGCAATGTTAAACATCACTGTGGAAATGAGGAGCTGGACAGTAATCTCATAGAGGATATTGGGGAAGAACAAACATTTTTACAAAGCCAACACTACATAGGTCAGAGAAGTAAGTAGATCTATAAAAAGATAGTCAATGAAAATTCTTCACAGTCAGAACTTGGCTTATTTGCTGAAGAAAACTGTGAAAATGTTCTACATGCATAAGGAGGCATTTATTTTGGAGCTAAGCAGACATGAATTTTAATCCTGATTCAGTTGATTTACTGCCTTTGTGACACAGGGGAAGTCTGTTAACCTACCTGCACTTCAATTTCCTCATCTCTTAAATGCGATGTTGACAGAATTAGAGCTATTTAATATACAGAGCCTGTACATTGCAAGTTCTCAGTAAATGGTAATGATTTATTGTAAGTAAGATATATGACGAGCTTGCTACAGACAAACAAGTGACATATTGAAGAGATTCACTGTCAAGTCCAGCATCATAACGACACAAGAATTCCACAATGGGACCATGGCCACATCTCTGGGTCTCACCAATTTCCTAGCTAATAATGATTATAAATTGAAGCAAAAGAAACTCTGAGGTTATAAAAGTTGCACATTTATTTAAGCATAAATTAGAAATTTATCAGAAGTTCTCATTTTCAGTATTGTCACAAAAAATAGGCCATTCTTAATTGGGTTTTCAGGCTTCTGCTTCCAGGAGGGATGGATAGTTGGTGGCAGAGCAGAACTCCTTCTGAAATTCATCAGAAAAGTTAGAAAAAGTAGAGAAGTCATAGATTGAATGCAATGAATAGTTAGTGGGACTCCAGAGAAGAAAGAACTTTGGCGATGTGAACTGAATTCTGCAACTGCTTCTATCCTGGGATAGTGGGTAGTATTTTCATTATTCATTATGCAATTTATACATATTTATTAAGAAAAAATAAATTATATAAGCAAAACAAAAAGTATAATGAAAATTCTACTAGCTAATATTTTCAATGCTATTATGTGTTGTGTAACTTCCCAGACACATTAATGTATGCATGTGTGTATATGTGTACAATTAGGTATGTAAATACACTTGTTATAGAACACACGTATGTTCTAAAAATTGTTAATAAATGGAATTTTCCAGTAGACAATACACTATCTTTCTAAGTTGATATAGTTACACCAACATTGCTATATAGTATTCCACTGTATCATATTTAGTGTATCTAATATCTTGATATTAAAGCATTAAGAGTCAAATTTTTTCTTATGATAAGCAATTTCTCACTGTTAACAGCACCATCTTTGGGTACATGTCTGATCACTTCCTTAAGATAAATCTCAGAAATGGAATTGCTAGTTTCAGATATATAACATCAAATTGGTTTACAGAAAACTTGTGCTCTTTTATAGTCCTCTGGTAGTTTTATGTGTTTTTCTCCTCATACACTTGTAGAAAAAATATATTTTTATTCTTATGTTATCAGTTCTGTATATTTTCTAGCTGAGTATATAACAATTGATGTCCATTGCTTTAACTTTTACTTTTAGAATAATCAATTAAAATATTATTAACCACATGTATCTATCATGTAGTAAACTACCCAATAACGTTTTTAGCAGATTTTTGTGTGATTCATTTTTTCTTTACATTATTGGTAAGAATGGATTGTAACTTTCAGATTTCTCATTTGCTTCATCAATTTGTACAAGGAAGGTTAAAGATTTGATTAAGTAAAAACTAAACAACTTCTCTATCTTGCTCAAAACCACTTTCATATTATTTATTCAGCAAGATTTTCTTTCTTTACATTTATCACTTTATTTTGATATATAAATGTACTTATAACCCGTGTGAGATATCTAATATGATAGTATGTGCAGGAGGGATGCCATTTTAGTTTTATTTTTTGAATGGTTAATTCTTTACTGCATTCCCCGGCATTCACGAACAAAAATCCAAGTAGAACTTAATCAAATTACAAATATGTTACACAAATTACTCGAATGCAGTGATGGTCTCTTCTGCTACAACATGTTTCTACAATGTAAATCAGCTCATACATGATTGGCACATGGAGTAATGACATCAGAAAAACATGGATGTCACACTGTTTAATACACAGTTTTCTAATGTTTTCCCCAGTAAGAAACAGCAGCTGAACACAGGGTACACTCGTACATCGGATCCCATCTGAACACAGTACTGTACACGATGCCCAATCATCTCATTCAGTTTTCCCAGCTCAGGTTGTCCACACTGTCATAAGAAGTTCATGTGCAGTTCTCCCATGGACTCATTCATTTTCTCTTTATCTTGTTTTCATAATTGAACAGCTTCAACCCCTCCTTCTACCTGCTTCCATCAAGCTACCTTCAGATGTTCTTCAGTGCTATATTTACTATAATATCCATCTATTTAAATAGGAATTTAACATGTCTTTTTAAAACTTGGCTCTATTTTTATTGTTTTTTAAAATTGTTTTTGTTAGTGCTCTGGTTGCAAAGTTGTCTAAGTTTTGAGTGGTCTGTCTCAATTCTATTTTTCTCCCCATAAACTCTGTTATTTTTAGTGTGCAGTTTTGTAGATTATGGGTGTTTTCAGGACCACATATATCATGTTTCAGCAGAAATTCTGTATCATGCAGCTATAATTTATTTGCCATATAATTCTTGGCTCTAATGATTTTATTAAATAAAATTTATTGTGCTTATATTTGTTATTGAGTTATTTACAAATAAATTAACATTTCCAAGTTAAAAAAAATTTCTTTACTGCAATATAATGTTCATATAGAAAAGTTGCAAATTTTTTATCTCATCTTTTCTACTAAGTTTTTAGTTAGGCACTTTATTACTTTTCTATTCTTTATTAATCTAGAGATTGCAGAATGAGTCTCCTTAGTTTTTTCCTGTTTTTTGGTTTTTATGTCTGTGCATCTTTATAGTTCATCAAATGTCTCCAGGCCTTCCACGTTTCTGTTAAGTCCTCTGTTAGTTTCTTGGTTTCTTTGCAGAAGCCCTCCAGGATGTGAATCTGGATTCTCGGCTTCCAGCTCACACCCTACAGTTGCTGTAGATTTTTAAGTTTGAAAATTCTTATTGATAGCTTCTGCTAGGATTACCTAACCTTTTTCTAAAATGTTGTTTATGGATACACCACCTATTAGGTCTTTCTTTTTTCTACACCATATTCATAGGTGTAGGGAATACACAGTTTTCAATGAAATTCTAAATGAAAAAGTCCAGAAAGAAGAAACTCAATGCATTCATTTTACCGTATTTCCTAATATAAAGTCTTGTATCAATTCTTAAATGTCATAGATTTTTCCATGGATTGTAATCATTATAATTTATTTAAATTATGTATATTCTCTCTACTAAGCCTCTTAGATTTCATCTTACACATTTTTTGTATTAAAGAGATATTTATTTCAATTTTTAATTAATAAAAGCTTATTTCATGTATTACGATTCTTTAAAAAATATATACTAAATTTTTTATGTGTGCACGTGTTAATACTATTTCTAAAATGTCTTCTCTCATATAAACTCATTTTGGAAATGTAACACCACTCTATCTGGTGAATTGATTTCCTCAAGACTTCTTAAAACATGTGACTCTTTTGGACTGCATGTTTTCTCTCATTAATACCTACAAATACATCCAGCATGGATGTGAAGCTTGAAAGAATCAATAGACACAGCAGGGGAAAAGGTTATGCCAGAAAAGTTTTGATGATTTTTTTTTTTTTAAGGAAGCACTTCTTTCTTGTCTGATAATGCTCCATTTTACAAAGGAAGAGAGAAATTTCCCCCAAGGCAATATTATTTTTGAATCTTAACCTCACTACTAATTGGGGTGTTGTTCTAGAATTTTATTATTAATTTCTTTGAAAGAGAGATATGCTAAGTTCTGACTAGGTAATGCAAGGTGAATTTAGCTGTAAGATAAAGCAGGAAAAACACAGCAGAATGTAAGGTACATTTTGCTTTCTTTTGTCTCCCAAACATACACTTAAGAATAAAGCACAAATGAGGCAAAAGCCTGTGTTTATTTTATAAAATAATTAAAAAATTAAGAAAAGATATTTTTGAATATTTAAAATGTAACTGAGAATGGAATAAGGAATCCTAATTTGAAGATTCAATAATTTAAAGTTGAATAAACTCTGATATGAGAGTGGCAATAAGGGTCATTCCATCAAGCTATAGCAAATCACAGTCCTTTCCCCCGTGGGTAAAATGTGAAAGAGGCAGGAAATAGGAAAAAAATATAGAAGAAAAACTTCAATCTGAACTATAATTTTTGTGCTGATTGAAGCAAATGTCTATGGTGGCCATTTATGAAAAAAATGATACTTTGTCATTCCACAAGAAGGTACAAGAGACAGTGATGTTTGGGATCTTAAACTACTGGAGCTAGACATTAGACCCTCAGAGGGAAAAAAGGTCAGTGTTAAGAAATATATAGAAAAAGTATCTTCTAATATGTCTAGAAACCTAAGTTGTTTCTTGTACAGGCAAGAAAAGAGCAATATGCTTTAACATATTATGGCCCCAGCATCACAGGTATCCCCTTCTGCCAGATGAGCTGAGATTATACTACGGCACTCACAGGCTGTTCATAACCACATGCCAGTCCTGCCTGGACTTTTACTACCATGGCCTTTGCCCACACTGTAGAGAGTCAGGAAGATGCTGCAGTTACTCAGTTTTAGAAGATGGAAAGTCAGCAGAGAAGACTTGCTCATTGTGAAATTAGTGGAAGTACAACCTTTGAATTCCTCTTGACATTTATTTGAAGTTCCTTTACAGTACTGAGATTGTCTATCTCAATAAATTTGTATGGACAGCTGTAACTTACAATTCAAATAATTAAAATATATGAACCATGAATCTCTATTGCTTCCCTTTATCTATCTTTTCTCAGACTATAACTGCAGGGTACACAGACAAAAGCTAACGAAATACGTGGTAATGAACCACTTAAAATAGTAAATTTAGGGGATACTGTGCAAAGACTCCTGCAACTGAATATCTAGCAACATGGTCAACAATAAAATTCTAAGCAAATAGGCTGAATGTCCTAGGGAAATTAATATCATTATTATAGTATTTATGTTGCCTGTAGTTTGTATAAAAAGGCAATTTTAGAAAATTCTCCTAAAGCAAAACTTTATTATATTATTGCTGTAAACCTTTATAATTGTATTTGCCTAGGATCCTTACTCTCTTTTGGTCATTTAAAATGGACGTTATGGCACTATAAAGACTTGAATTGGCTTAGACAATTGCAGTGACTTCAAAGGAAATCAATACACACAGTGCTGAATTTTACCTAATAGTAAAATAGTTTTTTAAAACTTAACTGCACACAAAGCATGAAGCAGGTAGGAAAAAAAGGAGCATGAATTATTTCAGCTAATTCTTTTAATGGGACAAGAAAATAAATAACTTCACTGTAGGTCTTCCATCTGTCTGAAAGGCAAAAAAGCCACCACCTGGCTTCTGTATAGGATCATTGCTTTCTCAGTAAATGTCACAATTTTCATTCTGAAACCCCCTTTCAGCTGTTGTTTTTTAAGCCACACAGTAATAAATTACCTCATACTGTGGTCAAAAGAAATTCCCTACCTATGTAGCACTGGCTGGAAGCTGCCGAGAAAAACCATGGTGGATTGCTTGCTTTCCAGAGCATTGCATCTGTGTGACATGAAAGAGCTGAAAGGTGTCCTAAATGAGAGAATTAGTAACATTTGCTTTATAGCCATGTTTAAGATAACAAGTGATAGCAAGGCCGCTGCAACAGCCTAACCTATACGGTTGTTAATGCTACCACTCTTGGAATCAGTGCGCAGCTACTTCTACGACGATCTCATCAGAGTAAACTGGAAAGATGACCAGTCCTAAACTGAATCCATATGTTTGCCTGTCAGATATACGTACATTGCAAAGTCACCTGATTTTATTAGCATTGGTTTCCTCAAATATGAAGAAATAATATCTGCCTTTCTTGTTACATACTTTTTTTTTGGAAAATCGATGAAGTTACAGGAGTGCTAATTCTTTGAGGAAAATTTAGGAAAATCTACTAAATACTGATTTTGGTGGAATTTATTTGCTAGAACTCAAATTGAGTTAATGATATATTATCCCATAAAGAAATATCACTATGTGTATATACATGGGTAAGTAGAGATGTGCAATGATGTTGGACTGGCCAAAGCCAGCTCTGTCCAAGCCAAAATGTGTCTGGTCTGCTGGTCTTCATGCTGACATCCTTTCCTTCTGTCATATGGACTCTGATCACCGTCATGAGGCTGTAAGGACACCCAGCTTGTTTGGGCCTAATGTAGATCACAAAATAGGAAATAGAAAAAAAAAATTTATTGTTAAACAGACAATAGGTCTTTTCTTCCTTTTCATCCTCCTTTTTCTTTATTTGTTTTCTACACTTAACACTTAGCCACAAACAATTCAAACCCACTATTCCTGAATTCTATAAAGTTGGCCACCAAAAATTAACCCATGACTATTTAGCCAAAGAATATCTATCATACTGTTTTAGTTGACTTATTCCAAAATAAAAAGGGGTTCAAAGTTTTAGAATGTGATAAATCTGTTGGGAGAAAGCACATGAAGCTTTCATCCTAAAGGCTTCAGAAAACTTGCTCAACTATAGTAACTGATGGAGTTTGGATGTGTTGTCCCCTCCAAAACTCATGTGGAAATTTGATCTCCAATGTGGCAGTGTTGGAAAGTAATTGAGTCATGGGGGTGGATCCCTCATGAATGGATTAATGCTCTCCCTGGGGGAGAGGGGATTAATGACTGAGTTCTCGCTCTATTAGTTCCTGTGAGAGCTCGTTGCTTAAAAAGACCCTGGCACTTCCTCTCTCTCTCTTGCTTCCTGTCGCCATGTGATCTGCTTGTACCTGCTGGCTGCCTGCCACTTTCCGCCATGAGCAGAAGCAGACTGAGGCCTGTGCCAGATGCAGCTGTCCCAGAATCGTAAGCCAAATAAACCTCTCTTCTTTATAAATTACTCAGTCTCAGGTATTTCTGTTATATCAACACAAAATGGACTAAAACAGAAAATTGGTACCAAGGAGTGGGATGTTGCTAAACAGATACCTGAAAATGTGGATGCAGCTTTGGAACTGGGTAATGGGCAAATGTTGGAGGAGTTTGGAGGACTTAGAAGAAGAGAAAAAGACGAGGGAAAGTTTGGAATGTCTTAGAGACTTATGTGGTGGTGAGCAGAATGCTGAGAGAAATGTGGACAGTGAAGGCCATACAGATGATGAGGTCTCAGATAGAAATGAGGGACTTACTGGGAATTGGACAAAAGATAACCCTTCCTACACCATAGCAAGGAACCTGGCTGCATTGTGTCCATGCCCTTGGACTTTGTGGAAGTTGGAACTTAAGAGTTGTGAACCAGAGCATTTGACCAAAGAAATTTCTAAGCAGCAAAGCATTCAGGATGCTGCATGGCTACTTCTAACAGCCTACTCTGAGTTATGGCAGCAAAGGCATAATGTAAAGCCAGAATTTAAAAGGGAAGCAGAGCGTAAGGTTTTGGAAAATTTGCAGCCTGGCCATGTGGTAGAGAAGTGGAAAGCAGAAGAAAAATGCAAGTGTGAAGCTGATAAACTGTTTGCTAAAAACATCATCTTGGCGGTGAGGCAGCCAGATGCTAAGAACCAGGACAATGGAAAAAATGCCCTAAAGGCATTTCAGAAGTCTGAAAGGGTGCCCCACCCATCACAGGCCCTGAGGCCTAGAAGGACTGAGTTATCCTGGAGGACAGACCTGGGGCGCAGCTGCCCTCGGGATCCCGCTCCCTGCATCCCAGCTGCTCCAGCTGGAGCAGCCTCAAGTGTGGTTCATGCAGCAGCCCTGGAGAGTAGAGGCCCGAAACCTTGGTGGCATCCTTGTTGTGTTAAGTCTGCAGGCCAGCAGAACATGTGAGCAGTGGAGGCGTGGCAGCCTCCACCCAGATTCCAGAAGATGTATGGAAAAGCCTGGGGGCCCAGGCAGAGACCTGCTGCAGGGGCAGAGCCACTGCTGAGGCCATCAACTAGAGCAATGCCAAGCAGGAAAGTGGGGTTGGAGCCCCCACAGGGAACCCCCACCAGGAAAATGTCTAGTAGAGCCAAGGCAGTGGTACAACCATGGAGACCCGAGACTTATGGAGCTACCAGAGTGGCCTGGAAAAGGAACACTGGCCTGAAAAAGTTGCAGGCACCAGTGCAGCCCACTGGGCTGCACCTGGCAGAGCTGTGGGAATGAGGCTGCCTGATGGTTTGGGAGCCCAGATGCCCAATTGTGCCCAGGATGCAGGACTTGGAGTCAAAGAACATGATTTTGGAGCTTTAAGACATAATGTCTTCCCTGCTGGGTTTTGGACTTGTTTGGGGCTTGTTTCTCCCTTCTTCTGGCCTATTCCTCAATTTTGGAATGGGATTGTGTACCCAATGTCTGTTCCACCATTGTATCTTGGCAGTAGATAAATTTTGTTTTGTTTTTCAGGTTCACAGGTGGAAGGACTTTTGCTTTTGGTCTCAGAGGAGACTTTGGACTTTTAAGTTGGTGCTGGAGCAAGCTAACACTTTTGGGACTCTTGGGATAGAATGACTGTGTTTAGTATGTGAGAGGAACATGAGTTTTGGGGGGCCAGGGGTGGAATGATGGAGTTTGGATGTGTTGTCCCCTCCAAAACCCATGTGGAAATTTGATCTCCAATGTGGCAGTGTTGGAAACTGATTGAGTCATGGGGCAGATCCCTCATGAATGGATTAATGCTCTCCCTGGGGGAGGAGGGGTACTGAGTGAGTTCTCACTCTATTAGTTCCCACGAGACTTGATTGTTTAAAGGACCCTGATACCTCCTTTCTCTCTGTCTTGCTTCCTCTCTCTTGCTTCCTCTCACCATGTGATCTGCTTGTACCTGCCAGCTGCCTGCCACTTTCTGCCATGAGTAGAAGCAGCCTGAGGCCTGTGCCAGATGCAGCTGTCCCAGAATCGTAAGCCAAATAAACCTCTCTTCTTTATAAATTACCCAGTCTCGAGCCGGCCCCATGGCTCACTTGGTTTAGCACTGGTAGGCAGAGGCCACAGGTTTGGATGCTATATAGGGATGGCCGGTGCGCTTGCTGGCTGAGCGTGGTGCAGACGACACCAAGCCAAGGGTTGTGATCCCCTTACCGGTCAAAAAAAAAATAATAATAAAAATAATAAATATATAAAAAATAAATAAATAAATTGCGCAGTCTCAGGTAATTCTGTTATGGCAACACAAAACGGGCTAAAACAGTAACCATTCCACTGTGCGTATTATGTCAAAATACGTTGTACATTTTTAAATTTTTTCTTTTGTTGCTTGTGCTTTTGGGCTCATGTTCATAAAGTCTGTGCCTAGATCTAGTTCCTGAAGTGTTTCACCTATATTTTCTATATTTAGTAGTTTTACAGTTTCAGGTCTTATGCTTAAGTTTTTAATCCATTTTGAGTTGATTTTAGTATATGGTGAGAGGAGCTTGTCTAGTTTCATTCTTCTACATATGGATATCCAAGTTTCCCAGCACCACTTACTGAAGAGGCAGTCTTTCCCCAATGTATGCTTTTGTTCCCTTTGTCAAATATCAGATGGCTATAAGCCTGAGGGGTGATTTCTGGGTTCTCTATTCTGCTCCATTGGCCCCAGTGTCTAATGGGACTATATCAAACTAAAAAGCTTCTGCACAGTAAAGGAAACAATCAAGAGAGTGAAATGACAACCTACTGAGTGGTAACTATGCATCCAACAAGGGATTAAAATCCATAATATACAAGGAACTCAAGCAATTATAAAGTAAAAAAAAAAAAAAATTAAGAAATGGGCAAAGGAACTGAATAGACATTTTTCAAAGGAAGATATACAAATGGCCAATAGGTACATGAAAAAATGCTCAACATCATTAGTCTTCAGGGAAATGCAAATTAAAACCACATAGAGATATTACCTCACCCCAGTGAGACTGGCTATAATCAAAAAGAATAAGGAACAAATGCTGGCGAGGATGAGGAGAGAAGGGAGCACCCCTACACTGTTGGTGGGACTGTAAATTAGTACATCACCATGGAAAACAGTATGTACATTTCTCAAACAACTACAGGTAGATCTTCCATATGATCCAGCAATCCCACTTCTGGGTATACCCAAAGGAATGGAAATCATCTTGTCGAAGGGATACCTGCACTCCCATGTTCATTGCAGCTCTGTTCACAATAGCCAAGATATGGAACCAACCTAAATATCCATTGATGGACAACTGGATAAGGAAAATGTGGTATATATACACCACGGGATACTACTCTGCCATAAAAAAGAATGAAATTCTCCCATTTGCAGCAACATGGATGAGCTTGGAGAAACTTATGTTGAGTGAAATAAGCAAAGCACAGAGGGATAAATACCATATGTACTCTCTCATAAGTGGGAGCTAAGAGAGAAAGATGGAAGGAAAGACCACAGTGGTGCTTTGGATTGCAGAGGGAGAGAGCATACCTAGGGATACAAAATGGAGTGGGGAAAGGGGGATGGGAAGTGAGGTCAGGGATAATTGAGGGGATAATTGGGAGGGAGACATGGGGTACAATCACAATTTGTGGTAATGGACATGCTGCCAGTATGGATCTGGCCATCAACGTCTTAGGCATGAGTGGTGACAATTTGCTTTGTACTCCATGAATATTCATAACCAATAAAAAACAAAACAAAACATTAAAAAAAAAGTTCTTGAGGACTCCCCGAACAAAAAAAACCACAAAAAACCAAAAATATGTTGTACACTTTAAAGATACACAATTAAAAAAATCAAAAAATCAAAAAATGATCAGAAAATCAGGGGCAATATCTAGGGGGATAAAGAAGCAAACCAAAAACAACTGCATTGTTTCCCGGCTATTTTTTACATTGTTTCTCTTCAGAATGCTTTTTGGTGCCCTAAAGAAAAAGGAGCATTGGGTCAGTCAATGAAGAATTAGACAAATAGAGGACAATTGAACGTGAGTTCAAAGAGAAGAAAAGAGGAAAGATCACTGTTGACTTCAGCAACACAAGTCCCCCATACTAGACCTCCGATATTGTCTTCAACTGGACTGTGTATCTTTTCTTTCTCTTTGTTTTAATTCTGAAAACAAAGGCAAGATATTAGGTAATGTACAGACATCCGTAAACTCATCATGATCAATGTTAATACTTGCTCACATTTGCTTTAGAATAATTCTATAACAAATAGAACATTACAGATAACATTTTATGTTCTCTTTGCTCTCCTTCCAGTACAATTTCCCTCTTTCCTTCACCAGAAGCAAAACTGTTTTGAAGGTGGTATATTCATCATCATATTCCATGTTCTTATATAAGAAGTATATGTACAAGATATATGAGGGTACTTCAAAAAGTTTGTGGAAAAAATAGAATGAAATGGTAGTACAATTTTTCTCACGAACTTTTTGAAGTACCCTCATACGTGTATTCGTTAGCAATAAATAGCATTGCTTTTTAATTCATATATATGCCCTCAGACTGAAAGGGTTTTTTTGCTCAATAGTATAACTTAGATGTCTTCCTACATTAATGCATATAAATTTGTTTTATCCATTTACACTTTATATTGTTTCACCAGATGAATATACCACATTTATTCATCCAGTTCTGTATTGCTGCGCATTTAGATTATTTTATCATGATGTTCTGATGTGACTATCCACAAGCTCCTGACAGATTCTCTAAGCTTTATATCTAGATGTGAATTTGCTGAATAAGCTTTGGGCATTTTCAAGTTTAAGAGTTGTCAAATTGCTCTAGGAATGGAGTATACCGGTATACTCATCTATCTACAACAAATACATCATCTCTTAAATTCAACAGTGTCTGATGATATTTCTACATAAGTTTTCTTTTATCTGATCTTTAAGGGATCCAGCAGAGAGATGTGCTGGAAAGAACTAGGTAAGTTACACATCTTAGCTATTCAGATTCCATTCTTGGTGGAGAATTAATGTGGGATCCAGGTTAGACAAGGGCTAGCTGGAGATCTGGGCTCATGCAGAGAAGATGTAGTGTTGAACTGCACTTCTGTTCTTAGACGGTTACTCAGGACACAGGACAGAGGCAGGGGGTACAGCTAAGTAATTTTCGTTCCCACTCACTAATAAAGAGGAACACCCTCTGTTCTGCCAACCTGGCTCTTCTTGGCTCAGGCTGAGGTAATTTGTGACTGAGGTGAACCAATGTTATTAAAGGAGGTTGAGCAAGAATAAGACACTCAGGGACATACATGGCCAGATGGGAGATTTTTTGTTTGTTTGTTTCTTAGTTATACCTTTGCACTTTGATTTTTGGGGGATTCCTGATTGTAAAGACAAATATTAATCATCATCCAGAACATTTGCAATAATTCATCATTCAGCCTAACGAAGAATTAACAGCAACAATGATGATTTAAAACATCCTGCTTATGTACCGGCCCCATGGCACACTCGGGAGAGTGCGGCGCTTGGGTGCTCAGCAGCGCTCCCGCTGCAGTTTCGGATCCTATATAGGGATGGCCGGTGCACTCACCGGCTGAGCGCGGTGCGGACGACACCAAGCCAAGGGTTGCGATCCCCTTGCCGGTCACAAAAAACAAACAAACAAACAACAACAACAACAAAAAACATCCTGCTTACTACTTTTTCTAAAATGAATGAAATCTTGAGTTCAGGTAATTTAGGGCATGCTGTGATTCACAAAATATTCACCACCATTGCAGGTATGCTTTCCTGTTCCGGCTGCTTAATGAACTGTCCAGCTCAGGCAAGCCTTTGCTGAAGCATCACCATCTGTGAGAACCCTTTCTCCATGCACTCCCCTCCATGTCCACCCTATCTGCACACAACTACAAATATTCTTTTTTATACTGTTAACACTTGTGTTACCATATTGGAATTGCACATTTATGTGTGTATCTCCTTAACAATATTTCAAAAGACGCAGCAGGGGGCGTAGATAAGAGCGGAGACTCTGCATTAGTCTGCCTGGAGTTGTGATCTGGCTCCACCACTTAGTATCTATCTGTGTGATCTGGGCAAGTTCCTTCAGCTTTCAGTACCCCAGTTTTCTCATTTATAAAGTGTGGAAAGTAATTCACCTATCAAATAGTATTGTTGTGAGAATTAGCTACATTAATATTAGTTAAAATATGAAAGCATTTGGAAGAGTTCCTGGGACACTGAGAGCAAAATAATGTTAGCTATTTCTATGTCTATGTCCTTGGGAACAGGACTTTCTTCGCCTATTGATCTGAGGAACTTTGCACTATACCTGGAAAATAAATGGTTGCACGGAAATATGTATTCAGTTCAGTAAACACAGATGTATCTATTTTCTGAACAAGCATCCGTATAGCATACAGTTCATTCTAGCTGGCACATGTTCCGTTTTTACATCAGCCTTAGAGATGCCTGTTAGCTATTCTTTGTTTTGACAGATTTTTAGCTTAAGTTGTCACCTTCATGCCAAGTCTGCCTGATAAGTTATGAAAGGAGGTGGGACGCATGATAACTTTTTAACAGCAGGGAGCATCTCATTGGCAGGGCGTCTGGGGACAAAGACATTTTGAAATGTTACATTATCTTGGCCACAAGCCTGAGAAATACATTTATTTATACATTCCACTAGAAGGCGCTGTTCTCCCTCAACATAATGGATGGATTTGTTTGAAGACTGGATGGTTTTAATAGTTCCAGCATAAATTGTTACAGCCCCAGGCTGCAAAGAAAACAAACAAACAAACAAACAAACAAACAAACAAACAAACAAACAAACAAAACACTTGCATTTGAAAGTGCTTATTTCAAATTAGACTTTTTAAAAAAATTACAAATAATTTCTGTAAGCATATAGTTCCAAAAGAAATGTTTTCATGGACACACACAAAAATCTTTTACAATGAAATGCCTTACCTCTGTCTGTCCCCCAATTAACGGATCACATTTTAAATGTTTGCTGCCAATAAATGGAATACAAAGTTTCTTAGAAATAAATTTCTGGCTTTCAGGCATTTGCTTTTCAATTAAAGGGGGAATTTATGTGGATACTCATGATATGTCTCTGTGACCTTTCATCCAGTTATTAGAATGGGAGTGGGGAAGGTCACGTCCATGTTAAGTGTTGTAGCCTGTAATCTATATGCATTTTCTGAAGATAGCCTATTATAACTTGAGTAGATTTTGATGTGCCTAAGGAAGATACTGCAGAAACATAATCTGAAGTTAAACTTTACCAGTTTTATACTGTGCACCAATTCTTAGATCTTGGAACTTAAAGAAAACACGTTAATTGAAAAGAGAAAAGAGGGTGGGGGAAGCTCACAAAGATGAAGAAAGTGAGAGAGATGGAAACTAGAATCACTGAAAACCAGGTGAAATACTCATAGTGGTGAATATTTAAATGTAGATTGATATGATTTGTGTTCATGAAGATCTTATTCTAAGCTTATTAGAAATCATCGATTCAGTGTATGACATATAGGTATTTAACCATTATTACAGCTCATGTCTTCTATCTACACACAAAAAACACCACTATATCAAAACGGAATTCACATTTCCCATTTTAAAAGACCAGAGGATTTAGGAGAGTGTTGAATGTTTGAGAAGTGATTTCTGAACTATTTTTATTCATAGGCGACTGTCTCCTCTTTCTCTAATCAGTATCTCTCAGCAGAGATGATTTGAGAACCATTTTTAATGAGATATTTTACAGTGTTTTTAAAAGACTCTGGTATCAATCAGCTATATAATACTGTAAGATAATTTTTAAGTTGTGTAACTGCAGAAAGCTTCACTGCAGATTCTGTCCATTGTATAAATTCACTTTGGTTGGAAATGTATTTTAAGTTTAGTTTCATTGTTCTGAAAAATCTTTAGCTTAGTAATAATTTGGTTATTATCTAAAAATATATATAATTTAAAAAGATTCAGAGTTCTCTATAAAAAATATAGGGCATACTTGAAATATAAAGTATTTTTCCATTGGACTCTATTATTACTAAGAATTGATGACAACATAATTAAAAGATTAGAAATCAAGTTAATGTTTATAGAAAAGTGACATTATATTTATTTTAATTTTAGGTGTAATAAAAACAAGTCAGTATTTTTAATAAATTCAATTTAAACCAGCTTAACTAAGTGATATCCCATAATTAGCCACACTATGCAAGGAATTCTATTATAATTTTATTAAACACATCCTTGAAGACTCTTTACTAAAACCTGAAAGTTAATTTTCAAGGATCTGTAATTTTATCAGCTTCCATGCTAACTGCTATGGAAATTTTTTTGTGCTACTCATAGACTGACATCAAAAGATAATTGAGTCAAGTTGGATGTTAAAAAAACTCAACATTCATTGAAATGCCTAAGCTATTTTTAGGGATTCTATTGAAAGTTATGAATATTAGCTACATTAAAATAAAAAGATTTTTTGGAAAAGTGAGCTGTTACAGATAGTCACCAGTTTTAATTTTTAATATGGGAATTAGTTTCTCCCAGAAACCCACTGGAATGAAATTTATCTTTTACTTGGAATACTGAGGAGAATTTGAAAGAAGGATTGTTTGAAAATAAATATCTCTAGGTTGTCAAAACATTTAAATAAAAGAGTGAAGATCTCAGTCTATCTTCCAGGGATTTTATCTCTTGTGACAGTCCTGACATCTTCGGACTGACTCATTGACAGAAAGCCCCATATTCCTGATGTACAATACTTTAAATTCCCTAGAGAGCTCTAAGTAAATTCCCTAGAGAGCTCTAAGAGATGCACTGGGGTTCTAGCGGAGCCCTGGTTAGAAGTCACTGGGGATCCAGCAGCACTGTCCAGTTGAACGACACACTCTGCGCCTCCCACCTACACACTTGCTGGCCCACCCAGGTGTTGCCCCAGGATTAGGACGGTGCCTGAGCTGCTTCATTATCAGGCATTTCTCCAGGTGACTTTGCACCTGCTTGGAGTAACTGCACATGCTCTTCAGAGCGAGGATCGCCAGGCATCCATTAAGCCAAACTGCAACCTTAAATCCTTTCCTCTCAAGTGCCCATTAGCCCTTGGAAGAAGTTGGAGGTGCTCTGTGGGTCCTTTCTTCCCTGCCCCATGGGGGTCTTTCTTCTCTGGTGTGTAGCCTTAGGGGCAGATCTAGATAGGAACGTGGATAAGGGCCCTCCTCACTATTTCCCTTCCACAGAAACCACATTCTAAGGATGAGTTCATTTCTAACCTTCCGTGGAGGAGGGTGTGGAGTATGCATAAAGCAAATGTACTTCACAGGGTCTGGTTTTCCAAAGCCTTGCAGTTTCAAATATTGACCTTGCAAAGGACAGGAAATTTTCCCCAGGCTATACAGTCTCTGTTGTAAGATAAAGAATTGTAACACAGCAAGGTTGCTGGCTCAAAGACAGACAAGTTACTGATTGACATGTAAAGATACTGGGAAATTGCTGTAAGAAGAGAATGTTTGATAAAATCAAGCTTTTGTTAGTGGATCAACTTAATTGCATGCTACCAGCTTCAATTGTTAAACTTGTTAAACTGTACTTAGCAAAACCCCACCTATGTTCTCTTCCTATAACTTCCTGGTCTGGAGAATAAATGCAGGAAGAGAACCCCAATCTGTGATTAATTTCCTAAATGGAAGGAATGCTTCTATCTTGAGGGTTCTGGGAGATTAACCCCTCTCTGGGGCTTCTCACTGCTCAGAAGAGATGGGCTTTGAGTGATCTTTAGTGGCTCCATCACCTAGGGGAAAAGGGATGACAAATCCATGGGAGGCAAAGCAACAGGAGGGAGTGCTATGAGCACATCTCATTTGTGCACAAGAGCTACTGTAGGCAAAGGCCTCTGTATGGGTCACTGAATGCTCTGTCAGGAAGCTGGCCAAGCTGGCTTTACCTGAGCTCCCCTCTGGTGGCCACTTTTGCTGGCTAAGTTCTGCTGTCTCATTTCCCAAAGCTGTTTACTTTTTCACCCCTGGAACTAGCATGATTCTCAATGATGTGCTGGATACCCAGTGGCTGCCTGAGGATGGAAGCTGATGCCCAGCATCATCTGAGAGTCATAGGAGCCCCTTTCCAGGCTTCTCAGGCCTCTCTCAGCATCGCCCCTCTAGGTGGTGATGGAGGAGGCATTTCTGTTGTCCTCTTTGGCACACACCCAAAGCTTTCCCTTCATGAGCCTGGCATGGAGCAAACTTCTCAGCAAAATATTCATCCCTAAACTGGTGGGAGGGGGGACTATTAGAGTCACAATTTCTCAACATCTAAATACTTTCATTGTATAAATACATTTACTCTCATCAATCTTGCAATAAAGAAAGTTCCTCCATCCTTTAAAAATGTACTCAGGTCTCTAAGAATTTACTCATAAAGCTTTGTTAATCCACTTTCTTACATCTTTCCCCACTGCTCCAGGCTGGGGTATATGTGCAATTGAGTCTTGGGTCAAAATTACAGCCTCTCATGCTTCTTTCTTAGGAGAGCGATTTCTCCGCTCCTCTCCTCTAATCTCCCCTCCCTGCTCCCCCATTCCCTTTCCTCTCATCCATTTTCCTTCCCTTCCTTTCCATTCCTTTTTTCCCTTATTCTTTCCTTCTCTTCTACCTTCACCTTTCTTTTACAACCTCTACTTCTTTTTTATATCTAAAAAAAGCAAAGTATGTACCAACACTGATGAAGCATGAAGAAAATTACTTTTAGAATAAAACATTTCAGAATGAATATTGGAAATAATCTTCAACATTTATTAATCATGAAGAGACTTCCAGATATTAGTGATAGGCAATATATTTTAGCAGCACTGTTTTTATAGAAACAGGAGAAGAGTATTTATGTGAAGGAATTCGGGTTCTAACACAGATGACACTAACAAAGCAAAGATTATTAGTTACTAATGAAACAGTTCATTAATTCTCTAGGCCAGGTGGATTTTGTGTTCCACATTTCCTCTCCAACTTCCTCAAGGGATAGAATTTCAGTGTTCTGAGAAGAGAAGCCAGGTGTGTTATAAGAACATACAATTCTTTTCTTCAACTCCATGAAATTGATTTAAGTGAACATATTTGCTTTTCCACAATTCAGAGTAACGACTCAAAGAAAGTAAAAATTAAAAATGAAAATGAAGACCAACTCCCTTTAGGGATGCTTTACCTTTTTCCATGAGCAGGTTCTCATATGCTAAGAAAGCCTGAAGAATGCAGTATAATTATATCCACTTGAAAACAATTCATAATGACAAATGGTATAATAAATAAGTAAAGGCACATAATAATAATGGGTTTTTAAAGATAGACATAATAGAAAATAGAATTAATAGAAAATAACGAATATTGATTAACCAAGACTTCCCAAACAAAAATCTATCGTGCTTGTAACTTTTTCAGTATTTTGTAATGTAATTATTCATATATATTCACATATATTTTTAAAGTTCTCTTGACTCTGCCTATTTAACGAGGCTTTTACAATTTAAAGAAGAAAACAATCATCTCTGTCAGCTAGATGCAGTCATTTTTTCAGTTTATTTATTTTTATATTTTAGGTCTTACTAGACTTTATTATTAAAAGATTACATGCCCACTGTTCACAGCAGCTGCAATCCATTAACCTAATGGATTGGAATTATAGGTTGCCTTAGGAATTGTCTATTGTGTGTCCAAATCAAATGTAAACCCTACTGTGAAAAGTCTTGACACTTTTAAATGTGAAAATACAATGTGTTCAAGAAGATGTTAAGGAAAAAGATGTAGGACGTTTGACTAACCATCTAGAAAGTAATATGAAATTTATGTCAAAATAGAAACTGCTTGTTTTTTCTTGTTGTTGTTTACTGCAGTAATTGTACACGGTCATCTATCGCCCAACAGTGCTGAATGAAGAGTGGGTACTAACTGATTAATTATCCCTTTTCCTTGCCAAATATTGGCTATAGAATTTTTGCATGTACTTCTGTTCTTACTTAAAATTCCACCTCATGTAGTGAATTTATTCATTTAACAAAAACATTTGAGAGCCAGCTCTGTACCACACCATGAAGCTACAAGGCTTATAGACAAGCCAAAGCCAGCAGGTGACTAACAAGGAAAACTCTTATTCCTTGTTACATTTGTATAAGCTCTTAGATTTTTTCCTCTCACTTCCATCACAGGACACCTTCATTACCTGGCCAACATGAAATTCTGGGAGTTCCCTGGTAGGGACTGAGTGTGCAAGAAGCTGTCTGTGCTTGACATTCTGGAATTCAGTTTTGACAAAAAGAAAAATAATGGAGAGGTCTAACTTTCCTTCAACGGCCACTCAGTGTTGATGTAGGGAGCATGTCCAACGAGGTAAGCCACCTGTTGACCAGTGGTACAGCAGGCATTTAATGCAGGGCTTGTGTTCTGTTGAACTTGGGGAGAAGTAGTCATCATTGCCACTGCTACAGAGGTCAGGGCTGAGGTACCTTGACTCACCTCTGAAAACCTATAGAGGAGATGTAGCTCTGACAGATCATTTGTGACATGTCTTGTCTCTTTGCTTTTCTTTTGTGCATTTCAATGATTTGCCTAGGAATAGTTTTCTCCTACAGAAAAGTCTAAGTCATTTCTGTAGAAAATAAAGCAAATATTTGAATACAATGCTTAGTTACAGTAATTCCTCCTGTCTCTGTCTTTGTCTTCTCTCTCACATTCACTCACCCACACAAATAGAATTCATGCATTTATTTATTCAAACAATCTATAGTAGTATTTCTTATATACTTAGCACTGTGCTAGGTACAGAGAAAAATATACAGAAAATATAATTAGTTCCCGACCTCCAGCCTACACATGCGGAAGACAGAATATTCACTCATTCATTGCTTCAAAGTGCAATTATTGAAAGCTTATTTTGTGCCAATTATGCATGCATGTGTTAGTTAAATAATGAATAAGTGAAGTGCTAAAATACGAGAAGCTGTGATTGGGGAACTAGAGAAATAGTGACTACGGGAGAAGCTAAATGAACCAGGAGGAAGAATAGGACTCTAATGGACTAACAGATTGCAGAACGTAGAGTCCAAGTGCATTCCAGGTAGGCAGAAACTAAGTAGAACAGGAGCAATCAGTGATTTTAAATGGGTTGAGTATAATGTAAAACTCAAGGCTTGAAGTGAGGCTGGGCAGATAGCTGTTTCAGCGCAGACTTGATGTGGACGTGGGATATAATCAAAGGCTTGAGATGAAAAGAGTGACCTCTGCTGTCGGTGCTTAGATGGGGGATTCAATTTGGATAAATTGAGGGGGAAAGGCGACACCAATTCTTCTGGTAAGGTGGGATTACAATTTGTGCACAGCCTTGGAAATGAGAAAGAGAATTGCAACTAAAGGGAAAAGGGAGTAGACATGAATAAACTGGAGCATTTGAAGTAGAACTTGAGGTCAGTGCACTAAGATATTAATTATTACTCTAAAGGAAAAGTTTACAAACTATTGCTTCTAAGCCTGGTTGTTCAATTTCCCTTCATTATGTCTATTTCACATCACAAATAAATTGCTTAATAAAGCTCCTACTGGTTTTTGTAATCTATTGCTGAAAGAATCTTTATATTTCATGTTTCCTATAAGAATTATGTATAGGTATTTGGGGATGGAAATTTTGACAGTATATTCAAGGAAGAATTCTTACTAGGAAGTGATACTTAAGTAGAGACCTGAAGGAAGTAAGGGACAGACACTTTTCAAACAGTATGAGCAAGTGCAAGTGTCAGATTTCCTATTTATTTTTATGTCTGTTTCTGGCTCCAGTTTTGTTTCATTGCTCCATTTTCAAAAAATTCCTGCACCAAAATGACCTTGCATAAAATATTTTATATTTGTAATACAATTAATCAATTTTAAGGTGAATACCTTATATGGTTCCTCAATAGAAATATCTTGGCTATTCCTGAATTTTTCTCTTTCATATCAGTTTTGATACTCAGAGTGTTGATTTTCTTAAAAAACAAAAAAACAAACACCATTTGGAACTTTTTTTGGAATTGCTGTTAAATCGGTATATACAATTATGGGCCATTCACATTTTAAAGAGGGTGAGGTGTTTTTTTTTTTTTTTCTTCTCATAAATGGTTTATTTCTTTATGGATTTCATTCTTCTTTAATGTCTATCAATAAACTTTCATCATAGTTTTAAAAATACTGTATTCTGTTATTTTTATACTATTGTAAATGGCATAATTTTGAATACCATGCTATGTTTATTTGTGATATATAAAATCAAATTGATTTTGTATAAGCTGCTCTTTTACTGAGTCCTCTTCCTAAGCTTCATATTAATTCTAATAATTTGTCTGTAAATCTGTAGTTTTTGGATTTTCTAGTAGCCAGTTATAATCTGCAGCTGTTTCTTCTTTTCAAATTTCATACGCTTTTTATCTCTTCTTTCACACAACTCTAGAAAGTCTCCTACTCAGTGTCAAATAGAAGCAATGATAATTAGTATCCTTATCATGCTCCTGGTCTTGGAAGGCATGCTTCTTGCTTTTTACCATTGTTTATGAGATTTCTGCAGGATTTTGGTAGATGATTTATATTAAGTTAAGGGCTTCCATCTATTCTCTGTATGAATTTTGTATGATTTATTTTAAATCCATTTCCAATTCTCAATTTTTATCTTCAGCTGTGTCTGCTGTTTAGTTCACTCATTGTCAATAACTATGCTTTTTATTTTTAAAAGTTCTGCTTTTAGATTTGTAAATTTGTTTGTTTTAATCTACCTGGCAAATATTCATAATCCCTTCTTACTTGATCATTTTTTAAATTTCATTTTTTTATCACATTGAATAATTAATATTTTATACACAGTCATTTTATATTCTATTGCTGATATTTTTTTCCAATATGTAAGGCCTGGCAGTGTAAGTCTGCAGTTTTTTTTCCCCCCTTCTGGTTCTGATTCGTTGTGCTTTGTTTTTTTCTGTGTGTATAAAAAATCATATAAATAAAACATATATATGTAAATATATATGTGTGTGTATATATATATTTAACTGAATTTAATCTGGGGCAATTTTGAGGGCTTCATCCAAGGAGCATTTAAGTTTGTCTCATGTGAGTTTGTTTCTAGCATAGCTAGAGGCCTGCTATTCTCTGGCTCTATTTAGTTCCTTTCAGTGGTCTTTGTCTGATGCAGGTATTTCAGGCTTAACCTCCAACATTTATGGTGTCTGTGATTTAGTCCCTCAGTCATACCTGCTGACCTCCGTCAGTCTCTTCTTTGGTTCTTTTCTTTCCTCTTCAAGCTTTTGTCCTGTTATCAGCAAAGCAGTTTGCTGTTATATCCCTTTTGAGAGTTCTGTTATTTTCCTTAAGTCCAGAAATTCATTGAAAGCTGTTTTTGCTGTAATTATTCCAGGAGTATTAAGCTGCATTTAATTGGTACACAAATGGCCAGTTAGATCAGTCACATAAATATTTCATAGAACACTTACCCTCACTGCATTTTAATCTAATGAATGTACAGTGCATTCATTAGGAAATTTAGTGACAATCGCCACCTTCCACTGGACGGAAATGACAAAATGCGAATCTTTATTAAATGTAACACAGTTAATTATCTTTTCTACATTTTATAATTCATCATATTAGAAAATAATTCACTTTTAGAAATAGAATATGGCTCACTATATTTCTTTGTATTATGTCCTTGTTTTTTTGTGTGTAATAAACTCACCCAGTGAGTTTTATTTGGAAAATTCGTAATCTATGAACTACAGTATTATTCAGTCTTCATTTTATATTGCAAGGCAAACTTTTAAATGGCTCATGAATCGAATAAACCTAATTGATTAAAAATTTACTCATATTTATGAGTCTGATTAGGCAATGAGCATTCTAATACAAATCATTTTGTGCTGCTTGGGTTCATTTAAGGCATCTCAGTGAGATTCATAAATGAATATTGATATTTCACTATTGCAGCACTTTGCTAACACATTATCTGATAAGAAAAAGAAAAAAGGAAGCAAAAGCCCTGTTGGGAACTGAAGAGAGCATGCAGTGAAACAGCAGATTAATTTATACTCATTTCTTAATTGCTCTACCTGAGAGTATTTAAAGTGAGTAAATCTGGAAACCAAGAAAAATATAAAGAAATAATAAAACACAGTGGAATCACCACCAAAGATGTAATCAATAGGAAAGAATGAGGTGAGAGAGCATCTGAACAAAATATCTGCTTTCTCTTTTAGGCACTGTTCTTCTTGTCCAATTGGTAAGGACCCCACTTTCCTGATAAGTTACTGTCACTGTGCAAGCCTCTAAGGCTTCATTCCACCATGTGGTCTGTTTCACATACAGTCCTCCTTAATGCTCTCAGCTCTGCCTTCAACTCTCTTTATCTTTTAGCTGATGGCTGCCTATGGCTCTGAGATGATGTTCACTTGACAAGGTGCTCCTATCAGGACACTGGCTGCAAAACTCCCTTTCACATCTCCATCACTGAATTGTCCAGAATTCCAATAACACAAAGATTATGACTGCATGGTACACTTGACTGAAGGCTTAGGAATGACAGAGGGACTTTTAATATGGGAAGATTAAATTTGAAACTGAAGGAAAACATAAAAACATATGTTTTGATAGACCAAGGGCTAAGTACACACATGTGCGCGCGCGCGCGCACACACACACACACACACACACACACACACACACACACACACACACTCAACATCAATCCTCCCTCTTATTCTTCCAACCTTCCAAGGCAAATCTCCAAACTCCTTTTGAAAAACATTATTGACAGGAAATGATTTCACCTTAATCATTCTTTCTTGACACTGGGGGGATTCAAAAACAAAATAGCCCACAAAATTAACATTTCAGAGAAAAGAACTACTCAGTTGACAATGAAACCGTGGGGGACCGTTAAACCTATTTAAACTGAATTTTAATCAGCTCTAGGCTACTTTTCTAGGGTAGATATACCTTGCTTTCTGCTAGAAATTTTCTAGTGAGTAAATCTTAGAAAACACACACACACACACACACACACATACACACACACACACACACCTCTCTTAAGGAGCAATACAATTAAAATGAGTCAACATGATTTAATTGCAGACTAAGAAAGATAATTTGTTTTTTGTTAAATATAACTTTAAATTCCAAGGTATTTCTAGCCTGCAGTTAATAGCATTTTCTCTTCTTTCTTTCAGACAAGCTTCAAAGACAGTCCATTCTTTAAATACTGATGACTAGTTACAGTGTTCCACCAAAACCAAAGAACTCTGGTTCATTGGTGGTTATCTTTAGTTAAACAAAGACTAAGCAGGAGTTTTGTCTTAATTCCCCTCATCAATCTCTGGAAGTATAAAGGAGACATAATACAGATTTTTAAATGTAGACATAATGTATAGATTATAAATAATATAGATATTTTTTAAACATACACATAATCCTCTGGGATCCCCACCTCTCTGGGTGGAGAAATTGTGATTCCAGTTATATGTGGATTACTGATAATGCTTTCCAGTGCCTGTAATCTCGTGGAGTTAGATCCAATAGAAGTAATCATTTCCAATGAAAGTACTGTTGGGTTAGTGAGATGTGTCAGGAAGTAGTGATGTATTAAGTAATTATGGTCCTCATTTTTTCACAGTTTAATCAAGTTCCAAGGTAGTTTGAGTAGTTAGAATAGAAGGGTGTTAATTGTAAGGCTTTGGATTTAATATTCTCCAGCTACTAACCACATTTCTATACCCTGCTTATTGTCAGGGGGCAGGGGTGGTGGTGTTAATTCAGAATGAATGCAAACTCTTGTCCCTACAACAAAAATAAATTGAAATACCAGTTCAATGGCTGGGGTAGATGAAGTGCATATTCTTTGATGTAAAGAACACACTTTCTAAAAGTTTATGATAACTAATTCCAACTTAGAAATAAAGTATATATTATGGCTCATGCAGTCAATTGTTCATATCTGTTCCCCATGTGATCTGCAAACCAAATTATGTCAGTCATAAAAAGATGAGTTAAATGTTTACATGGTTTATTCATATAAGGCTGAACTTGATAGTTTTTAAATAAAAGTGGTCAGACTATTCTGAATGTCATTTAGAGCACTGGCATGGCCATGACCACCACTTTTTAATTAATTTTGCTTCCAGCAAACATAAAGCAACTGAGAGTAATTTAGCCTTGGTCAACACAAACCAAAGAGAGTGGGAAGATTGGAAATTACCCAAATTATCTGAATTAATTTGTTAACATAGAAAATTTAGCCTCTAAGTATATCTTCATTGTTTTGTCCTAGAAACAATGAACTTGATGATTCAAACTAATGATTGAATTAGCCAGTGGTTAAGAACAGTTGGCAAACTCTGCAGCTACTCTGATCAAGTTAAACAATACTTTAAATATTTAGGGCCTAAATTAGAATTTTTTACCTGATTTACCTAATTTTGCTTTCTCTGTGTATCAAATTTCCATGATCACTGCTGTTGTTCTTAGTATTATTCTTTTTACATAGCAACTGTTGGATGGAGCCTGTGAGGATTTCTTGATCAAAAACGAGAAAGTTTTACTTCATGAAGTTTTGCTACACACTGCTGGATTTATTTGCCCTTGCAAAACAAGTTGACCCCAAGGGCACTTTGAATGAAGCCTGATCAGTAATCTCTGCCAGCTGCATGTTGAATTCAGTACGTCTGTCACATATTTCTTTTATGAAAGAAAAGCAAATGTATTGAATTTGCTATAATATTTTAAAAAATATATCTAATCTACATTATAAATGTATTCTCAGGTCAGCAATGGAGCTTGATTCTACAGAAAAATGTTTTGGCCCACGCTGGTGTTTAGTTGATAGCCTCTGTGTCTTGTTTGCCAAAACAATAAAAAGTCTGCTTTATATAATCAACAAAAATAACAATCATTTACATGGTTGAGCAAACTGGGAGATGGTTAATTGTAATCTGCTTTACAGTTACAACTGAGAAATCATAAAAGACTGATGAAATACGCATTTCGAAAAGACCGTTTGGATCATGAAACTTGCAAATGTGTATAATCTTCCTTTTAAAGGTCAGAAATTCATCACATGGGAAGGAGACACAGTAGACAGTCAAGGTGAATAATAGTGAAAGTAAAAGCTACCGAGAAAGCTAAAGTAAATCTTGTCATTTTAATGTTCAAGATTAGATTTGATTCTATTAGGAAGCAAATAATATACATTTGGTAGAAATGTCAAACTGAACCTCACAGGTTAATAATTAAAGTTTAAGTTCTTATAGTTGCAAAACATTAGTAAAAGCTTTATGAATCCCCATTTTGGCATTATAATACAGCCATAGCCAAAATAGTCAAAGCTTCTTAAAGGCTTATAGAAAAATATTGAATTACAAAAAATAAAGTTTAAAACATGCCAAGGGGCTCAATTTCACCAGTGATTATTTAGTTCATGTCCTCAATCTGTACATCAATATGGTGTCTTAAGACCATACGTTTAGCATTTCTTACATTGCTCCATACCTTACATTTTTTCCTGGTAAAGTACTAAGCTAACAATCTGTAATACATTCTCCCTTAACAAAAGGGATGCATCTTCTTCATGAACCCACACAGAGGTTGATGTTAATCATAAAAATCACCATTGCTGCTCCTTTTAAATTTTAAAGTAGAAATGAATGCAAATGATGGCAGTCGAGTAACTGTTGTGAGGTGAATACAGCAGATTTAAATAAAAACAACTACAGACCTTCATTTCACTCTTCTATTTCCCAAGTCAAAGATTGGGCATCCACAGTTGTGTGATCAGAACTTTGAAATTCCTTTGTTATCCCCCAAGTCTATATCACTCTGCTTAAAATTCAAGTGATTTTAAACTTTCATTTTGAATAAAGGATTTAGAACCTTTTTAGAAGCACTTTTTCCATCCCTGTTACATAATTTATAACAGTGATGGTCTCCCTAATGTGTGATTGGCTTGTGGGGAAATTGCTATTTAATTTCGAGTTTGATAAAATAGACCCTAACTGCCAAGAAATCCATTTCTCTTAGCATCTGATTCTGCTTTTATTCCACAATTGAATATGTTGAAGCAACAGTGTAATTATTTTTTACACTCTGTTGATAGCACAAAGAGAGTTACTGAGAGTCATCTGTGTAGTCATCATTTAGGGATTTCAGTGGTTCTGTTATTTTCCATGTGGTCTATTAGAGATGAAAGGAACCCAGTGAGCTATAAAGGCAGTATGCTTTTCAGGCTGGCTGCACATTTCTCCATTGTATAAGAGAGTCAGTACTTTCCCAGCTATTTTGTAGGCTCTCCTGGGGGTCAGTCCATGTGAGAAATTAACTCTATCACCAAGGAATAAAATCAGGAATTAAAATATCTGGTTTCCAAATGACATCAGTTTCGCTTCAAAAGTAGTTCATAAAGAGTGAATAATTGCTTCACTTTGGTAAAAATAATTATCATTGTCTATGAAGTATTGGGTATTTTATATGTATTATTTATATTTTATACAATAATGCAAGACAGGTATTATTATTTCTACTTAATAGATGAGAAAAATAAAGATGAGAGAAATTTAGTAAGCCTGCCTGAGGACACACTTTAGGTAGCTTTACAAATACTGAAACTTCTGCTTAGCTTTCTTCAAAGCCTTAAGCTCTTTTCCTTGAACTGGGACATTCCCAATGCTGATGAAGTTTAAAATTACAGATGCAGTTTTGGAAGGTGCGCTAAATTTGTTCCCCCTTCTACTGATGCCTGGGAGGAGGAAGGAACTGTAGGGATTTTATATTTATAATTTTATGAGGACAATTAAAATTTTTTATCAGTCATATTCAGTGTGTCAGCAGGGAATGAAATGTTCCAATAGTTGTAGGCAACAACTGGTTATGGTTTTCACTTTAGGTCATGAAGCATACTGATTTAGACCAATGTTGGCCAATAGAAATATAAATTAAGCCACGCAATGTAAATTTTTCTAGTAGTCATACTATTAAAAAAGTAAAAAGAAACAGGTAAAATTAATTTTAACAATGAGTTTTATTTAATAAAATAATGAAAGTAAAAGCAGCTTAATGTCTTACTCTTCTATCGGATATTTGATTTCTAAAAGTGGACTACAAGGAGAGGTCAAAATTTTATATGAAAGGTACAAACCATTTATTTTTGCAACTTTAGACATCCAGGAGCAAAATGTTTACAGAAGATATTCTATGCCGGATCCTAAAATCACACTGGCTAAAAACATATCCTAACTAGTATATAGCCAACCCTACTTGACATACATTGTATGATGGTTTCAAGGTCTTTCCAGCCAATAGTTTCCAAATTCTGATCAAATGCAGTTGGCAATTCTCCTATTCTCAGTCTTCACTTTTTTAAAGCTATTGTATCAATTCCAACCTTGGGAATGAAGGTTGAGAAAGCTTCAGTGTATATGGGATTGATGTTTCTACGGCAAGTCACCCTTGGTGAGCACAGACTCATTGCCTTACAATGTTCCTCCTGTTTCCTGACTCCATTATTTATTCTTATGATCTACTCTACACACAATAGTCAGAATTGATCTTTAAATATAAATATGATCATGTGATTTGTCTGTGTTCAAAACTCACCCATGTTTTCCCTCTGAGTATAAGCTAAAGTTCTATTATGACTTAGAAGCCCTATATAATTTGCGCCACTGCTGTTCAAATCCTTCTCCCACTATTACCAACTTCCTGATCTTCTCTCCTACCATTCGCCCCCTGCCTTTTCAGCTCCAACCTCCCTGGCCTCCTGGCCATTCCTCAAACATGCCAAGCACACAGCTCCCTCGTGGGCTTAGTATTTGTCAGTCCCTCCGCTGGGAACGTTTTCTCTCAGTTACCCACATGACTTGCTGCCTTATTTCCTTCAGGTCTATGCTCAAGGGACCTTCCCTGACTGCTCTGTAGAAAAGACCCCCCTCCCCACTGTCCCACCATCACCACACTGTCCACCTCACCCTCTTATTCTGCTTTATTTTCCTCCATAGAGCTAACTTACGATCATGTGACATCTTTTTATGATTTTATTTATTGTTGCCCCCACCTATACACATCAGAGAATAGAAACTTCACAGGACCGTGAAAGTTACTATTTTCACTTATTTTACCCCTGGTCCCAGGAGAATGCTTGACACATAGTAGAGACTCAATAAATAGTTTTGAGTGAGACCTCCCCTTTGTCGCACCATTATTAAACATATACCTATAATACTTTTCTTGCCAACATCTCAGTGGTGTATTTTTACTTTAAATTACAGCTTCTTTGACTGGGACTCTGACATTATTATTATTATTATTATTATTATTATTATTATTTATCTATGCACAGCTTTATTCATAATCACATACACACACAGAAACATGGTAAACAACTGAAATATCCATGACATGATGGATAAATAAATTGTGCTACATCCATACAATAGAATACTTAGCAACAAAAGGGACTTTATATGTGCAACAATACAGATGGATCTTAAAATCATTATGCTGAGTGAAAGAAGCCTGATGTAAAAGGCTATACACTGTATGACTCCATTTATATGACATTCTGGAGAAGACAAAAATTCTGGTAATGGTTGTCCAGGGCCTGCCTGGGAGCTAGGGGCAGGGAATCATCTGGGGGTGATGCAAATGCTCTGTATTTTGATTGTGGTAGTGGTTATATGACTGTATACATTCCATTGTACACTTAAATGGGATGAGTTTTACAGCATGTAAATTAGACCTCCATAAGCCTGACTTTTAAAAAAGCTTTAAGTCAGCATGCTGATTGGAGAGATTGTCAAAATTGCTTTGAATTGGTTACTTCATACTTGAGTAAAGAGGCATTGTTTAAGAAACTCTATGCTTCAAATAAAAAATAAAATTTAAAGTATCACACAAAAAAATTTGTCTGACTTTATTTTCAACTCTTGCAAATCATTTCTTTAGGAGGGCAGGGCAGTCTCCGTTAACCATGCTGAAGTCTTGATCGAAACAGACTGATAAGCCAGGACCACGTGCCATTGCTTACTTTACTTCATCACTCAATGCTTACAAGCTAGTGTATCATAACATCATCAACGAATGGAAGGGTGCATTATTCACAAACCATAAAGCACTGTTTTTCACGTTTTCAAATTTTTTATGGAAGTAACATTTATCCACAGTTTTTGGTCACTAAAGACAATAGCAATATCTAAAGCCATAAGAAGATGAAGGTATATTACTTAGAAAAAAACCCATTAAAACTGACATAGGTTTTTTTTTTTTTTTTTTAAGAAGACAGTGGACTAAGTAGTCACAATAATGGGAACAAATAACTGTTAATGTATAATTGTATTTCTACCTAAAATATCATTTTTGAATAAATGTAAAAGAAAGACATTTTTAGATAAACAAAGACTAAAAATCATCACTAAGAGACCAGCTGAAAGAACTAATAAGGAATGTACTTCAGAATGAAGGGGCAAAATGTATGAAACAATAATCAGCCAAAAAAAAAAAAAATCAGTCAACAATTGGATAGTTCTAAACAGCCATGCTCTGCTTTCTATTTATGACAGTTTTGTTTACACATTGTCTTTGTCTTTGCTTGTATATATTTTTTTACTTCTCCTATATCTTTTATTATTTAAAACATAACCAATCTCTCTTGAATTGTTCAATTATCTGAAGCACTTTCTGATTATTTTGTCTGCTGATTTTTCTCTAATTGTAGATAGAGCCAGTAGAGAGAATGAGAAAGAGCAGATATCTACCTATCTATAAATGGATATATACATAGGTTAAGTTGTGCTACTAAAGCTCAAAGAGAAGCATGTTTCAAGAAAAAGGCAATAACCAACTATACTAAATGAGAAGACAAGTAAGGTGAGGATAGACATTCATAGAGCAGATTTAGCAGCATGGAATTTGCTGGTGACCTTGACAAGTAAAGATTCCAGTGGAACAGAAGTTAGAGTAGAGCAGCTGAAAGAGTGGGATGAGCCAGACATGGTGATTTGAATACATGCATTTGGCCTTCTTTCATATTCAGACTACATCAAAATGAGAGTAGAGAAAATTTAAAAAGCATAAACCCGTAAGGACAGAGGATAAACCAGCAGTCAAGAGATGACAAAGCATTTTTTAAAAACAGATGTTGGCTGAGTGTATGGTGAGCCTGGACTTAGCAGAATGAATAAAATGGAAACCGCAGCATTTTCAGATGGGGGACAAGAATAGCCATGACTACTCATCTCAAAAAACTGGCAAAACTCAGCAATGGGTGCAGCACGGGCCTCAAAAAGACAAGATGAAAGGTAGGACAGAAGAAGGGTGAATTACTTGAAAGTAGGCATGCTAGTCAGTTAGGTCCCAATATCCCCTTCTCCAACAGCATGACTTTTTTCTAAGAGTCTTTAGTTTTGGTTTAGTATTAAATGATTTCAAACATCTGGAGCAAAGCTATTTTAGATGAGTCTAGGAGTGAGAAAACCAGCTGTTACAATATCACCATTTTGCCTCAGTTATAGTCATTAAATGCTATGGTTTGGATATGTCTCCCAAAATTCATGTGTTGTAAACTTAATATTCATTGCAATAGTATTAGTAGGTGGGGCTTAAGGGCAGGTGTTTAGGTCACAAGGGCTTTACCCTCATGAATGGATTAATGCTGGTATAAAAGGGCTTGTGGGAGTGGGCTCTCTTTCTCTCTCCCTCCTCTCTCTGCTATGTGAAAATATAATGTTCCTTTCCTCTATAGGATTCAGCATTCACGGTGCCATCCTGGAAGCAGAGAAACCAGGCTCTAAACTGCCAGTGCTTTGATCTTGGACTTCCCGGTCTCCAGAACTGTGATAGAATACATTTCTGTTCTTTATAAATTGCCCAGTCCCAGATATTCTGTTATAGCAGCATAAAATGGACTAAGATACATATACAAGAACCATAATAAAACCGTTTGCCATATATTCTCCAGTAAGCTAGTGTCAGGGGAAGTGTGCATGTGTGCATATATGTGTATGTTTATGTGTTTAACTTTCTAGGTAAAAATAATGTTATATTTTTAAAATTATCTAACGATTATTAGTTTTTCAAAGAACATTAAGGGCTAACCGGATCATGTAGTAATGTGAAAAGAATGTTGTGCTCTGGATTCAAGCAGACCTGGGTTTAAATCCTTTGATACTATGTCTCTTTTAGATTCACTTTCTTCATTTGTAAAAAAGGGATAGAACATCTGATAAATAGAAATATTTGAAGATGTGATGATGTACCACACTGAAAGTGTCTGCTGCATATTTGACACTGAATGACTATCAACTCTCTCTCTGCTCCTGACTTTACTGAAGTAGCTAACTAAAATTACTGAGTCTACAGGAAAATCATACCAAGTGGCATTTGATGAGCCACAAATGAAAATCTGGGACAATGATATTATAATTTATATTCTCAAACTTTTATGTACATTATTAATTGATTTCCCTTTTTATAAAATAAGCACTGTAATTATAAATGAAAACAGCTATTGTTTTTATAAAATTTTCTTAACTTTCTACTCATGGAAGTACTAAGCTGTGCATATGGTACAATAAATATTTCTAGTTTACATATACAGAATTTAAACAATATAAAGTAAATTTCAAAACCCTTTTAGAAAATAAAACAAGGACAAAACACTAAAGCAGTCTTTAAACAGTTTCTAAAAGAAATTCCACACATCTTGTTTATGCTCTGCTGTCATTTTTTTTTCCCCAAGAAAACCAAATTGCCTTATAAAGTTAAAGTTTCTGAGCAACTGCCATAAAAACAATGTACTGAGTATTTTTTAAAGAGCAACCTGTAAGTTTTCTGCCCATTTACATTGCATTTGTTTTCTCTGAAAAGGCCACTTTTACTTCTCTCTAGCACTCACGATGAGATAGACATTAGTGGAAATAGTCTGACTCCAGTAACGGTGCAATGGAAATCTCAACCATTTCATTTTGTGACTGCAGTCCAGGGATAAAGAATGTTAGCATGCCTTATGAATTATCTTCCTCTGCAACCAAATGTGTGACTTAATTTTGAATATAGACCTTAGGCAATTATAAATCTTCAGTAGCAGAAAAACCCAAACCCAATCTTTTTATATTACCTCATTATTCCTGTTCATACATGAAAATTTAATTTCTGTTATGGCGCTTAGTGCAGTCAACTGTTATATTATTAATTACAGAACTGCTGCTAATGCTTAGGAATGATATTTTAATAAGGTTTAATCTCTTTTCCACATTCTAGTGTCTTTCATAATTATGTCTGTTTTTCTACTTGCTTTTATTTTATTTGCAAACAAAGTCAACAGTGCAAGCTGTAATTCTGAGTTGGCTGATGTTTCTGAGCCAGGCACATCACTCATAATCCAGGCTCTGTGAGTTTATTCAGAAAAAAGGGGGCAAAGGAAGGCAACTTCATTTCAAATACCAGCTGCAGTCTTGAACCACATTGAGTCTTGCTTTAAGATTTAGTCTCTTCAAAACTGCCAAGGGGTCTTTTATGCACTTGGCAATCATTCTTGAAGGTCTTTAAGCTGAAAATTGTTTAGTATATCACAAGAAGCATAATTTTTATTTTCAGTTATACTTTAAGGCAGTAGGGAATTCTCTAGAAAGAGGTGTATAGACTGCAGTCATGTACGAGGATATTTCAAAAGTTCATGAAAACATAGAATTGAAAGATAATATGAATCTTTCTGTGAATTTTTTGAAGATCCCCTGTATATATAGCACAGAGAGGGTGAAAATTGAACTATTTTATTTCTATTCATTTGATAGTTTGTTTCTACTGAAGGGGTTTCCAATCACTATTATGGGAGCTATGCCGTTTTCCTTAAATTGAAGGATTGAGGTCTAAGCTGTTTTGGTTAGCATTTCTTCTTTATTACCTAGAATGCATACTTTTTAGTTCTCTTATGCTACCGCACAGTGATTTCTGTTTTCCTTTCTTTTGTTCTTCAGACATTTTTTTTTTCCCCATGACCGGTAAGGGAATTGTAACCCTTGGCTTGGTGTCACCCACACTGCGCTCAGCCAGTGAGCGCACTGGCCATCCCTATATAGGATCCAAACCCGTGGCCTCGGCGCTACCAGCACCACTGCACTCCTAGTGCTGCACTCCCCCGAGTGAGCCATGGGGTCGGCCCATGTTCTTAAGACATTTTAACTTCACTTTAGTATGATGTGTTTGTATAATTGCGGTATCTGATAAGTATCTGATCAACTCTTGAGTGAGAACCTTAATAATACTCTAAGTTAATTCAAGTGCGTTGGGAGAATCAGCACATTAGGACATTTTTATTTGTCTTATGTTTCACAGCACCGATAAAAACTCATAATAGGAAGAGAGAAGTCTAATCTACAGGTCAATTTCAAGAGGGAAACCGAGAATGGAAATAGAGATCTACTTTCCTTGTTCTGCAAATATTTACTGAGAACTCTATATTTTCTGATTGTTGATCAGGTTCTAGGAATATGGTCAAATGGGAAAAAGCTAAAACAAACAAGCAAACACACCTGAGAATCATTTTTTGCAACCTACTGAGTTAAGTATGGTAAGAGAAGAATGGTATGTGTGAGTCAATCAGAGATTGCTCTAGTGTCAGGGGGTGACAAAGATTATGTAAGAAAGTGTGCAATTGAAAATTAGACCTAATGATGAAGTTTTGGGGATTACTAAAATTTAAAGAATAGAGGGAGAGAATGAAAAGGATCTGCGAAGAGAGGTTGGAAGTATACAGAGAGAGTGAAATCAAAGAACCAAAGGCAAAGAAAGTTACAGAAGAAGGTAGTGATCAATAACTCATACTGTTGGAGGGAGGGCAAGGCTGTGAGAAAACAGATATTTTCCATGGATTTGGCACATTCTAGAGCTGGGTTCATCAAACTTTTTCTGTAAAGGGCCAGATATTAAGTAAACATTTTAGGCCTTGCAGACCGTATGGTCTCTGTTACAACTACTCTGTCATTGAGGGCATGAGCAGTCATAGAGAATACACAGATAAATTAGTGTGGCTGTGTTACAATAAAACTTTTTATATGAAAATAGGTTGCTATGGGTCAAATGTGTATCCCAAAAGTTCATGTATTTGAAACTTAATTTCCACTGGAACAGTGTTTAGAATGTGAGAAATCCTATTTTGGTAATTGAAAGGTGGGGCCTTTAAGAGGTGATTAGACTGTAAGGTCTTTGTGTTTGTGAATGGATTAATCTATTGATGGTTTTATGAGTGGTCATGGGTGTGGTTCTGATGGCTTTATAAGGAGAGCTAGTGAGAAGCTTCACTCATTCTTGCTCAGCCCACTTGCCATGTGATACCCTACATTGCTGTAGAAGAAGGCCCTCACCAATTGCACCCCCTGGACCATAGACTTCCCAGCCTCCAAAACTGTAAGAAATAAATTTCATTTCTTCCTAAACTACCCAGTTTTGGATATTCTGTTATAAGCAACAGAAATGGACTAATACACATCTGGTGGCTCAGATTTCGGCTGTGACCTATAGTTGTCAACTACATGAGAAAACTAAGGCAAGAGACATAAGTTAGCTGTTTGGGGACTAGATAGCTAATAAGTGACAGAGGCAAAATGACACTCTAAGGTTCATAAACTTTTTACTACATCATGCTGCCTCTAAAGCAGTAAAGCTGCAAAAGTCAATCAGGGCCAAAGTGATTCGGGTCCAGCTTTCCCATTGAGTGATCTATCCCACATGCATTCAATCATCTCTTTATGAGCTCATTTGCTTTTATGCAAAGCCTTGCTTACATTAGGCTCTCAGCTAGCCTTGCTCTGGATGGGAGCAGTAGTTTCTTATGGCTTGTTTTGTAGTTCATCCATCTTCTAAAATATTGTCCCTCGAAAGGTGTCATGGAATTTGACAATCTTCCTTTAGGAATGTCTTTTTGAAATGCAAACACTTCTCCAAGGCAAAATACATTAGCATTTAAAAGTAAATTTGAATTATCAAAATATCAGATACTTTTCAAACAATACTGGGAACTTTGGTGAGTCTGAGAAAAGTAGAAATCAAGGGAAGGTTCAGTGGAGAAAAATGTCTTCACTTTACTACACTTTACACACCCTCTAAAATTATTAAAAATAAAAAGGAAATACCTCAGTATCATTAAATATATATGCTGATATAAGTAATTCTTATACCATAGCTTTTCAAGTTATGTTAATATGTGCTACCAGTGAAAAGAGCTAGAGCTGTTCTAAAGGTTGCATTATTCTGACACTAAAAATATTGAAAATAAAATTTGTGAAATGTTTACTTACTATCGGGCCCTTTACAGGCTTAAGTTGAATGTGATGAGTTTCATGTGGCTTTTTCATATATATATATTATATCCATCTTTATTCCAATTGTAATATGACCTATTCCAATCACATTAGCTAACATCACATTTTCAGTGTGTAATAGAAGTGTCCAGTTTTATCACAAGTAAACAAAAAAAAAATTGTTGCCATCATTTTAACCTAAGTCTCAGTAGAGAGTTTGTTATAAAAGTATTTGTACTTGTTTGAATATAAGAATGAATGAATGAATGAAAGAATGATTTAATCATGATCTTCAGAAAATCTTAGGGTGCAGTCTCCTATTTTATGAAAATCTCACCCAGAGACAGTAATTGTCTTTCCTATATGGGGAAAGAATTAGATAAAACTGCTGGTTAGGAATGAGACTTTGGCAATGGTGATGGAACATTACAGATCAGCAGGACCCTTATGCAGGTTTCACCCCATAGCATCTTCTGGATTGAAAGCAGCAGGGGAAACCTATTCCACATTGTTTCCCAAATCATTTCTCTTCTTGAGAAGAATGACTATAAACTGAGAAAGAATATTGAAGTCATAGTAGAATTTTGAAAAGAGGCTCACATTATGACATGAAAGCTTTTGGAAATAAATTGACTGAAGTAATTTTAAACTAAGAAAAGTATCTTGTAAAGTTTATTAAACATTTATGTGTCATTTATAGTGGAGTTTTTATTTACTTAAGATTTTAGGCTCAATATTTTAGGCTTTATCGATAATACATTTTTATATCTTTCCTAGTACAGGAAAAAAGCATTGTCATAATTGTAGAAAAAAGTAGAAAAAAAAAAAAACCTCTTGCTGGGTTAAAAAAAGTATTTTTGGTGAATCATTACTTATTTCAAGTATAAAAGAAAATATTCTGATTCCTTGCTTCTGAATAGTTCTCACTGGAGCTCTGAGTTATATTTTTCGTAAGATACACAAACAAATATTTCCTTTGAGTGCATGTGGTTTGCTGATACGCTCTCTCTTCTTCCCTCTGTTATCCTCTGACTGCATAAGAACAGGGATCAAAAAACTGAATTGGCTTAAAGCATTAACAAAATCTTGACTGCTGCAAACAAAAGTGGTGAGAAAGAGTTTACTGGGTAAGCAAACCTGTACCATATTGATCAGAATGAAGCCTATTTTGAATGTGTACTGTTTTATACATATGGGAAATGAATAAAATCCATAGAAAAAGAAGAAATCACATTTTGTATAATTTAATTAGAATAATTGAGAAGCCTACATTGTTATTTTGGGGGGCTGATCTAAAATAATATTGAAGCATTAATATGAAAACAAATTCTTCAAAGGTAGAAGAAATGATATAGTACTCCTTTACCTCCAATGAATACCTGGATTGATGCCATAAGTAACTCAATCTTTCTTTAAAGTGGTAAAATTTTTTTTCCAAGTATCAAAAGTTGCTGCAAGATTATCAGTCATATCTGGTTGTCTTAGTGCCAGTGTTTACAAAGGTTGGATCAAGCTCCTCAAATCCTATTCATTGCCAAATAATTGATTGGTAATTAATAGAGGTAAAGTGCTTAAAACAGAGCCTAGCCTGTAGTAAGGACTAAATAAACGTAAACAATAAATCTATTATTATTATTATGAATAGGTAACTCCTCAGTCAAGTCTCTGTGTAGAAAGCCTGAGTATCCAAGGACTGAAGAAGCCATGTGAAGTCCTTTTCAAGATACCTCATTTTCAGATGTTACTGAAATGTTTTTACATGACTAATTTTCACAATAATTAAAAAAGTACCACTGGGCTTTTACCAGAAAATAAGCAAATAGTAATAAGAAGAAAACATGGAAAAGTGGCATGTAAGAAAAGATACTTCAAAAGTTCTTTGTAAGTTAATTAGAAACTTAAAGATGCTGTCAAAATGTATTTTGCATGATTTAAGATGAAACCCTGTAAAGAGAGATAATATCTGATAAATTATCCTATCAACTGCTGTACATAATCCTGTTATTTCAGGCAAGATAATTGCATGGTAAACAGCATTAGCTATTCATTAGCTGTAGCTGTCTAGCTGATTCTTTTTCAGCTGGGCAGATTTAATTCAGTGACAAGAAAAATACCACAAATCAACTGTCATATAAACTAAGTGAATACAAGAATACCTAAGTAGGAAATAATTTATACACACATGAAGATAGCTTATGTTTAAAGAATAAAATTTCTCCCATTGGCTTGTCATGGCACTACATCAGAGAGTTGTAAATATCTGTGAGTAATAATGTTAACAACCAGTACAGTATTTTGGTAAATGCTATCAGTGTATATGGATATGTCAGACGTTATAAACAATCACTTGCAAATTCATTAAATGATATCATATTTGTTAATCATTGTCAATATTTTGTCAATTTTTTGTCAGTATTTGTCAATAGTTTTCTGTGTGTTTGAAACTAAGCTTCTTGCTTATTCCTACCACAGGTTTATTGTTTATATGGAAAAAAGTGATTGAGTTTCACACGAACATGTGAACTTTATTATTTACACTCAATAAGAATGTAAATTTACTTGACATTTTCACAAAACATTTTTAAGTCAAAACATAAATTCTTACTAGAAATAGTAAATATTTTTCCTTCCCCCAAATTGTCAAATCAGGACCATTTTTAGTGACTTTGTTAATTATTCATCCATATTTTTGCCTTTGAAATCTTACTTAAAAAATAGCTTTTATAGTAATAGTTATTTCTATCAATTGCTCTTTCATGTTAAATATTTTTCTGCTGATAATTATGGACAAACTTAAAAAATGACCTGTGTAAACCCAGGTCATTTATGTTGGAAAAACTATATCTAGTGATGGATAATTTATTTGGGGTTTTTCACTTTAATCCTTGTATCTTTTCAACACAGATATAAGCTCAAATGTTTTCTAAAGAGTGATGTTCTTGGACATGAACAGCTCATCAGGTGATCCTGGCCCTTTGAACATCACCACAGGGAAAGTTCCTTAAATAAATCGACGAATAGACGGAGAAGGAAAAAATCATGATTAACTTGGAGGAAGAAAGCCTTAGGGGATATACAATAATTGTTATAACTCAGTATTTGCAGAATTCTTATACAGAAAATAGACTTAAATTCACTGTTTTGTTTCAGAGGAACAGTGGATCTAATTTCAAAAGAGAAAACTTTTGACTCATTTCTTTGAAGGTATGAGTATAGATTTTTGTTCTTAGTGAAAAAACAATACATAGCAAATGCAAGAAATTAAAAAATATATTGAAAAGCACAGTATACATTTTACAATATAAATATTTTTTATAAACTTAACACCCAGAGATAAAATAGAGTTAATGTTTGAAAGTTTTTAAAATTTTTTATCAGCCTTTTTCTAAGATAAACATCTACCTATCTATCTATCATCTATCTACCTGTCTTTCTATCTCTGTTCTTTAATACCTATCAGTAGAGCAAGTAGCAGTTACAGATACAAAATTGCCTTTCACAATGAATTATAAGCTGCATGATTGTATTTGGATGACCATGTCAAGATGATGCAGAGGTGAGTTCTATGCAGATGGTTGTTGAACAAAATAACCTCTAAGACCCTTTTAAATACGAAGATTCTAAGTATTCTTGTGGAACCACAATGAAACTTTCTAGGATTGAAAAAATGAATATATAAATAAGTTTTGAGCTAAACAGGTCCTGAACAGTGTTGGGTATCCTTTTCTCTGTTTATTGCCACTTTGATCATGTTGGTTGGATCTTTGCTTGAAAGTCAAAGCAGATGTCATCTCCAACCTCCCATCTCAATGTCATAATTTCAGGATATACCACCACAGTCGATGCAACAAAAGGATTTCTTGCTCAGGTAATCCTCTGAAAAAGGTCAAGTAACTTTCATAGGGTTTCTTCCTCCAAAAGGGACTCAAGAATCCAGTGCTTTCTTTTAAAGGGCTCTACTGTCTTCAAGACCTCTGTTTCCAGCCACAGAAATTGAAGAGAATAAGACAGTGGAAGATCACAGAAGATCTTTTAGAGGCTAGACCTGGAAATAATGTTCATCACTTTTGCACATATTCTGTGGATAACCTACTCAATCATATGGCCCCAAGGTAACACCAAGAAAAGAAGGAAATTGAAAACTTCCTGTGAGTACAGGAAATGGAAATGAAGAGTATTTGTATCTAAATTGTATAAACGTATTCAAAGGTATGCTTAAAAGTTTAAATATATTCACTTATCTAATCAATATTTATTAAGTATATTTTATGTCAAGGTTTATGTTATGTAAGGTATATAAAATATCGATGAAACTCAGTGGGGTTATATGACTGTCCCCCAAGCTCATGTTGGAACTTAGCCCCCAATATTATGGTAAAAGGTGGGGCCTTTGGGAGGTGATTGAATGGCATACCCTTGTGAATGAATTGATCCATTCATGGAGTAATAGATTGATGGTTTAATGGGTTGTCATTTGCATGGTTCTGATAGCTTTATAAAGAGAGTGAGTGAGAAGGCTAATCCTCTTGCCATTCTCTCTCCGTGTGATACCCTGCGTCACCACGGGTGCTCACTCAGAAGAAGGCCTTCACCAGATGTATTCCCTGGACCTTGGACTTCCCAGCCTATGAAACTGTAAAAGATAAATTTAGCATCTTTATAAGCTATCCAGTTTTAGGTATTCTGTTGTAAGCAACAGGAATTGACTAATACACTCAGCCTCTACACTTACATAATATCCACATTCAATTGATTTTTGTCTATGATCAACTGTCCTTTGAAGACTGTTTCATCCCCTTTGTTTTAGAGCTATGAACATTCAAGGTAGTCAATAAATAAACAATAATTTGACTACACTCTATTAAGATAATCATTTTATAGATTTATTTTTCTTTTAATGGTTTTACCTGTGTGTCTTTTATGTAGCTGCTATGCATAATTTTAATTTTGACATAGTTGTTTATCCTTAAGGAGTTATAACTACACAATAAGATAAATACAGATAAAAGGGGAGGAAACACAGAAAACAAAAGTGGTGATTCAAAGTAATAAAAGAACTTGGATGAGGTGAATTATTTGTGTGAAAGAGGTTTTCATATCTGTAGTATAATAAAAAAGTATATACTTCATCTTTGTCACCAGTTCCTGGCTCAGGGCTCCTAAAACTCTACTAATTTTCTGAGTGACAGGAGTGCTTTTTGTTATTCATAGTGAGCCCCTTTCAACCATACCTGAGTTCATGGTAATGAGGTTGGCTTGGTAGGTTCCCAGATAGCTTCAGGATGGGGATGGACATCAGAAAGACGGAGCCAAGATTAGAGGGCTGGAACTTTCAGTCCTTGAGCCCCCCACCACCTCCAGGAAGAAAAGGAGAGGAACTAGAGATTGAGTTCAGTCACCACTGGCAAAGGATTTAATCAATCATGGCTAATTAATGAAACTTTATAAAATTCCCTACAAGACAAGGTTCAGAGAGCCTTTGGGTTGGTGAACACATCAGAGTGTTGGTTGGATGGTGGGCCCAGGCAGGTGGAGGAAGCTCCGTGCCATGCCCCGCACCTTGCCTTATGCATCTCTTCCATTTGGCTATTCTTGCGTTGTAACTGTTATGATAAACCAACAATAGCACATAAATTGTTTTTCTGAGTTCTGTGAGTTGTTCTAGTGAAGTACCAAAACCTGAGAGGGTGGGGGAAGTGGTCCTGGGAACTCTGGAATTTGTAGTTGGTTGGACAGAAATGTGAATAGCCTGGGGACTCCACTTATGGTTGGTCTCTGAACTTGGTCTTGTGGAACTGATCCCTTAATCTATGGGATCTGATGCTAACTGTCCAGTTTGTGTCAGAATTGAACTGAATAATCAGGCACCCAGTTGGTGCCAGAGAATTAGAGAATTGGTATTGACAAAGGCACTGCGTATTTGCTGGAAGTGGGAAAAATCTCTCATATCCATGAGAAATACAAAATTATGCATTAGTTTGCCTAATAACTCCGTTGACTTTTCCTTGAGAAAAGCAATTTGTAAGTGACTTTAATATAATATAACTTACATCAAAAGTGCCACAAAATGAAATAATAGATCTAATTCACGGATTTATTCAGCATTTAACTAAGCCTCTACTTTATGCTAGGAACACCACAAAGCCTTAGAAATAAAAGCATGTGACATAGTCCCTGATGTTTAGAATTCGTAGGGTAGTGTGTGAAACAAACACCTAAACAGATATGGATAATAAGGTAAGTGCAAAAAGGTAGGCCCAAGGTTATAAAGAGCCCAGAGAAAACACTGGAATCCTAGGGGCAGAGAAAAGTCACTAGAGGTAGAGTTGGGAGGTAACAGATAGGAGTTGGAGGTGGAGAAGAGATGGAGAGAGGGGGACCACATCTCTGTCCTGTATATGAAGTTAAATCTGCATTCTAGTTAAGAGTTCTCTCTAGAGTCAGAGTTTCCCTTGCTAGAAAAGATAGAAAATATCTAATCATACGTAGGATGATTGGGAAACAGTCCTGGTAGAAATTGATTGGAAGTGGTCTAGGACCTTTTGTTTGGTCTGGACTAATGCTTGGTTCCAGATTACTGGCCAACTTGGATAAAGATGGTGGGACAAAACCAGATAAATAAAGCCAGGCAGAGAGAGGAAGAATCAATTTACTCTGTAAATTTCCTGTCAGCAACATAATTACCTAGATAATTTCCTGAGTCACTGTGACAATGCCCATAAAGTGGCAATGTATGGAAATTGCTATACCATCTATGACCTAAGTGATTTTTTTACACCAACCAGACTTACACATTTCAAATGCCACCTAATCTACTTTCAGGTTAAATTGAAAATTTGTAGCCAGTAATGAAAAAGGAATATCTGTGCTTCTGATGAACTATTTTACATAATGTAATTTTGATGTAAAATGTTAATTCTCCCTGTCATTTAAAAATTAATTTATAATTTTTGAGATAAATTTTGGCATTAAAAATATTTATTACATTTAAGGATATGAAATTATCCAATATGGCATCTTATATATATTTAGAATTGTTAATTTTTTATCAAAGACAGAAAAATGTAATTTTATTCATGAATATAATTTATAGATAATTTCTATTAGATCTTTAATCATCCAAATATCATCTGGATTTCCCATTAAGCAACCATGTAAACTAAGTATTACATAGATACTCACTTATACACGATGGACTTTTAATAAGCAGGATACAAATGAGTCTCACATATTGTCCAAATCGTGGCTTTAATATGATGTTTAAGATTTACTTGGTAGAGATGAAGATAAGTGGGAGGATTTGAGAGAAATTTGGGAGGTAATATCTGAAAGCCATGGGTGTAAATTTTGATGGATAAATCCCAAGTTTTGGACTCATGTATCTAGATGGGTAATGCATGTATCTAAATAAGGGATGAAAAGATACTGAATTCTGTTCCTTTGAAGGTTTGTGGTCTCTTTAAATTTTCTAAAGCATGATATAAAAAAGCTAAGTTCTAATCTATCAAAATTCTGGTTTTATAAAAAGTAATATAAAGTTTCTACCTGATATAATTTAAAGGAAATTACATACTTAATTTAGTTTTGTGGACAATAGAAAGATGTAGAGTTAGTTTGGATATTGCCTTCATGTGTGTGTATGTGTGTGCATTTGTATGTAAAAGAAAGGAGATATCAGATGATGGCTCATCTTCCTAGAACTGGTTTAAAAGTCATCTGTTTTGCTTAGTTTCATTTTACATATTTTATTACCAATACCCTAGATTTCTTATGTCAGGGTAAAGGAGTTTGATGGGTGAAAAAACTAGTATCTTGAGGAAAATAAAGCATTCTAGTGAAACGGAAAACAAATTGTTTGTAGAATACTAATGTACTGACTAGTTTGGAAAATGTACAATATTGTCGGTGTTGTGCAATCAGGAAACTGATATAGAGGAGCCCCTGCTGTCCTTCTGCATATTGGATTTAATTTAAATTCATAATGCCACCTGCCACCTCTGCGTTTCTTTTTATGAATTGTAATGACAAGATAGAGCATTTAACAAAGCTTGATAAAACTCTAGGGAAAAATAGAGGGTTTTATTGCTAATTTTTTGGTATTATTTTTTGTTATTGAAAAGAAAAAAATTTTAATTTCTATAGCCATACGATCTGAAGAGTGGCACGTATATGTATATATTTATATATGCCACATAAATACAAGGGTACCTCAAAAAGTTCATGGAAAAATTGTAGTAAAAGATAATATGAATCTTTCCACAAACTTTAGAACTCATATATATGCCATATAAATATATATAAGTATATTTATTTATTACATGAGGACCTAAGAACCGAATTTTATGGTGCAGAAACACACATTTAATTCTTCCTTATAATTCTTTATATCAAGAGGGAAATGAGATAAGAAATTAATTTCTAAAATATCATTGAAGGTTTTTAAAATACCACTGTAAAACTGTCACTTCTAAAGTTCAGTGACAAATATATAGATGTTACAATTGATTTAGAACAATAAGAATTAGAGCAATTTGATTTTCATATTTAGATTTTGCTATGGTATGAAATGTAGTGTTATAAAAGATAAAGGAATTCTAAGTAAACAGTGCTGATTAAATGGGTTACTTTAGCTGATTAGTGTATACAAAACGGTGTCTTATAATTTTGTTGTCACTTAGCAATGATATAAAATATTTCTCCATATGTTTTCAAGTGAACAATGTGATAGAATGAAACGCTTTAATTAACTTAGGACCTGACTGCTTCATTCATCTAATACTTGTCGTAGCTTCTACATTAATGTAGTTGCTCATATGCTAATGCTTGTTAACTTGGCATTTTCCAGATATGTTGACAGGAGGAAATTAAAAATAAATTTTCTAAAGGTTAGTTAATTACACATAATAAATTTTGCTATGCAAATGCGGAAGTGATTTAATATTCCAACAACTCATATTGAGGAATTAAATTAAAGTTAAATCTTACCTTTTATTTGCACTGCTAAATTGCCAATCAAACTGAAGCTTACTCAATTATAAGAAATTTTAAGTTTCTAAGTATTTTTGATATTTTCCCTCAGATGAAAACTAGGGATCCAACTTTGATCCTTTGAGGTACCCTTTATAGCTTTAAGTCAATGCTACAACATATTTTTATCCTGAATTGAATTCCCCAATGCTTAAGCCAGACTCAGAAGTAGATTTAGCATATTAGGAAAATCTATGGATTTTTACAGCCCACAAAATTTGTTCATTTTATATGAAAAATACGGTTCAATAGGATTAGTTTTATTTTGCCTTACAGTATAAATGACAGAAGACAAATTTAGCTGTAGGATATATGTTAACCATGTGCTGGGATCATTTATTTGTTATTTTATTTTTTCATCATTATATATTTTTAAAATTTTAATTTTATATATTTGTGGGGTACACTGTGTTGTTTCAATAAGGCATATTTTATACAATGATTCACCTAGGGTACATAGCATATCCATCACCTAAACATTTATCATTTTTTTGCAGTGATTATGTTCAAAATCCTCTTTTCTAGTTATTTACAAATATACAGTATAATATTATTAGCTACAGTCAACCTAGAACACCAGAACTTATTCTTCCTACCTACCTTTGTACCTGTTAATCCAGCTTGAGTTTCTTTTAGGCCACCAAAACTTGGGCACATGGCAACAAGTTAGAAGGAAGACTTCTCTACCTTTTGGCTTGGATTGGTTTCTCTAACGCAGATGCCTTCCATAGTGTTATCACTCAATTTTCTTTCTCTGTGTGGTTATTAACGTTTCTCAGTTAGTTCCTATGGGTATGGCTGAGACCATTTCTCATATCTGAGGAAGGAAGGTTGCTGGGACCATACTTCTGTTGCTTGAAAGGATAAAGTTAATTGAAAAGCATCAGCTTTTGACTTCCTTCTTTACATGTCTCATGATTTCTTTTTTTCCTATTTTTCTTCAGCTTCTTCCTTTCCTCTCTGTTGTAGTCACCCCACAGACGCAAGATGGATTCCCGCCCTAAATTTGCTTCTGGTGTCAAGACTGATGACCTCTCACATACGAAAAGGAGCTGCAAAGAAAAGATTCATGCCTCAGATAATGAGGACTTATGTGTAGGGCAAGGTGGCCTTCTCAAGCTGGTCTGAAAATGGCTTGAGCAAGCAGGGAAAGAAGGCTAGCTTAGGGTTTTTAGGATGGAGCTGGGTAGTGCAGGGGTGAGTGTTCCCTTGGGCAGGAAGGGGCTTGCATAGTTTGAACATCCAGCTGGTATCACGGAGAGAGAATGCAGGCTTTCTTATCAGTTTGCCCAGATGTGGGGCAGATGAGAAAGAGAAGGCAAACATCAAAAAACGAAGTCAGACCCTTCATTACCCTTCTTATATTCCTCCCTCCCTCCTCTCTACTTTTCCTCCTTCTTTCCTTATGTATGCACTGTGCTCTTTTGCTTGTCATCCTTCTTTTGCTCTCATTTAATAATTATTATTTATTTCTCTAAAAAATCCTATGAATTGGCAGAGAAAGTACAGCCTTTTGGATAGTGCCACACAGAAGATACCTTCTCCAAGCCAGCAACTCCTGTAGCACATGCCTTTATGGATACCAGAATTTGGGCTTAGATGTTTTTTTTTCATTTCTGAACATCCTCAGTAGAAATTTAAAGGATGCACCATGTACATAAAAAAACAGAGTCGATTCATCGACTTGAGCACACTGCTATCATCTGTCTCTGAATTATTGAATCTTCAGCAAACTATAATAGCAATAAACAAAATATCACAAGCTAAACATTTTGTGACACATTAAAATCAACATTTTTTCACAGTATTTTAAGCTTCACCATATTCTAAAGCTGTTATATGACTGTGTATTAAGAAAATCATAAGAGGATCTGATTTTCGAAATTCAAGTGATTATATAGGCTGCTCACACATACTACAGCTTCTCTCTCAAACTCTAGAATTTTTCTTAGGGCTTAGAATCTGAGTGTTGTTTATTTACCCCACAATTTTAATCATAAACTTGTAGGTCAAACAAAAATTGTAATTTAGCCACATTTTAAAAAATAGACAGCTTTATTTTCATGTATCTATGCCATTTACTTTTTTCATTGCAAGGTAGAATTTAATATTTAATAAAGCAAATAACTATGTAATGAGGCTACAATTTTAATTTTATGACTGATTCTTCACAGAGTCAGCTATTTCATAATAAGGACTGAAAGATGAAACAATTTTGCAGTTTTCCTCTTTGCACCTGTTTCTAAAAGGAGATGATGATGTCGTTCCCTGTCCTCTGGATGATTAACAGCTCCTGCCGTTTCCATTCTGCTTTTTGTCTCTCTTTCATCATTCCCTCTCTACCTGGTATTTACTCTAAGAGAGCTCCCTCACTCTTTTTACGCCTTTGGATTAGTTTTATATTTTGTTCAGCATACCTGAATTACATGTTCATACAATCTTATATGTGCTTTCTTTTGATATATCAATCATTAACTTATACGTAATACCATACACTTCTTTCAACAGTTCTATCATCTTTCTAATATATTCAGATGCTTTCAAAAGAAATTTTATAGAAATTGCTGCTATTTGTATTAAAGTGACCTCCTAGTTATTTGTGGGATAGAGAGGGAAATTGGAAATGATTATAGTCTATTTATTGAACCACAGGAACTATGATTTGGTACTTGTTAATGTTGTCTTGTAGCCCTTGAAACAACAACCAAGAGATTATTTTTATACCTAATAATACTGCTCCTTAAGGAGGATAAGTTACTTGAAAAATCACATTACTAAAAAGTGGTAGGGTAGGAATTTTTTAAACCAGATTTATTAGATTACAGACACTATTTTTTAAAAATCAAATTATATTCAAATCCTGGCTCTGTTCCAATAAACTATATTTCTTTCCATTATTTTTTTGTGGTTGCTCTAGGAATTAAAATGTGCCCTTAAGTTATCACCATCTATGAAGAATTAATATTATGCCATTATTAAATAAAATAATGAGTATTATACTTCCACTTACTTCATATTTTATTTGGTGGTTGTCATATGTAATATATCTACTTACATTATGAAAGCTAAAAAAATATATATAAGGGGTCCTCAAAAAGTTCATAGGAAGATTTATATTATCTTTTAATTCCATTTTATTATGAACTTTGAAGTACCCAATATTTGTTGTTTTAAACAGATGTGTCTTTTAAAGGAAGTTAAACAAAAATTAAACAATTATTTACTGCTTCCAATTATCTTTATTTGTTCCAATGGCTACAAGGTTCCATTTCATGTTATTATACTTCAACTTGAAGAATTGACTGTGACTTATTTATATTGCAGGTCCACCAGCAATACATTCAATGCTTTTGCTTATCTGTAAATGTATTTATTTTGACTTAATTTTTGAAATTTAATTTCCAGGGTACAAATTATAAGTCGTCAGTTTTGTTTCAGAACTCTAAAGATTTCTTTCCATTGTTCTCAACACCAGTGTTTCTAATAAGAAGTCATCATTATTTATCTTTTTGTTCCCTAGTAAGTACTGTATCTTAATACATCTCAGGCTGCACTTAAGATTTTTCCTTATAGTTAGAGTTTTGATCAGTTTGGATATATGTGCATCCATGTGTGTTGTGTTTGTAGTTATCACTCTTGGGGATTTGTTGACTTGCTTAATTTACCACATTTGGGAACTATTTGGTGATTATTTCTTCAAATATTTCTGCTACCGCATTCCCTTTAGCTTTCCTTCTGGAACATGTATGTACACATATATTTAGGCAATAAAATATTTTTTATAGGCCACCAAGTTTCTATTTATTTTAAAAACTATTTCTCTCTGCTCTTCAGATCTGATAATTTCTGCAAATTTATACCCTAGATCACCAAACATTTATTCTCTCACATCCAGTTTTCTGGTGAGACAATGTAGTAAATATTTTCATTTTAGATAATTTACTTTTCAGTTTTAGAATTTTAATTTAATTCTGCTAAGATTCCCCATATCTTCATTCATTGTTAGCATTATTTCCTTTAAGTCCTAGAACCTACTTATAATATCTGTGTCTCCTAAACACAAAATTTTGGTCATATCAATATTGGTTTCTATTAACTACTTTTTCTGAACTATAGGTAACATTTCTCTGTTTTTCACATTTAATAATTTTTATTGTGTACTAGACATTGGGATGAAATGTTGTAGAGATTCTGGATAATGCTTTCTTCCACTGAAGAGTATGGATTTTTGTCTGTTTGTTTTATTTTTATTCTTGCAGGCAATTAACTTAGGTGGACTTACACTGTAAAACATGTTTCCTCTCAGTTGAGCTGTTGTAAAAAGTTCCATTTAGTTGTTCGATCATTTCATCTGTTACTTTTAACTCAGCTGTTTGGAAAGTCCTCAGACATGCATAGTTCAGGAATCAGCCAAAAACCTAACAGAGTTTCAGTGGAGAATTTGGAGTATGTCTTTTCTGGTTTCCTCCATTCTGTATGACAATTCCTTTAATCCAGTTCCCCTGGAATGCTTGAATTCTGTCCTCTGATTCTTCAGTAAAGTAATGCTGTAGCTTTCTGCTTGTCCTGCTCCGTACATGGTGGGAAATGGCCTCAGGCAAAAAGCCATATAAACATGAATTTTACTAGTTCTGTTTTATTTTTTCAAGGTTCAACTCCTGTCTAATTTCTTCTTGCTTCTGTATTAGCTTAAAATAGTCGTATTTCATATTTTCTCCAGATTTTACAATTGTTATTTGTGTGAAGGTTGATTTGAAACAAACTACTATGACATAACTGGAAGAACTCCACCCCGCCTCTGTTATTTATTTATATGGCATGAATTTTTACATCTGTAAAGTGCCCTAGTTTCCTGGTGAAATTTTACAATTCATTGTTGAAAGCCCTTTTATATGTCTTTTACATACAATCTTTTGAAAGCAATTATGACATTGTATTTAGACTTTCATAGTTTCTTGTGCCCACTGTGACTTTGTTAATGACAAGGATATCTTTACCCATCCACCTTAGCATGCAGTGCAATGTAGACTTAGCATATATTTTTAAATGTCCCATTTATCCCTCTGAGATATTAGTTTCCAGTGTAATTATTTTTAATAAACTTTATTTTAGAACAGCTTTAGATTTATAGAAAAAAATAAGATGGTAGTACAGAGTTTCCAATACCCATACCCAATTTCCTCTTTTATTAACATCTTGCATCAGTAGGAAACATTAATTAATGTTAAGGCACCAATATTGATGCATTATTATTAATTAAAGTTTATAATTTATTTAGATTTCCTTAGTTTTTAGCTAATGTTCTTTACTGTTCTAGAATCCAACCAAGGATATCACATTAAAGTTAGTTGTCAGGTCTCCTTAGGCTCCTCTTGGTTGTGATGGTTTCACAGACTTTGTTTTTGGTGACCTTGACAGTTTTGAGAAATACTAATCAGGTTTTTTGTAAAATGCCCATCTATTGAAATTTGTCAGCATTATTCCCATGATTAGACTTGATTTATAGGTTTTTGGGAGAAAGACCAGAGATTTAGTGTCATTTCCATCACCTCTCAACACGATTCATTACTTTTGATGTTACCTTGATAACCTGGATGAGGTAGTGTTTGTCAGGTTGCTTCACTGCCAAGTTACTCTCCCCACCCATCCTTTTTTAATACTTTACTTTTTGAAAGGAAGTTACTATACACAGCTTCCAATTATACAAGGCGGAATTATGGTCTTCCTCCCTGAAGGTGGGATATGTACATAAATTATTTGGAATTTGTGATGGTTAATATTATGTACCACTTTGGCTAGGATATGGTGCCCACTTGTTTGGTCAAACATTAGTCCTTAATGGGAGGGGGCCTCATTCAATCAGTTGAAGACCTTAAGAGCAAAAACAGGTTTCCCAGAGAAGAAGTATTTCTGCTTCAATACTGTTAACATAGAAATTCTGCCTGAGTTTCCAACCTGCTGGTCTGTCCTCAGAAAGTATTAGAAAATACTCCTTCTGTTTAGTTTCTAAAAGATATTGTGTGGTATTGGTATTGTTTCTTCCTTAAATGTTTGGAAGAATTTATCAGTAAAACCATCTAGCCCTAGTATTTTCTTTTTTGTAAGTTTATCAATTTTTTGATTCAATTTCTTTAATAGATATAAGACTATTCATATTATCTGTTTATCCTTGCATGAGTTTTAATAGATTGTGCCTTTTAAAAAATTGGTCGATTTTATTTAAGTTATACCTAAATTGTGGGCAAGAGTTGTTTTCTTTTTTTTAAATTTTGTTTCTTTTTATCCTTTTAAAGTCCTTGGGATCACTAGTGATGATTCTTCTTTCATTTATTATATTAGTAATTTGTATTTTTTTTCTTTTTTCTTAGTTAGCCTAGATAGAGATTTGTCAATTTCATTGATGTTTTTAAAAAAAACCTCAGCTTTTGGTTTCATTGATTCTTATTTTCAGTATCATCGATTTTTACTCTAATTTTTATTACTCTTTTTCTTCTGTTTGTTTTAGGCCTAACTTGCTCCTCTTTGCTTTGCTTCCTAAGGCAAAATATTAGATTACTGATTTTAGATTTTTTTCTTTTCTAATATATGCATTTAATTCTGTAAATTGTCCTCTAAGTACACACTTCAAAGCACCTTACACACTTCATAAGTTATACTTTTGTTTTTGTTTAGTTCACACTTTTAATTTCTTTTAAGACTTCTTTTGACCCATGTATTAGTGGTGTGCTCTTTGATCTCCAAATATTTTTATGTATTTTAGCTATATTTCTGTCATTCCTTTTCAGTTTAATTTCATTCGTATGTGAGAATATATTTTGCATAATTTTCATTCTTTTACATTTTTTATGATGTGTTTTTGCCCAAAATGTGGTTTATCTTGATGAACATTCCATGTAGACAAACCTGAAAATAATGTGTATTCTACTATTGTTGGTATAGAATACACTACAAATGCCTATTAAATCAAGCCACATTAACTATCTCTTTACTGATTTTCTGCTTGTTTGATCTATAAATTACCAAAAGAGCAACGCTGGTATTTTCAACTGTAGTAATGGATTTGCCTACTTTGGCTTTCAGTTCTATCATTTTTTTGCCTCACACATTTTGATGATCTGTTGTAAGGTGCATATACTTTAAGAATTTCTGTGTTTCTTTGGAGTTTTTAGTTCTTTATCATTATGTAATTCCTTTTTTTATTTATAATAATTTTCTGGTTCTGAAGTCTATTCTGTCTGAAATTAATATAGCTACTTCAACTTTCTTTTGATTAGTGTTAGAATGCTGTATCTTTCTTTATCCTAAGTTTTTACATTTAAAGTGAGTTTCTCATAGACAACATATAGTTGGATATTGAATATTTTAGTCCACTCTGACAATCTTTGTCTTTTAATTGGTGTATTAAGACCATTAATAGTTAGAGATTACTTAACTACTGATTTAGTTGGATACTTTGTGTATTCTCTGATTTTAATTGAGCACTTTATATGATTCCATTTTCTCTCCTCTCATAGATTATTGATTATACTTTTAAAAAAATTGTTTTGTGGTTGCACTACAGTTTGCAATTTACATTTACGACTAATCTCAGCCCACTTTCAGATGGCACGATACTCCTTCATGTTTATTACAGGGATCTAATAACAAAATATTCTTGATTTCTTACTCTCATCTCTTATAACATTAGTGTTATTCATTAATTTATGCATATATTATAATCAGCCAATGCTTTTTCCTCATTATTTCACAAGTAGTTATCTTTTGGATTATTTTAGAATAAGAAAAATAAAAGATTTTATTTCACCTTTATTAGTTCCTTGTCTGATACTCTTCTTTTCTTTGTGTCGATCCACATTTCTGAACAATATCATTTTTCTTTTCTGTATCATTTTCCACTGAATTTCTTTGCATATATCTTGCAAAGCAGGCAGTTTGGTAGTGAATTCCCTCAGTTTTCATTGTCTGAGAAAGTACTTCTTCACCCTTGAAGATTAATTTCACTGAATATAGCATTCTAGGCTAGTAATTTTTTCTCTCAACTCTTCAAATATTTTACTCTATTTCTTGCTTACATGGTTTCTTATGAGAAGTTCATTGTAATTACTATCCTTGGTCCTCCATAGGTAAGGTTTCTCCCCGCAGCCTGCACCAGCTTCTTTCAAGATTTTCTCTGTCTTTGGTTTTCTGTGGTTTAAACTCTGCCATTAATTTTTTAAAAATATCTGTCATTATTACTTCAAATATTTCTTCTCCATTCTACTTTTATTTCTTTCTGGTATTCTAATTATGCACATGTTACATGTTTTGATGGTGTCTCACGTGATTGGATATTCTGTTCTGTTTTTATTTTTTATTCTTTTTCACTTTTTAATCTCAGTTTGGAAAAATTCTATTGGCATATTTTCAAGATTAGTGATTAATTCCTCTGCTGTGCTCAGCTTAGTGATGTACCCATCAAAGGTATTCCTCATTCTGTTACAGTGTTTTTGACTTCTAGTACTTTCTTTTAATTCTTGATTATAAGAGAATAAATTTATATTGTTTAAAAAGCCATTAAGTCTGTGATCATTTGTTATGGTGGCAACAGAAAACTAACACAGAAATACCATGGATGGAGCCTCAGGAATGCTGTTTTGATGCTCATTAGCTCTTTCTATACAATACTCTCGCATAACTTTAGAATAAATAGAATAATAGGGCTCTTGATAGCTACAGCATACAAACGTTTTTCTTCATTGAAATGGCATAAGGCCATATAAGTTTTGTCAAATTAGCTTTTTAAGTGGCTCTCTACACACAGACATACTTTCTCTCCCAAAATAGTCTTTGAGTTGAGAGTGGAAGTGATTTACAGGCATGCTGCTCAGTATGACAATTCTTCAGTTATTTGCATAAGAACGTATCACTATGGATAACTTTTTTGTTAAATTTAAGTGCCCTAATTGTCTATAGTAGGCTCCCCAACTTAGGAAGCTGGGAAGACATTGAAGTAAAACTCTCAGTATTGTTCCCTTCTCAATGAATCTCCCTAAGAAAGGATCTCATAACTTTGAAATAATATGCTTGCTATTGCATGGCTTTGTGCTACGAATAACATTTTCACCAAAGTGCTTGAATCCATGGTTTCAGGTACAACTTGGTTGCATTTATTTGGTGTGAAACTTTAATTTTTAACCTTTCTACAGCATTAGCTTGAAAGCAGATCCTTTTTCTTACTCTATTCTCCATATCAGTAATTCTAAGAAATTATCCAATGTTAATGAGCATCTAGTCCAGCAATTTTCAAATTTTATTGTGTATATAGCTCATGTTCAAAGCTTGTAAAGATTTTGATTTATTAGCCCTGGGGTGGAGCATGACATTCTTCATTTTAGGAAAGCTCCAAGCTAGTGCCAATGATGCCAGTCCTTTGAGGAGCAAGGTTGAAATCAACACTTCTCATCTTATGGAGGAAATGAAGTTTCAGAGATTTAACTGTAACTTGTCCTGAATTGGGTCTTTCAAAATATACTATTCAAAGATATAAAAGTCTGAAGCAACAATATTAAGTTATGTTCAGCATTAGTTCCATTTCTCAGAATTGGTGTTGTAAAGGGGAGCCTCATTATTTGTTTCATTTGTTTTTCCAGGCCTATTTGGAAGAGAATCTAATTTTATTTTAAGTAATTTTTTTCCTTTTGAATTTGTTATAAAAAGGATTTTGTTACATAATACTTTATCAACATATGTGTGAAAGTTGTTAGAACCAACATGGAGTCACTTGTGTTAAAAAACAAACAAAAAAGCAAACAAAACCCTGACAAATAAAGCTGGGGAAGGCCATGAAGAGTTTTCATGCATAAATAAATAACAGGAACTATCACAAAGAACTCTACAAAACCATAGCCTTGCACAAAGGCCATTGCAATCTTACACAAAAAATGCTTCTGTGAGAACATCTGCCTGGCTACTGCTAATCCAGCCTCAGACTGGTGTCACCTTTGTTATTGATCCTTGTAGTAAAGGAAAATTATCCCCAAACAATTTTGTGATTCTTCATTATTTTCCTTTAAAAACCTTTGTCTTCCTTTACCTCCCTGAATACATACATAGTTTACTATGGCACATATATTCCTTTTGCAGTGCCCTATCTCCAAATAAATATCTTTTTTTCTTTTCTTTTTAAAAAGAGCCTCTTTTTGATGGTTACCTTAGGTTGACATGAAATAGATAATGAGCAATTTTTCAAGAAGAATGAGAACTTATGCTATAAAGATGTCATTAGATAGACTCATAACCTGTCTTTAGCTTCATGCTGTATCCCATATTGGCCAATCCTATTTGTCTACATAAGAGAAGCCTGGGAGAGGGGAAATATATGTAGAAGCTGAAATACTCAGAGAATTAATTACAAATATAACAAGTAAGGTAATAGCTATTCTGGAATTAAAAAAAGATATGATATATTCTTTTCAGAACACAGTGTAAAAGAAGGATCATGTGAATATTCAAGAGGGATAAAGCAAAGCCTGAGGACATCCTCAAGCCATCTGAATAAGCACACATTCTTTAAACACCAAAGAGTAAATGTAAAAGAATAATCTACCCACCTCCACTCTATCATTTTATTTTCCATCAACACTTTCACAAAAGTGGAAAAATTAGATTATACTTTTGGGGTTTTGATATATGAGGTAATATAGGTATAATAAAAGAATCAAATGAACCTGTGTTTCTGGTTTATTGCTCATAAAATTGGCATTAAATGGTCATCAATAACTGATGGGCAGATGTAGATATTCTCTGTTTACTAAACCTCTTCAGGAAGTAATGGTGGTTTTATTTCTGAAGTTATTGCTTCCATACTTCTTCATACCTATCTAAGTAATTTATGTTCTTATTCACTGGTTGTTGAATTTAATAGTGGCTTTTGGGATACTGCTTCAAAAAACAAGAATTGTCTAATTTACCTGAGCTCAAAATAGTTTGTACTCTGCAGTGCCTCTTTCACAGTAGAAAAGACCTAAAGGAAGTTATGTTATGGCTGACAAAAATTTTAGTTAGGAAATATGTATGCAGCAGTGACTACACAAAGAATAAAGGCAAATTTTACATGGTAATAACTGAATTCACTTAGGCACTTATTCTAAATTTTTCATTCTAACATTTTTCAGTAGCTTTTTATTGAAATGGAATTTCTGATTTCTTATAGCTTATTGTGAGCAGGTCTCTACTTCAGATACGTGTGTGTGTGTGTGATATATATGATTATATACTTATATAAATATATAAATAAATACTTATATGTGATAAAACGTGTCAGAATTGCATTTCTAATTCAGAAAAACTAATACTATCAATGAGTTGCTTCTGGTTATATCCACGAGTCAAATCTTATTTAAAGGCCAATATGTTAGAAACCCACGCAGTTCTATTTTATATTCTCCATAACTAATTACAAGCTTGTGAAGATTAAATAATGTCAAACAAAACAAAATAATGTCAAAGTTTATGTGACACTGACTACTTTGCCTGGGCTTCTTAAACTTCCTCACATTTATACTCATTTCATCTCAGTACAGCTCTGTGGGTAGGGCCTGCTACTGTCCTCAATTGACCGGTGAGGACATGTACACAAAGCAAGACTAGCATCTTGTCGCAGGAACGATTTGAGATTGAATTCTAGACAGTCTGCCTCCCTCATCAAGTAAAATAATAGATGTAAAATTCAGTTTGCACAATTGACACCAAGAACCTTTTCACAAATGATAATTTATTATCTGCAGTTGCTCTGAATTTCTCCCTTTTCTTACTTTTCACTCTTAAAATATTCAATTTTTTTTATTTAATGTAAGCAAAAAGAATAGAAAGAAAAATCTTTAGCAGCACATTTAAATATGCATGTTATATAGCTTCAGTCTTATGCTATTATTAAGATTAGCAATGGTAAAACTACAAATTTTATCTTTTATATTCTTTACAGCATTTCCAAATCTTTAATATTTTATATTATGTTTTTCTTTTTTTTTTGCATTATTTTGGCCCTCTTTTTTAGTTAATCCAATTTCTTAGAGTTAAGACTTTTTAAGTTAACAAAATACTTTGATAGAATGTCTAAAATATCTCTTTGACTGTTGTTAAATATTTTGTCATGCTTTCTGACAGCATAAACATTATAAACCTAAAAATAGCCTAATTTTTTTCATATATTAAAATTTTAAAAGATGAAGGATAAAAAGGAAACATAGCTACAATAAACATCAAAGTATGACTTCTGGTTACTCTTGTGTCCTTGTAACAAGAAATTGAACATCTCATACAATAAATTCCATTATACTGTCTGCCTATTTCTATAACTCATGATTATCAGATCAAATGCATAATAGAGTGAGACAATTTAATAGTTGCATACTGGCATTTAGCTACAGTAAACAAAATGGAATATCTTTTATAAGGCTGCAGGATCTTCTTAGATAGATGTTAAAATAATAAATGTTAGCACAATGGAATGATCTACTAAGCAGATTTCCAGTGTGTTTTGCTAGATTGCACTGACACATTTGAAATCACTCAGATTGGAATTTTCTAAGAGTTTATGATTTGCATTATTGTCTGGAATATTTAAATGTTTTTCTTATTTAGTAGAGACTTTCAATATAAATCTTTGTGGGGATGTTTTATCTTTGAAGCAAGAACTTCTGTTTGACTCTCAAGATACTATTCAAAGAATGGAAACTTTATGACTTGTATTCCAAATGGTCACGTGTTCATAAACTAGCCAAGTTAAGTGCTTGGGTAAGGAATTATTGATTAAACAGAAAGCTTTGAATTATAAATGAAAAAGAAAATATTTTTTCATTCTTACACTGTTATTTTAAATTTTTATTTTAAAATCGTTTTTTAAAAGATGTTTTGAAAGATGTCTCAGCAGATGGTAGCTCTGGGATTTTCTTAGTACCACGCTCTGAGAATGAGATGTATTTGTTATTGCTAGAAAATATATGAGAGCAATATTTCTATTGTTTCCTTAAAAAATTATAAGATAAATAAAAAGATCAAAAGGAAAAACAGGATAAGATAGGAGAAAAATGAGAATAAAGGATGTCAAACTTTTTTTGAAATATGGAAAATGGATGAATGACTGGTTAAAAGAAAAGGTTAACAGCTGACCTGGTTCTTTTGTCTTGCTTATGGGATGTCCGAGGATAGGATGTTATAATTGTCTTCTCAGATTGCCATAAGAAAATACCAAGTACCATAGACTGGTTGGTGTAAATAACAGAAACATATTTTCCACCATGCTGGAGACTTGAAGTCCAAAACCAAGGTCCAGCAGGGTTAGCTTCTAGTGAGGGCTCCTATCCTGACTTGCAGATGGCCACCTTCTTGCCATGTCCTCACAGAGTGGAGAAAGAGAGAGAGAGATCTCTCTTTTCTTCTTCTTATAAAACCACCAGTTTTATCAGATTAGGTCCTCACCCTTTTGACCTTATTTAACATTAATTATCTCTTAAAAGCCAATCTCCAAATATAGTCATGTTATGGGTTTGGGCTTTAACATAAGAATTTTGGCATTACACAATTTAGTTGATGGCAAATGCTTAAATTTGTAACAGAGATTGAAGGAATGTAAAAGAGTATACCAGATCCAGTAAATATGAGAGTATTCTTGAGGTTGCTATGTACTGAGCTAAGCCTCTGCACCTAGTTGTGAAAATTGTTAATTACGTATCCTCTAATTGATTGGCAAACTCTAATTGATGAACATCTTGTAAATAATGAATTTCAGTAGCATGAGAGAAAGAATGAAAGTGTTTGAATAGCTAGCAAGATAGAAAAGCTGTAGAGATCTCACAGCTAAGAGCTTCCAGGAGCTGAGGTGGTCCACACCCATTCAGTCTCATCTCTTATGATCACATTTAGGAGTCCTGAGATCTTGGCTGTGCTTTTGTCATACATGTCACAACTCCTGTCCTTTACTCTCTCTTAAAGCTAAGTAAACTTGGTCCTTGGTGAAGCTTACCGTGCCTTGTTAGTTTGAATGATAATCTAATCTAAAACCTCTGCTTCTGGTTGAGCAGAGTGGAGGCTGCAACTGTTAACCATCGGAGACTATCCAAAGGGAAACTAATGAGAAATGGATTCACTTGCCCTGTAGAATAAAGGAGAGGGTCATGATGTGATGAAATTCATACCATGGAAGAAACAGGAAGGATGGCAAGTTGCAGGGCTGAAAACTAGAGAATGGTAGACATCTGTGTAGAGAACACTAAACCCTGAACCCTACCCCAACCCATACAACTTCCTCTCCCTTTGTCTCCTCACTGTCCCTTCCCAATCTCTGACCACAATTCTAGCTTCTGAGGAAATTAAACCTGTAAGACCCCAAACTCAGGAAAAGTAGGTGTCATGGAAGTCAAAAGAAAGTTAGATGTCTGGAAATAAATAAGTGAATTTAGTGAAAACTTGCCTACAGAATGATAAAAGCTGCTGCCCTCATTTCTATCTGTTCTTAGAACTCATGCAGCTGGATATCATTTTTTTTCTCTCTCAACCTTGCATGAAGACAAAAAATTAATGTTATTCTGCACAAAAGCTGGTTGCAGAGAAAATGTATGAGTTCCTGATATTTGAGGGTCGACAAAGAAACTCCACTTGCCACAATATTACCTTCTAATAAAGCCCACTAATCGACAATTTCTGCTCATGCCCGTAGATAGGGCTCCTGACCTGCTTTATAGTAAGTTCTTCATTCTCAAACATGGATAGACCCACTTCTCAAGATATATAATGAAATATTTGATAAAAGAGAGAAACCAAAATAACAAGTAGGTGAAGGACATTTAAGAAAACAGTGATAATTCAGGGAGCAGAAGAATTTTTTTAAAAAAATTATGATTAATATTAAATAGGGATGTACCCATGAAAAAGAACATTGTGATATAAAACAGAACAATAAATGAACAAAAATAATTTTGAATACTAACAATTGAACAGCAGAAAAATTAACTGCGGAGCAGGAAACAAAGTTTCTGAATTCTACTGGAATTGTGTATATTTGTTAGATGTACAAAAGACAAGTGGATGATAGGAAACATAAGGTTAAAACATCAGAAAGATGAAAAAATCTAATCTCTTCACTTTTGCTCAAAAAGCTATTAGAGAATGTATTTCATCAAAATGAAAAAGCAAACCAAGATAGAGAAGAAGACTAGAAAGAAATGGGATTTAGCACAAACAAGAGAAAATAAGGAGCAGTCCCAGATCAATATCTCTGCAGTAGACCAAGAGAACAACTATTTTAAATTGTAGGACAGCTCTAGAAGGAATGGACAGGGAAGTGGGAAGAGGAGGAAGAATAGAACTGATAGATTATTTGGTTCATTTGACCATCTAGCAAATGGTACCGAAAGTTGATCAAGAGCTTTAACTATAACTTTCGAAATAGTCAGCAATAGATATCAAAAAATTAAACAAAACTAAGCAAATGAAAAAACAAAACAAAAACACTGCAGTTATCATCTCTAGGGGAAAAAATAAAATTTATGAAATAAAATAAATTCATAGTCATAAATATACAACCTGTCTTAGTAGATGAATTTACAGGAGTATTGATTTGATCAAAATTATAATGAATATAATTAGATGGGAAAGAGCAAGAAGAAGAAGTTTAAGGGAATTAACATAATAGATCACAGCTAAAACTGATGTATCAGGGAATAGCAGTGGGCTGGATTGTCTCTTATCAACCTGGTAGGCATCGGGCCCACCTTCTTCTAACGTCTTCTCTAGAAAGTAAAAGCTATGTTCCAGACTCCTCCTTTTTTGTAGACTTCCAATGAATGGTGCTTATGTGGGATTTGAAAAGTACAGCAGGTCAGGACGTTATTATCAGGTAGCAATTGAGGATAGGCACTTGACAGATGTGAGACTTCAGGAAGACTCCAGATAAGCTTTTTGAGAGTAATCTCGGTGCTGATGACTGAGGTACTTGGATAGGAACTGTCCAGCGATTCTCGAGATTTACAGTAGCTTTGGCTGAGAATACAAGGCCCATTTGTTTACATACTTAAGCTAAGATGTTCACTGGTTGTTTTCTAGACTTTTTCTCCCAAGCCTTTCCGACAATCATATAAGCCATTAATTTCTTGTATCAAAACCATTAAAAGATATAGACTAGCTCCTATTTTCCAGACTAAATTTGGACTTAAACACTACAAAATTTGTATTTGAAATGTAGGAATTAATACAAGAAGAAACAGATATTTTAAAAAGTTAAATCTTAGTGCTATAGACTGAATGTTTATGTCCCCCAACATTTATATGTTGAAACCCAATCCCCAATTTGATATACTTGGAAGTCAGACATTTGGGAAGTGATTAGATCATGAAGGCAGAGCCTTCGTGAATGGAATCAGTGCCCTTACAAAAGCAATCCCAGAGAGCTGCGTGGACCCTTTCACCCATGTGTAGACAAATTGAGAAGACAGCTGTCTATGAACTAGGAACAGAGTCCTTACCAGGACCAAATAGACTGGCCCCTTGATCTTGGACTTCCCAGCCTCAAGAACTGTGAGAAATAAATTCACATTGCTTATAAGCCACCCAGTCTACGGTATTCTGTTACAGCAGCCCGAATGAACTAACACTTGAGAAATTGGAGGGAGGACAAAGATAGATTTTTAATATCCATATTTATTAATATTATCCTGAATGCACACACAGGTTTCTAGGGCAGGGAAAATTATTACTTACTCACAGCAAATAAGTGACCCAGTTTCTTAACCCGGGAGTGAAGCAATGAGATCTAGATGTTATCTCATACATACTGGTTTGTATTATAGATAAGTAACTCAGAACAAGGAATTTGGGTACTATGCTCCTTGGGAAGGATGTTTTTACTTTAATCCTTTGAAATGTATATAAAGCTTTCTAGGGGAAGAAAAGACCGCTGTGTCCAGCTTTTCAACCCCAAAGTGGCTTCATTGTCTTACGTCTTAGAACTCTGTTCCCCCACCCCCAACCACTGAGAATAATTTCTCTGGAATTCTCTCACTATCTAAATCAAATATAAATTATCTTCTCAAACTTGCCCATGTACAAAGTTTCTGTAGAATTTATTCAGATAGTTTAACTGTGCAAATCATAAATATATTTTCTTTACAACCCCACAGGGGATTATTGTGTTTTAGTAGAATTGCAAGCCATTTGGATATTTAAACTATGTGCATGTATTATTATAATTAAACAATTATTAAACTATGTTTATGTATTATTATTTACTATTTTTAAAGAGTGGATTTTTTTTTGGACCTGGGTGAAACTTTCTTGGTGTTCAAATAGTTACAGTTATAGCAAGAGCAGAACTGCAGTGGCAAAAAGGTCATTACCTGCTATTACATAATATTTGCATACAGAAGTAAAATGTCTTTCAGTTTCATATATTTTGATATTAAATTATCAAAGCACCAAAGTCAACCTATAAAGCCTATATCTAAACATTAACCTTCAAAAGACTATTGGTTGTATAATCTGCTTTAATTTTTATAGCAATGTTTTACATTCTTAGAAAAAAAATTTGTTAATTGCACTAGTAATGTTTTTTCCCAGGACCTTAAGTATTAGCACGGTTATTTTATACTGAAGCTAATAGGCAGATTCTGCTTCTGCTTCTAGAAGATTAAAAAAAAAAAGGTGCAACAAAATTTAAAAATGAAATATCAGCAGCATCAAATGGGAGAAAATAGGCCCTTAGAACTTGTGAGGCTATTTGCATATAGCTTATGTTGTAAGTCCCAGGAATATATTTGAGGGTTTTTTTTTTTTTTTTTTGCCTTCTTCAATGATAGTATATTTTATTCCCGTGGAAAGCAAAAGTAATTGCTTTGAGCATAACAAAAGTAATTATGTAAGAAGTTCAACATGACTTTATTGTCCCACCTTTGTAGTCTCTGCATTTCTTTTTGCATATCTAAATGTGAAAAAGCAGACACATTCCTGTCCTTGAAAAATGAGATTTTGGTCAGGACAGCATGACATATTCAGGTAAAACATGTGCCTTCTTTGTTTGCTATTCTCTTGAAATACTTTAGAGAGAGAATTTTATAGCCACCTGATAGTCTGTGTATTTTTAGAAGGATGAGCTGGAATGTCATTAATTACATTTAAATATCTCAAACCATCAGTTTTTCCAGGAATACTGATAAATTCAGACCCTGTCTGGTTTTCAAAGTTTACATAACCTGCTTTACTCACAGCTCTGCTATTTGCCTTCTATTTGTAGCTTCATTTACATTTCAAGTACTAAAATGAATCCTAGGTAATTAAGAGAAACTGAATTAGATTGAACACAGTACTCCAAAATTCAGTACTACGCCAGTCATCTCACATGCCTGTGTGACTTCATAGGTTCCTATTGATGGGGCGGGCCTCCCTTTCCCCACCTCCTGGGTAGCTCCTATACTGTAAGACCCAGTTCATAGCACTCTCTCCAGGAGCCTCTGTCCACCCTCAGATGAGTTTAGTTGAAGCTCTTATCATCTCCTCCACTGTGCCCTCCTTTCTTTCATGTTGACCACGTTACATTACAGCAGTTTACATGTCTGAAAAGTAGATGGTGCAGTATGTGAAGGCAAGGAGTGTAGTATCCTTCTTCATGTCTCCTTCCCACACCTAAGAAAGCGCAGGCACCAGTAAGGACTTGAAGGAAAAATTGGTCAAATTCCTTGCAGATTCCATAAAGGAGGATGGGGGAACAGTGGCTTTGAGTGCCATCTTAACCTTGGGAAGTCCTAGTCAATTTAATCATTTTGGATCATCTACAAAGGCATAACAAGATTTGGGAGTTGATTAGAGACCATCTCACTATGTTGACTCTACTTTAGTGCTCTTTTAGCTCAGCAACATTTAAAAAGTATATTTCCAGACATTGGATTTCAATATCCATATAACACTTTACCTCTTTGCTTTCTCTTTATAGTAGGAATTTATATAACTGATGCAACACTGATTAAAGTGAGGTTTAAAGAAATAGACAAAATAAAAAATGTACCTTAGAAAATTTGCTAGATCAAAAAATCAAAGAAGGTAGCTTCTTCTCTTTGGTAACTCAAACACTTTAAGAGGAGGATTGTGGGAAGACAGTGAACTAGAGAAACCTAGGGTGCATTTCTTCCACAGAAGAAGACCAGAACAGACGCCCTGCTACCAATGCCGCACTTGCCAGTGACATTGTCAAGACTCAGGACCATTGCCTGCCTTCCCACCGTGAGTTTTGCCCAACCCCAAGCTGCTGCCATCTGCAGTGTGGCTGTAGCTGTTGCTGCTGCTGGTAGCCATCTACACTGGTGCTGCAGTGCCAACCAGACCAGCTGCACACAGATCCACATTGCCTATAGCCCACACTGTTGCATCAGTCAGTCCAATTATGCACAGGACCACTGCCACAGCTGTGCTTGGATCCCCTGCTGCACCTGCTTGCAGTGTGGTGGCCACAGCCAGCAGCCATCTATGCCTTGCACCAACCAAACCAGCCATGCACAGGAGCCCCCATGCAAGCCACCTCACCACCCATCCCTGGTATGTGTGGAACTCCCCACCACAGCTGCATGCAGTGAGGCTGCTGATGCCATAGCCATCTCACCAGCCAGATCAGCTGGGTGCAGTACTTCCACCCATGCCACCATATCAACCAGACTGGTAGCAGGTGGGACCAGAGCTGACCTTGAAGCAGTAGCCAGCCCAGCTGGGTGCAGGACTCCATCTGCTACTGCCTGTATCACTGCTCCTAAAGCTCCCACTGCTAGCAGCCAAGCACATCGCTACTACTGCTTCTGCACCAGTCAGACTGGCTGTGGACAGGACCCACTATTGCCACACCTCACTGACACAAGAAAAGTCACAAATGGAGCCACCAAAAAGAGATAAGCCAGTGCAGACCCACACCACAATGACCCCATTCACAGGGGGAATTACACCCTATGTGCAGTGAGTGTGACTACTTTCACCCAGGGAGAGACACATGCAGAGAACTTGGAGAGTACAGAAACTCAGGATAGCTAAAGTGTGCAGGAGAAAATTCACAGCCATTGCCAACCAATCCCCCAGCCAAGAGAAGCAAGGGCCCAGGGGGAAACCTTGGCTTATAGGAACAAGGAAAGAGAAACCTTGCCAAGGGTCACCCATTCAAGCTGAGAAGATCCAGTATACCCCAGTGTACCCATCAGGGTCATAGGACACTAGCCAGAGCCAACAAGTCTGCCTAGGGTTACTCACCGCAGCCGAAAAGTGACAAGGAACCTAGGCACTTCACCCAAGACCTTGAGAGCTAGCCTATATCCTCAATGTCCCAACTAACCTGAGCAAGAAATCACTAAGCACCCCAGTACCTATACTATGGAGGCCCTCACACACAACTTCAACACTGAATACAGCAGAAGTACCCACACAGACACTACACTACTGAGTCTACCCAGAACCAATACTAAAACACCCTACTGAACAGTCAGTATTTAACAAACACATCTACAGGAGGATATCTCTCTCCTCAAAATCCACTCCATGGTAATAAAAGAAGCAGCTGCTCAACCAATGAGTAAAAATCAGCGTAGAGACATTAGAAGTATGAAAAAACAAGGAAATATGACACTACCAAAGGAATATAATAATTCTCAAGTACCAGACCCCATAGAGCAGAAAACTCTTGAATGTCTGAAATGGAATTTTGAGTAATAATCTTAAACAAATTCAGTGAGATACAAGAAGACTCAGTTAGACAATACAATGAAATGAGAAAAAAATCCAGAACTTGAAGGAGGAAATTTACAAAGAGACAAATTCCATAAAAGAGAACGTAGCAGAACTCCTGGAACTGAAAGACTCATTCAATGAAATAAAAACTGCAATTGAGAGTGTACAATTGACAGTGTAAGCAGCAGGCTAGAAAAAGTGGAAGAAAGAACTTCTGATCTTGAAGCCAGTCTTTTTGAAATAAACTAAGCAAACAAACAAAGAGAATTTAAAAAATGAAGTAAATCTAAGACAGCTAGCAGACCACCTTAAGTGCACAAATGTTCAAATCATGGATGTTCCAGAGGGGGAGGAGAAAGGAAAAGGCATTGAAAACATATTCAATAAAATAATAGCAGAAAACTTCTCAGGTATTGGTAGAAATATGGACTTCCAGATCCAAGAGGCTCAAAGGTCCCCAAACAGATTCAATCCAAAAACATCCTCTCCAAGAAACACTGTGGCCAAACCTTCAAAAGTCAAAGACAAGCAGCGAATACTAAAAATGCCAAGAGAAAAGCACCAAGTCCTCTATAAGGGACTCCTCATCAGATGAACAGTAGACTTTTCAACAGAAACTCTACAGGCTAGAAGAGAATGGAATGATATATCCAAGGTACTAAAAGAAAAAAACTTCAGGCCAAGAATACTTTACCAGCAAGGCTATCCTTTAGAAAGGAAGGGGAAATAGTGCATTTCCCAGACAAACAAAAGCTGTAGGAGTTCACTATCATACGACCAGCTGTACAAGAAATCTTTAAGGGAGTTCTGCACCTGGAACCCCCAAAATAATAATCACCACCATGAATATACTAGAAAGAACAAATACCATCGGTAGAGCAGATGTGTAAATGAAAAAGAGAAAGAAACTATACCATACCACCTCAAACAAACAACAAAAACTGAAGACAAACAATAAAAAGGGAAGAAAGGAACAAAATATATTTAAATCTACCACAGGAAAAGCAATTAAATGTCAGGAGTAAGACAATATATCTCAATAACAACCCTGAATTTAAGTGGATTAAACTCTCCACCCAAAAGAAACAGACTGACTGATTGGATTAAAAAGCTGCACCCAACTGTATGCTGTCTTCAAGAGATTCACCTCTTGAATCTTATTCATAAAGTCTGCCCAGTTCTACTTCTTGAAGTGTTTCCCCAATGTTTTCTTTTAGGAGTTTTATAGTTTCAGGTCTTATAATTAAGTCTTTTAAATCCATTTTGAGTTGATTTTGGTATATGGTGAGAGGTACAGATCTAGTTTCATTTCTTCTACATTTACATGTCCAATTTTCCAAGCACCATTTATTGAAGAGGTAGTATTTTCTCCAATGTATATTCTTGGTGCCTTTGTCAAAGATCAGTTGGCTGTATGTATGTGGGTTGATTTCTCGGTTCTCTATTCTGTTCCATTGGTCTGACTGTCTGTTTTTATGCCAGTGCCATGCTGTTTCAGTTGCTATAGCTTTACAGCATAGTTTGAAATCGGGGAGATTTATGCCTCAAGTTTTTTTTTTTCCCTCTCAGTATTGCTTTCGCTATGCTTTGGCTACTTGGGGTCTTCTGTTGTTCTATATGAATGTTAGGATTTTTTTTCTATTTCTGTGAAGAATGTCATTGGTATTTTGATGAAGATTGCACTTCTTTGATGAAGCTGTAGATCATATTGGGCAGTATGGACATTTTCACAATGTTAATTCTTCCAATCCAAGAGCATGGAATGTCTTTCCATTTTTTTGTGTCCTCTTTAATTTCTTTCAGCCATGAATTGTAGTTCTCATTGTAGAGATCTTTCATCTCCTTGGTTAAATTGATTCCTAAGTATTTCTTTTTTTTTTTTTTTTTTGGTGATTACTGTAAATAGGCATGCTTTCTTGATTTCTTTTTCTGCTAGTTCATTGTTGGAGCATTAAAATACTACTGATTTTTGTGTGTTGATTTTGTATCCTGCAAGTTTACTGAAATTGTTTATCAGCTCTATGAGTTTTGGGGGAGTCTCTAGGTTTTTCTATATATAGAACCATGTCATCTGCAAACAGGGACAGTTTGACATCATCTTTTCCAGTCTGAATACCCCTTATTTCTTTCTCTTGCCTGATTTCTCTGGCTAGTACTTCTAATACTATGTTAAAAAGGAGTGGTGAGAGTGAGCATCCTTGTCTTGTTCCTGTTCTTAAGTTGAAAACTTTCAGCTTTTCCCCATTCAGGATGATATTGGCGGTGTGTTTGTTGTATATGGCTTTTATTGTGTTGAGATACTTCTACACCTAATTTGCTAATAGTTTTTATCACGAAACGATGTTGAATTTTGTGAAATGTGTTTTATGCATCTATTGAGATGATCATATGTTTTTGTCTTTAATTTTGTTGATGTGGTGTATCACATTTATTGACTTCTGTATGTTGAACCACCCTTGCATCATTGGGATGAATCCTACTTGATCACAGTGTATAATTTTTTTAATGTGTTGCTGTATTCTGATTTCTAATATTTTGTTGAGGATTTTTGCATCTATGTTCATCAAAGATATTGGCCTGTAGTTTTCTATTTTTGTTGTATCTTTGCTTGGTTTTGATATCAAGATGATGCTGACCTCATGTAATGAGTTTGGCAGAATAGCCTCTGTTCCAATCTTTTGGAATAGTTTGAAGAGAATTGGTATTAATTCCTCTTTAAATGTTTGGTAGAATTCAGCAGTAAATCCATCTGGTACTGGACTTTTCTTTGTTGGGGGACTGCTGATTATTGCTTCAATCTCATTGCTTGTTATTGATCTGTTCAGGTTTTCTATGTCTTTTTGATTTAGTCTTAATACTTTGTATATGTCCAGAAATTTATCTATTTCCCCAAGCAATCTCACTGCTGGATATATACCAAAGGAACAGAAATCATCGTGTTGAAGGGATACCTGTATTCCCATGTTTATCACAGCTCTATTTACAATAGCCAAGAGTTGGAACCAACCTAAATGTTCATTGACAGATGACTGGATTAAAAAAATGTGGTGTATATACTCAATGGAATACTATTCAGCCATAAAAAAGGAATGAAATTATGCCATTTGTGGTGACTTGTATGAACTTACAGAAAATTGTTAAGTGAAATAAGCCAAGCACGGAAAGAGAAATACCACATGTCCTCACTCATAAGTGGGAACTAAAAAGAAAGAAAGAAAGAAAAAAAGAAAGAAAAAGAAAGAAAGAAACAATCATGATAAACATTGAACTTTCAAAAAAATAAGAGAACAGAACTGTGGTTATTACATGTAGGAAAGGGGAAGGGGGAGGGGGTTTGAGAGAACTTAGTTAAGAGTCACAAAGATTGATTGCCTTTTGTAAGATGAGTATACTAATTATCCTGATTTGATTGCCACATTTTGTACACATGTACTGATATTCAAATCTGTACCCTACAAATACATATAATCAATTATGTTTCAATAAATAAATAAATGAAAATAAAAACATACCTATAAAACTTAAAAGCAAACACTTTAAGAGTCACAAATTCTCCTTTTTTCAATAGCCTTTTATTTAATACTTAACTACATCCAGTTGATTAGTTAATTTTGGGCAAAATTAAATTGACTACTACTGAATTTTATCATTTTAGTTATTGTTTACACCAATTTATTAAGGAGATTACCAAAATAATCAGATGCTCGTTTCAAGTAGTTGTTTTAATAATCAAAATAATTAAATTGGATTGACTGTAAGCATCAATCATCAACTAGCTAAACTTATTCAGGTAGTTTTACATGCTTCTAAATTAATAAAAGGAACAAAAAATTATTTTCAGATCTTTCCAATTCTATCATCTAAAATATTTTGTGTACTGTTTGTACGTTTGGCATACTTCTGAATCATTTCATTGTAGCCAAAATATTTATGTTCTTGAAATAAAGTTAAAAGTTTGTAATGAGGGCCGGCCCTGTGGCTCACTCAGGAGAGTGTAGTGCTGGGAGCGTCAAGGCCTTGGGTTAGGATCCTATATAGAGATGGCCGGTGCGCTCACTGGCTGAGCGTGGTGCAAATCACACCGTGCCGAGGGTTGCATCCCCTTACCGGTCAAAAAAAAAAAAAAAAGAAGTTTGTAATGATACTTGCCATTGCTATGTATTATCAAATTTTGCTATTGGTAATTTCTTATCTTTAGATACTGATGACTTATATTCATAATATAATAAATCCTGGGTGCTCCCTCTTTTGGTGCTGGAGAGATATTCAATCCTTACAAGCCCCTGCCCACATGCAGGAACCTCACTTCAGCCCCACTTTTTAACCATAATAAAGACTCTGAGCCAATCTCCCTTCTTTATTCTCCCAACCCATTGAGGACTTGCTGGAAGACTTGCTCTGTTCTCCCACAATAATTCAGTTCAAATAATAAAATATTTCATACCCTCTTGGTGTGTGTGTGACATCATCAGTTTCAACATCCACATCAAATTGTGTGTGAGGGTTCCTTCTGCCTTTACAGAATGATGGCAAAAGGTGATGTTAGTATATCATCTAGCTTCACCTAGAAAATGACCAAAAGTTGGCACCAAAACAATCTGTGTCAACAAAAGTTAACTGTTAGCTCAGGAAATTTTTACTCATGAAGGTAATATTACTAATGTTGGGAAAATAGAATAATTTAATCAGGCTGCCCGCATCTCAGGGCCAGTTGGGGGTGGTTCAGTAAACAAATTGTGTGTGTGTGGGTGGAGTTGGTGCATATGTGCAGGGCCATGGCTTTTGCTGGGGTCTGCCTTGGGAGTCTGCTGCTCTGCTCAGCCATGCTTTACAACCTACGCCTTCCATGGACCTGTTTGCCGGTTACCTAGCTCATAGACCTGCATGTGAGGGGTATGGGCACCCAGCCTGGTGTGTGAAAGGTTTGTGACCCAGTCTGTGAACTGGCTCAAGGGGTCTGTGAGCTCCAGACCCAGCCCTAGCTTGACAATTGGCCCAGTCAGCAGGATTATGGGCAGGTAAAAGAGCCCGACAACTGGCGTAGTTGTGTAGCTTTACAACTAATTAGCCAAAAAAATATTGTTTGCTTCAAAAAGCATTTGCAAGCCAACTTACCTGAATTTGCTCATCTAGGCAAATTAGTTATCCAGTCAGGACAATCACCTGCTTAACTGGACAAAGAACTCACTTATCATGACAGTAGCCTGCTCTTTAAGATTCCTTTCAAGACTTTGACCTTGCTGTGTTCACTAATCTTAAACTGTTTATATTATGAACTCTGACAGAAACTCTCAATCATTTTTTCTTACCTTGAAAGACCCACATTAAACCACTCGAGTCCAGGGGACAAAAATCTATAAATACTCTTTTTTCTTTTCCCTTTTGATACTATTAAAAGTTTGTAAAGTTGAAGTCCTCTATTTCTGTAGTAAGTTTAATACATTTAGCTTTGATCAACAGGTTTTTTTGGAGGGTTGTTCTTTGTGGTGAGTCTAGAGTTAATACACTTTATGCCTTGCTTGAACTCAATTTTTTTCTAATTGCTCTTTACATGGCTTAACACAGTCTACAAGTCACAAGCCTTTTCTCCAAATTGCTGCAATCCTTAATATGAACTCAGTATTTCGTGAATAGTTTTCATCTTTTTGTCTCTATTGGGCCATAATCAAGCTAAATTTCATATACTCATATGAACACCTCAAGATCGAGAGACTTGTGTCCGCAATCCGTTGCACAGAGATTTATACAGTAACACCCATGAAATGTTTATTATGTTAATGGACTCCTATTGAGTATGCTATTGACAAAGTTTTTAACCTCTCTATCCTCCCACATGTGATACTTCATATTTTGTGCTAGGTGTTTGTCATTGTTGAGTCTTTAAACCCGAGGGCAGAAAAAATTTGTATAAATTAGGTATAGCCCCCAGAACCAAATCCAATATTCCAAAGACAGCACAACAAAGAACTTTTAATTCTCTTGTTGTGGATGTTCTGGGGAAATAAGAGGGGTTAGAGATTGAGTTCAAGCACATTGCCAGTGATTCAATCAATATGCCTACATAATGAAACTCCAGTAAAAATACTGGACTCCTAGTTTGGAAGAGCTTCTCTGTGTGTATTGTTACACATCAATACACCAGGAGTGTGGTGCTTCCTGACTCCACAGGTAGAGGACACCAGAAGCTTACAGGTTGGAGCTTTCCCATGCCTAGCCTTATGTGTTTTGTGGGGAGTGGGGGGAGGGGCTGCTATTGATTTGTATCCTCCCTGCTGTAATAGAATTGTAATCATAGATATAGCACTTTGTTGAGTTCCGTGAGTAATTCTAATGAGTTCTTAAACCAGAGGGATTATTAAAAACCCTTGAACTTGTAGCCAGTTGGCCAAAAATGAGAGTGGCCCTGGGACCCTTGAGCTTGCAGCTCATCTGTGAAGTAAGTGTAGTCATGTGGATGACTGTGCCTTTCATCTGTAAAGTTGGCCTAACTCTAGGTAGTTAGTATTAGAAGCCATTGTACTGATATTTCCTGTTCTTCTAATGTTGAGCAATTTTTTTGTGATGATTCCAGCCCTTTCCAGACCTCCCATCCTTTGTGGAGTGCCAGTGGCCCCTATCCAGAGTATTCAAGTAATTCTGAGTCCCCTGAATACCATAGTGAGCCTAAAGCATTGCCCGAGGCTCATATGTACGTCTGCCATCGCTTCTGGCATGCCACCATTCTGTGTGTTATTGAAAGTGACTGCATGCACTAGAGGCTTGTAACTACTTAAATATCCAAAGTAGATTTTGTGATGGGTCATCTAGACTCCTCTTGAGGACTAAAATATGTGTTCTCCCAGCTTCTCAAAATGTCCAATCAAGGCAGAAGTACTTTCTCTTGTGCATGCCCATGGCCTGGTATGCATATTTCTCTTACAGGAGTTATTCCATTGCTGTTATTCTGTACAAACCTGTCTCCTTCACTACTGGAAGAAATTCTGGAGAGCAGTGAGTTTATCTGGTTCATCTTTAAATTCATATGAGATAACTAGCTGAGGCTTTGAAATTAAACACTGAAACCTCCAAGATAGCTTGTAATTCTAAGGCCATTCTGACTGAAGATATATTGACTTATCTTTCAGGTCTCATCTTTGACTTACTTTTTCTTAATTATGCTTTATGTTTGTTTCAAATTAATGAGTAAATGGGTGCATAAAGACAATATATATGTTTATTTATTTTTATTAAATTCAGTTGAGATGATGAAAAGCCTCTATCAAAGATATCTGGCCAGTTAAATGACCTAATACAGCAGACATCTAGATATGTTTCAATTTAAGTTGACATGATTATATTAAAATGGTAATACAAAGTGGAATTTTCCTCTGTAGACATCAGTCAGATATTCTTTTTTGAGAAGCAATTCTTTGGATCACAGAAAGCACATGAATTTGAGAAAATAGGTAATCCTAACCAATTCAATTTTGTTTATACCTAGCTATAAGGGTAGAATGTTGTGAAAATCCAACCCTAGAGAAAAAGGTTATTACTTCCTATGAACACATGTGCTCTAGCCACCAATTTGAGGCTTAAGATAAGCTCTCAAAAGATAGCTGATAGCATTACCTCTAAGTAAGCTGAAGCCAACTAGCTTAAAGCCACTTAAAGATATTTTACTGGCATCTAAGTCAGAAAATGCAGCAATACAACCAAGTTCTAGTTGCCCAGAGTGGTGGTGAACCTTCACAATGCTCAGCTTCAAATGATAGATGCAAATCCTTGCAAGTTGTGCTAAAAGGGAATTACAGTAAACTGGCTGCATGATGAAGACAACACATAGCACTGTGGCAGTACATTCACGAGAAATATGGATTGAGCTGGGTATAGATCAGAAAAATGTATTTTTGTGCTAAATCTAATCTGTGATGTTCCAATGTGGTGTTCAGTAATCCACTATCAAACCTGATCTCCGTACTCACAAAAATAGTGATATGAAAAAAGGAGGGATTAGAGTCTCCATTTTATTTCATTCTTCTGAATGTTATTTTTAAAGGGTTAAGGATGACTGATGCTGATACACTGAAACAACTAGTTTAGACCAAATAATTCTTGAGAGACAGAACTGACAGATATATTTGGCTGTGCATCTGAACCCTGGGGAAATACTGATGAAACTGTGATTTGAGTTTAGAAATGTTCATGCTGATATATCTTATATATATTTGAATCATGCAGGAAAGAAAAGAGCTATGTGAAGTCTGTAGTAAATAGTACATTTGAAATGTCAAATTGACATCTTCATGAGTGTATTTCCTATATACATTTAAATAATATTTAAAAAAACTGGAAACATACTGCTATGAACTGAATATTTGTGTCCTTTCCAAAATTCATGTGTTGAAATTCTAACCTTCAAAATGGTGGTGTTAGGAGGTAGGGCCTTTTGAAGGTGATTAGGTCATTAATGGGATTAGTGTCCTTATAACAGAGACCCTGGAGAGATCCCTCGACTCTTCTCACTATGTGAGAAGATACTGTCTGTTAGGATGCAGCTCTTATTAGACACTAAATCTTCTAGTGCCTTGATCTTAGACTTTCAAGCCTCCAGAATTATGAGAAGTAAATCTCTGTTGTTTATAAGCCACTCAAGTTAAGGCATTTTGTTAAGGCATCTTGAGAGGACTACGACACACACACTTGAGCATCATCTGGGAGAAGGTGTTCACACATTTCTAAGCAGAAGGAAAGACAATTAAAAATTTCCATCTGTTAGCATGCTGCCGCAGTGAATTTGGTACTGAAACTGACTCTGGCAGAGACAGATTCACTGCGGTGGGAGTGTAACATGCAGGGAAGCCCAGTGCTGGCTCCGTAACTGAGAAGTGAGCAGTGCCCGATCTCTTAAGTCCTCAGACTCCAGCAAAGTGTTTGACAAATGTAAGTATTCCTTCGTGAAGGTTTGTTAAATTGAATTTTATATAAGTATGAAAGGTTGAGCAGGTTACATATTGCAAATTGTTCCAGAAGGAAAAAACCATGGAAGTATGGATGTCATTGTAAATATTTTTGTTGAAATGCTTGAAGAAAGCCGCTTTATACATTAAATCTCCAGTTTAATTTCTGACACTAAATATATTTACTTTTTATTCAACTTCTACTTGCAAAATGAGTTTTCTTAAGACAAAGAGCTCATCTTTTGTCCGTGACTGGGTAGGTTATCAGCAACAAACACTCTCTGATGTGAACTCAATTCTGTTTTGATAGATCCCCTCAATAAGCCATCATGATATGACTCAAAAAGTCTACTTAATAATATATTATCCATTCAATCGATGCATTGGCTGGATGACTTAGTACTAGGGAAAAAATTACCTCACTTAAAGAATTGGTTATTTTTTTAAAATAAGATCACGACAATTAGAGAAGCTATCATGTTTTCATTTTTATCTTGCCAGGATGCCAATAATTAAATGTAATTCTCAATCATTGTAACTACTTAGTCATATGTTGTTATATTCCCCTTAGTTTATTTGACGTTTTTCTTTTTGCTTTCTATCCTAATACTTGCACAGTGAACCTGAGTGAACCAACACATATGTAATAGGTAATGTAGGTAGGTAGCCAACCTACAGACAAGATATTTATCACTATAAAGACATTAAATTAAACAACCTGAAAGAAATCTGTTGATTAGACAAACAAGACTTGAGGGCACTTAGACTGAATGAGATGAAGGTAATGACCTTCAAACTAGACCACCTCACTCTGCTTGTCACTGCAAAATATCACATTAAAACATTTATTAAAATCACTAGAATATTATTGTCTTCCTCTTTCAGTTTCAAAAGGAACGATTAAATAAAAATTTATTTCCTGCTTAAGAAATTTTATGTCCTAAATATAGTAAGGATAATAAGTATTTGCTTTTTTGTTCCTCTTTATTAAAAAGTAGAGTTCAAATACCAATTGGAATTATATTTTTCCTTTAATTCATTTCTATAATCATATGTAATACTCAAATTTGTATAAATTTGTTTTTATAATGCACATGGTAATTAGAGAATATTATATATAGTATATACAATATGTATATTTGCAAAAATATATATTTAGATGGTATATAAAAAAGGAAGAATGTTGGATGTTACTTTGATCATTTTTGAAGAATCAATAGAAAATTTGTCTTGTTAGTTAAAGACTGTATGATAATATTTCCTCCGATTTCTAATATTAAAACTTTCCTGAGAGGCTTTCAAAGGATATTTTTTCAACAGTAAAATCTCACATTATAAAAAAGGTACCAAATGTCTTCTTTAAATAAAAAATTAATGAAACCACTGTTACTATTACGTTGAAAGTTACTAACAAATAAGGAAGTTGAATGTGTACTCTATTGGAGATTTTTCTGTTTACAGCATTGATAAAGCTAGAGGCCTAAAGTTAAGCCTTTGTAAAAGAAAGCAGTTTAAATAAACTCAAATTATGTTATTTGCTTCTTTGAATAAGATAATGCACTGTAGACTCTTGCTCTAACCAAAGTTTACAAAAGCAATTTCTCTGATATATTTTTAAAGGTTAAAAACTGAGAGGGAGGGGGAGAGAGAGAGAGAGAGAGAGAGAGAGAGAGAGAGAGAAATACAGAGCACTAAAAAGGCAAAGAACATTGAGTTACATTTTAACTGAGTGGGAGCTGCTTTTTTTGAGCTGTTCTGTCACCATCAAGAATTCTAGCAAACTCATCCTCCTAGGATTGCTTTATTGGGAACTTAGGATAATATGTGGAACAATTAAACACAGCCTGGGAGCTTTTAGATTTGATGCAAGTATCATTTTACAAGGGATTGCTATGTTCAGACGCTGGGTTCCACCTCACTAGAAATCAAATAATGCCCCAGCACCACCTGTCTATGGCAATTCAGAGAAAAAAAAAGGCATAGCACAAATGTTTCATATTCACACTATTGCTTCGGATTCCACTATTTAGTAAAGATACTGTTGAATTATTCTGTCCCATTTATGAGATATTTAAAAAATAAAACCCTTTTTAAAATCACTAAATCTCAATATCTTTTCTTAATGACTTTAATTTGTTCTTGAAAACCTTGCCTCTAAGTTAAAAATACATTAAATTTTATAAAAAAAATTCTTTAATTTTGATGGAAAAAACCCATGATACATACCTCCTAACCCAAAATACCCAATTTTCACAGATGGAAGCCTGTGTTAAGTGAATACTGAAAATAAGTTTGGATAAGTTACAGATAATTTGAAGCTAAATATAAGGTCTGAAAGTTTGTTTCCCCAAAATTCATGTGTTGAAACCGAATCCCCCGTGTGATGGTGCTAAGAGGTGAGGCCTTTTGGGAGGTGATTATGTAGTGTGAGGGGAGCCCTCGTGAATGGGGTTAGTGCCCTATGGAGCTTGTTGGCCCTTTCCAGCACACAAGGTCACACAGAAGGTGCCATCTATGAGGAATGAACCCTCACCAAACACTGAATCTGCTGGTGCCTTGATCTTGGATTTCGCAGCCTCCAACTGTGAACAATACATTTCAGTTATTAATAAATTGCCTAGTCTAAGGTGTTTCGTTATGGCAGCACAAAAAAACTAAGACACCAAAGAAATATAGTTTGTACATGAAATGAAATGAACTGAAGTTTAATCTATTCATTCTTTTTCTTCTTTCTGTATCCTTTTCTTTGCAATTTTTTCAACCATTTGGGGGCTCATGGTTATTTGGAATTTAAATACATTTTGAAATAGAATTTAACCAGTGGAAAACACCTATAGGGCAAATTAAAGGCTTCACGTTGAAGCTTTGGAAAATCATGAAAATACCACATGCACACAAGAGATCAAAGAGTCATAGCATATAGTACATCTTCATTCCTCACAATTTACATAAATACACAAAACAAAAATGTTTTGGACTCATCCATGCAGGGTGTATAATTTAAGTTTATTTCATTATATTATCTGACCGAAAATTTTTGTCTTGAGTAAACTGGTATGTGTACTTTTTCCTTAAAACATGTCAGAATATCACTACTATGTAGTGTTTCTTTGGTACAGTTTCTGGTAAAATCTTATTAAACAAATAAAAAAGGAGACATTATCAAAAAAGTACTAATTTTTTTTCAGGAGCTGATATGTCTAACTGTCTGATGACTACAGACTTACCTCACATAACAACTGATCAGTCATAAATATTAAATTAAGTAATGAACTTAATTTTATGCTACTTGAGTTTTTGATAGCTCTTAATTTAAAAATTGATATCTAATTAAATTGACACTTAACATCTCTTTATTTATATTCTTTTCATCCAAAATTAGTCTTTCAAGGGCATCTTGATGTTCAGGATGTCTTCAGAGGGGCATCAAGCTCAAGTCTTTCAGCCTGCGTAAATATCAATGAAACATTTTTGTAGACATTAAGTCAAATGATGCTGTATTTAGGTAGATATTCATAAGGAAAGAATAAACAACGTTTTTCTCAGCCCCTAACTAATTCTATACACAAATTTTTTTTCAAGCTGCATCAAATCTTAAAGCCATATTTTGTAAAAGAAAATTCAGAAGAATATCTTTATGACCATGGGAATAAGCAAACCATTTTCAAATAGGATACGAAAAAAATTACTCATTTAGGAAATGAATTGGTAATTTACAGTTTACCTACTGTTGGAATATATCCGATGTTGGACAGACACATACTTGCATGCACACATATATCTCTACAAATCAATAATCTATAATCAATAATGGTAAATCATAATAGGTTATATATGGAAACAAACCAAATGCCTCTCAAAAGGAAAATAGATAAACACATTGTGGTAAACACACATAATGAGTACTCCTCAAAATTAAAGGGAATCCACTACTGAGACATGCAGCAGCGTGGATGCATCTCACAGACACTACACTGTGCAAAAGAAGCTAGACAATCAGAGGGAAGAACCAATATACGGTTAAAGAAACCAGAAAGTGATTGGCTTTGGAGGAAAAATTGACTGGAAAGAGACACAAGAGATTTCTGTGGTACAGAAATAAGCTAAATCTTGTTTAATTCGATTGTTACACAGGTCACGGGCATATATAATTGCCAAATACAGTAGATTGAACGCTTAGAATTTTTGTATTTTATTAGAATAAAATGTTTTTAGAGAGAAAAGAGAGAATCCATGCATATTCACAAAACATTTTGGTAACAGCAAAAAGGCTGAACATCTTTTTTTATAGCCATTGGATATTGCTGTATTTAAATTTCTGTAGAAACAGGCCTTGACTAGATCATTTATGTTTGTAGGCACTATTCAATAGCTAAGGGTGCAAGAGAAAATAAACTGCAAAGGTGATGGGGAATGGGATGTTGCAAGAAGGTAATATCATTTAATTTTTTTTTCTGATAGTAAAAAAATTGGGTAGCGTTAAAATATGCAATACATTGACACACACACAATATACGCAGATATTCTGAGAATTGTCTTAGAAGTCATCTAAACCAGTTCTCTATGATTTTGCTAATGTTTCAACCTGTAAAATATGTACATTTTTAATTTCTGTACCATAGGTTAGCCAATGAAAAATACAGTATCAATGCCTGTCATATATGGTAGTCTCTGCTGAGTTGTGAACTTCATGCAATTTATACTTTAATCACTACTCCTGGTAATAGAGAAGTGACTGACTCTATTACGTAGTTCCCCTGACACCTGTGAAGTTTATAAAAGAGGGAACTAAGAGGGAACTAAAATATAAGCTCTGTTTGGAGACAATTTTTCTCTTCCGGGAAGCACATTCTCAGTGAGAAAGGCATAAAGCCTCTTCCACAGACCCTTTATGGATAAGGATCCCAGGAAAATGTTTTAGTTACATGATTAAAGATTTGAGCATGATATTGGAGAGAAACAGTACATCTTTGGGTGCCGGCTTCAGAAGGAATGATGGACATACTCAATCAGGTATTTGAACTGGTGAAAAGGTTGTGTTTTTATTTCCACTTCTTATGGACTTATTTACAGTTGAGTGACTCTAAGATGCTGCTGGGAAAGAGATTAGAATGAATGAGTGGATGAATAAATTAAATATATCAAGAATGGGATATTTGATACTTTTACATATCATGGTATTCTGAGGAATACTAAGTAACATGAAAAAAATGTATATAATGAAATAAACAGAAACAATTTCAAAAACTCCACCAAAATTGACAGTAGAAACAAGAATAATAGGGAGCATCTATATAGTGCTAATTCTACGTGGTGGCAGATATGGTTCTAAATAACTTTAGATCAACTCATTAAATACAAAATTATGAGTAGGTGCTAACATTTTCCTTGTTTTACTTAGAAGAGGTCTGATGTAAAGGTGGTTCATTTCCTTTCCTAAGGTCACACGGAAAAAAGAACCAGATCTGGGACTCAAACCCAAGTTGTCTCACTTCAGAGTCTGTCCTCTTTTCTATATGATTCTAGACACATGTACACACAAACGTACACCGACACATACATTTACAACATTCAGTCGGTGAAAGAAAAAGATGACAAAAGTTTGCAAATGGAAACAACTTTCTTTTCACCTAGAAGACAATCATGGTTTTGACAATGTTTGAACAAAACCAATTCCATCATCCCTGGAGATCTTTTCTCTCATTTTTTTCTATTGTGCTTTTGATACTATCTATATCTATGCTAATTTTCACTGTCCATACAGAAAATTCTACTGCGACATTGTGCCACAGGCGTGGATGAGTAAAATAAATGATGCATATGAATCCTTACATCTTTTGCCATGAAATGATCATGAGTAATTTCTTTTCTGTAGTTTTATTGTTAACTTCTTTAGGATTGGGTCAAAGTTATATTATTGTTGCGATACTTACCAAAATGCCTCTTGTCAGAAATTTACAAAATGTCTCCTAGCTCCAAATACTCCCCATCTTGCTCTGGTGGACAATTTCCAGGTTGCCTTTCCAGTTGGCTCCCTGTTGGGCTTTCCCAATTGGATGCACTAATGGGAGATTAGAAACCAAAGAAGAGGAGAACTCATAGTTCTTCACTCTGGCTCTAACTCTCTCCCTTCATTTTTGGTGAGTGTCTTCTGACATTCTATCTCTTCCAATCCCCCAAGTTCTTAGGTGGCACTTCTACCATTAAGACCTACTTCCTATAACTTTATTTCCTCCCTATGTTCCCCATAGGGATGCTAGTTATTATCTGCAGTTTCTCATCTCTGAGTTACCTTACTTTCTCCTTTTACTTCGCTAGCCTTCCAGCATTTATATTACCAATGTTCTGTATTAAATCCATTCTTTTTGAAGTATTTAGCATGGTTTCTGTATTGTTTGACTGCACCTTGACTAGGTCTCTCTTACACATCACACAGTAAATTCTTATCAGTGACAGTAAATTCCAGAGAGAATAGAAAGAGAAGAAGAGATAACAATATTTTATTATGTAATGTTTTATTATCAGTCTTTATATTATAAAAACATTGTTCATAAATTATCTAACATTTATTGAGCTATGTACCAACTACACTTCTATAGTATTTCTTGAATGAGCTCTGTTAATCCTCACAGCAAGTTTTAGAGATAGATCTACAATTATTCATATTTTTTCAGGCGAAGGAACTAAGGTGGAGAGATTTAAAAAAAACTGCTCCTAGATAATAGAATTAGTAAGAGGCAGAGCAGAAGAGTTAAAAAAAAAAAAAAAAAAAAACGGCAGAGAATTGAGGAAGGCTTGTTGAAAAAATGAGTAAAATGATACTTTTTTTCAAGATGGGAGATATTAAAGCATTGTATGCAGATGGCATTAATTTGGTAGAGTGGGAAAAATTGATGATATAGAAATATAGGGGTTACCTGCACTACTGACTTGAGTAGAAGAGAGGGTATTCGCACAATAGAATGAAAAGGGTATTTCCTTAGACAGAAATGTTAGCAGCAGGCAAAATATATGAAACAAATACAAATGCATTAAAGGAATGGAGGCACAAGTATATGAAAATTCATTTATGGTTCTCCTAGTGAACAAAAAGTAAGGCTAATAGTTGATAATGAGGATGAGGATGACAAAGGATTTGAGATGATTAAAAAGAGGAGGTATGATTTTGTCACTTAAAATTGAGTGAATTAATAAGAAGAACATAATAGTTTATCATGCAGCACTAAGGGATGGATTGAAGTTATTGGTTATGAATTTAAAGTGAGATGAATCCACATGGTTGTATTATTTTATCCAGCCATATACAGCTGCAAAGATACCAGTGTAGAAGAGGCAAATAATTTGATTTACCCTGTACTGGGTTTTTACCTGGTGATTAACACAGAGGGAGAGAAGTCTGAGGGATTAGAGAGAAAAATATAAGAGTGTAAGATAATGAACCTTGTCATCCAGATTGAGTAATAAAAAGGTGGTGCTGAGTAGTAAAAAGTTATAGGAATGTAGAACTGAAAGTTCTTATGAAATGGAGGGATTGTTAAGGTCTGGGAGTAGAGGAAATGAGTTAGAAAGAAAGAAGCTAGAGGTCTGAGTTTGAGAAGCTTGAAGTCTTGAAGGGAACACATGGGAGTTACAAGATATAGAAAGGAACCTGCAAAAAGGTGGCTGAGGAAGAGGGGAAGATAGCCTGGACCTCTGCCCTTAATTATAAATTAGGATATAAGGTGAGATAAGACTTGTGTGCATATCAATTATTTTATAAATCAGAATGTGGTCAGTGCCATGAAGCATGTATAAAGTACTGGGTGAGATCAGAAAAGAAAGAAATCACTCTTGGCTGGTTGACCAAGAAGGAAATGGGATTTCAATTTGACCTTGGAAGACGGGGAATATTTTTAAACGTGGTGGTAGAGGAGGGAGGACATTTGGATAAAAGAAATGCCACAAATAATGGTACATTAAGAGCTGATATCGCAGGGCCTTTAAGGCCAGGGTAGGGGATTTGGATTGATTGGATAGGCAACACAGGATCAACTTTGAGTTTCATACTTTTGTGCGACCTCCATAAGTATGCATGTAATCAATTTATATGCCTTTTCTCCTGTTAATCTGTCTACTGTCAAGTTTATTTCCCTGACTCAAATGTCAAACTTCCAGAGGGGAGGGAGAAGTTTCTCTCCCCCCTGCATTTCTCATCTTCCTCCATTCCCCAGGTGATCAGTCTCAGCAAGAATGCTGGTGAGTCAGTTCAGCCAGAATCTCCCCTTGTCCCTGATGTTTCCTGTTAGTAATTTTTCATTTACTGACCCCCCCCACCTGCTCTTTGGCTGTAAATTTCTACTTTCCCATGCTGCATTCAGAGCAGAGCCCAATCTCTCTCTCTTACTGCAAGACTCCCTATAGCTATAGCAATAGTCTCCCCTCCTTGAATAAAGTCCTCCATCCTGGGCTTTAAGAAGTGTTAGGAATATATATTTTTTCTTTAACAACAGGATATATACTCCTAAAAGGCTTCAGTTGGTTGAAGAATTACCTTATCCTCTAGAGTCAGATCATCTAAGTTTGTACCCTTACTGTGTTTATTATTATATCTGGCCCTTCATCTCATCTCTAATATGTGGGTAGTAGTATCTATTTGACAGGTATAATTTTGAAAATTGAATGAAAAATCTGGCATAATGACAGATGCATAGTGCTCAATAAATGTGTCCACAGTTTTTCTCCCTTGTCTTTTTCTTCCTTAATGCTCTCCTTCCCCCAGCAATGTGTGTATGTATGTGCGTGTGTATGTGTGTTTATCTAATGAAGGCTGTCTTTTTAGTTTAGAGAGCAGAGACTAAACAAGCTCACTTTGCTATTGCAGGAGACCAGAGCATGGCATAAGGATTATTTTGAGCTAATTATTTTGAAAAACTGCAGACATAGGAGACGCTCTGGAAACAGAATAGAAGCTGCCCTTTCTATGAACAATTTACATTTATAAAAAAGAAAAAAATCTCCACTTGTAAGGTTGTTTCCTCTGTGTATCAGAAAGAGAAGGGTGACTAAATCACTAGACACTCATCAATGGAGAAGAAGCTCATTTAGACTTAAATCTGCATAACAAGCCTACTCTTATTTATTATACTTTTTTTGGGTGACCTCCTTGTAGCCTTCTCACACCCTTCTTTCTTTATTTCGGTCAATGATAATATTTAAGCGTGAATTCAAAGCCACCTCTTTGAGATTTTACTCATTATTCTGTCTATCTTCCATGTGTACATGAGGTACACATCTTATAAAACTTCTGTATGTTTTTCTCATGTCAATCTGTTGTTTGTTTACAGGAGGTCCCAGCTAAGAACTCAGAAAGGGTAGAGAAAAAATTATTTTTCCTTCCCTACACTATAATAGTACAAGTAAGTAAAAAACATTGCTGCATATTTACTCCTTTTCTCCAGTAAAAGATCAGTGACAAGACATTGAGATTCTTATGCAAACTCTGCTGATACATTTCAAAATGCTAGGTAACTGTTAAAATCCCCGTCACAGGTTTTACATGCCTACCTGTCTATTGATGACATCTATGGATTCTCTATTCTCTTGCTTCTCATAATTTGTGTCATGAATTTTAAGATCCTGTGCAATTATTTCTGAAACAACTAAACAAGATGAAATTAAAATAAGACAGAGAGATTTTTAATAATCTTGGGATTAAGAGTGACAACAAAATGAATTAACAAATCAACATCTGCTGTCCTGAAATAAACTAATAAAAGTGAGAAGAGTGCATTAGTTATCAGACAATTTCAACTCTACAAATTTAAATGGAGATAAAGACATCTCTAAAAATAAGGTGCTCCTTTTTGTACAAATAGGTGAAACAACTATTGCTTTGGATTTTTCCCTGGTGTATTACTTTATCAATATATTTGGCATTTGTTAGTATACTCAATAATTCCTTAACTGCTATTCAATTGTCCCTAATTTTATAGCTAAATGCTTATGTAAAATAGTATATATAATTATTTGCATAAGGTTTCATGCATAATAGGTAAGTAATCCTTAGCTAAATAGTTGAGTCAATAACCATTATTATTAACAGACGTTCATAAAAATCTACTCTTCTCTAGGCATGTTACATATTAAACAATTGAACAGCATTTTATACAGTAAGACAGTAGGCTAATGTCTTGGTAGATCAAGTTACCAGCTGTGGTGATTGATTTTAGGGGCAGTGAAATAATTTTATTCTCTAGAAACTAAAATTCTTTACATAATGGAAAAATAAGAAAATTTTTGCAAAATTATTATTTCAGACACAAGTAATTCTAGCAAAGATTATTGTTAACTATACAGGTTACTTGAAGTTGAGGTTATATGAAGATTTTATTTAAAAATTAAGGACAGATACTTTTATGGAAATAGGTGTTATTAACGGAGAAGTAAAGAACAAGGGGTTTCTTAGCATCAAATTGAGGGATTACTGAAGATAAACTTCATTGTCTTTGCAGTTTTGTTCAGAGCTGGCTCCATGACACAGTTACCGGAACTGAAATACCTAACAGTAGACACATGGATAAAGTAGACAGCTGTCTAGCCATATGATTTGAAAAATAAAGCAAAGACTGCTAATTAGTACACTGCCTCAGGATTTCCTAGATACAGAATTTAGTGGGCACCATTTTAGGAATTTAAGATGACTATCCATGTAAGCATATATATTACTCTAGAAGTAGTTTTAGAAAAATATCATTAAACTAAAGAAAGGGTCCTGTGTTTGAGATCCCACTTTGGAGCTAATTTTATACCTCCAGGTATTGAGATCAATCCAAAAACAAGAAACAAAAATGACTCCTAACAGGAATTTATATAGTTCTGGGATGATGTAGAGGTGGGAGGAGGTTAAGACAGGCTAGAAAAAGAAATCCCAGTAATAAGGTAAGATGGAGAGAAATGAAGGCATACATGCAAAATAGCTGAACAGAAATTCTGAAAGCAGGGCGTGATTCTGGTATTTAACTCTCATTAGCACCATGTTTGAGGTGAATTTACCAGTGAGTTACCAGGAGGTGCACATGGTTTCTGGGATCAGTAAAACCTAAGAGAACTTAAAGGGATGGAAAGGAATAAAAAGGACTAGTGCACAGGTAAGTAAATAAATGAAATGTTGCCAATTCCCCTCTAGAATTTTTAGGTCTTGTCTGCCTTGAAGAACCACAGTGTTAATAAAGCTTGGAAAATTACATATGTTTCTACAATTTCTGTTAAGGCACTTAAAGTTTATAAATGCTGAATTTCTAGTCTTTCTTGAAGAAGACTCCCACTCTTTGTTACCTAATGTATCAAATGAATCTTTAAAATGGTTTTTGAAGGAAGCTTGATTGCAGGACAGTGGGATAAGAGAGAGGGAGAGACACTGAAAGGAAATCTTTATTACCAAGGAGAGAGGGAGGAGGGCTGAATTACTATAGTGACTTTGTAAAAGTTATTATTTTAGTGACACAAAATATACACAAGTAGGTGACTGAGAAATACTTGATTATAGCTGTAGTCATAATATATCAGAAAATACACAACGGACATTCTAATGCTCCTTCCTTGTGCTCTTAACTCGAAATTACAGGAAACAGATACAAAGAATATTATGTATAGATGCATGTGGGAAGTGAAATTCCTGCCCAAACCCACTCTTTTAAATATCGACAAACACGACTAATGGTTCCTGGAGGAATACGGAGTCATTTTGTTGACTTAGATGCCAACCTCAGGCCCTTTCTGCTCTCTCTGCTTCCAGGAGAGACTGGAGTCAGCACAGTTGTCTTTCTGCTCTTTCAGGTACTCAGTTGAATGCTGCACATTTAAACTCAGGAAGTTTCATGCTGTGCTTTTTCAATTCCTCTGAAATCAGCTTATTGCTCAAGTAATACACAGTTTCTTTCCTGAAGTACTGACACTATTTTTCTCCCTCTCTCCAATTGACTATAAGGAGACCTGTTTGTGCTCACAAAAATTAGCTCATACTTCCTCCTCAGTGAATGGACATCTTAGCTTCACCATGGTTTATATTCGAAATACATCTGTTAATCCCTGTAGCAACAGGGTAAAAATGCTCTCTGCAGTCAGCCAGCTCTTGTGTCTACAGATTATAAGTGAAGATGCGATTCCTTGACTTCCAATGGGCAGGGGTCAAGTGTATGTTTATTTTTAAGTGAATAAAAAATAACAGATATGAAGTTAAAAAGAAAAGGAACATTTTCAGTTAAAATTATTTTAAGGCATGCATTTTTAAAATGAAGAGCAACAAAACAAATGAAGCTGGTCTTTGCACTTAACACAAAAAGCAAATAAAAAGCAAAGCTTTTATTTTCTGACCTCTTCCTTAAATTTGGCCTTATCTGCTTCCAGTATCATTACTGTTGCTGTCTTTGCAATTTTGTCTAGATAATGCTTCATGAAATAAATGCCTGTGGACAAGAGCGAACAATAAAATAAAAGAGGCTGATGAACACATTTAGAATCTTTAGCAAATGTGCCCCAAATCTCTTTGCTGTTTGCATGAATTTCCATAAACAACCTTCTGCTATATTTTTCTTTTAAACAAAAATGAAAACTTTACATAATGCATTTAAAATTTTCAGTCATAACAAAGATATGAATTTAAACCCAGACTACCAATTTAACCATTTTGTGGTTTTAGGGGATAAATTAAGGGAAAAAAGTAGGTCAAAAGGCAGCTAAACAGAGAAATACATGCTAACAAAGATTGGATGGTCAGGCGTTAGTCCAAGATAGTAATCTTTAAATACAAAGTGGTTTATTGAATTTACACCTTCAAATAGACTCACTTTGTATGTTTTTGTACATTAGTGAGATGGCTCTGTAGCAAGACAAGTCTCCTGTGATCTCTCACATTCCTACAATTCTCATTTTCTGAATAAAGGCATTATCAATCAATTTTCTCTGGATTACCTTTTCGGGATGCTTGTATAAGCAAGTAGCCTTGAAAGGTAGAGATTTTCCCCTCCCTGGAGCATCTTTGAATTCCAAAGTAATAAAGATAATGTGTCTCTCTGGAGAGGAGGATGGGATGATGTGCCAGCAACACCTAGATAAGATCATGGGCTTCCTAATAAGTGTTCTGTAGTTCATCCCATCACGTGGGTAAGAAACACCGGACCCGCATCATGATGCCCTGTGGGAACTGGGGCTCAGGAAGCAAGGACAAGACGCTTCTCTGGTTCCTGCTATAGCTGTGTGTGATAAACTGACCCCCAAACCTCATGTCTTTCTGCCTGTATCTGTTGTTAGCTTGTCAGTAGGGTAAAATCTGAAACATTGTTCCTTTGTGACAAGTTTATTTGAACTTTAGGAAATGCTTTAACAGTTTTCTTTGACTGGATTAAATTTCTTCATTCTTTTTAGTAAGAAATTTATTCTTTTACCTTAAGATAGCTTTTCTGATTACATGAATGATATATATACACAATAGATAATTAGAGGCACTCTAAAATATAAAAAAGACATTAAAATACTCCTAATTCTACCACTTAGAAAAAAATACTAACAATATTTCTCATATACTTTTAGGTATATCCCTCTTTGTGTGTATACACTCATCCACGTACAAATACACACACACGTTCACACACAGAAATATAATTTTTTTTTATTTTTTATTTAAAAAAAATTTTTTTTTTTGTGACCACCAAGCGCACCGGCCATCCCTATATAGGATCCGAACCTGCGGCGGGACATATATTGTTATATTTTGTAGTCTAATTGTAGAACCCCATATGTGTATTCTTACTTACAATTCCTAGTATGATACACTATCATTCTTGGGTTGTAAAATACTTCACTTTGGTTTTAATTTATTTTTCTTATGATCTCCTATGTCTCTCATCCTCCCTCCAGGATTCCATAAGTTATGTTTTAAGCTAACACTGAGTGCTCCCTACTCCTCACATTCTAAGAGCTTTATGTGTATTATTTAAAAAAAAAATTCAAGAACACTGAGGGTACTGTTTGCCTATTTTCTCCCTATTTTTTCAGCTTCTCATACTGTACTGAGAAACACTTCTTCACTCTAAGATAAAACTTTAATTTTATTTCATTGTCTTTAAACATTAAACATTAAAATTTAATCCCAAACTGCCTAGTGAGGTAATGACCTCATATTTCTAATAATTATGATATTTAACATTTATCAGACATTTACTATGATGATGTACTTTTGTAAGTAGTATGTGTTCATGATGTCATTAAGTTCTCTCAATTTCTTCAGCTGGTAGTATAATTTTCAACATGTTAAAGATGAGCTAACTGAAGCAGAGAAATAATCTTTAAATAGTTTTTAAATAATCTTTCAAAAATCACTGAGTAGGTTACAAGGCTAGGACTTACATTGTACAGAGTCTGACTCCAGAAACTTCTCCAAACAACTCTAATATTCTGTCTTCAAGAATTAAACAAGTGTCCTATCGTTGTCTCCTAAATAAGATACCTCTTGATTCCCTAATTGAAATGCTTTTTTATGATACACATTTAGTTCAGACATGAACTTGAGTCTATTTCTGGGCCCTCTCTTCTGTTATAAAAATGTAGCTACTTACCTTATGCCTTACAAAAAAGCCGCTGCATAGGAACAGCTAGCACACCCTGATGTATGTTCTTCCACCAAAGTTTATTTAATAAACATTTATAAAACCTGTACGTGTGTAATAGTGTAACATATAAAGAATTTAACAATTTATTTAGGAGATAGCATGAATTCAAGGGAATGAATGGATATGGAAGGAAAAGTATCAAGCTACTGTAGTCATTCTCTAGTGTGTCATATTGGAACACTGGAATTATTACTGTGCAGAGACTGTCTTATAGCCCATCTCAGTGTCAGCGTTCATGGCAGAATGTCCTTCTGAATTTTCATCCAAAGAAGCCAATCAAATGGAAGACCCAGTCTACAGAGGACAGGTACCTAACCACAGGGATAATAGAGTGTCTTCTAAGACCATACTTGTTCAGATATCATTTTTGGAAATGATGAAAAATATTTTTTAAGATTTATTTGTTTGTTGCATGTTATCTTTAACCAGAACAGATGATTAAGATAATCTTTTTTCCCCATCTCTCTTTATGATAGTTAAGCATGGAGGTTCCTCTTGCCAACACAAACCTGGCATATGTGCATGGCTGATGGACAGTTTTCTTAACTCCCATCCAGCATTGATCCATTGCCAGCCTCCCTAAATTTAGATCCGGATGCTACTTCAGAATTTGGCAAGTGTGTTGCACTCTTGACATTATCCTAGATTCACAACTTTCCCCCTGTATATTTAGAAGGTCTTTTATTGTTAACTTGTTTGTGAAACACTTTCTGAGATTGTTTTATCTTTACAGAAGTATGCAGCGTGAAGCTAAAGGTTTAGGAAAAATACTTTTATTTTTCAAGATGTATATATATATATATATATATATATATATATATATATATATATATATATATATATCTCCTTCTTAAAAATTAAATTCTTGTACTAACTTTGGCTATGGATGGTTTTCAATAATTATTTACTAATTATTCATACTAATCACTGTAAGAACAATTTCTAGCACCAAAACAGTTACTTAAATTTTGAGATTCTGATGGAGGAGAAAAAAGTAATAATGTTTTCAAGCAACAATTCTATAAGTACTTCTGATTTTTCATATGCATTTTGTAGAGAGTGTGACTTAAAATTATGTTTATATGTTTTTATGTGGAGTGGGACATTGCTAACTTATTCAATAGACTTTAGCTGGAAACACTTCTAAGTTTTTTCCCACTTTCTAGGATGTGTACTTTCTATATAAAATGACATATAAAACATACCTTTAAACAGAACTTCTATCATTTTTCTGTTACTGGACTACAACAAAGAACTTATTGCAATGGCTTTATTCCTATAGTGTGCCAGTGAGTACCGTAAAACACTCTTTGGACCCTAGCCGGGCAATGTACACATTTACAACACCTATAGTCACTTATGTGCCTTGCATTCACTTTGCTCTACCTTTGCTAGAGTGCAAGTAAAATTAATATTTACATTGTGCACACACAGCATATGAGTTGCTTTTCACACTACTTAATACTGTCAATGACCTGTGTCATGTTCTAAAGACCATATCAAGAAATCAATACTTCTTCATAGGTTGGCCAGTTAGCTCAGCTGGTTAGAGCTCAGCCTCACAAAGGTCATGGGTTCAGATCCCCATACAGGCTAGCCACCAAAAAAAAAAAAAAAAAAAAAAAAAAGAAAAAGAAAGAAAAAGAAATCAACACTCCTTTTTGAAAAATTCGAAGATAGATCATCTATATTTTTTCTTCTTATAATTCATGTTAATTTTAATATCTACATTGTTTACAGTGAAATTAAGAATTAGTCATTTAGTTAAGTATGCTATTGTTGCCATTTCCTTCTTTACAAATATAAAATTAAAAAATATTCCTGCTTACAAGGGAATTTAGTTGGGAAATACTATGGATATTTTTTCTTCTTTAAGAAACAGCTTAAAACATCATATACATTGTTAACATATACTGTTTTTCATACATTTTCCTCACTAGAAAATAAATAAATAAAATATTTTATTATTGATGTTCAAAAGTGATTATGGCTTACATTTCTGTTTCTTAAAATGGTTAATGGATGCTAATAATTTGGAGAGGCTATGCATATGTGGGGGCAGAGGATATATGGAAAATTTTTGTACCTTTCACTCAGTTTTGCTATGAACATGAATTGCTCTAAAAAATGAAGTTGATTATTATTTTAAAAAGTAAAAATAGAACTACCACATGACTCAGCAACTCCACTACTGGATGTATATCCACAGGAAATGAAATGAAATCAGTATCTTGAAAAAATATCTGCGTTCCCATGTTCATTGCAGCATTACTCACAATAGCCAAGATATGGAATCAACCTAAGTGTCCATCAACAGATGAATGGATAAAGAGGTGTGGTACATGTACACAATGGAATACTACTCAGCCTTAAAAAATAAGAAGACCCTGCCATTGGCAACTACATGGGTAAACCTGAAAGACATTGTGCCTAAGTGAAATAAGTTAGGCCTAGAAAGAAAAATAACGTATGATCTTACTTATATGTGGAATCTAAAAAAGTTGAATTCATAGAAGTAGAAAATAGTATGGTTGTTACTGTGGCTGGTGGGGGGGGTGGCGGTGGGGTCAAAAAGATGTTGGTCAAAGGATACAAGTTCGATGGGAGGAATAAGTTCAAAAATCTATCTTACAACATGTTACTATAGTTAGTAACAATGTGCTGTATTCTTGAAAACTGCTGAGTAGATTTTAAAGTGTTATCACAAAAAATGATCAATACATAAGGTAATGCATATGTTAAATTGCTTGATTTAGCCATTTCACAATGTATACATATTTCAAGACATCATATTAAACATGATAAAAAAATCTATTAAAATAGGTTTAAAAAAGGTATAATTATTGTCATATAAGTATAGGGTTTTTAAAAATTTTAGTATGTTCTCAAGTGTTTTATCTTTATTCTTCCCAGCAGACTTATTGAGGTCAGTGGGTTTAAGACGACACATATTTTTCGTGGGTGAAGACACTGACCCGGTGATGATGAGTGAAATGAAAGCCACACAGACTTAGTTTGGACTTGACCTGTGACTCTAAAACCAGTAAGTTGTTAAATCAGTACTTACATTATTTCACATGCAAACTTTTGACTACTTTTTTATAGACATTGAACATAGTTATTTCTAGGTTTTAACATAGCCTCTGAATTGAGAAGAGCAATATATTGCATTTCACTTAACTTTTTGTACCTTCTGTCAGTGATTTTCTTCCTCCACCTGACCTCTTTGGAAACATCCAGGATGTTTTCTAAAATTCAGAAAGTAAACTAGTCATGGCAGGAGCACAGTACAGTGATAACTTTCTTATCCTGAATGCCATAAAATTCTCTCAAAGTCAATAAATCTAAACTAAATAATCCCATAGCTTTCCCCATTTTAAAAATAGTACAATTCACCCAGTGGATTAAATCAAGAACCTTAGAGAGGGGAGAAGGTAGTGTTTGACTAAGAGAAGCAGAGAGGATATTTAGGGTGCTGGAAATACTCTATATGGTTCCCTAGTAAATGTACATGACGTCATGCATATGTAAAAACCCAGAGTACTGTGGACCATGAAGAGTAAACCTAATATATGCACACTAAAAAGAAAATCAACCAGAATATCAGGAGATACCAGGAAGAAATGCAGACGGTAACAAAATAATTAATTGTATTGCAAATGTATGACATAGTTTTACTAAACAGATAGAATATTTTCATCAAAGGGAGTGGGGTAAATGTGTTGACTCAGTAACACTGGAAAATGATGTTTTGACAGGAAACTCTAAAAGACAAAAGGAACTGCATATAAACACTGCTCTGATTGGTAGTGTTGCTTCTCCCTGAGATATAGGTTAATGATTCTGACACTGTTGTGCATGAGTACTAAGATCGAACAAATGAGTAAATTAATGGCAGATGGTGGGAGCCAGGTTTCTCGAAGTTGGAAAGGGAAATTACAGATTAGCAAGGGGGGGAAGCTGGAATAAACCATGTGGTGCTGGATTAGAATCAGAGATATCAGAATAAATTTATGCTTAGCTTAATAAACAAGCAGATGTATAGATGCATAAATAATTACAGATAAGTATGAATACATGAATTAATATACATGTATATGCATATACATGTATGTATGTATATACATAAATATATATATTTTTTCTAGCTTTGTTCACTGAGAGGGCCCACAAGCAATGATATACCAGTAGCAATGAGCACAGCCAGTGACCATATCTTGGTTTCTTATTCCATTCTCCAATAAAATGAACTAGGACTCCTTGGAGAAATATCTGATTCTAGAGCTGGGGGAGAAATATACAAGACAAGCCTAGTACATGTTGTAGTGATAAAAAATAAGGAAGTTCTTGAGAAACAAAAGTATTGGTCTTGTCATGGGGACACAGAAGCCAACTTGAAAAACTCCCAATGACCAAAGCGGGACCAACATGAGCAACAAAATAAAGAAGTAGTGGGTTATACCCTGAAGTATAAAAATCAATATTCATGAGTTTACAATGATGTAAATTACTAATTAAGTAACGAAACACATGGAGAAGAGATAGCTGTCCTTTAAAAAGAATTTTAAATAATTTAGATAGATACTCTCAAGACGGTGAAGCTTAAATGACCTTTTCCTTCCTGAGCTTAGTGACTTGACAAAAAATAGAGTATGGAAGGGAGTTGGACGGGGGAGACCTTACAATGGAATCAAGCCAACTACCTTGGCCGGTGAGCAAGGTTAGCAGGATGAATGATAAGTCATTAGTAGGTACTATTGACATGGTGTGATGAGAATGCTGCTTTATATCTGGGATCTTCCTTCAGAAAACCAATAAGCTCAATCTAAACACAAGAAACTAAGTAATCAGACAAACCCAAATTGAGGAACAGTCTTCGAAATACCTGACCAGTACTCCTCAAAACTGTCAAAGTCATCCAAAACAAACAAAAATTAATTGTTACACACCTGTTCAGGTTAAGGAGATATGACAACTAAATATAATGCAGTATCACAGGATAATATACTGGAGCAGAAAAAGAACATTAGGAAAAAAAATTAGTAAAATTAAAATAAAGCTTGGTGTTCAATAGTAATGTACAAATATAGGTTCCAAAGTTGTGACAAATGTACCATAGTAATATAAGATGTTAGTAATTGGGGAAATTGGGCAATGAATATACTGAAAATATTGGTAAAACTTTTGCAACTTTTCTGTAAATCTAAAATTATTTTAAACAATTTTTTTAAAAATGTTACTTAATTTAAAATTAGTATTTGTAGTCATTCTTGGAAATTCTCTTTCTCTCCCTTTCCCCAGCCAATACATCAGCAAAGTTTGTTGGGTTTAGCTTCAAAGTGTGTAGAAATGTGTTCACTTCTCTCTATCTCTGTGACTACCACCCTGTCAACTCTTGTCTGGTTTATTCCACCAGCCTCCTAACTGGTGTCCTTGCTCATGTGCCTTAACAACCCATTCTCTACACGATATCCAAAATATTTTAGAAATATGAATTTTTACAGTACCCTCACTATTTAAAACCTTTTCCTATATTCAATTGCCATTACAATAAAATCCAAATACTTTATAAAATTGAGTTGTTATAACAGATAAAATTTCAGTGGCCTAACACAGGAGATGTTTATTTTTTGCTCACATAAAGTCCAAAACAGTTATTCTGACACGTGGATGGCTCTCTTTCAGACAGTGAACTAGTAACCCAAGTCCCCTTTCATTTTGTGGTTCCATCCACTTCAACAGGTAACTTCTAAATCAAACCTAGGTTAGGTACACAGAGGGTTATGTGGGAGATTTGTATGGGTTAGGTATGGAGGTGGCATGAAACACTTCTCACATTTTACTCATTATCTTCAGCCACATGACCATAAATAATTACAAAGGAGGCTGGGGAATATAGTCCAACAGGAAACTGGGTGAGGCGAGCAGTCTGAACAACAGCAGTTTCTCTCTAACTTGTCATGGCTCCCCACTGTCCCAACTGAATGGGGACCTGAGGATCAAGTCGCTTGTGTCCTTAACGACAGTGGAGTTCTTTTTTAATTGAATATTCCAGTTCTGTACACCTCCTCAGATCTTTACATTGGTTATTTTCTGCATCTACAACATTTTTCGATCCTTTATAAAATTCATGTGGTAGTTTAAATGTAACCTTCCCAGGGAAATCTTGCCTAACCCTGAATTCAAGTTCTTCTCTATTTTAGTGAAGAAATTCATGTGTTTTCAATACTTATCACTATCATCTTAATACGTTTTTGAACTCATTTATTGTTTGCCTCCCTGCAAAGCTTAGCATTTGATTTTCTTGTTCAATTCTCTGTCATTAGTGCTAGAAGAAGTCCTGGCACTTAATAAAAAAAATTCTTTGAATGAGTGAATAAATGTACAGAAAGAATTGATCTTCATCTTACTGAAAGGACTACAGGAGATAGAGCTAATTCTTCTATTGAAAATTATAAAAGGAATGAAAGAAAGGAAGCACAAGAAATGATAAAAGAGCATATAAGAATTTGCATAAAGAGTGAAAGATCAAGTGGGAACAGAAGGTGGAGTTTCAGATTTCTTATCCAGGCTTCTATTAAATCATAAGGCTTCATTTTAAAATTGTGCAGCAGCTCCAATTAGTAGGCGAGCATTTCCATATATAATGTAATGTAATTTCTCAAGAGACATGTCTACACAGCTTCTTCAAGGATTTACCAATCCTTCCTCAGCTGTTTCTCTACTCCTATCATTTTTGCTAAATTGGAGGTCTATCCATGTTAATGAGGGAAACAAACTTGAACTGTAAATAAGAATCATGCTATTCATAATTTACAAATCTAGTTTTACTATTTTGCCTTTTCCATTTACTCTCCGCTCAATTGATTTGTCAGACACATTTTAGTAAGAATGCTAATAAGTGGAAAATCTTTGCTAGCTGAAATATAGGAATAAAGTATTATAATTTGAATACTTAATTGCTTAGTATTTTATTCGCTGAAATAAAATGTTGATGTGTTATGAGTAGTTCTGAGAAAATGAAATTTATTAACATACCTACAAATAAAAACACGTACATTCTTTGTTTAGCAGAATGATACACACGAAGCTCCCCATTGTTATTTAGCAATTTGGCTTTTTTTTTTTTTTGACCGGTAAGGGGATCGCAGCCCTCAGCATGGTGTGGTCCGCACCACGCTCAGCCTGTGAGCTGCACCAGCCATCTCTATACAGGATCCGAACCCACAGCCTCGGTGCTATCAGCACTGCACTCACCCGAGTGAGCCACAGGGCCGGCCCAAAAAGTGAGACTTCTTATAACAAGCTGTGACAGACGAAACTAGCTTAGGAAATACTTCATAAACAAGTCAAATCACAATGATCTTTAACTGCCTTTTCAAGGTCTAACCAGTGACTCCTTTTTGCAATACAGTAAAATTTGCTCTAATAAAATAGTATGAATAGCCCCAATAATTTGCCCAGTCCCTTGGACCTTATGTAGCTAAATTGTAAATTCATTCTAATAGGATTTGCCCTTTGCACATCTTTAATTAGCCCCTTCCTGAACTGGCTTCTCTTTCAGTTCATATGTATCAGCAACAGGATTTTAGAGATGTGTATGATTATGTGAACCTGAGAGAGAAGGTTCTGTGTAGGGTAAATTTAAATCAATTTTATATCTTAAAAGCCCAGGCAATGTTTCATTTCTAAACCTCTCAGTACATTGGGAGCAGATGGTTAAAATTTGTGTTAGAAAAGGAGGACAACTTTTGTGTGGTGGCAAGAGTAAAAGCCTACAGGTTTGCAAAAGACATACTTGGCAATGAAAATGTGGAAAAATAATAAAGTATGTACCCAGAACCGTTCCTCAGCATGAGTTAAGTTGCCATACAGGAATTCAGAAGCCACACCCTATTCATCCTTGAGGAGAACTGTGTTCTTACCGTAGACTGCAGAGGTGTGGCAGAAAGGAGTGTCACAGAGGCCATCTTCACAAGAAAACAAATCAGTGTCAAAAAAATACCAGTCCCTAGAGAAACTTAGGTTGAGTGAAATAAGCAAAACACAGGGGGATAAATACTGCATGTACTCACTCATATGTGGGAGCTAAGAGAGAAAGAAGGAAGGAAAGACAGACCATGGTAGTGTGTTGGACTTGCAGAGGGAGAGAACATTTCTTGGGCTATAAAGTGAAGTTGGGGGAAAGGGGGTGGGGGAGGGAGGTTGGGGATGGTTGGGTGGGGGACATGGAGTGCAAATGCAGTTTGTGGCAATAGTGTGAATCTGGCCCTCATATAATGGGCACAAGGGGTGACAATCAGCTTTGTATCTCATGAGTATTCATAACCAATAAAAAAAAAAAAATGCCAGTGAGACCTTTGTGAAGTGAATGGCTAAAACAAATTGTGTTTTATGAGATGAGGTTTTCTACAAAACAGACCAGTGTTCGTATGATAGCTTGTGCCTCTTTGAACCTATGTGTCTGATACAAATTACTTAATATTTCTGATCCCCAGTTTTATCACTTATAAAACTGGGATAATTAAATCCTAATTAAAGACACTGTTCCTATGAAATAAAATGTCACAATAAACTCTTTGGGTAAGCAGAATGCAACTACGATGAACGTGATGATCTCTAAGGTCACGTGGAGTAGAAGCCTCCTCGGATATCTGCAAATGCAGTTAACTTATATGTGTAGATATTTCAGTTTGTACGATATCCATAAAATATTGAATATCAACATAGCTTCATTATGAAAGCCAACATACTTGAATTTCTACTCTGTTTATTTTTGCTTGTTATAGGAGATAAGCTAGTTTTAATACTAATTCTGTTAACTGTATATGCAACTGCAATTACATATCCAGTAACTAATACTTGAAAATTGTTAGCACTGATCATTTATTGACCCTAACACAGTTACTTAATGATAATATAAACATTAAATGAAACCTGAAGTATATCTTGTGCCCATTAGTTGACATCAATATTGGTCAAAACCATTTGACCCATTAAAATTAAATGAAATCGTTCTATGTAGGTTATTGGCCTACAAAGAATGAAAAATGAAGACATGTTTCTGGACAAAAGCCACACTACAGGATAACATATTTAATTTTATCTGCTTTTGGGGTATACATATCTTTGATATACCACTGTACAGGCCACTGGGAGTTGGTATGTCTTGGTAATTTCATCAGCCACTGCAAAGATTGATTAGCTGGCTCACGATGATCATGGACTCCAGGAAATTAAAAGTAAACCTCAAATGCTCAAGCACTTTTATTAAGCAAATGCTTGCAGGATTTGAGGGCACGTTCTGTCATTCATACAAAAGAAATCCTGCAAGCTTTTGGTGTCATCTCAAAGGCATAGCAGATGGAGATGTGCAATCTTCCGTTAAGGAAAAGGACAGTTGGTCCACAGATAGAGAAAAGAGCCTGTAAGAAGAGGATCAAAATGGCTTGCTATTTGGGAAGGACAGCATGGGTACTTTTTCATTGGGTAAGAATGCGGTAACAGAGGAATTCATTTACTCGTTACGTTTTATATATTAATTTATCCATTTGTTTATTCATTCATCTATCAATTCATTCAGTAGCAACCTCACTAAGACAATTTTATATATTCTTCTTCCTGTTTATTTTTTATTTTGGATTTTATCATTGATGCAGATAGTTTTCTTTCCCTTTGGGGCTATGGAGAGTAGAATACATGAGGGTATTTTCTGCATATTAGACACCACCTTAAAAACAAGTAGGCAGGCAAATCCTAGAATCTAAGAAAAATTCAAATTCTAAAGATTTTTTTAAAAGTTAGTTAGTACAATATTGCTCTGTAGCCTGACACCGTTCTAAATTCCACTAATTAATCAGCAAACACAGTGGTAAATAGGTGTATTTTTTTTTGTTCTAACTTTGCTCTAACTTTGTAGTTATTTATATGTAAAATGTGTAACTCTAGTCATAGTGGTATCTACAAAAATTTCAATTTCATCTAAGTTAATGAGAACATGAGGAAGGAAATGCTTGCAAAATTATTATAATTACCTTGCTTTAAATGGCCACATTCTGAGAACACAAGGAAATGAATAGTTAGCTCCCTAAAGAGATAAGTGAACTTACTGTAAAGGAACAAGTTGTACTTTTCTTGCTCTGATCGCTCTGACTTCTGTGATTGTAGTTAAACCCACCCTGAGATGTCACATACAACCTGAATAAAACAGACAGTAACCACGTTGGCAAGTGAAGAAACAAAATATAACAATTTTTCAAAAGAGAGTCAGTTCTACCTACCACACATGTAAGGAAAAAAACTAGAGCAGTCTGTCTTTTTGGGAAATGCTTCTTTCATTATTTTTATCTTCTTATGTGCTCCAAGAAAGCACAAAAATTGAGATTTTGAAAGTTCCACTCTATTTTAAAGATCTCTTAAAAAGAGATATTAAGTAAATAATATTTTAGAAGATGCTTTGAAAAGAGGATAGTGAGAAGATGTGATTTGAGATAGTTCCATGGTTTTTTTTAATCTTTTTTTTTCTTTTTAATCATCTTAATGTAGGCTTGGAATTGCTGAGAAATATACAAGTTGCCCAAGAGAGGTGTCACTACGGGATTGGAAATAATAGATTGAATTATAAAAAGATGGAAATTTTAGCCTTACCCAGTTAATAAAGACATTTCAGAAAAGTCATCAGCATATCACTTATTTACAAAATTGGAGGCAGTATTTCAACACAGGCAACACTTAACAGACTTCTTGTACCTTTCTGAGTTCCTTCTCAATTTCCTTCCTACTTGTTTCTTTGGACTTTCAGTGCTTCATACTGACTGTAAAAATCAGCAAAAATGTGCTGTATGTAATTCAAATATTTTATTTTATTTTTCTATTTACAATACTGTTAGCTTCATACTTTGACATTTATTTGGTTATTTTTGGCGATTCCAACTAAAGTGTAGTCAATAAGGGAGGCTATAGATTCTTTATCCCTCTTTATTGGGACCTTTCAGATATTTCCCACTTGGGGGTCTGTTGGGATGTCAATTTCTATATTCCGTTTCCCCAGCATCAGAGCAACAGAATTGGGTTGAAGTCCAGGCTTATCCAATGTAGCATTGCATCTCAATGGAAAAAATGATTTTTTTAAAAAATGGGCATGAGCACCTGTCTAGGCCAATTAAAATCTTCCTGTTCACTTTTCTGCTGGAAATCATGGCAAACACAACCATCTTTCTTTTAGATCACTAAGTGAAGGATAGAGTTTGGGGAGTTTTGCATGCCATCTTTCCTCTTCCTCCTCCTCCTCCTCCTTCTTTTTTTAAATAGTAGTAAGAACACAACATGAGATCTACCCTATTAGCCAAATGTAAGTGTACAATATGGTGTTTTTAACTACAGGCACAATTTAACTACAGGCTGATTTCAAGAACCTAATCATCTTGTAACTGAAACTCTATACCCATTGTACAGAAACTCCATTTTCCCCTACTCCCAGCCCCTGGCAACCTCTGTTCTACACTAGTCTATTTTTTTGTGTTGCTATAATAGAATACCTGAGACTAGGTAATTTATAAAGAAAAGCATTTCATTTTTGATTCTGGAATAGCTGCATCTGGCATGGACCTCATGCTGTTTCTACTCATGGTGGAAAATAGTAGGGCATCCAGCAAGTACAAGGAGATCACATGGCAAGTGGAAGTGAGAGAGAGGGGGAGAGTAGGTGCCAGAGTCCTTTAAACAACCAGCTCGCATGGGAACAAATAGAGCAAAAAGTCAGTCATTACCACCCTCTCAGGGAGGTCATCAATTTATTGATAAAGGATCAACCCCCCTGACCCAAACACCTCTCAACACTGCTGCATTGAGGATCAGATTTCAAGATGACTTTTGGGGGGACAAACATATCCAAACTATTTCATTCTGCTCACTTTGAGATCAGTTCGTTATTCCGTTTCTAGTTTCTTGAAGGGTAAGCTTATGTTTTTTATTTAGATCTTTATTCTTTTTCAGTGTAGGCATTTATCACTATAAAGTTTCATCTCAGTACTGCTTTTGTTGTATCCCATAAGTTTTGTGATGTTATACTTTCATTATTATTTGTCTCAAGACAGTTTCTCATTTCCCTTTTGATTTTCTTTTATCCGTTGGTTGCTTAGTACCAAGTTTTTAAATTTCCATATATTTGTGAATTTTACAGTGTTCCTTCTGTTATTGATTTCTATTGGTATGAATTCAATTATCTTAAATTTGTTAAGGCTTGTTTTGTAACCCGTTATGATGTATCCTGAATAATGTCCTTTGCATGCTTTAGAAGAATGCACATTCTGCTGCTTTTGGGTACCAAGAATACTCTCTATATGTCTGTTAGGTTCATTTGGTCTATGGTGTCATTCAAGTTTATTGTTTCCTATTGATTTTATGTCCGGATGTTCTATTCCTTATTGAAAATGGGATATGAAGCATCCAGCTATTATTATATTGCGGCTTATTTCTCCTTTTAGTCTTCCAAAGTTTGCTTTACATATTTAGAAACTATGATATTGGATGCATATATATTTATAATTGTTATATACTCCTGGGTGAATTGATCTTTTTTATCATGATATAATTTTCCTTGAATCCTGTAATAGTTTTCAGCTTAAGTTCTATTTCTTTCTGGTATAAGTATAGCCACTCCTGCTTTCTTTTTGTTACCATTTGTATGGAATATCATTTTTTGTACTTTAATTTTAGCCTGTGTTTGTCCTTAAATGTAAAGTGAGTCTCTGATAGACAGCATGTAGTTGGATCTTACTTTTTTTTTTTTTAATCTATTCAGTTACTCTATGTCTTTGATTGGCAATTTAAATTTATTCCATTTAAAGTAATTATTGATAGGGAAGGACTTACTATTGCTATTTTATTAATTGTCTTCTGTCTGTCTTGTAGTTCCTTTGATCCTTTTTTCTTCTCTTACTGTCTTCCTTTAGGTATATGATATTCATAATAATTTATAATATTATTTAAATGGTACTTAAGTAAAATAAACACATGATTATTGGAAGTATTTGTTGGTGTAGTGGATTGAATTCTGTACCCCCCAAACTCATTGAAGCTGGAATTGTGTCCCCCAGGTTTTATGTATTAGAAAACTTGGCCCCCACTGTGACTGTTAAGAGAGTGGGAAATGCTATTATGGTAATTGAAAGGTGTGGACTTGAAGAGGTGATTAGATTGTAGGACCATGCTGTGGTTAATGGATTAATAATGGTGTTCAGGGTGTGGTTCTGAGGGCTTTAAAAGGAGAGTACATGAGGAACTATTGTGCTCTGCTCTGTTCTCTCTGCTCCACCATTTCACAATGTGATACCCTGTGTCACTGAAGTCACCATCAAGACACTCACCAGTGACATTGTGAGTGACATTCCAGCCTCAGAAAATGTAAGCAATAAGGTTTTTTTCTTTATAAATCACCCAGTTTCAGGTATTTTATTATAAGCAACAGAAACAGAGTAATAGAGTTGATATATCCAAACTAACATATAAATGAGTTTTCAATCAGAAAGTCTCAGTAATTTGATGACTGTGGAGGTAAATGATGTTTAAGCACTCTATAAACAATGTATAATATTTGTTTCTTAGTCACTTATAAAGTAGCAGGTATGATTGTTGTTATTCTTTGCCTTGAGTTTTTCTCCATAAGAACAAACTTCTTGATGGAACCATGCAATGAAAAACATTAAAGATAAGCTGGGTTTTCAGTGACAGTCTTTATCACACACAGGGCAGTGAGGTTTACTAGGCTTGATCATGTTGAGATGATCCCCTATTGGTTCTTTGTATATATATTTGCATTTACCAGAACGGTAAGAAGAAAACTTCTTTTCTTTATAAATTACCCTATCCCAGGTATTCAGTTATAGCAACAGAAAATGGACTAAGACAATGTCTCTTTCCTGTCTTTTAAGGTGTCCCTTCAAGATGATAAAGAATTAGCCACATGAACAGTGTAGTAAAGAGTCTTCCAGACAAAATTCATTTATGTATAAATAACTTACATCAGGAAAGAGCTCAGTGAATTCCGGAAACAGAAAGAAGCAGGTTTGATTGGACTGTGGTGAGCAAGGATGTTGCTGAGTGCAAAGGGAGCCTGGAGAGGTGGTAGAAGCAAAATTACACAAGTCTTTGTAGGAGATGTTAAAGATTGAATGGTAGAAGCAAAGCCAGAGGGTGTGTTCTTATAGAATAACAAATAAAAAGTGTTTTTTTGTTGTTTGTTTGCTTTTTAAGGAGAATCAACAGCATTAAACACTGCCGAAGATCAAGAAAGATGAAGAATGAAGGGCCCTTTGGAATGAACAGCATGAAGAATGTTGAAATTTCATCAAAAGCAGTTCTGGTGGCATGAGAAGGAGTAGAAATAAGCTTTGCATGATTTGAGGAGTGATTGGAAAATCAGGAAGAGGAGACAACTTATGTGGTTCCTTTCAGAAATAGGACGGTAGCTGGATGGGGATCAAGGTTTAAAAAGGCAAATTTTTGAAGTGGAAAACATATACCTAGTACATAATCTAGAGTAGCTGCCAAATAAATATTTTAATATGATTTTGATTTGACTTAATTTGTCAAAGTAAAGTTTCTTCCCCAATTAAATTGAGACTCTAGACTCAGAATTTATTTTAATTCAGAGCCATTTATTTGATCATTTTTGTCCTCTAGACTTAAAGCTTCAACTCTAAGCAAAGAGAAATTTTCTATTTTTTATAACTAATACCTAAAGTCTAGTCTGCTACAAGTTACTTTAGAAAAATCTAAATATTAGAAAGACATTTTTTTCTGTAAGAAATCTTGAGTTATATTTCTTTTTAAACTTTATGATATTGACACCTCCTATGCATGCAGAAATTTCTTCCACCCAGATGCCAGCATTTCAAAGCACTTTAATTACTAAAAATACATGTTATACACTTTAGTAATTTACAGAATTTTTTAAATCAAAGAAAAAGTAAGAATAGTAAATTTATAAATTCTAAATCCATGCTATTTTTAATTTAGTTTGTATTGAAATGTTGCATTTCAAAAAGAAAAGAGTGGGGTTTTTTTTGTAAATTAGAAGCACTTGGCCATAATTTTCAGCCACATAGACATGATCATTCAAAATAGAGTGAAGAGTTTTACAAACAGACAAAGGCCTCAGATGTCGTGCTGATTTTGCTCAGGTGAGAAAAATAATTTTTTCTCAGTTTTCTTTCATGCTTTTCATCATGAGAAAGGCAATTTTCTAAGCAAAAACTGTTGTGCATCTCAGTAGGACGAGCTGAAGGTCACCATGTCACCGAAGTTTGCCGCAAAAGCTATGGGCTTTTGGTTGATGGGGTAGCTACTTACTGAAATAAAGATGGAAGAAAAATTGTCTTTTCTTTTCTGTACCAGTAAATGTACCAGCATTCTCTTTGCTAGAGACAATGCAATTATTTCTACTTCTCTCTCATGATTTGTTTATTCCATCTGCCAGACTTCATGATTTTCCTTTTTGAAGGGGCGAGTTCAGTTCCTCTCCTGAAAGAGTTTGACACTGAGTTAATCAGGTTTAGGGGCTACTGAAGACTATCTAATGGGGCAAGATGCCTGGTCCTATTTTGTCTCTTTCCTGTGCTCAAAATATTGCTGCAAATGTAAAGCAAAGAGCCCTGAAGCATCCTCAAGTCATACTTCACAGAGCATCAAAAGTTTATTTTTGAACGTACTCAACTTCACATACAGTATAAAATCAGTTTCTGCGACTCTAACTAAGGTCTCTTCTCAGTGAATGAGACGAACATCTCTGCAGGAATTCAAAGAACTCTATAAGGAAGGCAAAGAAATCTCCCAGTGAGGCCAAATACCTCTGCTACTCAGAGAAAGGATAGCATGGATGCTCACAGTTAATTAAAAGCCATTTAAACAGGATACCCTTACTCTTCCAAGATTTTGGAAATTTTCTTTTTAAAACTATTTTAAATGAGTTATTCATCTGCTCAGATTCCACTAGGCACTTTACACTGGGTTTTTCAGGCCTTCTCTGCTGAAGACTCCTTCCTACCAGTCCCAAGCTAATCCCAGGGTGACACTAAGGGGGCTTCTGCCTAAGCAATAAAAGCCTCCTTGTTCTCAAAGAACCACTGTTTAATTTCAAGCAGTCCCCATAGGGAGTGGAACACATTTGCATAAAAAGCATGTTAGGGGAGTGAACACTTTTTGGGTTTCACATAATCAAATCTCTCTTTTAAATTATCTCCTCTTACATCACTATCCCAGGCTAAAGCTAAAATGACAAAGCTACCCAGGCTACCCACTCACCTGCAATATAATATGTTCTGTTAGGTAGGACAAAAAAATCTGAGTTTTACTTTTATTTCAACAGAATACTGATATCTTAGGTCCTACCCATTTTCTTCTTCCTATTTCTTCTTCCTTTTCTAGTTGAAACATTGCAGGGTAAATGCATGGCTATAAATAAATGCTCAAATCTATTTCATTTACAAAAGTGTATTTTTCAACTGGAAAATAAAATCCAAATTCTTTAATTTAATTGACAGCCAGTTTCCCCCCTGAAAGCGTATATGTATTTTTGTTTTTATTTTTTACTGCCTGGAGATGAGAAGCAAGAGACTAGGTGTATACATCAGAGGATTATTAATGAGTGAGGTCAGTAAGACCAGAAAAAAAAAAAAAAAAAAGTGCAGAAAGTGCTGAGCACAAGCCCCATCAGAAGTGTGAAAAGAAATGGTAATATTGAGTATGTTTATTTTCTCCTTGTCTTCTAGACTTCTCTATTGCAATTTGAGCTAGAACTTTAGACTCAGTATGTGCAAATCCATACTCACATCATATTCTGCCTTTCTCTCCTTTCCTCAGTCTTGCAATCTGATTTACCCTTTATTTTGCATTTCTTTTCTGCTTTCCTAGATTAGCAGCATCAATATCTACTTAGCATGTCAGTTAGAAATCACACAGTTGTCTCCAGTTCTTCCCTGTCCCACGTCTTGGAGTATCATTCATAACCATGACACTCACTACTCTGGCGGGTCAGATATACCCATCTTTTCCACTCCATTGGCTCTGCCTGATTTTCTATTTAGGTGCTCGTAAACTCTTCACTATGCTATAACACAGTTTCTGGCTGCCAGTATCTCTGCCATCTGCCATTGTGTTGAGAGTTATTTTCCAAGACTGTAGTTATATCCAATCAAGACACTGAGATAACTCACTGTTCCCTGGATTCAATAACATAAAACTTTAACACACTTTCTCATGTTCTGAAAAACCTATTCAAATCCCTGTGAAGCTGACAATTTTTAGTTCTAATTTCTACAAATCACACTCCTTTGAATCTTTCAATGTAGTGCTAATCTTTATGTAACATTATTTGTGAATTGTTTTTACTATTCTAATTGCTCTTTGCTAACATTAGATATTTCTGTCTCCAACATGGATTTGTATTTGTCACCTTTTTTCTTGAGTTTAAAGAAATACATGAAGCATAACCCATGTTGATTCTTCTCCCCAAGTAGAAAAATATCATCCTGTTCATAATATGCCTGTATCATGACACCAAATCTTTTTAGCAATATTTTTATAAGTGAACTATTAGATTATTTTTAAAAATTTACCTTTTTAAGCCAAACTCTGTAAATAATTTTTCCCTTTAAAGAATTCTTAACAACATTCCAAATATAACAATAGTTCTCCCTTCAACCGCAATTTTCTACATACATTTAAATGTAAGATTCTGTTAAGGAACTGCCATTGTTCTCTTTAGACTTGCAAACCTTTCATGAATTTTTAAAAATTTTATTACAAAAACCATCATATCCCTGAAAAGAACGTGACTGTTTCTGAACATCAATTCTTAAACATTCTAAGGAGCTGGTAGTGATGGCTTCTCAATAGGCTTTTTTTTTTTTTTTTTTTGGTTGTTTTTGTTCATCCTTCTTGACTTAGTTTCAATCTATGAAGTATTTAGCTAAATCTAACAGTCATTTCTCCCTGACTACAACTCTGTGGTATTAAGTTTATCACTTGAGGGACATATAATTGCAAATGTCTATTTCTTGACATCCTTAATTCCAGTCTTCCTGACTTTAGCACATTTTTGTTCATTGCTGTAGTACCATTGTTTCTCATATTTGATTTATGCTACTCAGGACTCAAAATATTTTCTGACATGAGAAAATAACTCATTTTCTGTTGGTATACCCCAAACTCAACAAACTGTTTAAGGTACAAATTAAGTTTACCTCCTTCTTTGAAATGTTTCAAGGCCTATATTGGTGCGTTCTTTCTTGACACAAATAGAAATTTAATATACTGTGCTATAGTTTTTCAATTAAACAGATTGTTATGGACTAAATTTTGTGTCACCCCAGTGCCCCCATTCATATGTTGAAATCCTAGCCCTCAGCACTTCAGAATGTGACTATATTTGGAGACAGAGCCTGTAAAGGGGTAATTACATTAAAATGAGGTCATTAGGGTAGACCCTAATCCAGTCTGACTGGTGTCCATACAAAAGAGACAATTTGGACACACCAGGGCACATCAGGAGTGCATGCATACAGGGAACACCCGTGTGAAGAAGGAGCGAGAAGGCAGCCATCTACAAGCCTAGGAGAAAAGCCCCAGGGAAAACCAGCCCTCCTGGCATTTTGATCTTAGATCTTCATCCTTCAGAACTGTGACAAAATAAATTTCTGTTGCTTAAGTCACCCAGTCTGTGATATTTTGTTATGGTAGCCCTAGCAAATGAATATATAGATAAATGAAGTACCTATAAGAACACGTAAGACAGTAATTCAATTTATATACACCAAAATAATTGGATGTAAATATTTTAGAATAAATCAGGAGAAAAGACAGGGGAAGTGTTAAATCTGGGCATTATTACATTGTCTGTGAGACACTGAGCTTCTTTTACTAGTGCTTGTATTGAAACAATGTAATTCAAATAAATTCTGAATCACTTACCTTCAAGCCCCTAGTCAAAGCAGAGAATAATAAAAAATATAAACTATTGATTTTATAGAAGGATTGTAAGCCCCCTTAGATTAGTTATGTTTATTGAAAAAGAAGAATGGTTTAAAGAAAAAGGTTATTGAAAAGGAGAATTAATACCTTTTCCACAAATCATTATCATTCACAAGAAAGAACACAGCAGTCAAAGCTAACATACCTCCTCTCGAATCTCAATTATGCTATATTCTCTATGTGAGATGTTTAAATAGCTTGACCTCTGTGCCTGGATTATAATAAATGGGAGTATCTTTTCCTTTAGATATAAAGAAAGCTCTTAATACTTCACAGGCTGTTGATAGGATTACAAGTATACGCTATCACCTAATAGGGTAGTTAGCACATGCAAGCAACCAGTAGACTTGCTGATAAAGTTATCATCATCTTGTTTAGAAAACTGAATAACTGGATTGAGGGAAGTCACTGGTGGGTGCCCTCAGAAAGATTCCATGGCAGCTCAGAGTAAGCTGTTCCCAAATACATAGTCAAATGAATTAATAAAGAAAATATTAGAGATTTATAAGAAAGGTTCAAAACTATGTGTTAGAAAATTTGTAGCTATTTAACTGTGGGTTTTGTCCACTTACAATTTGCCATGTCTCTTGTTTTTTGGACACACTTGGCTATTCAGCTATTTCTCATCAGGTATTAGCAACTCCTTTTTGGTTTTTATGTTACTGCTTTGCACTTTTCTCAAATTTCAAATTGGGGAAGAATATTTTAGAATCTTAAGAAATCCATAACCGTGTAAATCAGAAAATCAACACTTATTTGAGCAGTATGTATCAGAGGGTAAGTTTATTTTATAGGAAGAAAGTAAACGAGTTTAGGTATCAGAAATGAAATGAAGTTAATCAATAAATTTAGGAGATACTTTATTAGTCACTGATTTGAAGATGAGACCAAGGAGGAGAGAGAGAGAGTGAGAGAGAGAAAGAAAGTGAAAGAGAGAGAGTGATCAGACGCAAGCAGAATTATGGACATTTTCTCATTCTTTTGAGCACAGGAGAAAGGAAGATGAAATAAGAACACAGGGGAAGTTGGTAGTGAATCTAAGGTGTCCCCAAAGGCTGGAGCTGTGCTGACACCACTCCCAGTATCCCTGGTCAGAGGACCCTCACCTTTTGGTGATTACAGTCAATGAGAAAAACAAATGCAAATGGAATAACTAGTAATCCGAGGAAATGCTATAAATGGTCCAGTAAGCTACCCTTTGGAGATAGTCCTGAGGAGTCCTGAGGAGGGGTCTGGGAAGAGACCGTGCCATAAATAAAAGTGAGTTTGTGACAGAAAATAACTGCACGTATGTATTGAAAGTTTGCCTTATGTTTGAGAGAGCTTCTGGTTAAATCTCAAGCCTTATGTTTCTCCCAGTGACTTGCACAGGAGTCGGTGTAATTAATCAATCATGTCATATGTACACTTGGTCCTTTACATCTCTCAGCATCGCGGGCTGGGAGGAATGTTTGAGTTCGAAATGGCAGAATCGCATCCTCCTGAGGATCTGTGTGAGGAGATTCTGCACGTTCGTAGCAAGTGCAGCCCTTTTTGGCTGACCTTGATCTCTTTTGCCTTTACTCTCGCCCAGGAACCTTGTGCTTGTCTCCAACCAGAGAGTTCAAATCCCTGTAATGATTTTCATTTTATATACTTAGGAAATTACTTCATTTAATAAAATAGTAACTGTAGACTGTATTATAGTTTTGTAAAACGGGAATAATATGTATATGCCTTTTCAGATCAATCGCATCACTTCATATGTCAACACATCATGCCCATGGTATCATAAAATGACTGCCCTACTAACAAAAATAATAAAATGTTCACATTAATGAATTTCTAGGAACAGAGATGCCAATCCAAGAAGTTAGGGAACACTAGCACTAGGCCAAGGACTCTCACGTGGAGCACTCCGAAATAGATGGAAGATTCCCTTCAAGCCTGGTTACCTATCAAACCTTAGATACCTAGGTGTCTTGGAGACATGTTACTAAGTTGTCTGGTTAATTTAAAAAAACTCCAATTCTAACCACCCCTATCCAGCACTGACCACTCTATAACATCCCAGAATATCCACAATGAAAATAAACTGAAATGTGGGGATTTGGGCAGTTTGGGGGGCAATTCTTGACAGAATAAAAATTAGCCTAATATGTAGTAAGACAACCCACTTTATATTATTTTTGCAAAAGGCTGAAGAAAAGCAGGCAGGTACAAAGAAATAGATTGTAAATAATTCAGCAAAAATTAAGTAACAATTTTCCCTTGATGGTATGTGGAAAATTTTACAATTACACATTATATTTTGTCCACGCATGGTTGTTGTCCCTGCTTTGTCTCTGAGTATGCAAAATGACTTTGGAAAGTAGTATTCTTACAAAACCACACTTTCAAAGGCATGGATTGAAGTTACCTCTTATCCATGCTTTTGCTTTTCCATCGTTTGAAGCTCCCTGACTAGAATTCAACAATCTGTTATGTCTCTTTGAGATTCTCATCCTTTCTTTGAATGTCTTGAAAGCACAATTGTATTTTGGGCTGTTGATGTGATTAACATCATAAATATTTCTGAAAGTGGCTATTACACAGAAAGATTGCACCCACTGGAGATACATGACATATAAGCATTGTGAGTTAGAGATATTTAAGAGAACTCATATATGTCTCAGTAAATTGAGGTTTTAGTGTTTTTTTTTTTCTTTTGTAGGATGGCTGGAAAGTATGGTGAGAGTAAAAATACGTTTTCCAAAATAGATTTTCACAGAACATGTTTTCTTGGCTAAATGTTCTACCCTACAAGATTTTCACATTTATCTAAGTTATTGCACATGCCTCAGTTTTGATAACTATGTTTCATGTGCAAAGAGAAAAATATTTTTTCTGGCCTTGAAACTTCAGGGCTTAATATTTCATTTCATTTCTATGTTTTCCTTTTTTCTTGTTTGACAAACATGCTAGTTCAGATCATGCATGTTTCTGTAAAGTTAAGACTGAGGGGAATGTATAAACAGGTGGTAGAACAAACAAGAGAACTGTTTATTGTATTTCTTTGACTCTGTTAACCCCAAATCTTTACAACCTGTTTCTGTCACTCTCACCCCTCTCCTGACTCTTCCCTCTTACCTCCATTTTTAGAATGGCTACTCAAAGCTTTCAGATAATTAATACCACAGCACTGTTTTTAACATATCTCTGCCCTGAGAAGCCTTTCAAACAATTAGTCTTCTTGCAAGTGTTCAAAGATGGAATTCATTTTGCCAAGATTGTAAACACTTCAGATTTTTTGCTTCCTGCCACTGATCTGTATTAATTCAGTCTTTTAAGGCTTTATTTCCTACTGCTGATGAGAACATAGACAGAAGATGGCACTGTGTCCTCATTGTTAAAAAGTCAGCAACCCATCACTCCACTTCAAAGAAAAAACAATGCTTCCCTGCTGGAAAAACACACTATTATTAGAAACTGGTAGTGAGATGACATATATTCTTATAATGACACGCAATTTCTGAATACTACTCTAGGAAATATAAATTTAAAATTAGATAAAGTAAAATAAGCAGTAAAAACCAGTCTTACTGACCACTGAATTTTCAGGAACGGCACATTGCAAATGGAATTCAGTTCTAGTTACATGTAGTAGAAGGATAAGACCAGTCACTTGTTTGGGTCCCACCTCTTTTCCTACGAACCATAAGACCTCGTGCAGTTATGTAACTTCCCTCTGAATCTAAAAGTTCTTACTGTAAAATGGGGCTAATAACACCTATCCTGTATGATCATTTTTGTGTATTGAAGGAGCATGCAGTAAAAGTTCATTAAGAATACTAGGCTATAAGTCATCATTTGTTAATAACTCTATCACCACCAAATAGCACAATGCCTAACTTGGAAAAGCTGTGTAGAAATTGATTAAATGACTGAGAAAAAAAAAAAAAAGAAAAAAAAACCCCATAGAACTTAATTGAATTTTGTGTTGGCTTGCAGATGATACTTATACAAGAAACAGGGCAAGCGTAAAAAATAATTAGTTACCCGTCTTGAACTTTAGAGCACTTTGTTATTTCAATTTTTTCTTCTCCTTAGCAGAGAAATTTAATTATTCCCAATTAAACTACTGAATATATTTCATTATTAATAAGGGAAAATTTTATTTAGAGTTTCAGAAACACTTAGAGAATAAACTATTTCATTTAGACAAGTAGAAATAAAGGTACTGTTCTTTCATGTTTTGTTCTACTTATGGTAGTTAAAGATATTACTTCATGGCAGCAATATTAACTTTAAACATCAAAAGTGTAAATGGTTGCTAAGACATTGTTAACTGTTTAAATATTTATTCTCATAACTCCCATGCGGTAGAGCTAGTCACCAAAAGTCAGTTTCCTCATTTTGGGCACATAACCAGCCTACATTTCCTGGTCTCTTTTGAAGTTAGACATGGTGTATGACTCTCAACCCATGGAAGGTGTATGGAAGCAACACGTCTCATTCCTGCATCAATGATTCTAGGAAGGTGTGTGTCCAGCCCCCAGAGGTCTATTTGTCCTGCATCTACTCGCTAGATGCAGATGACAGAGAGACCCTAAAAGATGTCAGAGCCACAAGATGGAAAGAATCTGGGGTTCTGAATTTCCATATTAACAAATTCATCCATGACTCAGCAACTATTAGCTAAGTGGGAAATAAACTTGCTTTTGTTCTAATAGTTTCTAGTTCTAATATTACAACTAATACTCCCATAGAAAATAGTGAACTAGCAATCACACTGTAGTATACAATTTACTACCATTCTTTAGAGCTTTCTAGGCTGAAATAGATGCCTTTCGACAAGAGAGACAGGACGCTTTGCTCATCCAGCACATCAGCAATTCTGTATAGTGGGTGTTCAAGTTCACTTTTTATGAGTGTGTTTTTCTTTTTTAAATTAAAAATTCCAAATTATAGCTCCATGAGTGTTAATATTTGTGTACCTTTGTACAGATATCTGTGCCTCTTCTTAGTATGTTACTGCTCCATTTCCTTCATTAATCTATATAACGGAGGAAAAATATTTACTACTAAAATTGAAAGCAGCCACTTAACACCTTCCAAAGAGTGGGGACTGAGTGGTATAATATTTATTTTCTATTTTATTGCTCTTTTTTCTTCTCCAAGAGTCTTAAGTGCAGCAAGAAAAGAAAGTTAGAATTTTTTATGTTACAGCTGTATCTTTTCTGTAGAAGAAGAGGACCTGGACAGACAGCTCGTGGTTGAGCAGAACACAGCACTCAGTCATTGATGGTGCGGAAATTATGAAAGGGAGACTTATAGACAAGCAGAGAGTGTAAAGCTAAATTTCTTTGAATAATATAAAAGAAAGTAAGTTGGATGGGTGTTGCAAAATGGGATATACAGTCTTTAAAAGAAGAGAAGGTGGACAATTGCTAATGACATTCAATGTATCCAAATGCTTTTGGTGTCTTTTATAGTAATGATCACATGTTGGCCCTTTTCCATTCTGTGTTCCTCTGTTTCCTGCTTTGTACCTCAGGTGAGTGGTTCATGTAGATTCTATCTTTCTGGCTTCCAATTAGACTCGACTAGTGGGAAGTGCTTGCAGAAAAGTAGATGAGAGAAGAAGAGAGAGGGGCAGAGGATTTCTTCTACTCCTCTCTCCCTCCTCTGTATGGGATTGTGGAAAGCCCTGATATTGCCTCTAGCACCTGGATCTGATATCACTGCTGTCTTTCTTGTAGAAATGTTCAGGTAGTCTTTCCTGTTCTGCCAGTTGCTGAGCATCGCTGCCTCCATTTTTCATTCGTAAATCTCTATATGTTCTTCTCAGTTAACTTGACCAACACCTGGGCACCAAAATGACATATATACCCTGAAGATCTTTGGCTTAAAAATAAAGAGCATTTCTACAAATGGGACAAATAAAGAACAAGCCAGTAAAAATGTCTCTATGACCCACAGACAATTTTCTCTAACAATATCATTTATTCAAGAGGTGGATAGGAAATAAAGATAAGATCAGAAAATAAGCAGACCTTCTGTTAAAGAGATCCTTTAGACAGAAATTTTCTAGTTGGGTAACAACTTTTTCCCTCCCAGGTATCAAGGTACACAAAAATGAGTCATATCACATTAGGGATAATAGAAGAAAATAATGATCTATAATTCTGAAGGAAAAAAACTAAAGTGTCAAAGCATGCTAAGCATGAGACTTCCCTTCCAGCTTCTTATATGGCCTAAAAATAAGCGAGTCTATGGTTTTGAGTTTTGCACAGAGTTTAAGCAACTCTGAGAGAACATATTTCACAGTTTAGGGTCTATGGAACAAACAAACAAACTTTAGGTGAGGGTCTTCGAATTCTTGGTGTAGATTTCCTAAAAGACCTTAACTTTTATGAGAGATCTGATAATATTCCAGGTATTTAAAAATGCTATTATGTTTGAGGAAAAGAAGGATGCAATCTGTATAGCTATAACGAAAAAGTAGAGATCAACATGTCTTCTATAGATGAATACTCGGGTTCAATTTTAGGTAGATGTTCCTAACAGTAGATGCCCTCCATAGCAGCAAGGGGAAGCTGTGTGAGGGGGTGAACATTTGATTATCACACATGGTTAAGCAGAAATAAGGTGGCCGGAGAAGTAAGTATAAGCATCATGGCTAATGGGGGAGGCTAGATGACTTTAAGGTTTTATCTCATTTAAAGATTTTATGATTCTAAAATTTATATTCCCTGTACTGTATATTTTGCCTTACAATATCCCACTTCAGCTATGCTTATGAATATCTGAAGGAATAAATTAACATACACGTCAACATGTCTCCCTATTTCAATTTTTTGATATCACATTTAAAGAAGTGTGCCTAAAGTATAAGGTTTCAGACAGTATATTTTCAGTTGCTCTGCTTATTTTCCTCTTGCTCAATAGCAGAATTTCAAATTTTAGCCATTTAGGACTTTGCAAAGAAGTTGAGCAAGAAATTTTTTGGTTTCCATTCAGTTTCTAGGACACTGTATGCAAGCATGGAGACTGAACTATCGGGTAAAATGTTAGTAGCTGGGAAATAAACAGATTACTTTTGAAAATAAGAAGTGTTATGGGGGTGAAATTAGCAGTTTTGTATGGTTCTCAGGCTTTCAGACATCACTGGCCTATGTTTTAGTCTATTTTGTGCTGCTATAACAGAATACCACAAACTGGGTAGTTTATAAAGAATATTGATTTATTTCTTATAGTCATGAACGCTGGGAAGTCCAAGGTCAAGGGGACTACATCCAGCAAGGGCCTTCTTACTGTGTCAACCCATTGTGGAAAACAAGAGGGCAAGGGACCAAGACTGGGCTGAACTCACTTTTATAACAAGCTGACTCCTGCAATATCTAACCTACTGCCATGATAAGGACATTGAACCATTCATCGGAGCAGAATCCTCATGACCCAATCACCTTTTATTAGGCCCTACTTCCCAACAATGTTGTATTAAGGATTAAGTTGCCAACACATGAACTTTGGGGACACATTCAAACCACAGCAGCCTGCAAAATCATTCTTGCACTTTAGGAGAGAGGACTGACATAGGGTCATCAATGTTGTTTTTCACCTAAGTCAATATTAAAGAAAAACAAACAGAAAATAACTAAACTTTAATACTGCCATCATTTCACAGAAAAAGGTACTCTTAACATATAAAGACATAATTCATTCTCTGAGTTATATTAAAAATATTAATTAACTGATACAGTATTTGTACTAATTGGCCAGTCAGCACAGACATTAGCTGCTAAACCTTATTGATGAGTAACATCTTAGATCAGTATTTGATAAACATAATCTCAGAATAAAACATGGCCCTTTATGTTTAATAGCTTAGTTTTATGAAAATTTATTACTATTTACTTATTTTTATTCCTTTGCTAGGCTATATAAACATTTTGTAGACATCTATACTTGTTCAAGACCACCATTCGTAATGTTGACTTAGGATAGTGAAAATTTTTCTATGGCAGGAAACCCCAGAGTGATGCTACAAGACTGTGGTAAATTTTGAATGTTGTGAAAAGTATAGAATTCCAATCTATGAACTCACTGTCTCAGATATTTTAAGGATAGATTGATCCCTTGGGAGTGACATCATAATGGGTATATAATACTCAATGTCTTAGTCCGTTTTGTGCTGCTATAACAGAATACCACAGACTGAGTAGCTAATAATGGACGGAATTTATTGGCTCACAGTTCTGGAGGCTGGGAAGTTCAGTATCAAGGTGACAGCATCTGTTGAAGGTATTCTTGCTTCATCATTACATGGCAAAAGGGGGAACAGCAAAGAGGCAAAAGAGGGATAAACTTGCCCTTTTATAATGGAACCAATCCCATCCATGAGAGGAGAGAGCCCTCATGGTCTAATTACTTCCCAAAGGTCCCACCTTCTACCATCACCACAAGGGCAAACAAATTTCAACATGAGTATTGGAGGAGACAAACCTTCAAACCACAGCATTCAGACTGGAGGAAAATGGGCAACAGAAGACATTATTCCAACTCTTAACAAGTTTTCAGTCTAGCTAGAGAAAGACAACATGTGTCTTTGAAATTATGGGGAAATAATTTTAACACAATTTATTAGTAAGTAATTATATGAGAGAGGATTTGGCTACAAAATGTAAATGCTAATGTAATGTAAAGAGCTGATTACATGGAAGTAAATTTAATCTGAGAAGGCGTCACAAAGTTTTCCAATTCAAAGTATTTTTTTAATCTATAAGAATACTGATTTGCTTATTTGTTAAAAATAAGTCAGTGGTCAATAATAAGAAATTAGATATTTAGTTTCAAGTTTGAGAATGGGTTAGTCAGAGTGAAGAATATCCATGATACTTCTGCACTTCATGCTTATAGTGACATCTAGAGCTTTTTGACATATAAATTAATCAGGACTTTGTAATTCAAGATGCTATATTTGCTCTCAAATATTCTATGGTAAATAGTCAGGTTGATGGATTAAACATTCAGTAAAGTCACAATCACAAACTTATTGAGAATATAGAGAAATGAAAATGATTTTCTTTTCTTGGCTCCTGTTCTGATTTTAGATTTGAAAATTAGATTTCAGTCAATGCCTTCCAAACGGGTAGTTTGCATCATATTCTGTCTTCTCAACTCTACTCTGTTTTTACTCCCATTTTTGTTTTTTTTAATGGCATAGACATCCAAAGTAAAATTATTTGAATTGAAGGGGAAAACATATTTAGCATTTTTCTAAAGCAGAATACAGAAACCTGTAAGTGTATATGATTTATTTCACTCTAAAATAAATCATATTTATTTTGAACCTAAAAGGAACATGGACTTTCTCATGAGATAGCTAATGGCACCTTTTTGACAATACAAATTATTTCAAACAAATTAAATAGTCAATTACAAAATGTGGTATGAAAGGCTGTGCTCTAACCGCCTGAGCTAACCAGCTGGCCCAGAGGTATTTATCAAAAGGAGACATCTAATATGTCATGGGAGAGCTGACTCAGAAAATTGGAAATCTCTGAGCATTGGACAAATTGTTATAAATGAAAAGACAGCTGAGATCCACAGAGAAGCTTAGAGGTCCACAGAGAATGAGAATAGTTTGGATTGAGGATATTCAAGCATCTAACTTGGATAGGGACTGAGAACTAAGAACACCTGTCAACATAGTAGCTATTTGCTACATGAAATTCTTATGTTTAAATATTAGGTGCAAACCAGTAAATAATGCCATTACCTTAGGAAATTTTTGTTAACAAAATTACTCAAGCAAACAGTTTGCTCATCTGGGAAAAGAGCTGTCTTTTTAGGATAACAACTTGCTTATCAAAACTCACTCAGGACCATTGACTCATCCTATCCACCAATCTTAAGCAATCTTGTGAACTTCACCAAATTCAGCCAGTTCCCTACCTTGAAAAACTTTCCTTAAATTACTTAAAGGCATGCTCCCAAAGCCTTACAAATATCCTATTTTAAATTCCTCCTTTTGAGTCTCTTATGGATTGAATCATGTCCCAAAAAGTTTAATGTGTTGAAGGCTTGGTCCCCACTGTGACAGTGTTAAGAAGGTGGGAAATCCTGTTGTTGTAGTTGAAAGGTGAGATCTTGAACAGGTGAGTGAATTATGAAGACTGTACCCTCATAAATGGATTGATCCATTCTTGGAATAATGGGAGTAATTCCGAGGGTTTTAAAAGGAGTCGGTTTCTCTCTCTCTCTCTCTTTCCTGTCTTTCTCACAATATCCTGTGATATCCTGTGTCACCACTAAAGAAGATGCTCATCAGTATGGACTTCAGACTTTCCAGCCTCTAAAACTGTAAGCAATAAATAGGGTTTCTTTATAAATTACCCAGTTCCAGGTATTTCATTATTATAAGCAACAGATATGACTAATACAGTTTAGTAGATTGAATGTCCCCTCCCAACTCATTGAAGCTTGAATTGTGTCCCCCAAGTTTTATGTATTAGAAACTTGGCTCCCACTATGACTGTTGGGAGGGTACAAAATCCTATTATGGTAATTGAAAGGTTGGGCTTGAAGAGGTGATTGGATTGTAGGACTATGCTGTACTGATTGGATTAATAATGGTGGTCAGGGGCATGGTTCTGAGGACTTTAAAAAGAGAGTGCTTGAGGGACTACCCTCTCTCTGCCCTGTCATTTTCTGCCGTGTGAGACCCCTGGGTCTCTGTTGCCACCACCAAATGTGTTCCTTGGACTTTGGACTTCCCTGCCTCCAAAACTATAAGAATTAAATTTCGTTTCCTTTATAAATCACTCAGTTCAATGTATTCTGTTATAAGCAACAGAAATTGACTAATACAGAAAATTGGTACCAGAGAAGTGGGGTGTTGCTTATAATGAATACTTGAAAATGTGGAAGTGGTTTTGGAACTGTATGCAGAAAAGAAGCTAGAAGAATTTGAAGGAGCAGGCTAGAAAAAACCTAGCTGCTGATGGGAGTTTAGAAGACAAGAACACCAGGGGAGGTTTGTAACTTTTTAGAGACCGGTTAAATGGTAGTGAGCAGAATGTTGACAGAAACATGGACAATAAAGGCCATTCTGAGAAGGTCTCAGATATAAATGAGAAGGAACTTTTTGGAAACTGGGGCAAAGATAACCCTTGCCATGAACTGGCAAGGAACTTGGTTGCTTTCTGTTCATGCCCCAAAGTTTTATGAAATGTGGAACTACAAGGTGCTGACTTTATATCAGCATTTAAATATTGTTATCTTTACATCATAGTATTTGCATTTAATTCATGGGATTTTGGAAGAAGGGTAAATATCATCTAAGGACTTTACCTCCTCTTCTGGGAAAGGGGTTAATGTGTTCTCAGTTGTACTCAGGATAGTTGTATCATATTAGTTGAAACTATTATGTTATTGTCCCATGTGAAGATTAAGTATGATTTAAGGAGATTGTATGAACACCAAGTTGACAAGGGGTGAACTTGCAAAAGTTAATTCTAAGTGTCGATTTGATTAGATTAAAGAAGCTGAGAATCCTGGTAAAACTATCTTCTTAGGTGTGTCCGTGAGGGTGATTCCAGAAGAGATTAGCATGAGAGCCGGAGTGGACTGAGTGGGAAAGACCCACCCTCAATGTGGGCGGGAACCATCCTTCCCACTGGGGTCCCAGAGAGAACAAAAAACAGACAAAAAAGGCAAAGCTCAGCTGGAGCTGGGATACACTCTTCTCTCCTGTCTGCTGGCACCAGAGCTCGAGACTCTTCAGCTTTTGCGTTCCAGGGCTTACACCAAGGACACCATCGGCTTTCCTGGTTTTGAGGCCTTCGGACTTGAACTGAGCCACGCTACCAGCATCCAGTTTGCAGACAGCCCATCGTGGGACTTTTCTTCACAATTGCATGAGGTAATCCCCTATTAAATCCCTCTCATATATTTATAACATATCTGATTGGTTCTGTCTCTCTGGAGAACCTTGACTAATACATAAAGAGTCACTTTTGGCATTTCTGAGGGTGCAAATAAATCTCTCTAGCTCACAGCAGTTTAACAAATTTGGTTTTGCTGTGATGGCGGCCAGTTCTCTGATGTTTCAAACTCCATGTTTGGTGGCACTTAAAAATTTGAACTGATCATCACTTGATGATATAGTAAACATTTTTGAAAAACAAAAGAAAAGTGAGCCCCTAATATTTCCCAAGTGACTGATGGAAAACATGTCTTAAAAGTATCACAGAACAACATGGAGAACTTTAGAAATAAATAACAGATGCTTTGAATGAAAACACTCATCTTCAGCAAAGTCCAGAATCACTTGACCAAGAAACTGCAGTGTGGAAGCAAAGATTTGGGAAAAGAAGGAACAAATGGAAATGCTGGAGCATGCAAATCCATGAATGAAACAAGTTGTGGAGGATTAAGTAGGTCATTTAACATCTCTGGTTGAAACCATCCTTAAGACCATATATATGCCTGATCTCTATAGAGGTCACACAGATGATGAGAACTTGGGAGTAGAGAAAAAGAGGGAAGAACATGGAGACCACCCAGACTATTGGTCAGAAGGTGATGTGAGGAGTCTTACCAATGAAAATTAAATGTGCCCTTTAAAAGGCCTGAAAGAGAAAAACAAAAACAAAAAAAATCCAGAAAATTGCTTGAAGAAAATTAAATGGATAAAGAGCTTCCAGAGCAAGTAAAAATTCTTCAAATTGAGGGAGTATCATTGCAGTCTGATAATTGTCAGGAAGAAGGAGGTTCACGCTGTGAGGGGTTAGGGTAAAGGTCACCTTCAGGACTGACTCAGCTCTTACAGCATCAGGGTCTTCAGCACCCATAGCCACAGAAGGACATCTGCCTGTGCTGTCTCTCTACAGTAATTTTGATGTATATCTTTTTGGTTAAACTACTGTTATTTAGTTGGTGTTATAATTGCTCTTAATCAAGTAGATATGGCATTATAATTTCTAAGATTATATTTTTCAAATATAAACTCGTTTAATACAGTTCTTATGAATACATTATTTTCATATTACTGAACCTTCTACAACTAGATAGTATATGTGTTGTATTTTGATAAATAAAAGTTTTCATATACTTAAACCACCACTAAAGTGTGACGTAGAAATATTTAAAATAATAATAATTTTAGGATTATTATCCTATTAATGCTAGGAGCTGTTATCAGAAATCTGTGCAAGTATCTTGATATTTATCTGAATAAATTTTGAATAGTTTTAAAAAGCAATGCAAAAGAAGAAAACCTAAACAACCATACAATCCATTCAAACTTCATACTATTTTATTAAAAAGAAAAATTATATTATGAAGAAAATGTAAAACTAAAGAGAACCACAAATTTAAAAGAAAGAAAGAAAAAGAAAAAAATTGTACACACAATTTATATATATATACAAGAGATACTTAAATTATATAGACACAAAAGGAGAATTGCCTGATTTACTAAACAAGATTCCTTCGGGAAACACTCTGTCCCAAATTGTGCAAATGAGGAAACTTTGACAAAGGCTTGGTTTTCTGGGCCGTGGACAGGGATAAAGAAACTAGCAAGGGATGGTGAGGTTCCCAGATGGCTAGCAATGGGAGGAAACTGGTCCCACCCCTAGGCTGGAAGGGAAGAGGTAGGAAGTGGTGTCACCTGAGCCTTGTGAGGAGCTGTCCTCCTGAAGGCAAAGTGGGGAGGGAATGAGGAAAACTTCCCCCACTCCTGTCCTATCAACTGCTTGTGCAGAGGACAGCCAGATGACCAGAGGGCCTGGGTAACACAGACCGGAGACTTCCTGGATATGCAGCTGGCCAGGAAAGGGTGCAGAATAAATTTGGAGAATGCCAGAATACTTGACTATATTCCATCAGAAATGTATGTGCTTAATTCATTAATTAATGATGTATTAATTAACATTCATTTATTTAATAAACATGAAAGGAGCCTTTATGATGTCCTCTGAACTTTTTTAGGTGTTTGTGATGCAGCAAGGTAGAAAACAACCCAATAAGGCCTTTGGACCCACAGAACTTAGATGCTAGTGAGGAGGAAGTTCAGATAATGAAGAACAAATAAACCAATGATGGTAACATGTTCTCTGCAGACAATTCCAATAGAGCCACAGGACCACTGAGTGATAGGAGAACACCAAATCGATGACATTTAAGCTGAGATCTAAAAGAAAAACAGGAGGCAGTCTGAGAATATCAGGAGGCAGATCATTCCAGGCAGAAAGAACAGGTAGAATGAAGGACCCAGAAGAAATGGAGCAAAGATGAGGGGGTGGGGGAGGGGACGTAGCGGAGAGTGAGTGGGCAGATTGCACAGATGTTATTTTTAGTGTGACGTGATAACATCAGGAGGGGGTTTTAGCCCTAAAGCCCTGAGACGTGGGATCATGGTGTGATTTGTATTCTATGTAGATCTCTTTGGCTGTGGAGAGAATGGATTGGGGGTGGGGGGGAGGATTTTTTGGTAAGGGACCTTACAAGGTTCTGCAAAGGAGCACTGAGGGCTGGCACTAGGGTGGTTGTAAGGGACATAGAGAAGTGAGGACAGATTGGGGCTGTGTGTGGATGGTTGTGAGGGGCAGAAGAAGAAAGAAGAAAGACTCAGATGTTTTCTAATAACCCTTTTATATTGTTTGGCTCTCCTTTAACTAAACCTCAGTATAATCTCCTTTGAAGAAAAGTCAGCAAGGTGTAGACTTACACCCAGTGACAGCCTGCTTTTGTATAGAATTGAGTGCGGGGTAAGGCATGTCTGTCTTAGATTTCCATTTGGTTTCTGTGATACCGAGGGCCCTCGTGACAAGATGATATCCCAGTCAGGTTCTCCAGTGACAGGGACATCAAGGGCGGGTATAGCTAGAGCTCAAGTACAGGATGAGGCTTTGCAAGTGTGATGTATTTACAGCATTTGTTGAGCTGATATGATGCTACTAGTTAGGGATACCAAAATAGTTATGTTTAACTTCCCAGAGTGCACAGCCCATAGAAGAGAAAGACTCATGAACTGGAAGTGATTATGATGTAGCCTGCATACTCTCTGCCCCAGCAACAGGCTTCCTGGGGAGGGTCAGGGAAGGCTCCCTGGAAGAGGTAGTCCGTGAGCTGGATATGTAAAGGTGAACAGGAGTCATGTACAATGCTTTTAAAATTTTAAGGCATATATAAACTACTTGGAGATCTTTTTACAATGTAAATTATGGTTCATCAGGTCTTGGGTAGGGCCTGAGATCCTGCATTGCTCCAAGGTGATACCTAGGCTGGGACCAGGGTAGGAATAGTGAGAATTGTCAGATGATTATGGAGTAGGTGAAGAGAAAAGGGCATTTCTGGCAGAAGGCAGACACAAGGGCACAAACAGCCTGGTCAGGGTGAGGGAGCTAGTATGTACAGTTAGCATTAAGGAGCCCTGGACTCAGGTGGGAGGGCAGAGACACATGGCAGAGTCAATGGGTAATGTGTGTGGTTGCACTATTCCCAATTATCCTCACAAACGATCATGTCTTCCATAGATGAATCTGGTCCTCAGAGCACTGGAGCACCAGGAACCACAGACTCAAAGTTACCCTTGGAGAAGCCAGCTGTGGAGGATACACTTTATCTCCAGAATCCCTTGTGCCTGTAAATAGCCCTACAACCACTCAGTTGCTCAAGCCAGACACCTGGAAATGCCTCTGGACATATCCTTGTTACTTACCTTCTACATCCACTCCATGCTGTAGTCCCATAGCTTCTGCCTTCACACTCCCTCTATTCTCTTCTTCCATCTCAACGACCGCCATCCTAGCTCCAACCACCATCACCTCTGCCCCAGGTCACTGTCACTTTTGTAACAGTCCTTATTACTGGAATCCCCACTACATTCTGGCCGCCTCCCACCCAATTCCATACAGCAGCCAGAGTGGACTCTCCAACCAGAGACCTGAGCATGTTAAGTAGGAAGCCAGACCTTGACATGCATGAGATGTATGTGCTCCAGACCTCCTATCCTCGGCCCCCTGTCTTCTTGGCTTTGGGTCATGACTGGCAGGGGTGGGCACATGTCACAGTTTGTCCTGGATAGGACTCATTGATATTGGTTTGTATATGACATATTATTAATAGCTCTCTTATTCACTACAAAATAAATGGTTTGAACAAAAGTTCAACCTTTTCCTAGAGAGAACTACAACACTTAAATAAATAATAAAAATTATGTGTGTGTGTGTATATATATATATATATATATGATCATAAACATGCTAGACATCATGAGTTAAATCTAAATCTGATACAGCCATTGATGGGCAAAGAAACACCACTGTTTCATGAACTTAACCAACATGGGGAGCTTATATCTTTGGATAAGATGATTCTACGTTACTGAAACCCAATTATAAGCCATCTTAGTTTCACAAAGGTCCTAACAGAAACAGAAGGACATGTGAAGTAAACATAATGCAAGCAGGCTTGGGTTAAAGTTAAGGCCCCTCCAATGTATTGTGGAACCAGAAGTGACAACACTTGAAAATCTTCTCACAAGAGCCCATTTTAAATTGAAGTTCTTGTGATGTAATGCTCATGTGAATTACAGACAAATCATTCATCTGTTTGACTCGGGAATTTTTGTAATAAAGTAAGACACTAAGTCCGTAGATATGATGTAAAGATAGGAAGTTGCTATGCCAGGAAAAGGTTTCTAGAAAGACAATGCAACTAGCAATGTAAGGCAATAGTGAACACATAGCTTCTGGGGTCCCTCTCTACTTTAGTTGCTCTTGAGTGGGGCCTGGACACCTGTAGAGGATATTGACTAAGAAGTTATTAATAAGATAGAAATAAAACACATGTATTTTACAGGATCAAAGCCTGTAACTTAGAAGGACAAAGCATCTAGTTTAGGAGGCCAGAGCCTCTAGCTTAGGGGGCCAAAGCTCAACCCTTTAGGAAAACACATAGAAATGCTAAGATTAAGAAAGATCAGAAAACTTTCACAGGACTAAAACCTTTGATGTAGATAAGAGAATTGAAGCACAGCAAAAGGTGATTGCTCTGGGGGCAGTTGCCCTTGGTGCAGCTAAACCTAGATGATGGGAACGTATGTAAGCTAAAATATTCAAGGATATTCTGCTAGTTAGCGCTTGGGGGATGTTCCACATCTTGCCCTAAGCTGTTTCTTTGAGTTTGTTGGGGAGTTAGGCGCTTTGGTGATTATCTCATTGTTTCTTTTTTGTATGTCACATAGCTTGGTTTTATGACTCCTTTTGATGGCAAATTGCTCTAACTATTTTAAGTTACACCTGCTTTAATGAAGATTGTCACATAGCCAATTTGTTTATGTTTTCACTATGATTGATTGACTGCCTATTTTTCTTCTGTAACTTTCTTGTCTTTATATTAAAAACTGAAGCAAAACCTAACTCAGGGCTGTGCCTGGGCCCTCCTCTCTTGAAGGTATTTTCCCTGTGTGCAGTCCCTTTGGGCTTCTTGTTGCTCTAAATACATGGGCTCTGAGTCATCTTTTGCATCTCCGTCACTCTGCAAGAGGTGTTAGACACCTACATATTTTTTTTTTCAATTTTTTTTCATGATTCTGAAGCACAGAAAAGCTAGGGAACCACCGTGACAGGGCATATACTCTGGAGTTATGGTGAAGAGACATGCGTCTTTCTATGATTCAGCATGAGGGGCACCTCACTCCTTACATCTCATGACTCCATGGTTTACAACATCTTCAGTTTGTCCTTCTGTTTCCACTGTCTGTCCTTCTCCACTCTGCTGTCTGCTGTTGACCTGCAGTGCATTGACCAAAAACAGGTTCCTGGGTTTTGAGCTTCCTTTGGGTTCAGCCACTATAGAAGCCCAGAGGAAAATAAATAGGAGGAAGGTGGATCCATACAGTTAACCTACTGGCTTTATTCTGACAATGCTGTGTTGAGCTGGCTCTGTCTGTGAGCTAAAAGACATGGTCCTCTGAAACGCTGCCTCTACAGGGTTCTCTTCCTCAGGGTTCTGCTAACTACTTCTTCCCCTGGGCCCTTCAGTCCTAGTGGTGGTAACAGCTGGACTACAACTAGCCCCAAGTTGACTGTATTCGTTATAAGAAATGGGCACAAACTTGCTACCTTAAAACAAAACAAAACAACACACACCACACGAATATATTGACTTACAGTTCTAGAAGACAAAAGTAAAAAAGTCAGTCTAACTAAGCTACAGTCAAGTGTTGGTGACCGGTTCCCGAGGGGAGATGGTAGGGAATTATGAGGTAAATGACTTTACAAGCTGCTGACCTGTGAAGCATCTCAGTTTATTCTAGGTTCTTTTTATAAGCCAATAGAAATAACATATTATACTGATTAAGCCAGTTGTGTCTGGTAGAGCTGTTTATAGAACACTTTCTGTTGCCATGGTGCTTTGAAGGTTCAGGGCTAACTACTTACCAGCAAAGTAAAAGCATAAATTCCTCCTTTACAAAGGTCTCAGGGTCTCTGGCTTCACTCAAAGTTCAGATCCCAAAAAGAGGGAGGAGGAGGAGACAGGCTGATGAGCAGTCAGCTTTGCTGACACAATTCTCAGACTGCAAGGACCATGACATCTTGCCACCTAGTGCCTTACAGTCAAGGTATTGGGAGGGCTGGTTTCTTCTAGAGTTTTCTTCTTCCTTTTCTAGTTTCTCAGGGCTTCCTGCGTTCCTTAGCTGCTGGTCCCTTCCTGCATCTTCACTGCCATCAACACAGCATCTTCTTTCTTCTCTGATCTCTGCTTCTGTCATCACATCTCTTTTCCTAACCCTCCTGTCATCCTCTTCGCCTTATAAGGATCCATGTGTTTGTATTGGGCCCACCTCCAGGAATACAGTATTATTTTGAGTTTATTATTTTTCTACACAGAGGCATATCTAGTGACTTCCACTTGGCCTTGCCAAACGTAATAGTCCTAACACTACAGGTCAGGGAACCAGTGTGGTGATTCTGTCAGCAGACGGCCTTCAGACTTGCATCATAACATTGGATCTAGCCTGAGTCTACAGTCTGCCCGTCCACTCTGAAGATTTTAGACTTGCCAGCCTCCATAGTCATGTGAGTCAACTCTTTACTCTAAATCTCTGTTTATGTGTATACATATTTTATAGGTCCTATTTCTCTGGATTTGTTTCTCAGAATTCTTCATAATCTTAATGCTGAATGCTGAGTGTTATGGGCTGAAATGTGTCCCCTCCACCCCCAAATTTATATGTTGGAGTTCCAACTTTTAGTGTCTCAGAATGTGACTGTATGTAGAGACAAGGTCTTTAAAGTGGTGATTAAATTAAAATGAGACTGTTAGGGTGGGGCCCTAATGCAATATGATTGGTGTCCTTATGGAAGAGAAAGAGACACTAGGAATGCACACACAGAAGAAAGGCCATGTGAAAACACAGCAGGAAGGCAGCCATCTACAAGTCAGGGAGAGAGGCCTCAGGAAAAACCAAAACTACTGACACCTTGATCTTGAACTTTTAGCCTTCAAAACTGAGAAAAAAGATATTTCTGTTGTTTAAGTCACCCAACTTGTAGTATTTTGTTATGGCAGCCCTAGCAAACTAACACACAATGCATTGTTGCATTTTTTTCTCAGTCATTACCAAATGCTAATCTTATCATTTCACTTCTAGTAACTGCAGAAAGATTTTCTCAGCTTATTAGTAATTCCCCTATTAGTTTTTCCCTAGGGTTCAGAAGTTCTGTGGCTTACAACTCAGAGCATTTTGCATTCTGCTCCATTTAAATAGAATATGTTTTTCTCCAAGTTTTCACAAGAATAGCAAGGTGGAAACTGTAGCTTTATTTCTTAAATAGTTGTGCCATCAACCAGGAAGCTCTGCAGCCCCTTCCCTGCTGCCTGCCCACAGAACGTTCCTTACTACTTAATGAAACAGTGAGTTCCATACCTTTTGACATGTTTATTTTTAAGGTGACTTTTTGTTATTTTGAAACAACATTGTACAAATGTGGAATGCAATAAGCAGAACATAAATGCTGTTGGAACATTCTGAAAGTTTCAGAGTACTTTTTTTTTCATCCAAACTTTTTAACCATTTAAAGAAAGGGAGAGTGCTAAAATGTTTTTATTTGTTGGTTGTGTATGTTGAGGGGTGGTGAAGGGAAAAAATATAAGGTAGAAATATAAATTTCATATGAATCCACAGATTACATGATTATTATGATTCTCATGAATCAAATACTGCTAAAGATAATAGTAGAAGCAGTAATAATAATAATAACAGCAACAGCTTTGGTATGCTCACTATTTGATAGACATTGCTATGCGTGCCTTCCATTTGCAAGATCAGACTATTTTTACAGCAGTTGATAAGGTAGGTACTATTATTTTCCCTACTGAACAGGTGAGGACATTGGAGCACAGTTACTGTACACCATAGGCCTACAGTCAAAGTCAAGAATCGAGGACATGTTAAAGCTTTTATTGAACCAGTGCAGTCTTACTACATTCAATGAGCTTTATAATGTGACATACTGTCTTACCATGGAAACTGCAAGGATTTCTGAAAATAATTCATTGCCTCTGCATTAATCTTTATCTATTGAAAAAAAAAATCTCTATTTCTAAGAATACAGATCTAGAATACCTCTTTCTATATATGTATATGTAGACTTCTGTACATATATATTCAGATCATCTATATTGCTACTCAAAAAAGAAAACTCAGTTCTTAGAGGTTTTTATATTTTTCTAAGTAGAAAAAATTTAATTTGAATTTTAAACAATTTTGTCATAATGTTTTCCTTTGCACTTCACAAATAGTACATGGCATGCTGTTATTCATCTCAAATTCTAGAGAGGTTTATATGAGGAAGTATTAATAACATAGCAAATACTTGCATACTGCTTACAGTGTGTTAGTCATTCTTATTAATAATGTACATGCATTAGTCTCATAGTAAGTTTATGAAATGGATACTATTATTGGTATTATTTTGCAAATAGGAATCTAAGGCACAGATAGGTTATGTAACTTGTTCAAGGTCACACAGCTGGATTTGTTGGATGACTTGCTTTAGAGTTCATGCTCTTAATCTTTTCACCTTTCTATTTCTCAATATAGCAAAAATCATAAAGAAGTAATTAAAAATTACATAGCAATATAAGGGGAATATATGCATTTTTCTAGCAATTACGGAGCAAAACATATTAACTATGATATATGCATAAGTATATGTATTTAATTCTTACCCATTAAAATTAATTGCATACTATGATCTTAAAACATACTTAAACAGAGTTACTTACTGGTTGTCTTCCATTAAAGATGGCTGCATGTCATTACCACCCCACGGAAGCAGAGGTGAGGTCTATCCCCTTGAATCTTGTCTCAGCTTATTTATTTATTCATTTATTTATTTAAACAACAGAATAGAGCAGAATTGACATTGTGCCAGTTATAGGCCTACACTTTTAAGAAAACTGGCAACTTCAGATTCTTTGGAACTCATCTGCCTTTCTATGAGGGAACCCAGCTCATTAGAGAATTGAGTCACTGACTAACAGCCTCCACTCAGCTGAGCTCCACCCAAGAGCCAGCACTGTGAGCGAGCCATCTTGGAAGTAGATTCTCTGGCCCTGGGTGAGCTTCCCCAGCTTGATGTTCCCCACTTAAAACATCCCCACCAAGCTCTGTCCAAATTGCAAAATTGTGAGCAAATAAATTGTTGCTGTTATTTTAAGTCTCTAAGTGTTGGGGGGTGGTCTGTCCAATCAGAGATAACCAAAACATTGATAAACTCTATGAAGTATTTTATTAAATGTCTACTAAGGCAACATTAAAAAATGAAGGTTATTATTTTACCTTTTCCTTTGAAATAAGCATAAGTTTTCCAAATGTTTATAAGTTCGTTTCATTTAGAATGATTAACCCAACATATATTTTTTGTACCTTGAAATTGACCTATAATAAAAGGGGATGGACTAGACCACTGTACTTTCAACTTGGTTAAGTGAAACTCTAGTTCCTGGAATATTCCTTTCTGTGTAGTTTTGGCAGAGTTGACCAAAAGAGACACTTGTGTGAGGTTTGGGAGGCAGAAGTCAGGCACTGCCCATTGCACTCGGAAGGATGTGGTGCTGAGTGGTGGTGACAGACTCAAACAGACCAGCAGGTTCCAGCATATCATCGCATCTGAGTGCTCTGCATCCAGCTCATCTTTCCGACTGCTGAGCCTGCTGACCATGAGGGACTCCAGGCCTATCCCAGGTGTTTGGCTACAGTGCAAAGACTGCTCCTTAGATTTCCACATTACCCTCTGTGGCTCCATTTCAGTGGCTGGATGTGCACAGCTTCTCAGATTGACATGGTGACTTCTCTAATCCCCCATCTCCCCCTTTCAGACATTGCATGTCTACCTCCCTAATTGAATCCCAACTGACACAGGGCTGATGGAGTTTCCAGCTCCATGCCAGCCACATTTCATATTTTAAAAGATTTGTAATTTTTATAGTATTCCATGGTGTATTAGTAAGAAGTGATATATGATGATAAACTCATTATAGAATATCACAGCCAGTATGTGCAAAGAACCATCATAGAATATAAATGAGAATCATGGTAACTAATAGTACAGTAATGAAGCTACATATCAGGTATCTTTGCACCACAGTGGAATTCCTGCAGTATGGTACATAAATAAAATTTTGTCACTTTCAGTTTGTTCAGCAAATGTGCATTGAGGGAATACTATGTAACTGTACTAAATTAAATATCAAAATACAATAAAGAAGAACAAGTGTGGTCCCAGCCCTTACAGGGTTGATAGTATAACATAACATACAAAAAAAAAAAAAAAAAAAGGACAATTAAACAATTTAAAAAAAAATGAGTTTTATAACAGGAAAATTTTATGGCATGTGTGCCCATCTAAGTCTCAGGGTTCCTGATAGATATTCTGTAGAAGTGATGGTTCAATTGGTGCCTGCAGAATGAGTAAGAGTTACCCAACTGGGGCAGGGAGAACACTTTTTGCAGAGGATCAGAAAGGAGAGAAGGTTCATAAAACAGAAGAGACTAGAACGGACTTCATGAAATCTGGAGAGCATAGCGAGATGGGGAAAGTAATGAGAAATGAGGGTATAGACTTAGGCAGGGACTAGACTGTAGGGACTTGGGTCCCAAAAGTATATCAAATGTAAGCAAGAGGAACCTGGAGAAATTAATTCAGCCACAATAGGAGTTGAATCAACAGGAGGAACCAACAGTAGGATTTTTGATGGCCAGGGGGAAAACCTGGTGGGAAGAATAATTAGCGTTAGTAGAGAGTGGTGTGTGGGAAGGGAGTGGTTAATCAGGTTACAGATAGAACCACTCTGAGAGACTGGAGCAGTTAGGGCCTGAGCAGAGCCAGTCCCGATGGAGCGTGTGTGGGGAGGGTACATGTTTTAGAGGGAGGGATCTCTGAGGTCCTTGGCATCTAAAGAACCAAGTAGGCTAGGTGGTCAGTGAGCTGGATGAAATAGTCACAGCCAAATAAGGTAGAAGGTGGGGTGTTGGAGCAGTCATGAAGGTTGCTCTGAAAACAAACCATAACCAATAGAGTATATGGAAGAAAATTGTCTTTTCAATGAGGTGAAAAGAACATTGATGTAGCCTTGACTTAGACTTGAAGAATCTTGGACTCCAGATCACTGCAAATAAATTTGGGAATGGTAGTTTATAATAAGCAGAATCAGAATATGTTAGTATTCTAAAAATATTTCTATTAAAAGAAAACCTAAATTAACACTAGATAGTTTTATTTTGGAAATATGGTCTCTCTTTAAGTGCTTAGCAGACTAATAATATAAATGATTTACTAACCCAACTTATCTTCCAAGAGTAAAGTGAACATTTTCCTTATTTTTCAAGCTCATTTTGGTTCTTTCTCCTTTCTATCCAAAAGTTCTTTATAACTGCAGTCCCAATTAAAAAGAAATATTTAAATCTTTATTTGGAGGTAACCTAGTGTAGTGGATTGAATTATGTCCCCCCCAAACTCCCTGAAGCTTGAATTGTGTCCCCCAAGTTTATGTATTAGAATCTTAGCCCCCACTTGACTGTTAAGAGGGTGGGAAATCCTATTATGGTAATTGAAAGGTGGAGCCTTGAAGAGGTGATTGGATTGTAGGACCTTCCAGTAGTGAATGGATCACAAATGGTGGTCAGGGGTGTGGTTCTGAGGGCTTTAAAAGAAGAGGAGAGTCTGTCTCTCTCTCTGCTTCCACCATCTTGTAATGTGAGACCCCTGGGTCACTGTCGCCACCACCAGATGGACTTTGGACTTCCCAGTCTCAGAAACTATAAGCAATAAATTTTGTTTTTCTTTATAAATGGCCCAGTTGCAGGTATTTTGTTATAAGCAACAAAAACAGAATAATACACCTAGTATAATCACAAGTATGTAAATAATACTTAGGATTTTAGGCTCTTGAAAAAGAAAAGTGTTCTGCTTACTCCCTAGCAAATTGCAGCTCTGATTTCTCTCCTCAGACATAGTGGAGGATGAGTGTGCCGAGGACGGAAGAGGAGAGTAACACTGTTCATGCAGGAATAAGTCAGGAAGCCGTTCATGGGCTGGTTTTAATGAAATTTCTGAAGAATTGTACTTTTCATAGGCTCTACTGCAGGAAAAATATCACAGTGGGGTTTAATAAAATCAGAGGTTAGTAATAGAAAGAGCACCTGGGGAAAATAAAAAATAAAATTTTCTACCTCATAAAACATACTTTTTTTCAGTGAAATTTCCAGCATATTATAGATGAAATTGCACTAAAGTTGAGAAAATCACATAAAGATTATGATTGTTTTTTAGGCTTTAAAACAGATTGCTTTTTCTATTTACCTGCTGAAACCTGAGTTTAGGGATTGGAATTCAGAGGGCTGAATTCTCCAGTGTGCTTTAGGGGTTAGTCAAGAGCTGATCAGGAGAGAATGTAGTAGGGACTGAAAGGCTGATTTTTCCACTACGTATTACTAGAATATTCTTGAGATGAAATGATCATGATTTTCTGCTTTGTACTGTTTTAGGATTTATTCTGAAAAGACTATTTGTTTAGATTGCTCCTTCTGCTCTCAACAGCTGAGTTCTTCAGAATGTTTTAATAATGTTCATTAAGTGTTCTTTCACATCTTCACTGGAATCATATGGAGCTATAACTATAGATGGAGAACAATAAACACAATGTTGAAACTGAGCATTTAAAAAAGAAAATAATTATTGCGTTTATATTTCTACTACAAACAAGAAAATAAGCAAAAGTAGTATTTTAAGGCCAACAAAATGAGAATTGGAATAAAGCAAATCAGATAATGCTCCTAATTAGTAGAGTAGATCCTGTCCATCTTTATACGTTTTTTTCTGGGTGAGTGTGTCACACAATATGAGGGTACTTTATGAAAAGTTCATGGAAAAATTGAATTAAAAGATAATATGAATCTTTGCATGAACTTTTTGAGGACCGCTCACATAAGAACAGGGGTGACTACAGTGAATTAGAATTGTGATAGATGCCATCCTGGAAGATGGATTTGGATCGATAAAGCAAAAAACTTTGCAGTAAAAGAAGACAAGGACGAAAGCAAAAAGGAGGAAATAAAAAGAAAAATGAGAAGGATAATGGGGAGATGACACCGATAATTTCATTCTGTACGTTTAAGCACTGATCGACCTGTGTACTCAGGCACTGGGGATGTAGAGACTAGCTCTTCCTTTTTTCTATTCTTTAATTAGGTACTCAAAATCTATCCAGTGAGAATTTTTACACACACACACACACACACACACACACACACACACACACACACACACAGTATAGCACAAGGGTACTTCAAAAATTCTGTGGAAATATAAAAGATAGTATAAATCTTTCCATGAACTTTTGAAATATCCTCATATACTTGAAATGTTCTGAATTCAGAGAAAAAATATAAAGTAAAATGAGATGACAGGATGGAGTAATTAATTCTATATGGGGAAGAAGAGGAAAGGGAAGACTATTTAGAATTAGAAGAGTCTTTAAGCTATACTACAAAGCTATAATAACCAAAACAGTATGGTACTGGCATAAAAACAGACACACTGACCAATGGAATAGAATAGAGAATCCAGAAATCAACCCACACACTTACTGCCATCTGATCTTTGACAAAGGCACCAAGCCTATTCACTGGGGAAGGGACTGCCTCTTCAGCAAGTGGTGCTGGGATAACTGGATATCGATATGCAGGAGAATGAAACTAGATCCATACCTCTCACCGTATACTAAAATCAACTCAAAATGGATTAAGGATTTAAATATACACCCTGAAACAATAAAACTTCTTAAAGAAAACATAGGGGAAACACTTCAGGAAATAGGACTGGGCACAGACTTCATGAATACGACCCCAAAAGCACGGGCAACCAAAGGAAAAATAAACAAATGGGATTATATCAAACTAAAAAGCTTCTGCACAGCAAAAGAAACAATTAAAAGAGTTAAAAGACAACCAACAGAGTGGGAGAAAATATTTGCAAAATATACATCTGACAAAGGATTAATATCCAGAATATATAAGGAACTCAAACAACTTTACAAGAAGAAAACAAGCAACCCAATTAAAAAATGGGCAAAAGAGCTAAGTAGGCATTTCTCTAAGGAAGATATCCAAATGGCCAACAGACATATGAAAAAATGCTCAACATCACTCAGCATCCGGGAAATGCAAATCAAAACCACATTGAGATACCATCTAACCCCAGTTAGGATGGCTAAAATCCAAAAGACTATGAACGATAAATGCTGGCGAGGCTGCGGAGAAAAAGGAACTCTCATACATTGTTGGTGGGACTGCAAAATGGTGCAGCCTCTATGGAAAATGGTATGGAGGTTCCTTAAACAATTGCAAATAGATCTACCATACGACCCAGCCATCCCACTGTTGGGAATATACCCAGAGGAATGGAAATCATCAAGTCGAAGGTATACCTGTTCCCCAATGTTCATCGCAGCACTCTTTACAATAGCCAAGAGTTGGAACCAGCCCAAATGCCCATCATCAGATGAGTGGATACGGAAAATGTGGTACATCTACACAATGGAATACTACTCAGCTATAAAAACGAATGAAATACTGCCATTTGCAACAACATGGATGGACCTTGAGAGAATTATATTAAGTGAAACAAGTCAGGCACAGAAAGAGAAATACCACATGTTCTCACTTATTGGTGGGAGCTAAAAATTAATATATAAATTCACACACACACATACACACACACACACACACACACACAAACGGGGGGGGAAGAAGATATAACAACCACAATTATTTGAAGTTGATACAACAAGCAAACAGAAAGGACATTGTTGGGGGGGAGGGGGGGGAGGGAGAAGGGAGGGAGGTTTTGGTGATGGGTAGCATTAATCAGCTACAATGTATATCGACAAAATAAAATTAAAAAAAAAAAAAAAAAAAAAAAAGAAGAGTCTTAAGTGAGGCATTTGGGTGGGTACAATGTGGAGAGGCACTGCAAATCCTTGCTAATGGGAATGAGACCTGGGAAACACCCTTGACCTTGGAATTCTGTTGTTTATCGCACGTCTTGCCTCCCTGCGTCGCAATGATGGTCCCTCTCTAACCAACCCACACACCTGGATACTGAGCCTGCTCTACACTGAATGAGGTAAAACTTGAATTCATTCCCTTTGTACACCTGCCAGCAGCTTGAACTTTTGAGAATACTTTTATAAGAAATCTCTTACTAGCCTTTATCAGAAATACTTAAGTTTTTACAAAGTTTACCAGTTTTATCTGCTAAATAACCTTTATGTCTGACATATTTCTTTTTTTTTAAGTGTTTTATTTTAAAACATTATAAGGTAGGATATAGCATTTATACATAAAATTAGAAGATTAACAAGAATAAAACAAAATGAATACCTGTGTACCCACCATTTCTCTTAAGAAATAGAACAGATGTTTTAAAAAATCTAATTTGATCAAAGCTAGGTTATTCCTTTAACTTTCACAAAAGATGCTGGACTTGAAAATACAAGCATTATTATTATAGACTTATCATAGCATTCTCATCACTGTCCAGTGGTCAATGAATTTTTTTTATGGTGCTTGAGTTATGTCTCAGGTCACACTCCTTTTCAGGGATTATGAGATGCACTTTCTTGCCAAGAGCCCATTTTTCTGGAGTAAATGAAGTATTATAAATTCCACATTCTGGTATAATGTATGTACAGCTGGTGTTCAGTCTCCAAATATTTTTTCTTTTCAAAGTTAGCTTTTCAAAGTCTTCTTCCAAGGAAGAAGTCCATCTCCAACACCAGTTCCTTCAGTAGTTTACTGCGGACTTCAAAATCATTTTAAAAAAGTGATTCATTCTCACATACTTATATTAACAAATTTGGTGAATCTTAAGTTAACAGCCACAGTTTGGAACATGACCTTGGAAGATACAACATATCTCACCAATCATGCCAATTACCAAAAAAAAAAAAAAAAAAAAAAAATCCCATTGAGGCCATATTTTGTAACTCTTTGAATGTGAAGGGCATTGTGTTAGTTATTTCAGCATGACGTTATGAGGAAGACAAAGTTATCTATTTTTCAAAATTTCTAACTCAGTATAATCTTGTTATTTAGTTAAATTTTTGGTTTGAGAGACAGTGTAGTTTCCAGATACGGTAGCTTCCCTGATTCTCAGTCCTTTCTAGGTTTCTGTTTCTCAGTAGTATCTCCAACATCCTGTTCTTGGCCTCTCCCAGAATTTGCTGGTCTTCATTTCATTGCTCATTTCATGTGCAGCTGTCAGGTTGTCACTCTAAATTCTGACTGCCTACATTAGGCTAAAACTTTCCTCACTGGACCCCAGCAATACAACCCTAAGGCTTTATTCAGGCTGCCTAGATTCAAGCATCCTATTTAGTGCTCTTGGGCTGTTAATGATAGGACCATAGATTCCTTTCTTTTTCCATTCTGTAGGGGAGGGAAAACTTTCCCTCTAGCCTCTGAGGGTTTGATAATTGAATCTACGAAATAAACTGAAAGTAGGCAGATTCACAAGAGAAAAGCGATACAAATTTATTACGTTTATGGGGGCATCATGGCAAAGAAAAGTGAACATCCGATGGCTCAGTGAGATCTAGAAGCTTATGTACCATCTTCATAAAGGAGAGAGGAGAGGAGATGTAGGCAACTTGGGGGGGAGAGAGCAAATGATTTGGGGGAAAGATGAATGGACCCTCAGAAGAAGGACAAAGTCTGTGAGGAAGTCTGTCTGGGCATGGTGTTGACCTCCTGTCTTCTCTGCTGTGAAATAATCTTCCCTGCTTGATGAGATTCCTGTGGGGGGGATTCATAACAGTTGTGTTCCCTTTGGAGGATTTGTCTTTAGTCTGATAAGGAAGTTTAGAGAAATTCGCTCCCTGCATTTGCTGTTTCCCAAGTGCCTCAGTTTGAAGTCATCAGCATACTAAAGTAGTATATTTTGAAGAGGCATTTCCTAAACTCCTTCACCTGCATGTTTTCTGCCCGGAAAACGTTTCTTAAAACTTTGTGAAGCCCAATGTCTGCCTTTCGTAAACCTGTTTTATTTACCTATTGTTAAGCTGGTAAGTGTGGTGGTCCCTGAAGTTGAAAAACTGTTGGACTTTCCAGTTTTTCATTTTATGTTCTTTATTGTCTTAATAGTTTACATCTTTATTTTACTTTTTTACTGGTTTCTCTACACTTTTCAGTATGCATCTTTAACTTATCATAGCCAACCTTCAAATGGTATTGTATTACTTCACATACAACCCAAAATCTTTACAGCAGCAAAATGCCGTTTCTCTTTCTAGTGCTAGTACTATCATTATGTTTTTTCTCTCTGTATGTGATGGGGCTCAGGACACAACCTGCTAAAATATGACTGTAAGAGAACAGAATATAAAACACCCCAAAATATGTCTCTTCACCATATTGATTACCTCCAGCTAGTTATTTTGAGAAACTGCAGACACAGCAGTAGCTCTGAAAAAGTTACCCTTTTGTAAGAAATTTATATCTCTATAGAAAATCTCCATTTGTAAGAGTGTCTCCTTCTCTGCACCAGGAAGAAAAGGATGACTAAATCACTAGACTCTAATCAATGGAGGAAGCATTAACTTTTATCTGCATGGCATGGCAATCTTTATTCACCATACATTTCCTCCCCTTCTCTTCCCATACTTTTTTCCCCCCATTATCTCCCTAGAAGCCACAACACGCTACACCTTTCCCTAGCTCAGGATAATATATGTTTCAATCATCTGGCCCCTTTCTTGAGTCTTCTTTATTTTTTTTTGTGTGTGAAATTCCTGTGTGTACATACTTAATTAAACTTATTTTTCTTCTGTTATTCTTTCTTAGGCCAATTTAATTCATAGATCAGCCAAAGAACCTAGGGCAGAAGAATGCAATTTTTCCTCCCTTACGTATGGTATAAATGCCAAACTCATTGTTATTAGTTTGCTTTAAGAGGTAAATTATTTGAAAATCATTTTTAAAATAAGAAAAAATATCTTTTATATTTATTAACATTTATCATTTCCGGTGCATTTCAAAGATTGGTGTTTCTATTTGACATTTCCTTTCAGCCTGAACAACTTTCTTTAACATTTTATGTAGTATAGGTCTGTTGGTGACGAATTATCTCATGGTTCTGTTGTTTGAAAATCTTTTTTTGGCCTTTATTTTGTTAGCCTATTTTTTGCTGAATATAAAATTCTAGTTTCCTCCCCCTCCCCCTGCACGACTTTAAATATGTTGTTTCCAATTTTTTTTTGGCTTCCATTGTTTCTGATAAGAAGTTATAAAAATTTCTTTATAATTTTATGCAATGTATGATCTGGCTTCTTTGTCTGCTTTCACTATTTAGAATTCTTTGTCTGCTTTCAGTATTTCTCCATCGATTTTTAGGATGTTGATTATGATTTATTTGAAGTGGATTTCTTTGTGTTTTTGTTCCTTGGGGTTTACTATGATTCTCTGAAAAATTTTGGCTATTGTTTTTAATATTTTGCTCTCTTCACTCTTCTTAGTGGCACTCTAATAGCATATAATAGACCACTTAATAATATCTCACAGATCAATCAGACTCTGCTCAATAATTTTCCAAAAGTTTTTTTTTAATCTATTTCTGTTGGATATTTTCTACTACCCTGCTTTCAAAATCACTTCAAGTTTAATTCTACAATGTATAATCTGCTGTCAAGTCTACCTGATAAGTTTTTCACTTTAGATGATGTATATTTTTTAACACTAGAACTTCTACTTGGTTGATTTTTTTATGGCTTCCATGTGCTGCGCCACAGCCATGCTATGGCTAATGTCTGGAATCCTGTTGACATGGCCAATTGTTGCACTAGGGCTGGGTCTGGAGCTCCCAGACTCCTCGAGCCCATTGTCCAGATGGGTCACAAACCCTCCACATGCCGGGCTGAGTCACCAGACCCCACACACTCCAGGGTGGGTCACCAGACCCCTTCACACAGGTCTATGAGCTAGGTAACCGGCCAAAAGGTCCTTGAAGCCATAGGTTGGAAAGCATGGCCATGCAGGGTGGACGCCCAAGGCAGATGCCAGCCCACCTGCTTCACTAAAACTCCTCTCTCTCCCTTTCTCTCTCTCTGAAGAACACAAGAATAGCAACAAAACTAAAAAAATACATTGGTGCACATGCACATTAACTCCACACACATACACACACACACAGACACACACACACACAATTTGCTTACAAAGGATGTGCTAAACCACACCCAACTGGATCCGAGGCGAGGGCCCTGACCAAACTATTCTATTGTCCCAACACCGTGTCTTTATAATGAGATTCCCTATTTATTCTCATTTCATTTTTTATTGGTTACAATTTTCTACATGTCTAGACAATTTTTATTAAATTTTAAATATTCAGAATGCTATAATATTAAATGTCTTTATTTTACTGTCTTCTCTAATAGACTGATGAGTTTGGTTCTCTTAGGCAGTTAATTTACTTGAGGATCAACAGGCTAATTTAAAGTCTTGTTTTTAAGCTGTGTTCAGCCTGTTTTGGAATTGCCTCTACTCTAGATCTAGAGTATCTCTTTTCCTATACTTTAATGTTGTGTTGATTTTACTCAATGTCCAGACTATAGAATGAGGTCTCTCCAATCTGGCTGGTTTGTACCCAGATATTTTTCATTCCTTTGTGGGGTCTAGCAGTTATTTAACTCACAGTTCCAGATAAATGTTCTTTTTTTAGATTTTGTTTTTGGCCTGTTCTCACAGAATCCTACCTTTTCTTTTTTTAAATTTATTATTAGCATATTCATTCTTACAAATAGTGATATTTCTTTATGCCTTTTACCCGACCTATCACTTCCCAAACTCCCTCCCTCCCCTCCATCTTTAGTATCCTTGGGTTTGTTCTCTCCTTCTGAAAGTTCAACGTATCATTGTGGTTTTTTCTTTCTTTGTTTCCTTCATTCCTTCCTTCTTCCCTCCCCACATCCCTCTCTCCTTCCCTTCCTTCCTTCCTTTCTAGCAGCCTTTATAATCCAGTCAAAGATTAGCCAGAACTTTACAGAAATTTCTATACAGATTTCTGGAGCTGCTTTTCATATCTTTTCTGATATCATAGACATCAAAGAAGATACGCAAAGGAGTCCTCAGTAGTTTAAACTCTCCTATCTGTCTCCACATATCAGTAAGCCTTCTGTGCTCCCTCTCTCTGCACCATTTCTCTACACAATGGATCATCAAGCTGTTAGATTTGTTAATGAGAAAGTGATTGATGCCCTTTGAAATAATAGTCTTGGAGGTGTCAGGAAAATTCTACTTGTGGCTTATAGGTGTGAAGGAGAAGGGAAAGTAACTGCAGTTATTGAAAATCTCACTGCATGTTCCCATGGTTGACTTCTCAAAGTGTAAGAGAGGTGGATGCTGTTACATTTTCTAAAATAAGCAGAATAAAAGATTCATCAATCACAGAGTTGGTGCTGATGGTCATGGCCACAGAAATAACAATATGACAAAGCATTATCAGCACTTAATGAGGATGACTAAAACTCCTGCAAACTTATTTTATTTTACTCCAAGTATTTTGTTGAAATGATTGCTCATATATTTAGTTCAAGTTTTTGTGCACATTGGAACTGTATTTTCTTTTTCTGTTGGGCTGCGAGAACCTGCATCTTTGACTTTTCATGCTATAGTTCATGAAAAAGCTAATCTAAGAATCCTTCAATATTTTGGTAGTATGGACTTTGTTCCTCTAAAACTGAGAGTTATTTAGTACTTCACTGATTCTTATAAGTAAAATTGTTAGACAATTACATAGTTATATAAATGAAGTAAGCATCTGTTCAGCTCTTTAGGGAAAATACAAGAAACATAAATGATTAGAGGGTTATTACTATTTACCAGCATTATATAGTATAGTATAGTATAGTACAAAATACAAGGAAACTATAACATTGGGCTACAGTATTTCTCTGTTGTGTTATTATTTTTCAAAAGAAGCAAGAAGGAGTTTCTGCAAGACAGTTCATAAACCAAATACTTTTGGTTCTCTATAATTTTTGTAATCTTTTTCAATATAAATCAAATCTACTATACAGGTAAAGTCAAGTTGAGGCAAGATAATATAACAGACAATAAGATTTAAGGAGAAAGTTACAGTTTGAAGTGGTACTGTAAAGTGGTGAGAGCTACAGTGCAAGGATGAGCTATCTCTTAAATAGTTTTTCAGCTCCCATGACAGATTCCGGGGCATTTTCAAAGACTCACTGAGGACTTTGCAAAAGGTTGGGTGGTTTGTACATACGCTGCACTACAGCTGAGTCATCACTTAAATAATAGGGTAAAGTAGTTTTGTCTTTGTTGCTGTAACTAGATTGGTGCTTTGGTAAAATACTGTTTATGTGTCACAATCTTAGATTATTGTAGCCAGACGGATTTCTATTATACTTATCTTTGACCCGCTCTACACAATGGCTTTGTTCTGATTATAGGTTGTATTCTACATAGAAATGACAGCCAAGAGAATTAATATTTGAAAAAATTTTACAATAGGCATATGATGTATTTAATACTTAAACAGTATTTTCTATGACCCAGTACTATTCTAAATTTTTGGCAGATATTAATTTTCTTGGCTGTCATTTCTATCCTTTGTGACAGGTCTAATGTTTTATAATTTACAGATGAGGAATCTAGTACACAAAGACCTTAAATATTTTATCCAAGTTTATATAGCTATTAAGTGGAAAATTGGTAAATATGGCTCCAGAATCTATCTTCTTGAGATAACTTACATTATTGTTCTCATTTATTGACTACCCATTCTGTAAGAGGACTGTTGATCACCTACCATTGCCGTGGAATTCATCGTGCCACTTAAGGGATGAATATACTTCCTTGTCCATTGACTTTTGGCTTAGTGTCATGACATACTTTGGTCAATAGAATGAGTAGATATGTTGTATACCAGTTCTGAGCACATAGATATGCTTGTCAACACAGAAGCCCTCTGAACCCATTGTTTACAAGTTTGTAGGAAGGTTCCACTTTATTTTAAATATGTGCAAATCACAAAGAAATACTCATTTATTTTTGATTCACTTTCTAATTGCATCCTAGGAAATGTCTACTGTTTATACTTAGCTGTAAACAAAGGAACAACATTTTTATTAGGTTTATTTGATTTAAGTTCACATGGAAACAAGCCTCTAGTGATTGTAAAAGCTGTAAGTTAATTTCCCAAAGAGTTTTTGCCTTCACCTTCAGAAAAAACCTCATATATTATGCCCTTACTCTGAATTGTATTTTGATTTATTATATTTTCTCCAATTATTTTGCCTATGTATTTCAATTTTCTGATTCTAGCAAGAAGGCATTACTATTTTATAAGAAAAATACTGAAAAACATTTCTAGATAATAATTAGATATTTAAAAATGTAGGCTCAGTATTTTGTATTTCTTTGAGCTTTGTTGATAGAAATATTTGAATGAAATAATCATAAATTACTTTTGACATGTTTTATTGCTTTAAAAAATGTATGTTTAGTAAATCAGACAATGTTTTTGCACACAAATACACTATATTTTTATCACTTTTTTTAAAGAATAAAATTATAGGGAACATCTTAATATATTGACCTGTACTATGAAATATGCAAATTACAAAAGAATCCCAAGAAGAGTTTTCAGCTGATAGGTACTTGGTTCTGGAGATCTGAGCAAGTTTAGCCTGTCAGGGAGAGTGTGGTATAAATAGAGCCAAAATAAAGATGCTATAAATGTGAGCTAACTTTGCAAGGAGAGACCATCTCTTTACAACTGAGGTCTTTCTTTCTAAACTCAGCTAAAAAGCTTTACCAAAGCTTGTTGTGGAATGTCCCAGTAAAGACATTATAATATTTTCCCCAACATTCCCCAAACATTTTCCAAAAATATTATAATAAAAACAAGATAGTATTTAGATGTCAAAGTCCTAGCTTTGGGTCCTCATTCTGCTAGTTATTCCATGTGTAGTTTTGCATTTCTCCCCATTGTGTTTCTCCTCTGTGTATTCCAGTTAAATTGCAGCTCTCATTATGCAAAGAAACATGGTAGTTTGGGGAGAAAAATGAATCTAAATCCAAGAATTTTAGTACCTGACAGCTTTGATCAGTCTTATAATTGCACATTTTGTAAAACAATTAAATTGGAGAAATTATAGTTTGATATAAAGAACCTATGTTAGAAAAATTTTAGGCACAGTAAATATGACCACGAGTGCAGATATTAAGTCCATTATTACAACTAATGACCTATTACTAGGCAGAATAGCCTCAAAAATCTATTGTTCTAAATATTCACAGCTGCCTTGGGCCCTGGGATATTTATGTTATGATAAGATTTAATACTTAATGCATATGCACAGTACTGGATAGTGAACATCATATGAATTTTTGTAAAAAATGTGTTTACTGGACCAAGTTGTTAGAGCTAATCTTAAATGTTCGTGCAGAGGTGTTAACAAGTATCCACTCGCCCTGTGGCTGTATATGACATTGAAATTTTTCTACCGTAATAAATCAAATGGAAACATAATTAATACTCACTTTTAGATCATAAAGATCTCTTACAATATTAGACCACAGAATCAACATTTGTACTTGATGCATAAATTCTTGCCATGAGCACTGTGAAAGGGTTACAAATACTTAGAAGTTTTGACATTTTAAAAGGTTGGAGAACATTATTATATCTAATTCAGCCCACATGTAAAGCGTCAGTAATTCTTTTTTTTTTTTTTTCTTCAAATAAATAACATCATCTTAAGTGGCTGACATTTGTTAGCGTTTGGTCAATTTGCTCTGTTTGTTCCCACAACACGTAAGATTACTTAGAGATGTAACACATTAGTTTTCGTGGAATCTATATACTAAGTGTTTAGATATGGTTCCTTGTAAATTACTAAACATCTAAACTTTAACAAAAATTTATATTCACTGTTTTTACTCAGTTATCAAGCAAAACAGTTGGCCTTTTATTCGCCTTTTCTTTTACATTTTTCATAACATTTAACCAATCCATGTATTCCATGGGTACTTTTGTTATCTTCATTATTCTCTTCTTGATTCTCGTATTTCTGAAGACCAATATCTACTTATATAATCTAAATAAGTAATCAAATAATTACATTGCTTTTTTGAATATATGACCTAAACTTAATATACCTAATTATGTTACTCCTGTAGTATAGAGTGGCAGAAAAGTGGGCCATTTAATAACTTGCCAAGTGAGTAAAAAGACACAATGTGGTTAAAATTGAGCATTGCATGTAGTACATCCAACTAATAACCAAATAATAAAAAAGCAAAGCTGAACTCTTTCTTGAAGATGTCTAAAATGCAGTACTTTTAGATGCTTATCCCTTCATCCTAGAGACTCTGTATCAGTGGTCTAATATTTTCCTTCCAAATATACTTCATTTATTATATTTTACTAACAGTAATTAATTTCCAAATTATTAACACTCTGTGATAGATTCTTGTACCAATGTTTTCCATATTGTTTTGCTGTACTAATAAAAAAAGATCTGTAGGCAAAAACTGACAACTTATCTGTGCAAAGCATTAGTTATGTTTGTTCTATAATCCAATTAACCAAATAATTGTGGGCATTATAATAACTACAGAATACAGAACTAATTTGATTTAAATGGAGCCTGAAATGAGAGATATAGTGCAGCTCTATCTCTGGGCACACTGCTCATTCTGAAAAGATGGTTTAGGAGTGAATTAGAAATTCATTCATTAGAAATGAATTTCCTCTGTATAAAATATAGTAAAGCACTCTAATGCCATTTTTATTTGAAGGCTTTGGGCACAATATTAAAAATCAAATGATATTTGATTCAAATGATATTTGACCAAAAGATAACTACTTCCTTTTGATCAGGATGATACCAAAATTATATCTGAGGAGTATATAGAAAAATTTGTGTGCTTTTAAAAAATTTTTATTTATTTTTTTTTATATTTTTACTTAAATTTAAACCAGATTTGAGAGGATTGCTTGATGTCTTTCAGTGACTCATCACAGAGTGACAATGTAAAACAAACTTAGTCCTACAAGGCCTGAAGACAGCTGGCCTCTCCCTTGACCTTTCCTCATCAAAGTCTACAGTTTCTCCATGCTCCCTGACTCCACTCACCATGTCCTTCTTATTCTCAGAGCATGTCAACCTTGTCTGCCTTAGGGTCTTTGCATTTTACAATTTATCCACTTCCAGATGATCCAGGAATTCAGTTAGCAGCTCAAATCCCAGCTGCCTCAAATCATCTTTTAATTCATGTCTCAAATCAAATGTCAGCTCTTTAAAAATACTTCCCGTAGCCTCTAAACGGGATAGCATCGTCCCCTTGTCTCCCATTCTTGGTAGAATGTATCACTATTTAATACTGTATGCATTTGCTAGGGCTGCCATACCGAAACATCACAGACTGGACGGCTTCAACAGCGAGATGTATTTTCTCACAGTTCTGGAGGCTGGAAGTCTGAGATCAAAGTGCCAACAGGATTGGTTTCTCCTGAGGCTTCTCTTCTTGACTTGCAGATGGCCGCCCTTTGCTGCTGCTTCACACGGTTGTTCCTCTGTGCATGTGCGCCCCAGTGGCTCTTTGTGTGTCCAAGTTTTCTCCTCTTATAAGGACAACAGGGAGATTAAAAATAAGCTTCAAGAAGAAAGAGTATTCTTCAACTAAATAACTTACGTTGAAGACACAAAGTCATATACTTAGCTAACTTTCTGTCTTTAAAGATACGTAAGACACCAAGGTGCTGAGATAACCCAGAATCAAGTAGAATTTTTTCAAGAAATGCATGCTGAAGAATATGAGACTTAAAATAACATTTTCAAGGACTGGGGAAAAATTAAATGCAGGTTATATAATAGTAAATGCAAATTGTGAAAACACCTTGCCAAATCAGAGCAAAATAGAAAAATCAGAGAATAGCAGTCAATGAGAGGTGGTAGGTGAGAGTCTTGTAGCTCACAGTTTATATTTAATTTATACTTAATTATATGTAATTTACTTTATTTATATTTAATTTGAGTTAGATCAACTAGGGCCTTTCTAATGGAAAATTGCGATAAGTATGGTTAATATATGATGATTAAAGTTTAAAGCAATAAAGCAAGGGTTATTGCATTTGTGATGTGCTAAGATGGTGAACCTAGAATGAAGTTATTGTAACATTTGACATATCATTATAAACTGTAAAACTGGAAGTAGAGAATTACTCCCTTTTCTACTGTAAACTTTGGAAACTGGTTATAGAGTTGATTGTGCTAGCATTTATAGTGCTGAAGAAGCTAGAGACAGGTCATGATCTAGGGCAAGAAATAATGATTTTCTTTATTTATGTGCATTGCTTTTGTGAAATAGAAAGCAATGTAAAGTAGCATTTTTGAATCAAAATAAATCTAAATGAAGAAAGAAAGAAGATAGGGCAGAGATATAAGTTTTAGTCATTAGGGCATAAATGGTCTCACCAAGTACAAAAGATGAATAAAAGAGCAAAATACCTAACCCTCAAGCTTGAAGGATGGCCACATTCAGAACAAAATATGTAATTTTCAGGAGAATGTACCATCACAAATATACAGGAGAACTAGAAATAGATTGTGTTTCGGTTGAAATACTTGAAATTATTCTCAGGATGGAGAAGGCAGTCGTCTTCACTAGGGAGAAATAATATTATGCTTTTTCACCATTCTGTGCTTTGGGGAATAGACTAGAGGAATGGCGGTTTGCTCTAAGTTCTAGTTGCCCTCTACTCAATTGAGAAAAGATAATATACATTTTAATTAAGTGATTGAGGGTACATTACGATTATGATTTTTATCATGAAACATATAAATTTGAATTTTCCTCCCATCCCCATCCCCCTTGCTCCTATCTCTGAAACTCACTTTCATCTGCGATATTCTCTATTGGTGATTGCCCCAGGATATAATCTGAGGAATACTGAGAGAACGTGCTGCATCTGAGATTCCAAGCTGCAGTTTGGCTATTTTCCATTCATTATTTTAAAATATAGACACTTTTGTGAACAGTTAACTTATTAAAAAAAAGTTTACATAGAAGACCTGGCAGAGGATGTTCCTAGAAAGGATGCCCTGGAGAAATGTTGTTGAAGAGAGGAGAGTGGAAGGAGAAAAAAACAAAACAAAAACTTCAGCTACATCATAATAATTTACTTGATTCTTTCTTCAACCTTTAATCATCAAAAATAAAATAACAATAATGAAACAATGATAATACTTAAAAATATCCCTAATAATAAGTTTAGACCATGGGGATAATATGATATATATTATATATCATATTATATATATGTATACATATTGGTTTTTATCCACAGTTCCTGGCTTCTAACTCTCATAGTTCTTGTTAATTCCTAAGGGGCTACTCTGGAAATTTCTTCTGCTCTTCTTCCACCTGCTCCTATTTTTCCCCAAGGCAGGCCATAGAAACTAAAAATAGACTGTGAACAGACAGGCCCTGCTAGGTTTTCCTTTTATTAGATCAGACCCTTTTTGTACAATCACATTTCTACATGGTTGTTTGTGCTTCAATCATGCCTATCCAATGAATTCTTCATAAAAGATTCAAGAGGAGGGGATATGGAGAGCTTCCGGATAGCCAAACATATAGAGGTTTCTGGAGGGTGGCACTTCTGGAGAGGGCATGGAAGCTCTGCACCCCACACACCCTGCCTTGCCATATACACCTCTTCATCTGTATCCTTTGTAATATCCTTTATAATAAACTAGTAAGTGTTTCCCTGAGTTCTGTGAGTTGCAAATTAATAAGACCCAAGGAGGGGGTTGTGGGAACCCCAATTTATAAATGACCGGTCAGAAGCATGGGTAGAATAACCCCGGGGCTTGTGGTCAGCACCAGGAGTGGGGGCAGTCTTATGGGACTGAGTTATCAACCTGTGGGATCTTACACTATCTTAGGTGGATAATGTTTGAATTGAATTTGAGCACACCCAGGTGGTGTCTGCTGAGAATTGCTTGATGTGTGGAGAAACCCCCATTCACCCCAACATTTGGTCACAGAAGTCTTCTGTGTTGATTGCTGTGGTGTGAGAACAGAGAAAAAACTTTTTTTCTACACAGCCAGTCATACCATTAAAAATATGTATTTCTGTGCAGAAGCAGCCTACTACTGAAGGTGCACTAGTGCAGAAGTAACTACTTCTGTCTTTCCGAGGAGCTGTGCAAAATAAAGAATTTTTTGTTAGAAACTTTTCCTCTAGCATCTCATAATTTTGTAGGCTGGAGAAAGTTCACACATGAAAAAACTCGACTCAACCCCAGTGAACATGAAAACAAACTTCCGGCAGGACTTTGACCTTTCTAACAGAACTTGCCACCTTTTTCTCCATTTTTGGATCTCCGGGCCAAACTTTTGTATTTTTTTCTCCCTATTTTCGTCTTCTGCTCTGAGAAAATAAGGTGGAAAGCAAACCCCAAATCCCAAGACACACTGGAAACTCATTGCACTCTGTTTCCTTCTGGCCATAAGATTTCCCCACTCACTTTCAGGAATAAACAGTTTCAGGAAGCAATCTTTACAGTTTTAATAGCATGAGGCATTTGCAGTCTCTAAAGCCCAAACTTCTCTTTAAGTTTCCTTCTTCAATAACCTGGGGCTTCTGGATATTGTCATTCCGTACTGTGAACATGATTTTCCTTCAATATTTCTCCTTGATTTTCTTTTCTTTTTTTCTTAAGTAGATAAATTTGTACCTATTTTGTGCTAATTATTGGTATAAAATATAACATCAGGTATATTTCAAAGCTGTTTTTTAACATAACGAATGATCTGCACATAAAAAGAATATATTTCTTTCATTCGCCTACACATATATTTGATACAGGCAGCCAGAAGTCACACATGAATTTTCCGTCATACAGTGCTTAGAAGATAGAACACTGTATTATTTATGTGGGAAATAATTCTATAAGGAAAAAATTGAAGATGGGTATAGGTTATTTTTTTTTCTCAGTTCAAAGTGTACAATATCACCAAAAGAAGGTATTTTGGCAAAATGAGTTATCTAAATAATTTGTCTGTGAATGTGAGGACATGGATAAAAATATATATATTTGGTTGACATCCTTGAGAACAACACTGTTTTTAGAACTCCTACAATGATATAATTCTCTTGTCAAAGGCATACAGTTCCCAACTGTTTCACTTGTGCCTTTCATGTGGAAGTGAATGCTCTTAATCTTTTTCTAAGATAAAGTAAATATGCAGGGAGGATAATTAGAAGACAAAAAGATAAACCAAAAAATGTTTTTCTAATCAGTTGCTTTGAATACACTTGCCTAACTTCACTTCATTACTTAAAAGAAATAATATTTATTTAATATACTTTGATATTGTGACTCTTTGCTCTTCTGGAAAGACAAAACAGCCATTCTTTTAGACCTGGATTATGTATTTGATAGTGTAACTCTCTAAACACAACATTTTTGGTCATAAAGGGATAATAATTAAAAAGTAACTTTTAAAGTTAGGTAATTCCTACCTTGAAAAGCTGTTTTATTGGTCATTATTTTAGCCACTTAGGTGTTGTACAACTCCTCTAGCAGAGAAAATACAATTTCCCTGCTCTTATAATTTTCTCGTACTTTGACCTCATAGAATTCAAAATCCTATCCTTTTTATGGATACCTCTAAAATGTATTGGTATGAGGCATACTGTTTCAGACATTTCCTTAAAAAAATTTGACAGGCTACCCCCACCTGCCGTGTAATAGCCTGGTTCAGCTCTTGTTTTTCTTCTTAAACTCTAATCTTTCTCTTTGTCTCTCTCTCTGTATATGTTTAAATCCCACTACTTTACATTTTCCATAAAAGCCTAGTGTTCTCAATTAAAGAAGCTGAGTTTTATATAAATTTAAAGTATCCAAGTCTTAACTTTGTAAAAATTTTACCTATTTCTGTCTTTTATAGTGTATAGAGGTTCATGGGCATAATTTATGGTGGACAATAATAAAAAAATTAAAAAAGATATAAAAGTGAGTCAGGTAAATGTGAAAAAATGAATACAGCAATTTAAAATAAATTTTGTTTAAGTGCAAAGACTAGCCAAAAGGAAAGGAAAAAGGGACTGGCCAGTTAGTTCAGTTGGTTAGAGCACAGTGTGATGACACCAAGGCCAAGGGTTTGGATCGCCATACTAGCCAGCTGCCAACCCCTCCCCTCAAAAAAAAAAACCCCATTAAATAAAAAAGTAAAGGAAAGGAAATTAATGTTGCTAATGTATATAGGAACTGAGAAACTTAGAAAAATTATAGTGTTGAAGCAAAATGTAGGTGAGAAAATGTATTCAATTATTCTTATAAATTTAAAGCAGAATTTTTTTTCTTACTATATAAACATCCAAAGAATGCCTTAGGTTATTTCCTAAAATGAATGCTGAATGTTAAGAGCTGCTGGTGTTGGACTTAAGGACAGATATGGATGAGTTTTTTTCAAAACCTAGGTGCCCCTTTCAGTTTTTAAAGTCATGAATTTCTAGAATGATCAGGGTGTCATGTTTTTCAGAGACATTAGAAGCTTCTTGGTGGCACGTACTAATCTTTTTCAGCTTAGTCATAGCAGTGACGTGTGTCTTCTTATTTTCTATGTGCTTTCACTCTTTCCCCCTAATCTACTGCTTACATAGTACAAAATTATCTTTAAAATGCAATTTGTGTTACATCATTCTCTGCTGAAAACACTGTAGTGGTGTTGTTTCCTGTAGAATAAACTTGAAATTTTTTAGCATGGAAATCACTATTTCCTTCCCAAACTCATCTCGCATTTTTCTCTCCAGTGTCCATTCTGCAATATTCCAACTTGTCTTCCTCTCTTCTTGGTCATTCCACATTTGGCTCCTGCCTCAGAGCCTTGTCACCAGCTGTTTTACTGCTTGGAATGTTTTCCTGACAAATAATTTTATAGCTGGTTCCTTCTTGTCATAAAGTTTTGGTTCAAATGTCACTTTCTTAAAAGTTTACTCAGCACTGAAGTGAGATGGTTGAGTAAGTCTATGTAATGTTATAGGTTTTAATTTTTCATGACACTTTCCACACTGCAGAGCTAGACTACTTATCACTACTTATCAAAAAGAAAGGAAGAAAGAAAGAAAAGAAAAAAGAAATCCCAGCTCTATGAGAAGAGGGGTCTTATTTTTTATGATTAATGTATTTACTCTCAGCACCTAAAAAGTTTCTGACATGTAGCAAGTTCTCATCTTATATTTTTTGAATAAAGAAATAAATGGACAAGAACAAAGCACATGCTCAAAAATTCTTTGCTAAGAAAAATGAACTCCCCAGGTTCCATTCTCTGAGTAAATGCTTGAAAAATCAATCATTCTGGAACCTGGCTTTCCACTGTTGTATGATTTTGTCAACCAGTCAGTCATTCTGATAGCCAAGCAACATTTTTAATGGCATTTAGATGCCAGCCTGGGAGTACATGGGATAGACAAGCCAGGATTCTGTGAATCCCTGCCTCAGGGAGCTTACATTTTGCTCTTACATGAGAGCAAACTATATATATGCAAAAAAAAAAAAAAAAAAAAAAAAAAAAAGAAGAAGAAAAGAACATAATAATGTCAGATTAGTAGGGCTGTGCAGGGTTAGGTTAAGGACTCTTGGTTTTAAGTTCCATATGGCCATTTTAGGGTTAAAAACAGAAAAGTAAAACTTTTGATTACATTTTAGAAAGATCACACTAGCACTGATTTATATTGTTTCACTGCTATACAGCCAGAGTTGATATTTATCTGTTTCAATAATGTGAAAATTTATTGACTCGAGAATCACATTGGATTTGCTTTGATTTTCAAAATTTTACCATTACATATGCTTTTTAAATATGTCCTGGGTACTCAGAATTCTCTGGCGAGTCTGTTTGATCTTTACAATTTTTAAATTTTCATTTGTGTCTTGTCCTAATTTTAATATATTGTTAAAAAGTTTACATCTGGAGAATATTTTTAATATATTATAGATAGTTATATCATTAAAATAAAAGCCTGGTTGGTAATCATTCACTGAAATAATAGTATAATCAAAATGAAAACATAAAATATACTATATTTAAAATTTTAATTTTAATTGGTTGTATTCTATAAGTGTCTCTGTTAAATTTGCACTTAGAAAAAGAAGTACAGGATTAAGACAATTCAAACAAGAGAATTTTCACTAATTTAATCATGTGGAAAGCTGTGTTACTTCTTTAAACTTGATTCTCTAATGATAAAATATTCATATTTATATATTTATAACCACTCTAAGCCTAATATTTTAATATTAACACATGAGCTAAGTCAATCTTTTTCTCTGTTTTTTAACTAATGCATTGCTTTCTTCAATCTCAACCTTATTCTGTTAGATAATAAAACAGTGCTCTGCTTAAAACGGACCTTGGACCTAGTGGGCAACGTGGGTTGGTGGGGCCACTGGTATTTCCCTTTACTCCCAGCTGATCCTGGGCAGAAATAGAGGGGTGATCCTCAGAGCCTAATTTGAAAATGATTAACCTAAAAATCCTTTATCCTGAGATTTTTGAGTATGAAAATCAGAGTCTACCTGGAAACCAGTTTTTAATTAGGGATTTCTTGCAACATATTGTGACTAAACAGTTAATTGACTGAGCTGTTGTGAACTTTTCTGGATTTCTAAGTGAATTGTAGATAGTATTGATATCAAGAACCATGTGAGTAAATTCAAATCTAAGAGCAGATTTAGTGGCTTTGTTAGAAGTGGCTAAGGAGTTAGAAGGTACATACAAAAATAAGACATTTATTTGAGGATACAATGTTTTTAGGGTAAAGTACAGAATGTTCCTCATAGTTAATAGAAGATCTTTATGATTAAACACAAACGCAAAGCATGGTAAGTGCATGACACAGATAAACTTACATAATGTTCAGATGCTAGATAACTTCAATCAAATAAAACAAACGGTGGTTCTAGCACTATGGGGGAGGATGAGATATAATAGTTTCAGGTATTTGTGGTGCAAAATGCTTTTAAAAGTCTTTGGAATAAATGTCTGAAAAATCTTTGAAATAAATAAATTTGCTTTTATGTTGATTTCTGATTTTTTTCCCTTTTTTAGGGGAAAAGTGATTTCGGCTATATGCATAGGCATCACACTTGTCTTATCTGTTGTGTGTCATTCAATTGCTGGATAACGTAATATTGCTACGCCTCTCAAAAGAGCCAAGTTGTCCTTAGCCAAATCCTTGTAATTGACCCTAAAAAATATCTAAGATTGGACTTTTTCCTATTGATCACTTTTTCTTTTTTCATTCTATAATCTACAAGTAGCCTAATAGCAAAGAGAGATATAAATTCATTTTCCTATTATGATACTCCTATCTTTATTTTAGAATTAATTTTTAAAATGCATGATGGGTATACTGTTATCTGAAGAATATTTGGAAACAGCTGAAAGCTTTAAACCATTTTATAAGGCAAAATAGGATTAATTTAAAATTGGCAGTATCTAGTATTTATAACACTAAAACTGACTTCCTTTGTAGACAAAACTCTGACCTTCCTTGTAGACTTTGATTTGTGTTATTTGGGAATTGAACAGTTTTGGAGGAAATGTAATTTTTATTTTATTTTATTTTAATATTAAACTCACTTTCAAAATTAAAGCAATAACATTTTAACAAATGTATTACAAGAGCATAATTATACTTTAATCATAGTCAAATAGTCCATACTCAAAGGTTAAATATATATTACATAAAAATATTCAGCATACAGCTGATTCTGTCTAAAAAAAAAAAAACCCAAAAAACAAACAAACAAAAAAACAAAAACACTGAGAAGACTACATAAAATCATCTACTTCAGAATTCAAATTGATTGTCTGACAAGAGAAGAAACACATGGACTCATATTCCCTCCTTTTTTCTCTTTTTAAATTTCTATTTCCTTTTTCTTAAGTTTAAAGATTAATTGTTGCTTTATTGATTACAAAATACTTACAAATTTATTTGGGATTGAACTAGTTTTTAAAATCCTTATTATTTTATTTCTCCTACGTCTTTCTTTGAAGATTTTATTTTTGCTTTTATTTTTCATTGTTTTGACTGATTACTGTTTCTGAGAAGAGGGGACAGATTTATCAATTTTCAAACTGATTTTCAAACTGGAGGAATTTCTTGGGGTCGTTTGGACGGATTCTTCACTGCAGGTATGTATGACTTGGCAATTCTTAGATTTAATCCAAAGTTTCTAATAGAATATTGATGAGACTTCCTATAACAACAGAGAAGTCATAGGAAAGACTTTCATATTAACACTCAGATTCCTCATTACATGCTTGATTTCAGAATTTTTTTGCAATCGTACGTTGTACTTAGAGCGGCATAAGGCATACAGTGTCTGGGGAGCCTGGTTTGGGATAAAGTTCAGGACGATGCTCAGTGTTTATATAGGAAAATGGGCTCCAAGGGCGTTTTAAAAAGGGCCCTTTGCTTGTGCCATGGAGTTGGATGAGTCCACTTTGCTCCGTCTTCAGAAATGTAACTGTCTTTTTCCTACTACTGTATGGTAGCATTGTTTGTATTTGTCATTGTCACTTGGGATGCCTTCTCTGCTCTCCTTAGTTACATTCTATTGCGTGAAAATGTAGCGAGGCACATCAGGAACGGAGGAATGGACAAGGGTTGACGAGCCCTGGCTTTAATTTTGACTCTGCCAGAGGGCATCTATTCAAGAAAAAGTTTATGGAAATATCTGCTCTATCTGCTATGTATTTTTTAAGAGTAACATCAGAAAATTAATACGAATGTGCAATGCAACTTACAAAACTGTTGACAAAACTAGTCTCAGTATATAAATGTAGCATGATCATTTTTGCTACAATCCAGTGAGAAGAAGAAATCCAAAAAACATTCTCAGAGCAGCTTTATTTTTGTTTTTGTTTCCCAGAGTTAGCTTCTCCATTTTCTCTTTACTTTTACAGAATGAGATTTAGATCTGGGAGATCATATTGTCACTGTGTCAGTTGGCTATTGCTGTGTCAGCCACCTCAAAAACTCAGTACTCAAAACAACCATCGTTTATTACTATAGCTCTCTAGTTATGAGAGTGAAGTTTGGCTGATCTAACCTGGGCTTACTCATATATTTGGGATTGGAGGGCTTTTGGCTAAATTGGACAGGTCTTGTCTGGGGCAGCTGGGACAGTCTGGCTTTGTTTGTCTTTCACCTCTTTCCAAAACCAGCAAGCAAAACTGACCATGTCCACCTCATGGCAAGAGCAGAAGGGCAAGAGACAGCAAGCCTGATCTTGCAAGTCCCTTTCAAGCTTCTATTTGTGTCTCATCTGCTAAGATTTTATTGGCCAAAGCAAGTCAGTTGGCCAAGCCCAGGGTGGAGAAATTACACTCCTCAAACCCCCATGGAAGATGCTGCAAAGCACATGGAAAAAGATAGAATTAAGAGGAATCTCCAAACTGGAACCATTCTTGCAATCTGCTATTTACCCTTCTGCAGCAGTATGTTCCAAAATGAGACAATTGTATGTATGCACGTGATGGTGCATGCTTACAATAGATTCATAAGTACTTAATACAAATCTAAACTTAGATTAACACATTTCTTTCTTTTTTTTCCCTTTCAATCATTGTATTTTAGAATAGCAACTCCAAATATTAGCTGCTGGCACATAAAGCATATTGCTAGTCAGTACCAAAAAATATAAACATTAGAATTCTTCATAGTAAGACACACACAGTCATGCGTCGCTTAATGATGGGGATACATTCTGAAAGTTGCATCCTTAGGTGATTTCATCATTGTGTAAACATCATAGAGTGTACTTTCACAAACCTAGATAGTATAACCTACTGTACACCTAGGGTATATGGTATAGCCTAGGTATATGGTATATGGTGTAGCCTAGTCTACAAACTTGCACAACATTTACTGTACTGAATACTGTAGGCAATTGTAACACAATGGTATGTAAATGTATATCTAAACAGATCTAAACAAAAAAGGTACAGTAAAAATACGGTATTATAATCTTTCTCTGTTTGTTTTCATTTTTCTAAAATTTATTTATTTTATTTTATTTTTATTGTAACACAGTTGACTGTACATATCTGTGGGGTTCAGAGTTGAATATCATTACCTGTGTACGATATGTGATACTCAAATCAGAATAATTACTATATTCAACATTATACAACGTAATCTTTTTTTCATGGTCCTTTACCAATTCCTCCCTTACCTCCCTACCCCTTCCCCTTTCCCACTTCTGGTAACTTCAGTTCTGTTCTCTCTTTTTGAAAGTACAACGTAATACTGTGATTGTTGTATCTTTCTTTCTATTATAATCTTATGGGACCACTGTCATATATGTAGTCTGTAGTTGACTGAATGGTCGTCATGTGGAGCAAGATTGTATATGCTCCTTTTCCAATCTAAACTATATTTTAAAATTTAACAACACATTGACATCCTAAATCAGATATAATATAGAAAACATAAAGTAATGTAACTAATATTGCCTGTCTTCTATGCATGCATACCATTTACCATAGTTCTTATATTTGATAATTTGAAAGAACTTAGTTGTTTACATGATTCCTTCTTTCTGGCAAAGATTTTAGCAGAACTAATTCACTTTATAGCAATCCTTATAAAATTTAATCTGATTTAAATCTCATTTATTTATTTTTACTAAATCAGACTTGTATGATTCTATTAGAGAACTTGGGCTTTTTCACGGCATTACATTTGCTATTATAAAGTTATTAAAAGATAATTTAATAGTCTGTTTTAGTAACTATTATTGCTTGTCTCCAAATGTGTTCTTGTCAACATATTTTTCATTTATAATCAAATTGACTTTTTAGAACCTGATAGCATCTGAAAGGGAAGGCTGATAATTATTCTATATTGCAAGCTTTGACATATTTATGCTTAGTTCAGCCCATTAGGAAATCAAACTGTATTTGGTTTTAGCATGCTCATCATTTTCTTTCCTGTGTGTTCATCTATGTGTGTGAAGTATTCATTGTAGTAGCTCAAATTTGAGTTCATACATTGATAGAGAGACCATTTAAAGCCAAACTTTTTTTGGCCTATTTTGAGTACAGCAAAGATGATGATTTAACCATCTCAAGGAGGCTAATAAAATGTAGGTATGATAAATATAGGTAAACATCTGTCAGGTTTGTTTCTTTAAGAAGCAGCAGAGGTTAGGTAGGTTAAGGAAAAAACTGTGAACTTCAATTCACAGGATCTAGTTTTTATCTGCCCTGTGACCTTGAGGAAGTCACAATATTTTGAGTTCTTATTTTCTGATCCCCAAAATGAGGATAATAGTAATCAACATGCCAATCTTATACCACTTTAGCCTGATTAAATCAAATAGCAGTTAGGGAAGTGTTAAGCAAATTTTAATGTAATGAATTTATGCCCTAATATGGATGGAGTCAAGAGCTGGTAGCTACTACCAGGAAATGTGCTTGTAATTTAAACAGTTTAAATAAAATTGAAGCCTCCTCTAGGTTTCAGATGCCTCGCTGGTCGGGGACACCATGAAAGATTTTAAAGAGCTGCATCCCTTGACTTTGTGACAAAATAAAATAAAATAAAATAAAATAAAATTTTGGATTCTTGGAATTTATATGTAAGTTGCAGATTTAATGTATGAGGTTTATGTGTAGACATTAAGTATCACATACACCAACACACATAAGTGCACATTTAGTGATTTTAGAGGAGAATAGCATCTCAGATAGTGGGAACAGTTCTGTGAAGTTAACAATGTTTAGTTCTCTAATACTCATAGTTTGAGCAGGTGGAATGCATACACATGCACTTAAACTGTTTTTGGGCAAATAGCATTCTTAAAAATCAAATTTCTTGAGGTAAAGTTTACATACAATAAAAATAATAATCTCTATACAAGTCAGTGGGCAAAAAGGGAGCAACACTGTAAAATATGAGTACAAGGCAGTAACTAAGAAAGCTGAAAATTGAAAATAGACACTGTCCTTAAAAGGATTTGGTTTAATGACTATCCTGACAAGACTGTAGAGAAACTGCTTCAGTCACTTTTTTATTGTATAACTAATGACTATGAAATCAATGCCAAATTTCCATGAGTAAAAAAAATTTATTCATCTTCTGTTAGGAATAGATTTGCTCTTCTTAATTTTTTAAAATCTCCTGAAGTCAATGACTTCATATTTACAAAAAGGATTATGAATGCAAATTTTACCATGTACTGTTATACTTGGGAATTTTTAATTGATGAAGAAACAATATTTAAAGAATTTGATTTGCAAAATCACAAAGGAAATAATCTTTCTAAAATGCTGCTGTCTTATGTACATTAGTTGAAAGATTTTGGTCATACTACTATAAGACTCTTTTCTCAATTACTTTGAAATGACTAAACTCAACTTTTGAATAATAAATCTCTGACACTTGCTATTTAATTATTTTTATCAGAACACTACCGTAACACAAATGTTAATGAAAACACATTTTATCAGTCTTCAGTGGAAGAAAAATTTAACAATTTAAAAAATTGACAGAGACAAAAATGAAAAAAAACCATGATGGTTTTTGAAGATGAAAAAATTTTTTGAAGCTGAAAAGTCTTTACATACATGTATATGAAATGAGTTTGGCTTGGTATTTTGGAACTAATTGTTTTTTTACGTACACATTTCCTCAAGTTCTTGTCTTTTATAATGTGGTAGATCACTTATATGTTTTAGTCTCTTTTTTTCCTTCAAAAAGGTTTTAAGCATTTTGAGGGCAGAGATCATGTCTCCTTCTTTTGTATTTCCTATAGCAAGTCAAACATTTGTCTAATAACTGATCTGATTAGCACTTACTATGTGAGTCCAGTTCGATAATTCTGTCTGCTCATTTTGCACACAAAAAAAGATTGCAAAACTTCTCACTCTCAATGATTTACTCTGAGCTCTTTCCCAGATTCACTTGAACACACTTACAATAATGGTCCAATTACATTTGAGATTCAAGGAGTTCTGATGCATCTTCCTTTATCTTTCATCTCCCTGTTCTCTTACATAGTTCTGGCTTGGAGATGTAATGAAGAGCAGGGAAGAGAAAAAATACAGATGCGTTTGATTTGTGGTGGCCCATTTTAAAATTTAAATAGTATTTTTAGGTCAAAATAATTGGCATACCAGAAAAATAGAGAAAAATGATAAGTGATATGTCTGATTGATTCAGTAGGTAGTAAAGCCTTAAAAAAGAGAGCTAAGCATAGAAGAGCTATTTATTTATCACTTATTTAATTTCTGACAGGTGGCAGCCACTTACATGTATTATGTGCTTGGTTGTCATGTATATTGCAAGTCATGGATAATATGCATATTATGGGTTTGATTGAGCACAGACCAGAGTGTATAAATGTTATATATATATACTACTGTGTCTATATATCGATCTCCAAAAAATTCATGAAAAGTTCATTCATATTGTTTTTTGATTCTATTTTTTTCATGAACTTATTGAAGTTCCCTCATGAATACTAGCTTTTGTTTGTTTGTTTGTTTTGTTTTTTAACTTTAGAGATACTCTTTAATCATTTAGAGGCATAGATGGAAGAACTTTGTTTTAAAAAACCTGTAAAGATATTTACTGCAATATAATTTTGAATACTATTGAGATTTTATAAAACAAAATGAAGGCTATAGTTTGTATCAATTCTTGGTTTTTCTCTGTTTTTATTTTGCATACAGTTTATATACTTGCACATAGTCTGTTTTTATTACAAGTGAGGTTCTAATAGTGGTATACATACCACTATAATATCTCTCCCTCTTTCTCTCTTTATGTGTCTAATGCTCTATTGCCTAAGATATTTTCCCCATCAGCTTTTTTTCTGATAAAAACTTACTTATTTTTCAAGATCCAGATTAGAGGTTATCTATTCTGAGCTCTAAAGGCTTTAATCACTATTTCCTTTGCTCCAATATATTTTCCATCAACTTCTGTCAGATCTAGGCCATTTAAATTAACACTTAGATTGGGATAAATTATTAGGGCCATTTCTGACAGTTTAACAAGTTTGACTTATGTGGTGTGGAAAACTAGCTCAAGGTTTTTAAACATAACGGTGGTGTGATTGCATGTATGTTTTATATAAATTACTATCTCAGGAATATATGTTATCAATTGGTAGAGGAATGCTGATTGAGGACAGAGTAAAAGTCAGAACTGAGCTCTGATACTGATCTTGTTAATAATGCTTTAAAATTCCTATCATTAAAATGTGGACCATAATATTTGCCTCTCATGCTGTTGGGAGAAACAAATAAGAAAATGCATGTACAGTACTGAGCACAATGCCTGGAAAGCAATAATTATTCAATTAATATTATCTAATGTCATTGTTAATGAGATATTGGAGATGAAACTTAAATCAGAGAATTATCTATGTTGTTGGAAAAGAGTAGTTCAAAGTAAGAAAATGTATCATGTATCTATGGGTCAAAAAGACCTATCATCTAAGAAAATGAAAGAAAAAAAGAACTTTATAATAACAAGATATTTCTTAGGCACCTCTGGACTAGGCAATATTACAATGACTCTAATCCAGAGTCACCAGAGCTCTAAGCAATAGTAAGGGTTTAAAACCATCTTAAATTTTTTAATGTAAATTCAGAAAAAATTTTTTTACAAAGTAATATTGCATTAATTAATTCCCCCATTTTTGGTTAGAATTAAACTATTCTATTTATTGTGTATTTAATTTTAATTTAACAAACATAATTAATTAGAAAATTATGATTAATTTTAAATTTGAGGAAACTTTTATAAAGTGGTTTACTTAATGTAAAAATATTTCAAAATATGAAATCCATAAGAGAAAATTTACAGAAAGAAAAGGAACATTCATTGTAAAAACAAATTGAGAACCACATATGTAACCAGGGTAATGCAAGTGGCCAAAGCATTTATCTACTTCAGATAGGTAGTTAGCCTATTTGCTTTTGGAATCTTAGAAAAAATACTCTCAATACCAAAAAACAATCCCCCACCCCATGGTGCCCAGTGAGCAGTCCTCCCACAGAAAGGGACCAGAGCAAGGAATAGACACCTAAGTACAGGGACAGCATCAGTGAGAGAGTATGGGAGGGCAGACGAGGCCTGGTAAGGACCATATGGAGCACAAAAACCAAGGAAGTTGGTGTATAGAAGAGACAGAGGCACGTGGCATCAGTTGCCATGTCTCTGATACCAGAATCAGTGCAGTAGGAATTCCCCTTTGTGAAAAGAATCTAAGCCATGAGCACTTCCCAGTAGTACTCTTTTGTCTCAATTCCCAGTGGTACTCTCTTGTTCATGCCCCAGGCCCACCCTTGCCTCCACTGTGGCTGCCTGCATCATTGTCTAGTCCTGACCCTTGGCACATCTCTAGCACAAAAGTTTGTCCTGTTCCCCACTGCAGTCACTGCCATACCCCACCAAGGGATCTCAACTGACCCCAGTCACCGCATAGCCCCAGCTGCAGCCACAGCCATTGGCACCCCCTGCCATGCAGCTCCAGCCACCTACAGTCATAACCTCAGACACAGGAACCCCCAAGAACTACTAAGCCTACCCAGAACAACTGAGTCTAACCAGAATGAAAACTAAAACACCCCACCCCAAAGTGCAATATAAAACAAATGTACAAGTGGGAGTCTCTTTCCTCAAAAGCCACCCCAGAGAAATAGAAGAAGCAACTGGTCTACAATATGGCCAGATATCAATGTAGAAATATTAGAACTATGAAAAAAAAAAATCCCAACAGGACAATATGACACCACCAAGGGAATATAATAATTCTCAAGTACTAGACCCTACACATCAAGAAATTGAAATGTGTGAAAAGGAATTCCAAGCAACAATCCCAAGGAAACTTAGTGAGATACAAGAAGATTCACATAGACAAAACAATGAAATGAGAAAAACAATCTAAGATGTGAAGGAGGAAATTTACAAAGACAAACACCATAAGAAAGAATGCAGTAGAACTCCTGGAACTGAAGGGCTCGTTCAATGAAATCAAAACTATAATTGAGAGCTTAAGCAACAGACTAGAGCAAGTGGAAGAAAGAATTTCTGATCTTGAAGATGGGCTTTCCAAAATAACCCAAGCAGACCAAAATAAAAAAGAAGGAAAGAAAGAAAAAAGAATCTTAAAAAAAATGAAGAAAATCTACAAAACCTATCAGATAACCTTAAGTACACAAACATCTGAATCACAGATATTCCAGAAGGAAAGGAGAAAGAAAAAGACATTGAAACCCTATTTAAGAAATATTACCAGAAAACTTCCCAGGTATTAGTAGAAATATGGACTTCCAGATCCAAGAGGCTCAAAGATTCCAAATAGATTCAATCCAAAAAGGTCCTCTCAGACATATTTAAATCAAGCTGAAAAACATCAAAGACAGTGAGGATCCTAAAAACAGCAAGAGAAAAGTGTGAAGTCACCTATAAGGGAGTCCCCATCAGAGTAGCAACAGACTTTTCAGTAGAAACCCTGAGGCCAAAAGAGAGTGGGATGATATAATCAAAGCACTAAAAGAAAACAAACAAAAAAACTCCCCCCCAAGAATGCTATACCCAGAAAGGCTATCCTTCAGAAACAAAGAGGAAATAGTGTATTTCTAGACAAACATAAACTGCAAGAGTTCATTACCACACAACCAGCATTACAAGAAATACTCAAGGGAGTCCTGCATCCAGAATCCAAAAAATGATAATAACCACAATGAATACACAAAAAGAAAAAATGGTAGAGCAGGTATGCAACTGAGAAGAAGAAAGAAACTATATCAGCCACCTCAATAAAACAATGAGCACTGAAGACTGACAATAAAAGGGAAAGAAAGAAACAGGAACAAAAGATATTTAGGCAGCCACACAAATAGCAATTAAACATCATGAGTAAGACAATACCTTTCAATACCAACCCCAAATGTAAATGGATTTAATTCCCCACTCAAAAAACAGACTACTCAAATGGATTAAAAAACTAAACCCAACTATATGCTGCCTACAAGAAACTTACCTCACCTGTAAAGATTAACACAGACTAATAGTAAAGGGATGCAAAAAGATGTATTATGCAAATGGAAACCAAAAATGAGCAGGAGGGGCTATTCTTATATTAAATAAAATAGATTTTAAACTAAAAACTATAAAAGAGACCAAGAAGGGTATTATATGATGATATTGTGATCTATCCACTGAGAAGACACAACAGTCATAAGTATACACACACCCAACATCAGAACACCTAGATAAATTAAGCAAATACTATTAGACCTCGAGAGAGATGGCACTAAAACAATAATAGTTGGGGACCTCAATACCCCTTATTCAATGTTGCATAGGTCATGTAGGCAACAAATCAAGAGAAACACAGGATTTAAACTACATTTTAGACTAATTGGGATGTGATAGAACTATACAGAACATTTTATCCAACAACTACAGAATATACTTTCTTCTCATTAGCACATGCAACATTCTGCAAGATATGCCACATGTTAGATCACAAATCAATTCTCAACAAATTTAAACAAATCAAAATCATTTCAAGCATCTTCTCAGACCACAATGGATAAAAACTAGAAATCAGTAACAAACAAAACTTTGGAAAGCATGCAAATACATGGAAATTTAACAACATTCTCTTGAATGACATGTTTATCAAAGGAGAAATTAAACAGGTAAACAAAAAATTCCTTGTAACTAATGAAAATAAAGAGATATTATAACCAAACCTGTGGGATACTGAAGAATAGTAGTAAGAGGGAGGTTTATTGCAATAAATGCTTGCATAAAAAAAAAAAAATAGAAAGATCTCAAATAAACAACCTAATGCTACATCTCAAAAAAGTAGAAATACAAGAATAATCCAATTCCAAAGTTAGTAGATGGAAAGCAATATTTAAGATCAGAGTAGAATTAAATGAAATAAAGACAGAAAATATAAGATCAAAAAAACAAAAAGTTGTGGTTTTTTGAGAAGATTAACAAAATAGTAAACCATTAGCTAGGCTAATGAGAAACAGAAGAGAGAAGACCCAAATAACAAAAATCAGAGATGAAAAAGAAAACATCACACAAAGAATCATTAAAGACTGTTATGAACAACTATATGCCAACAAATTTGAAATGCTGGGGGAAATGGATAAATTTCTGGACACATACAAACCACCAAGACTGAATCAAGAAGACAGAAAACTCAATAACAAGCAAATGAGATTGAAACAGTAATCAGCAGTCTCCTAGCAACAACAAAAAAAGCCCAGGTCCGGTTGGCTTTATTGCTGAATTCTACCAAACTTTTAAAGCAAAATTGATACCAATTCTTTTTAAACTATCCCCCAAAATTGAAATGGAGGACATTCTCTCAAACTTGATATATAAGGCCAATACCACCCTGATACCAAAATCAGACAAACATAGAACAAAAAAAGAAAACTACAGGTTAATATGCTTGATGAACATAGATACAAAAATCCTCAGCAAAATAGTAGAAAACAATACAATACAACATCAAAAAGATTATATATCATGACCAAGTGGGATTCATACCAGAGATATGAGGATAGTTCAACATACATAAGTCAATAAATGTGATAACCACATCAACATAATCAAGGACAAAAATTATATGATCATCTCAATAGATGCAGAAAAAGCATTTGACAAAATTCAGCATCACTTCATGATAAAGACTGTCAACAAATTAGGTATAGAAGGAAAGTATCTCAACACTATGAAAACCAAGAATGACAAGCCTGCCACCAATATTGCACTTAACAGGAACAGGACAAGGATGCCCACTCTCACCGCTCCTATTTAACATAGTATTGGAAGTACTCACCAGAGCAATCAGGCAAGAGAAAGAAATAAATGGCATCTAAATTGGAAAAGGTGAAGTCAAATTGTTGCTGTTTGCAGATGACATAATCCTATATATAGAAAACCCTAAAGACTCTAAAAAAAAAACCACCCCTCTTACAGCTGGTAAATTAATTCAGTAAAATTGCAGTGTACAAAATCAATATACAAAAATCAATAGTGTTTCTATACTTAACAAGCTAGCTGAAAAAGAAATCAAGAAAGCAAGCCCATTTACAATACCTTCCCCCAAAATAAAATCCCTAGGAATAAATTTAACTGAGAAGGTGAAAGATCTATACAATGAAAATTACAATCCACTGTTGAAAGAAATTAAAGAGGGAACAAAAATGATGGAAAGATATTCTGTGTTTGTCGATTGGAAGAATCAACATTGTGAAAATGTCCATTCTACTGAAAGCAATCTATAGACTTAATATGATCCCCTTCCAAACACCAATGACTTTCTTCACATAAATAGAAAAAAAACAAACAACAAACAACAATTCTAATATTCATACAGAACAACAAAAGACCCTGAATAGCCAAAGCAATCCTGAGCAAAAACTAAAGCAGGAGGCAACTCACTTCCTAACTTCAAATTATACTACATAGCTATAATAATCAAAATGGCATTTCATTAGCATAAAAAGACACATGTATCAATGGAACAGAATAGAGAACCAGGAAATAACCCCAACTACTTACAGCCACCTGATCTTTGACAAAGATACCAAGAACATACACTGGGGAAAGGACAGCCTCTTCAATAAATAGTGCTGGGAGCACTGGACATCCATATGTAAAAATTAAACTAGATCTGTACCTCTTGCTATATACCCAAATCAACTAAAAATGAATTAAAGACTCAAATATATAACCTGAAACTATAAAACTCCTAGAAGAAAACATAGGGAAAACACTTCAGGATGTAGGACTGGGCAAAGACTTTATGAACAAGATCCCCAAAGCACAGGCAATAAAAGAAAATTAATCAAATGGGATTATATTAAACTGAAAAGCTTCTGCACAGCAAAAGAAACAATCAACAGAATGAAAGTACAACCTAAGAATGGGAGAAAATATTTGCATACTATAAAATCTGACAAGGGTTAATATCCAGAATATACGAGGAACTCAAACAATTTCACAGTAAAAAAACAAATAATCCAATTAAAAAGTAGGCAAGGGAGCTCAATAATCATTTCTCAAAGGAAGACAAAGAAATAGCCAACAAGTATATAAAAAATGCTCAACGTCACTAATAATAAGAGAAATACAAATCAAAACCACATTGAATATCATCTCACCCTAGATAGACAGACTATTGTTGAAAAGACAAAACATAACAAAAGCTGGTGAAGATGCAGAGAAAGAGGAACCCTTGTACACTGTTGGTGGGACTGTAAATTAGTGTAGCCATTATGGAAAACTGTATAGAGTTTCCTCAAACAAATACAGATAGAACTGCCGTACGATCCAGCAATTCCAATGCTGGGTGTTTACCAAAAGGAATAGAAATCATCATGTCAAAGAGATACCTGAACTCCCATGTTTATTGCAGCTGTACTTATAATAGCCAAGAGTTGGAACTGACCTAAATGTCTATTGATGGACTACTGGATAAGGACAGCGTGTATATACAGAATGGAATGCTACTCAAGCCATAAGAAAGAATGAAATTTTGCCATTTGCAGCAACATGTATGAGTTTGGAGAAAATTATGTTAGGTGAAATAAGCCAGGCACAGAAAGGGAAATACTGCATGTCCACACTCATAACTGGAGGTAAAGAAATACACAAATAAATAAGACAGAAGGAAAGAAAGAAAGGAAAGAAAAGAGAGAAAGAAGAAAGAAACAACCACCACAATAATATGTTGAACTTTCAGGAGAAAATGGAACTGCGTTTACTCTAATTACAATTTGTAATGATGAACATACTAATAACACTGATTTCATCATCACATACTGTATACAAATACTGATAGTCAACTCTATACCCCACAAATATGTATAATAAAAATTTTTTTATTTTACATATGAGCAATGAATCTATTCCTTTTGATACTATAATGGTAGATCCATGTCATTACACATTTGTCAAAATCTATAGAATGTATGACAGTAAGAGTGAACTCTAATGTAAACTCTGAACTTCAGTTAATAATGTCTCAATATTGGATCATCAGTTTAGCAAATGAATCACAGTAATGCAAAGTTGTAATAATAGAGGAAATTGGGAAGGGTGAGGGAATTTTCTTCTGGATTTTTCTATAAACCTATAACTGCTCAAAAAAAGTTTACTAACTTTTTTAACAAAACATCAGTGTTTCTTCCCTGTAATATGCCAACATTTTCTTGTTTGACCCTAGGTTTGAAAGTTTCCCTTTCTCTCTTCCCCAAATAAATAAAGCTTAATCTTTTACACCCCCAACCCCAAAATATAAAATGATGTTAAATTATTCTGAATTTATTAATTCATTTGAGATTCTGATCTTCAAATAAATTGAAATTCTGCCCAACTCCTTAAAAAGAGGGTGCCCTAGGTAATAATTCTGAGGGGTGAGATAGTAAGTGATGATGATGATTATAATGATAACCCTTACACGGGGTACAGATTAACGAAATTGACACCAAACAAGGCATAGTAGTGTAATAAAAAGAGTGCAGCCTTCCAAATCTGGCAATATTACAACCTATGTGGTCAAAGGCAAGTTTTTAACCAGTCGATGGCTCTGTTTTCACAAGTATCAAATAGCAAGAATGATAATATTTGCATTGTGAAGTATTAAAAAGTATAATTAATTAATGGAGGGTACTGACCACAGTGCTTAGGCACTGACAGTATTACTCTTCCCTCCCGGAGAAGTTATGCACCACAGTCCTCCCCACTAGTGAGAAACCTGAAATAAGTTCACAGATAAGAAGAGCTATATATCTGAAAACAAAGGCGTGGGCTCTGGGGACCGAAAGTTTTGTGTTCCCCTGGAGACTGTCATGAACTAAAAAGTGTCATTTGGGCAGAAAATATTTATCTGCTTGGGGCATAAAGAGTTAATACTGTTCATGGGGCTGAACTTTTAGAGATGAAGGTGCTTGGAGAAACAGAATCATCAGGACCTAGAAAGATGAGTTAGATCCTTTGAGAAGCAGAGACCAAGGCAGATGAGCCAAGAATCTGGTGATGTGTTAAACAAAGGGATAAGCTGAAAAAAACAAAAACCTGAATTCCTAATTTATTTAATAGTTTATACTTCCTTAACTGAACTGTTGATGGTTAGGGTAAGAAGGTTTGAAAATGAGATGACTTGGTCTTACATAGGTTTGGCGTGGCAGTGTTGGGATGTGAGAAAGAAGTAGGGGAGAAAAGAATTTAGTATAAGAGGAGACCATCACAGGGATTTATAAAATTGTGTTTACTTGCAATCCAAAGATTAGGGGAAGGAGCTGGGTAAACACTTGAACTAAATCCTCATTCATAGTGAATTTGGCCCTTAGTTTTTATTTTGTCTGGTTTCACTTTGTGGAGCTAAGAGTGACATATGAAATAATGAATGTTTTTCAGGTCCTAAATTCTATTAAGAAATTTTTTCATGTAATCAGAAGAACGGGGTGATTGTAATTGATGGAAGGAAGGTAATATTTGCAAACACTGGTATCCACCACTGGTTACCATCCACCACTGGTATCTATTTTTAATAGATAACTGGAGAAAATACATCAGCAGTGGAAGAAATAAATTTGCTATGTTGAGAACATTAGAGCTTTATGTAAAGAACTGAAACCAACATGAATTCCTGTCCTTGTGTTAAACATATATACATATTATGTTTATATATATATATATTTAAAAATATATATATATTTTAAGGTAATTTTCCTGTTTCTATGGTAAACAATAATAAGATCAAGCAAAAGCAACTTAGCTACTTTCTTCAAGAAATACTTGTTTCTGAAAGATAAGAGTGAATCAACTGAAATAATTTACTTATCAGTGCTAGCAACATGCTCGTCAAGACTCCATTCACCCCTCCGTACCCACCAATCCAAAGTTACTCAGTCACAAATTCTGTCAATCCCAACCAGTCCCTTGATTAGAAAGACCTGCATTTAAATAGCTCAGTCCAGGCCTAAGATTCTGTTTCCTAAGATTCACCCTTTCCTAACATTCATTTTTTGAAACACTATTAAGGCGGTATTCTTCCTTACTGCAATAAATCTTTAAAGGTTAGTTTTGCTCGGTCAATATTTTTTCTGGTTGCCTTTTTTATCTTTGGGGGATTTAGCAATCAACAATTCTGACGTTTTCACAGATCCAGCTGAAATTCCCTCACTACCGCAGATCAAAATCCTCAACCCAAAACAGCATTCTCCCTGAAGACCCCTTGAGACTTTCTTCCAGGGCTCTCTCCAACAGTTACATTGAGGTAAATTCTGCCTTGAGTCTAAGCTCCAATTTCTATTTTTTCCAGATTTCCAAGCTTCAAACTGCTTAGTTTATTTTAACCTCTATGCATGAGAAATGCTTTTTTGGAATTGATTTTGTGACCACATTTCAAAGTCTTATCCTTGGAGAGAAACCTGCCTTTTACTCTCACACTCTCTTGTGCCTTAAAAAAATTTTTTTGGTCCTGTCATATTCTCTTTTAAGTTTATAAGAGCAAGTTCTTAGAGAAGAGTTTAGACACAAGACTGATAAATCCATCTTTTCATCTCACTCCAAGGGCTAATGAATTCAGGAAGCCATGTCAGACAGGTGTTACAGGAAAAGTTTGCATTGGACCATCTGTGAAAACCTTATTATAGTTTGCCAGAGCCTTGTCTAAATTTGTCTGTGAGAGTTTGGTTCAGGAAAAAAAAAATCTCTTAAAAGCTTCTGACCACCAGAAGAATTATGAATTTGTCAGGTTTTTGATTAAAGACAGGTAACCAATTGGATCAGTGTTCAAGGTACGACATGTGCACAAAAAAAGATATTTGACTGACTTGTTGCCGTACTTTGATATATTTGTATCAATCCATGCTGTCTCTCACATGGACCTCAGCTTCTTTCCTGTGTTCACACTGCAACTCTATTTATGTGCCTGTCTTTCAAAATAGCATAGTTTCTCCAAGAACAATTTGAGAATTATAGTGGATGCTTTGGGGAACTTCAGATATAAACAAAATTATTTGAGAATGGCTTTAGAACAAAAAAGTGAGCGAAATTTCAAACATCCAATGTTCATCTTTTTTGATTGCTGGGAGAAATCTTCCAAAAGAAATTTAGATTCCAAAATTGATCCTATGAAAGATTTTGTAGCCAAGTCAAATGAAAAATGTGAAAAACATATAACTATCTTTCTCGTTTATCTCCCCAAATCACAACTCAAATCTACCATCCCTTATTCCACTATTTCTTTTCCCTCCATTATAATTCTGCTTTACACTCTACTCTGACCTCCCCCACCCCCATGACCTACTTCCTTTCTTCCCTGCTCAATAAGAGACCCTCAGATCTCAATTGGGTCTTTTCAGTGACACCTTCTTCAGGTTAGAGTAAGCTCCTTACAGCTGATTTTAAACCCTAGTCTCATTCTTGTAAAGCACTTCCCAAAGCCTAGATATGAAAAAAAATATATATCTATTAACAGAAGAATTTAGAATGGTTCTAGATGGATATAGAGGTCTATACTCTATAACAATTTCTTCTTAAGTTGGTAAAGAACTCTAGTCCAAGCAATCAGATGAAGATGGCAGAGCAGAAAGTCTCTGAGAGTATTATGAGAGAATCTCCCCCCATCCTAGTCCATTCATTATATCAAAAACCAGAGGAATTTAACAAAGCTGTATATGTTAGTTAAGATCTTTTGGAGGCCACATCCAATGTCTTTACTATGAAAATTGACTAAACTCCAATTTGTCCTATAAGCAAAGAAAGAATGAGCCCATTGGAGATTCCAGAAATAAGCATTTTAACACATTTAGGTAGCATTAAGCAGTTGATCCTAAAGCATATGTGGAACCAACTCTCTTTTTTGAGAGGGAACAGTCTTTAGACAGAAATAGAAGGCATAATATGCAAGCAAATACTGCAAGGAAAATTACTTCTATTACCATATCTTTAACGTCTCTGTGGATATTTTGAAAGAGCCATTGAATAAAAGCATAAACAGATTTAGAATATGCATTGCTGACCTTTCAGTAAAACTATCAGAAGGTCCCACTGCATGTTTAATCACTAGGGTGAGAAAGCCTTACGATAAAGATGAACATAGTGTTGATTCAGAGAAAGAACTCTGGAAAAACAAGTCTTTTACAGTAGCTAAGACAATGAAGGAAAAAATGTATATAAGTTAGATCATCAATGAAGGTGCTTTGAAGGGGAACCAATTGCCTGAATTGCTATTTTACACTTAAACTTAGAAGGTAAAATTTTATGTAAATGCTAAAGAGAAAACTTGGAAATTTGTCATTGATTTAGGTGCCACAATAGCTACTTCACACTTTTTTATTAAACACAACTTCTTCTTCTGAGAAAAACAACTAATCAAGTGGTAAGTATTTTTCATCATGCTCCAATATTCTCCGCCTCTCAGCCTACAGTCATCATCTTCAGCGATTTTAATTGAGGGACATTCTTTCCTCAATGACATCACATCTGATGCAACTAAAGAGGAAAAAGTCTACTATGCAAATAGATTAAATGCTCTCCTAACGTATTCTTTTCTTTTCTTTTTTAACCCCAAAGACACCCCTATTTATATTCAGGCCATAGCTACTTTGAACATTGATTTAACAGCACCCATGTGTCTAAGTCAAGCCCATAGTGAAGATCTCCACAAAGTGACAAAATTCTTTGTAAGCCCAAATTTCTGTTGATGTTGGCATAATCATTGGGGCTGAACCCATAATGGTGTAGATTGATGCATCCATAACTTTATTCAAGCTTGCACAATACCCTCTGTAAAACTAGAAATTAAAGAAAGACTAAAACCAGTGTTTATCATACCCTGCACCTATTCATGTAATAATTCTATCCTCAAAGTCAAAAAACTCATGTGGAGAGGACACTGATGTATTAAGCACCTCAGGGTCATAATGAAATAGTCTTTCTACATTTCCCTTTTTTTAGTATTGAATAAATTTATTATTCTATCATCCGTGCTACCTTATAGTTGTAGATCTGTGTCCTGCCTTCTTTAGTGTCCTTCAGGTAAATATTAAATAATTTTTGCCTTTTCTTGGGAATATCAACAATGTTAATGAGCTTATCCCACTGATTATATTTATCTACTTACTATTTAAGCTCTAAAAGGATCTAAAGTTTTCAAAGGAAAGTTTAAATTTTTCAAGATAAAGGGGATTACCTAAGACGTGATTTAGCCAAAGAAGATACTTGCCTCACTTCAGAGAGATTACAAACCATTCCAAAATTCCTGGTCACTGAGAGATAATTAAGAGGATTTGTGAATCCCATTGTTTCCTGTAGGAATGGATTTCCAGCTTTTCTGAAATCACCATGTCTGTATTTGACTCAGGCAAGTTCTCTTTAAACAAAGTTCTTCCCTGGGAACATAAAAAAGACCAGATATTATGCAATTTAAGATTAGCATTTCAACAACTCCCAACCCAAAGTCTACCTAATAATCATAAATTATTCTACTTATTGATACATGAGTGATCTGCAGAAGTTCTTGATATTATGACTAAATTTCATGGGAATCGTCAGGGCCCAATTGTTTACTACAGCCTTTCACTTGAACCAATAGCGAAAGTGTACCCAGCTTGTCTCAATGTAATAGTAGCTGCATCTAAACTAGTAAAAACCTATGCTGCTTTAAAGTTTCCCTTAACACTAAGTGGTCCCTAATGTTGTGAAATCTTTTTGCTCGCATTTCTCAGAAAGCTGGCTTACATCCTACAAAATCCTATTATTTTCTCTTCACGAATTTCGGTTCATAACACTTTAAATCCTGCTAGTTTTCTTCTATTACCTAAACAATGAAAGACTCACAACTGCCTATCATTTTTTTGAAAAATTGCCTTTCTGTGAACAGATTTATTAGAAATACTTATAAAACAATCTAGATTTAATCTTGCTTGTTGACAGCTCATAGTTTAAGACTGGTACAGGAGACTGTTAGGCAGGACATGCCCCAACAGATCTAACACACCTTGTACAAGACTCCAGAGAAAAATCTGCCCAAGTGGCAGATTTCATTGTTTAGTAAGATACGTAAGAGGGTTGATACTTACTCCAATGGAAGGTATGCTTATCAGGTAGTCCATGATTTTGGAATGCTTGGAAAGAAGTATGCTTGATCTTATATAGAAACACAACTAGGAATTGTTAACAGGTTAAAGTACTTTTAAGTTCTCTAAACTTTCCTATAGAAGTGACTAATAAAAAACTAAAACCCACAAAAAGAGATAATGTGGAGGTTAAAGTAAATTTCCTTGCTCTTCATATTTTCTGATAGACAGCCCTCACTAAGATCCTAGCTCTCATGATAATCCAAGAGGGCAAATAGTTTGAATAGTCCAAAACTATTTTTGACTCCAGGATTAGAAAGAGATACTGGAAAAAAATCTCTGCAAATTGTGTAAGAATAATCTCTAGCAATTTCAGGAGATTGTTGGCATCAGAGAATCTCAAATAGAAACTTTCAAAAATTTTTAATGAAAGCATTGGCTAAAGCCAGGACAAATTATCTACTTTACTCAGCTGGCATTGCTGGAAAGTTTTACTAAAATTGCTGATGTTGTCTTTGATGAATGCCTCAACAGTCACCAGCATAGTTCTGGTAAAACTGTAAACAAGGAACACAAAAAAGAGCTCAAATCTCAGAGTCCTTTTGAAAATCTTCAAAGAGGTTTCACACCTCTCTCTCCCACAATAGATTCTGAATATGTTCATCAGTGTTTTCTTTTCTTTTCTTTTTAAATTTTTATTGATTATACATATTCATGGGGCACAGAGCTGTCATGTCAGTTATGGGACCACGCCCTTTTTCTAAGCAAAAACAACAGATGGCCTAAACATAAAAGGTGGTGCCCAAGGGAAGTTAAGGGGAAGGGCTAAGCATAGAGAGGCAAGGCACGTGCACATTTGACCTTTTCAAGGATTGGCCTAAGCTTGGAAATCCCCGCCTGCTAAGCATATAAATATGATCTTTTGTGTTACAATAAACAGAACTGCCTGACAGAACCCCCGCTGCGTGTGTATGTATTTGTTCCCTATCTGGGAGAACAGCAGCGTGCTCACCCATCTCTTGGAATCTCTTTTTGCCCCACATCCTGGGGTGGGGGTTGGGGGGAGGAAGGGCAATCCCTTTGGCCCCAACCCTCTAGGGAAAGGAAAAACCTGCTGGGGTCCCATGCAGCCGCTGGAGACGCCCAAGAGTCAGTGTTTTCTTATTCAAGTGATAAGTTAAAGTTTTTCTTTGCCAAAAAGCTATGGGTCTGATACTATGGAAAACAACACTTCTATTTTCCCAGCTTGGAGATCCTAATTTATCTCTCCAGTAACAGAGACACCCATTTTACTGAGACTGTCACTAATAAGATTTTTCAATACTTTGCTGATCATTCAGAAACTCCACTGCCCATGTTATCCCCAATCTTCAGGAATGGTCGAAGAAACAAATGGATTCTTAAACTAAAACATGAACAAAGCTTTCAGACATTATGAGAATTTCAATGGCATTGGCATTGCTTTTAATGATGATAATATTAGCTATTTTCAGGGGTTTACTAACTCTTCAATTCTAAATAAGTGTTATACTGCCTCTTGCATGTAGAAACTTTACTACTGAATCTGCATCCTTTCCTAATTCAAGCGTACATTGTCTAGTACTGCAAGAGAGTCATAGAATTCACCTACGCATCATCAATAGACACAGTCTTTCCTGAACATCCTACTACACAATACTTACCACAACTATTTAGCACGGCAGTAAAAACTCTAGAAGTACACTTGTTTCTTAGATATATTTCCCACCACTAAGGGAAGATAAGTCATCCTCATATCATTACAATATTGTTCCAGCCAGAGACAGACAATCTTCAGGAGTCAGCTTCAGCCTAAGATTTTTGTATTAAGTTGTCAACTGCGGGAAGTTGTTGATCCAGGCACACAGAACAACATTCAAATAATCAAGTCTTAGGTAGTCATACTTTAATCAGCATATTCATATTCTATATCTTCCTATGTATTTTCTTTCTTCTTTGCTGGTTTAAGGTTCAGGATTATTAATAAACACATGTTGCTTCTTAATTATGGTATCTATGGTACCTATCAGGTCCTTACTTTCAATATTACTTTGTGTATTCTTAGTTACTACTTATACATGCCTCACTACAATTTCCTGAGATTTTGCTCAAGCATACAAATGAAAACAGAAACAAAAACACCACTTTTGTTCTAAGCTTCCTTTTGATGGCAACCAGCTTTTTTTTGATAGCAGTTACTTAAAAAAGTTATTTATTTTAATTGACACATTGTAATTGTACATATTTATGGTGTACAATTTGATATTTTGATACAGTATTTAATGTAAATATTTGATGTTATATAATGATCAGGTCAGTGTAGTTAGGGTATTCATCACCTCATGCATTTATCATTTTTTTGTGGCAAGAACATTCAAAACCCTCTCTTGTAACTACTATTTGATAAACAAAACTTATCTGTTAGCCACAGTCATCCTACCATGCAATAGAACACAAGAACTTATTCCTCTATCTAATGGTAATTTTGTACCCATTGGCCAACTTCTCCATGTTTGCCCTTTCTTCTCCCTTCCGTAGTCTTGGGTAATCACTGTTCAGTTCTCTACCTCTATAATATCAACATTTTTTGTTTTTTTTAGGTTCCACATATGAGTGAGATCATGTGGTATTTGTCTTTCTTTGCCTAGCTAACTTCACTTAATATAATGTCCTCCAAGTCAATCCATGTTGCTGCAAATGAGAGAATTTCATTCTTTTTTATGACTGAATAGTATTAAATTGTTTATATATACCACATTTTAAAAATCCATTCATCCATTGTTGGATATTTAGGTTGATTCTATATCTTGGATATAGTAAATAGTGCTGCAGTAAACATGGGAGTATAGATATCTCTTCCACATACTGATTAACTTCCTTTGGTTATCTACCCAGTACTGGGATTTCTGGATCATATGGTAGTTCTATTTTTAACTTTTGAGGAATTTCCATATTGTTTTTCATAATGGCTGTACTAATTTACACTCCAATCAACAATGTGCAAGTGTTCCCTTTTCTCCACATCCTCACCAACACTTGTTTTCTTTTGTCTTTTTTGATATTAGCCATTCTAACTAGAGTGAGGTGATATCTCATTGTTGTTTTGATCTATATTTTCCTGATGATTAGTGATGTTGACAATTTTTTTTCAAATACCTGTTGGCCATTCACATGTCTTCTCTTGAGAAATGTCTATTAAGATCCTTTGCCCATTTCTTAATTGGGTTATTCGCTTTCTGCTGTTGAATTGTTTAAGTTCTTTATATATTCTTGATAGTAACCCATTCTAGATGTATAGTTTGCAAATATTTGGTTTTCTCTTTATTCTGTTAATAGTTTCCTTTTATGTGCAAAAGATTTTTAGCTTGATGTAATCCCATTTGTCTACTTTTGCTTTTAATGCTTGTGTTTTTGAAGTCTTATTTAAGAAATTCTTGCTCAGCCTCATGTTGTGGATCATTTCCCCTATGATTTTCTTTTTCTTAAAATTAATTTCATAGTTTTGGGTTTCACATTTAAATCTTTAATCCATTATGTGTTGAGTTTTGTATGTGGTGAGGGGTAGGGGGTCTAGTCTCATTCTTCTGCATGTAGATATCCAGTTTTCTGAGCACTGTTTATTGAAGAGACTGGTTTTTCCGCAATATGCTTTGGCCATTTGAGGTCTTTTATGGTTCCATATCAATTTTAGGATTTCTTTTCTATTTCTGTGAAGAAAGTTATTGGATAGAATGTTCTGTAAATGTGTGTAAGTTTCATTTGGCCAGTGGTGCAGTTTAAGTTAGATGTTTCTTTGTTTACTATCTGTCTAGATGATCTGTCCATTGTTAAAAGTGTGTTGAAGTGCCACACTATTATTGAATTGCAATTTATCTCTTCTCTTAGGTGTAATATTATTTACTTTATATATCTGTGTATCTGGTGTTGGGTGCATATATATTTACAATCATTATATTCTGTTGTTAAATTTACTCCTTTCTGATTATGTAATGACCTTTTTTGTTTTTACAGTTTTTGATTTAAAGTATAGCTGCTGCCACTTGCTTTTGGTTTCCATTTGCACGGGATATCTTTTTCTAGCACTTCACTTTCAGTCTATGCTTGTCTTTAATAATGAGGTCAGTCTCTTGTAGGCCAAAAAAAAAGGGGGGGGGAGGCAAAGGAGCTGAATAGATACTTCTCAAAAGAAGACATACAAATGGCCAGTAAGTATATGAAAAAATGACGAACATCACTAATCATTGGGGAAATGCAAATAAAAACTGCACTGAGGTATCATCTCAGCTAGACTGGCTATTACCAAAAAGACAGAGAAGAGCAAATGCTGTAGAGGATGCAAAGAAAGGGGAACTCTTGTACATTGTTGGTGAGACTATAAATTACTAGAGTCATTATGGAAAACAGTATGGAGGTTTCTCAAATAAAAAATCTCATTTTTTTTAGCTATTATCTCCAACACTCTCATCATCCCCAGCCTTAGGCAATCACTGATCAACTTTTGGTCTGCATAGATTTCCCTATTCTGCACAATTAGTGTTTATGAAATCATGTAATATGTGGTCTTTTAAGAAGTGACTGACTTCTTTCATTTAGAATAAAGTTTTTAAAGTTCATCCATGTTGTAGCATGGATTAGTACTTCACTTTTTTTTTTTAATGGCAAAATAAATTTTCATTACTTGGATACACCCACATTTTGTTTATCCATTCATCTGTTCCTACCATTTGGCTATTGGGAATAATGTTGCTGTAAACATTCATGTACAATGTTTGTTTGAATATTTGTTTTTAATTCTTTTGGGTATGTACCTAGGAGTAAACTTCCTAGGACATACGGTAACTCTATATTTATTCATTTGAGACACTACAAGACTGTTTTCCAAAGTAACAAACCATTCTACATTTCCACCAGCACATCTTTATTGACACTTGTGATTATCTGTCTTTTTGATTGTAACCATCTTAGTGGTATCTTATTGTGCTTTCATTTGCATTTTCCTGATGACTAATGGAATTGAGCGTCTTTTTACATGTTATTAGCTACTTTTTATGTCTTCTGTGGAGAAATACCTATTCAGATCCTTTACCTATTTTTTAATTGGTTTATTTGTCTTTTTATTGCTAAGTTACAAGTTTTTGTATATTCTGGATACATGTCCCTTATCAAATCATGACTTGCAAGTATTTTCTCCCATTTTATGGTTTTTTTTTTTTTTTTTTTTTTTTTACTTTCTATGGGATGTCTTTTGAATCTTAAGTTATTTTATTTTAATGAAGTTCAAGTGATCTGTTTTTTCTTTTGTTGCTCCTGCTTTTGATGTCATATCTGTCAATCCTATATCATATCAGAACTTGTGAAGGTTTTCCCCCAGTGATTTATAGTTTTACTTTTTTGTGATGTTTAGGCCTTTAATTCATTTTCAGTTACTTTCTGTATATGGTGTGAGGTAAGGCTTCCACTTTATTATTTTGCATGTGGCTATCCAGTTTTCTCGGCATGATTGGTTGAAAAGACTATTCCTTCTTCCATTGAGTTATTGAAAATCAATTGGTCATAGGTGTACATGTATGGTTTTATTCCTGGTCTCTCAATTCTGTTTCAATCACATATTTGTCTGTCTTTCTGCTAGTACTACACTGTGTTGATTATTATTGTTTTGTAATAAGTTTTGAAACTAGGAAATATGAGTTCTCCTACTTTGTTCTTTGTTTTCAAGATTGTTTTGGCTATTCTGGGTCCATTGCCTGCACCCTTATAATAAACCAGCAAATTTGTCGTTCTTGGTCTAAGTGGAAAACCACTGTATTACCCATGAAATAATAGTTAGAGGAGCGTGGAGACAAAATGAAATGATTTAATAGAAAAGACAAATTAATGTTTTTTTCCTGAATGTTAAAAATGTTAAGTGTATGACATATTTTGTTATTGTGTGTTTTAAAAAAAAACACAGTGCAAAATATCTTTTCTAACTGTTAAAAGTTCCATGCAGAAATAAACAAACTAATGGTCTGGAAGATTTGTAATGTACTGTATACAAATTATTCTCTGTTAAGAGGGGCTGAAAGTACAGGGTTGCACATTTTTAATATGTTAATTTTTGCAAAGAAGTCAGCTGAGAATTTTTTAGGGATTGCATTGAATGTGTTGATCAACAAGGGGAGTACTGCCATATTAACAATTATTTAGTATTCTTGCTCATAAATATGTTACCTTTTCATTTACTTATATTGCTTTTAATTTCTTTCAAAAACATTTTGCAGTTTTAAAATTATAAGTTTCAGACTTCTTTTGTTAAATTTACTATTAAGTATTTTATTTTTGGATCCTACTGCAAATAGATTTGTTTTTTACTTTTATTCTTGGATAGTTCATTACAAATATATGGAATGTGATTAATTTTTATATATTAATTTTTTACCCTGCAACTTTGCTGAACTTATGTATTAGTTCTAATAGTTTTTAATTTTTTGTAGTGGATTATTTAGGATTTTTAATCTAAAGATCATGTTGTCTGAGAATAGAGATAACTTTACTTATTCCTTTTTTATTTTATTTATTTTTCTTTCATAGTAATGGCTAGACCCTCCAATACTATGTTGAATAGAAGTGGTGAAAGCAGATGTCCTTGTGTTGTTCCTGATCTTAAAGAGAATGCATTCATATTTTCACCATGAAGTATGACATTAGCTGTGGGTTTTTCACAGGTATCTATTATCAAGCTGAGAAAGTTCTCTTCTATTCCTAGTGTATTGAGTATTTTTACCATTAAAGGGCATAAGGTTTTGTCAAACAGTTTTTCTGTGTCTATGAAGATGATTATGTAAAATCTTTTATTCTGTTGATATAATGTATTATATAGATTTTTGTATGTTGACTCAACCTTGTATTCCTGCAACCTTGCTGTACTCATTTGGTTAAGGTATATGATTCTTGTATATGTTGCTGGATTCAGTTTACTAGTATCTTGCTAAAAATTTTTGCACCCCTATTAAAGGAGACATTGGTCTATTTTCCATGTGTCTCATGTCTTTTTTTTTATTCCTAATATGCTTTCTTTTCATTAAGTAAATATTTTCTAATTAAGCATTTAAATTTAGAGATACTTTTACTACATTTTTTGAGTTTTTTAAAAAAGTGGTTTCTTCAGGGCTTGCCACATATATCTTAACATATTATTTTCAGCTTCAAATTTCAGCTAACAATTCCAGCAAGATATAGAAATATTACTTCTATATAACTTATTATAGACTGAATGCTTGTGTTCCCCCAAAATTCATATGGTGAAGCCCTAACTCCCAATGTGATGATATTCAGAGGTATGACCTTTTGGAGGTAATTAAGTTTAGATGACTTTACGAGGGTAAGGCCTTCGTGATGGCATTAGAGTCACTACAAGAAAAGACCATAGTTCATTCTTTTTCAGCAGTGTGAGAACATCGCAAAAAGGCAGCCATCTAAAAGCCAGGATGAGGGCCCTTGGCAGAACCTGACCGTACTGACACCCTGATCTCAGACTTCCAGCCTCCAGAACTGTGAGAAAATAAATATCTGTTGTTTAAGCCATTCAGTTTGTTATTGCAACCTGAGCTGACTAAGACATAAATTTATTCTCTTTCCTTATTTTTGTGCTGTTGTTATTAAACATATTACATCTACTAATATTACAAACCCAATAATTCATTGTTATAATTGATAATTTACCATCTGTGGTTATTCACTTAGCCCAATAAAGCTTTGCTCTCACCAACATCCTTTGTGTTATTGTACTGTTATTACGATTATTATATTTTTGTTACAGACCCAACAATACGTCATACACACTTGTATTGTTTTTTACAATTGCTTTGTAAATCATTAACGAAGAGAAAAATTATGTATTTTTACCTTTTTTTAGAATTACATAATTACCTTTGTTAGAGCTCATTTTGTTCCCATGTGGATTTAAATAACTGTCTGGGGTCACTTGTTTTCAGCCTAAAGAACATTCTTTAGTGTTTATTGTAAGGTGGGTCTGCTAACAATAAATTCTCTCAGTTTTTGTTTATCAAGGAATGTCTTTGTTTCACCTTCATTTTTGAAAGATAGGTTTGCTTGATGTAGGATTTTGGGTTGACAAGATATATATATTTTTCTTTGAGCACTTTAAATATCATATCCTATTGCTTTCTGACCTACATCGTTTCTGCTGAAAACTCAGCTATTAATCTTATTGAGGTCTCCTTGTAAGTGAGGAGTTGTTTTTCTTATGCTGCTTTTTAGATTTTCTCCTTGTCTTTGACTTTCAGCATTTTTACTATAATGTGTGCTTGTGGATCTCATTTCATTTATCTTGGAGTTCATCGAACTTCTCTGATATGTTGGTTAATGTTTTTTAGTACTCATATGTTTGGGGATTTTTTAGCCATTATTCTTTCGAATATTTTTAATGCTCCTTTCTTTCCCTGGTCTCATTCTGATACTTTATTACATGTATGTTGGTGCACTTAATGGTGTCTCATATTTCCTCGAGGCTTTGTTCAGTTTTCTTTATTTTATTCTGTGTTCTTTGGCTTGCATACTCTATATTAGCCTATCTTCAAGTTTTCTAATTCCTTTTTCTGTCAATTCATATCTACTGTTGAGCCCGTCTAGCACATTTTTTATTTGTTATTGTGCTGATCAGCTCATGAATCTCCATTTTGTACTTGTATATAGTTTTTATCTCTTTATTTGATATTCTCTATTTGATGGGACATTGTCATCATATCTTTTTTTACTTTTCAAGTAATGGTTTCCCTTAGTGCTATAAACACATTTATAATGGCTACCTCGAAGTCTTTTGCCATTAAATTTGATATATGATTGCCCTCACAGTTTCTTTTGCTTGCTTCTTTTCCCAGCGCATGTGTCATACTTTCAGGTTTCTTTGCATGACTAATCATTATTTTTGTTGGAAACTGGACCTTTTAAATTATATATTGTAGCAACTTTGGGTACTTGTCTCTCCCTCTTCAGGGCTGGATTATTTTAGTGATGTCCATTTTCCCACAGCTTAGAGTAGGATATTTTTATGGCCCCAGGCGGGCTCTTCCAAATTGTCTCTTTCCCAGGTTCTTTTCTGCAAATTAACTGGTCTACAGGTCAGCCTGTATCTTGAATCTATCCTCTCCCGATTGCCTTTCACCATAAACTTCACTAGTTTTGAGAATGCCTATAGGCTAGAATTTCCATATGTTCTGTTGTAAGTGAGGTCAGTTTCTTTGGAAAAAGATTGGAAGGGATCTGTTTTATGGACCGCTTCTTTTTCTGGCATAACCTCTGAGTCACATCTCTGGGGTTGGGGTTGGGGTTGGGAACAGTGGCATACTTTTCTCTTAGTGATACCCTTACATTTGGAGCTGGGCACACAGTGGAGGGGGAGGAGTCTGTAACCTGTAGTCTACTCTTGGCTCTCTTGGAGTGTGTCTTGTTGGTTTCTGTTGCTTATAACAAAATACCTGAAACTGGGTGATTTATAAAGAAAAACAAGATTTATTGCTTACAGTTTCTGAGGCTGGAAAATCCAAAGTCTATCTGGTGGTGGCGACAGTAACTCAGGGGTCTCACACTGCAAGATGGTGGAAGCAGAGAAAGCAGAGAGAAAGACAGACTCTCCTCTTGTTTTAAAGCCCTCAGAACCACACCCCTGACTACCATTTTAATCCATTTACTACTGCACGGTCCTACCATCTAATCACCTCTTCAAGGCCCCACCTTTCAATTACTATAAGAGGATTTTCCACCTTTTTAACAGTCACAGTGAGGCTAAATTTCTAATACATAAAACATGGGGGACACAATTCAAGCTTCAATGAGTTTGGCGGGGACATAATTAAATCTACTACAGAGTGGAATCATCACTTTATGACCTGGGGTGAGGCAATTAGGACCCCAGTATTTTCAACAGTGCGGTACCCAAAGTGGAGTCTTTGTTCCGTGAATGGAGGTTGGTCTGAAGAAGGGAGCCTCACCTCTCAACTGCTCTCACCTGAAATAGCCTCAGCAACAGGAAACAGATGTCAGCAGGAGGAGAAATTCTGATGCTGTGTTCAGACCTAGAAGAAAGCTCTCCAACTAGGAGCTGGGAAAGAAGCCCTGTGTTCTTGGCTACTGAAGTCTGATTGGAGTTTGCAAATCTCTGAGCTGAGAGGGGCAATTGAGGGAGTAGTCTTTGTTCAGATACTACAGTCTTGCTTTTCTTACTGAATATTCATAGACTTTATTGAATAGATATTTCTTTACTTGCTGTATTAGGGTCATTTCCAGAATTTATTTAAAAAATTTTTTTTAACAATTTTTACTAGTTTTACTGGGAAGTGGGCATGCAGCTCCCCACACTGTCATGCTGGAAGTCTTCTCTTCTCTTTTAGACCCTTGTGTTTTTATTGTGCCCCGTTGGATAATCCAGGATAATCTTCATATTTTAAGGTCAGCTGTTTGACAACCTTAAATTCATCTATAACCTTGAATTCACTTTGCCCATGTAATCTAATGTATTCATAGGTTCTAGAGGTTAGGAAGTGAATATATTTACGGGAACATCATTCTGCCTACCGCAGTGATCTCAACACATCAAAGAGTGGTGTGGATCTGCATTGGCCACATCCTTAAAATATAATGATCTATCTTCCAGTTTAGGATAATGCTTGACCAAAACGGTCAATGAGCATTAATATAAACATATTTTTTTTCTCCCTATGTTAAGCTATGCTAGGCCCAGGAATACTTTTCTGCTCTTATATTAAGCAATATGGGTTCTGGGAACATTTACATATCCATATGTAAAACAATACTAAAACCAAGTAAAAATCACTTAGCTATTTGTTCCAAGAAATACTTCACTCTTTACAAGACTGTAAGCCAATTCTAACAGCTAATTAAGACTTACAGTTGCTTATTAAAAACTTCTTCAAGGAGTAATGAGGTCCCAAGCAGGCAGAAAATCCAAGCAGATGCCCACTCTCACCACTCCTATTTAACATCGTATTGGAAATACTCACGAGAACAATTAGGCAAAAGAAAGAAAAAAAGGGTATCCAGATTGGAAAAAAGTCAAACTGTCCCTGTTTGCAGATGATATGGTTCCATATATAGAAAAACCTAAAGACTCAACCAAAAATCTCTTAGAGCTGATTAACAATTTCAGTAATGTTGCAATATTTAAAAATCAATGCTCGAAAATGGGTTGCATTTATATTCTCCAATAATGAACTAACAGAAAGAGAAATCAGGACAATAAGTCCATTTACAGTAGTCACCAATAAAATAAAGTACCTAGGAATCAATTTAACCAAGGAGTTGAAAGATCTCTACAATGAGAACTACAAATCCCTGGTGACAGAAATTAAAGAGGACACGGAAAGATAGTGAGATATTCCATGCTCTTGATTGGAAGAATTAATGTGGTGAAAATGCTCTTACTACCCAAAGCGATCTACATATTCAATGTAATCCTCATCAAAATACCAATGCCATTCTTCACAGAAATAGAAAAAAAAAAATCCTAACATTCATGTGGAACAACAAAAGACCCTGAATAGCCAAAGAAATCTTAAGCAAAAGAAATAAAAATTTTTTAAAAAAGCCAAAGGCATAACACTACCTGACTTCAAATTATACTACAAAGCTATAGTAACCAAAATAGCATAATACCAATAGAACAGAATAGAGAATCCAGAAATAAACCCTCAGACTTACAGCCAACTAATCTTTGACAATGGCAACGAGAACATACATTATGGAGAAGACTGCTTCTTCAATAAACAGTGCTGAGAAAATTGGACATCCATATACAGAAGAATGAAACTAGACATGCACCTCTCTCCATATACCAAAATTAACTCAAAATGGATTAAAAGCTTAAATAAAAGACCTAAAACTATAAAACTACTAATGGAGAACATAGGGGAAACACTTCAGGAAGTAGGACTAGGCAATGACATTATGAATAAGAGCCCCAAAGCACAAGCAACAAAAGAAAAACTAAATGGGATTATATCAAACTAAAAAGCTTTTGCACAGCAAAGGGAACAATCATCAGAGTGAGACAACAACCTACAGAATGGGAGAAGATATTTGCAAACTATATATCCAACAGGGGAATAATATTCAGAATATATAAGGAACTCAAACAACTATTCAGTAAAAAAAACCAAATAACCCAATTAAAAAATAGGCAAAGGAGCTGAACAGACCTTTTTCAAAGGAAGACATGCAAATAGCCAACAGGTACTTAAAAAAATGCTCAACATAACTTATCATCAGGGAAATGCAAATTAAAACCACTTTGAGATGTCATCTCACTCCAGTTAGTATGGCTATAATCAAAAAGACTGGGAATAACAAATTCTGGTTAGGATGTGGAGCGAGGGGAACTCTACTACATTCTTGGTAGAACTGTGAATTATTGTAGCCACTATGGAAAACAGTATGGAGGTTTTTCAAACAACTATAGATCGATCTATCATATGATCCAGCAATCCCACTGCTGGGTATGTACCCAAAGGGATGGGAATCATCATTTCGAAGGGACAACTGCACTCCCATGTTTACCGCAGCTCTATTTACAATAGCCAACATATGGAAACAACCTAAATGTCCATTGATGGACAACTGGATAAGGAAAATGTTGTATATATACTCAATGGAATACTATTCTGTCATAAAAAAGGATGAAATTCTGTCATTTGCAGCAACATGGATGAGCTTGGAGAAAATTATGTTAAGTGAAATAAGCCAAACACAAAGGGAAAACTACCAAATGTCCTTAGTCATTAAGTGGGAGCTAAGAGAGAAAGAAGGAAGGAAAGAAAGACCACAGTGGTGTGTTGGACTTACAGAGGGAGAGAATATACCTAGGGTTGCTGGGGGGGGGGGAGAGGGAGGTTGGGGAGAGGGTAGGTGGGGGACACCAAGAATAATTGCAATTTGTCATAATGAGCATGCTGATGGTATTGATCTGATCACATCTAGCACACAGGTGGTAATGGTCTGCTTTGTGCTCTATGAATGTGCATAGTCAACAACAAAAATAAATAAAATTGTCCATTCTACCCCAAATATGGATAATACATAATTCAAAGTTGAAATTAGATCCCTTGAGTTTCTTGAGATAGGATAAATGTCAAAACATCAGCAAATACAAAACAAAACAAAAAACAAACAAACAAAAAAACCACCTCTTTGGTATTCATTTCTTACTGTGATCACAAATCCAAAGCTATCAATTCTTAAACTACACTCAGTTTCAACCAGTGTCCTGCTTTAAAATACCCATCTTAAAATCACTTAGCCCAGATCACAAAACCCTGAACATTCCCTTCCCAAAGTTTCAAAGGTTGTGACATTACTGCTTCTCTGTCAAGGAGTGTTTGTGTGTGTTTCTCCCTTACTGCAAAAAGTCTAAAACACTAAGCTTTGCTTAATAATTTGATTTTTCTGATGACTGTTTTTGGGAAGCTGACAGTTGACAATGGCATCAAGGAGATGAGTATAGACAAGATATTGACTGTGGAAAGTAAAAAAGTTAGGAACAAATGAACCATATTGTAAGAATGTAGATTGCTTATTTTTGAATATTTGTATAAACTGTCCTTGGAATAATGAAATTGAAAGCAGAGAAATAATGCTGTCATTATTCAATTACAAAGCACCTTAACTGGGGAAATAGGGCTTGAGAGAAACGATAAGAAAAGTAGAGACTTTCAGATTGTTGCTGCTTTTTTTTTTTCCCCTCTGAAATTTTCTATGGTCTAGCTATTGGGATGAAGGATATATTTGATTTATTTCTTTGCTTTGTTTGGTTTACTTATTGTAGTGGATCGAATTATGTCCCCCCCAAAACTCCCTGAAGCTTGAGTTGCATTCCCCAAGTTTTACATATTAGGAACTTAGCCCCCACTGTGATTGTTAAGAGGGTGGGAAATCCTAATATGATAATTGAAAGGTGCAACCTTGAAGAGGGGATTGGATTGTAGGACCATGCATTGGTGAATGGATTAAAAATGGTGGTCAGGGGCATGGTTCTGAGGGCTTTAAAAGAAGAAGAGAGTCTGTCTGTCTATGCTCTGCTCACTCTTCTTCTACCATCTTGCAATGTGAGACCCCTGGATCACTGTAGCCACCGCCAGATGGACTTTGGACTTCCGAGCCTCAAAAACTGTAAGCAATAAATTTTTATTTTTTTTTTTATAAATCACCCAGTTTTGCGTATTTTGTTATAAGCAACACAAATTGGACTAATGCGCTTATTTTGTCTTTCAATTCTGTCCATGTTTCAATAGTAAGTTAGCAGAAGTGCAACATATATATATATATATATATATATATATATATAGTTATGATGAGAAGTGAAATAGATGTGAAATTTTTGCAAAAGTTTCTACGAATTACTTAAATTTAATATTCTCTAAAATATTGTTACATTAATGCTGCTTATTGTATCAATGTGAATATACAGAAAATATGTTGTTAGACTTTTCAAACAGGAAGAGATCTGGAGCTCAGTAGCCTAGTAGTTTCTAATCCTGGCTGCAGGTTGGAATCACCTGTTGAAGCCACATCGCTGAGTGTTGGTGATATGGACAAGCCCAGAAAAACTTAAACCTGCACCTGTACTTCTGCTTTTTGTTTTGCTTTTGTTACACTGGCCATCTTTTGTATCAGTTTAGTCCCTACCATGAGGATTCTGAGAAAACAAAACCTACAACCCTGGACCTATATAACCCTTTGCAAGCCTGGAGTCGGGGCTCAGACTTTGGAGTGTGAACTCCTCTGGGCTCTCTGGTGTAATGAATCTTGAAGTTCCCCAACCCTCCGAGTGACGCTTGGTTTCTCAGCAGTCTGTCTGCCTCTGTTTCTGTAACACTGGGCCTTGGTCTCCCCACAGATGATTCTGATACATAATGAGAGCTGAACAGTATTGATATAATTCATTTCCCATATACCACATTTTGGGAAACAGAGTTTCCCAGAGGTTTTCACTCACAGCTATCAAACTAGTAAGTAGTAGATGTAAAATTATATAATAATTTACTTATAAATTATTTTATAAGTAAATAAATTGTAAAAATAAAACTAATTGTATTAGTCTTTTTTGTGTTGCTACAACAGAATACCCGAGACTGGGTATTATAGAACTTGGCTGTATTGTCCCCCCAAAGACTCATGTGGAAATCTGATCCCCAGTGTGGCAGTGTGAGGGGCTATTTGAGTCATGGGGGCAGATCCCTCATGAATGTATTAATGCTCTCCCTGGGGGTTGGGGATAGTGAATTCTTGCCTTATTAGTTCCTTCGAGAGCTGGCTATTTAAAAAGACCCTGGCACTTCCCTACTCTCTCTCTCTTGCTTCCTCTCGCTGTGTGATCTGCTCACACTTGCTGGCTGCCTGCCACTTTCTGTCATGAGTAGAAGCAGCCTGAGGCCTGCGCCAGACATAGCTGTCCCAGAATCGTAAGCCAAATAAACTCTGTTCTTTGTAAATTACCCAGTCTCAGGTATTCTGTTATAGAAACACAAAACAGACTAATACAGGACTAATCTGGCATGGGCCTCAGGCTGCTTTTACTCATGGCAGAAGGTGGCAGGCAGTCAGGGGTTACAAGCAGATCACATGTCCAGAGGAAGCAAGAGAAAAAGAGAGAGGAGGTGCAAGGGTCTTTTAAACAACCAGCTCTCACAGGAACTAATAGAGTGAGAACTCACTCAATATCCCCACACCCCAGAGAGAGCATTAATACATTCATGAGGGATCTGCCCCTATGACTCAAACAGCCCCTGATACTGACACACTGGGGATCAGATCTCCACATGAGTTTTTTGGGGGACAACATGGACAAACTCTATCACTGATGCATGCCTTGAAACATTTTATATTACTATCTAATCTTCTAGGTCATGGTTGTAGTACCTAGGTTAACTTGTAAAATTCAAAATATTCTGATACCTATACATCAGATGTTAGTAAGCCATAGTCTGTGAGCCAAATCCAGCCTGCCTCATGTTTTTATATGGCCTGTGAGCGAAGACTTACTTTTATATTTTAAATTGTTGGAAAAACTTAAGAATAACATGTGTGACACATGAACATCATGTGTAATTCAAATTTCAGTGTTTATAAACAAGTTTTATTAGAACACAGCCATGTTCATTCATTTATGTATAGTGTATGGTCATTTTTATGTTATAGAGGCAGAATTGAGTAGTTGTGACAGAGACTATATAGCTCACAAAGCTGAACATGCTTATTATCTGGCCTGTAACATAAAAGATTTACCAATCCTTGCTTTCATCAAAGAGTTAAAAGTTCTGTATTTGTGCAAATTAGTGGATGTGTATAATTGTGTAGCATATAGAGTGGCTGAATGCTTTACTGCACATGCTTCTCTGTATTCCTTTAATACCACTCATTATTCTATTTGACTTTAATTGTGTTCTTGGGTTGATGTGTTAAAGATTAATGATGCACTTAGCCTAAATCAAGATTCAGAGAGATGTGAAGATATAGCAGAGTAGAAGGCATAATAGTTAAAGACTTCACTTTTTTCCTCTAGGGAAATCCTAGAGAAAGAGGATTTTAAGTGTAAAGGATTTAAGTGATTGTAGCAAATCTCTCCCAGAGGATGTATAGCTCTGCCATATTTGTGTCATAAAGCTAGCAGTACACCTATGCTATGCTACTTGGAAAAATACAGTGAGCTGGTGTGCAATGTCAGTCATCTTGGATTTCAATAGAGATGGGTTTAATTGAGCAGGGAGTATACATAATATTTGCATATCTTTCTAGCTAAAAAAAAAAATCAAAACTCTGCCTAATGAGATGTTAGTGACTGTCAAAAAGCAATGTGGGTCTGTGTCCCCAAAGCAAGATATTATTTGGTAATAGATATAAACTACTGAAGGGCTCTCAGTACAGATGTAGCTGCTAAATAGTCAACATTTGCAGTGATTCACATGCCACGAGATGGTGAGATAATGTTTCCATTGATTATATGGACAGGAGTCAACTTGTAACCCACTAGGATTAAAACAACCATGGCACCAACAACAGTCATAACAGCAATAGCAGCAGTGGCAAACATGTATTTAACACATTCCATGTGCCCAGAACTGTTTTTAGATACATTACAAGTTTTAACTCCCTTAAATCCTCATAGCAACCCTATAAGGTAGAACTCATACACTGTACTAAGTACATTGTACATCATACCATACAGATGAGGAAAATAAAGCACAGAGGAATTAAGCAACTTGGCCAAAGTCACACAGCTAGGAAATGGAACAATTTTTGATTTGAAACCAGGCAATCTGGCTGCAGTCTTTGCTCTTAAATAGTATCTATCACTACTTAATCAAACTATAGCTTATACATCATTTAAGAAAAATAGCAGAGTGTTTACCAAATCATATTTTGGAAAAATACCAAGATTTCAAAGAATTTGAACACACACAAACATGGATATAGATAGATATTTTATCTTGGCTTTCTTAACTGAAAAATAGGAATTCTATTAAAGTAGTGACTGCCTTCTTGCCAGGAAAATGGGATTATATCTCAGAATGTGGACTGTGTTACATTCATTTTTTTTTCGTCTCCCAAACCTAGTATTGTATGTAGAGCAGTACATAATTAATGGTTCATTAAAATTTGCTGAATGAATGAACAGATGTGTGGAAAGTACTGTATGGTTTCCATATGTTCTGCCATATGAGTAGAAGCTCCTGGTGATTAGGGAGAAGTGAATTTTTCCTCAATTGTTTTCTGTCATGAGGATCAGACCCAATAGGTCTGGGCATTGTAGATGACTCATAGGTTTTTAATATAGCTCTGACAGCCACCTTGAAATGTAGGATAACATTTTCTTTCTAGGGCTTTCCTGACCCTTAGGAAATTACTTCATATCTGTTCAGGCATATGTCTGAGGGTCTTGGTTCTTTTGGATAACCATCAACTTTTATGCTTTACTATGAGAGGGAAGAAATATCCACCAGTTTGTCTTCACTGTGCCCACTCACTTTCAATATTCAAGGCTTTCAACAAACAAGCAGTCATTTCAGACATATTCATTTCTTTAAAAAATACACATTTTGTTGGAGATACCGTTAGAAAATCTAGTTAGTTCTTATCAATAAGTGCAATCTGGAATTTGTCTCAGTATCCAGAACACTGTACTCTACTTGTGTGAGGTGGAAATTCACATGCCTACTGGCCATCCTTGCCTTGTAACCTATATCATATGTGTTCGTCAGTGGAAATCATCACATTGCTTCTTTTCTTAAAAACTTTATTGATATACAAAGAACGGGACCATCAGCACATTCAAGGTAATAGACATATCTAATACTTCCCAAAGTTTCCTTGTGTTCCTATGTTATTTTTGTGGTAAAAACACCTAACATGAGGTTGACCCTCTTAACAAATTTTGAAGTGCACAACACCGTGTTGCCGACTACAGGCACTAAGTTGCACAGCAGATCTCTAGAACCTCCTCATCGGCAGTTCCATTCCCAGCTAGGATTGCATTTGTCTTGAGGCCCAGAACGCTTGAGTAGGTCTGTGAAAATCTCTTTGCTCTGGTTAGCTCCTTGCCTGCAAAATGGTTTACTGTTTATTCTCTCTCCTCATCACAGACTGAAGAATTGAAACAGTCCCTCTCTCCATAACAATATAGCACCTGCCAAGTTATAGTTGCTATCACCACGGGGGAGTCCTGCAGCCATCCTCTAACTCCACCCACTTGCCCCAACGTAATAGAGATTCTCAGATAAAGTTCCTCGCACCTAATTCAACATTGTGGTTTTGACTGTGGCTTCTTGAGGGGCATTCACTGTATTTGGGTGAATTTCTCTTACGTTTGATCATGAATGATTTTCTTTACCTTAACATTGCATTTTTGAAGATATACCACGTGTTTTAGACTAATCATAAAAATTAAAAATCAGTGACTTTATTTCTAATACTGCTTCACATTTTTAAGATTAGGAAACTTCATTTTTGAACAGTTTTAGTTTACAGAAAAATTGGTAATAGAAAATCCCCCTATACTCCTTCACTCAAGTACAGTTTCCACTATTAATAACATCTTGCATTAGTGTGGTACAATTGTTATAATTCATAAACCAATATTAATACGCTGTTAACTAAAGTTCATAGTTTACCTTAAGGCTCACTTTTTGTCTTGTACAGTTCTCTGAGTTTTGACAATGTATGTCATGCATCCACCATTATGGTATACAGAATAGCTTCACCACCCTAAAAATCCACTGTGCTTAATCTATTTACCTTCTCCCTAACCCCAAATCCCTGCCAAACTGATAATTTTATGTTTGTATAGTTTTGCCTTTTCTGGATGTCACATAATTTAATTCATACAGCATGTAGAATTTTCAGACTGGCTTCTTTTACTTAACAATATCAATTTAGTTCCTCCATATTTTTTGTGACTTGATAGCACATTTCTTTTTATTGCAAAATAATATTTCACTGTATGGATATACCACAGGTAATCCATTCACCAATGAGAGGCATATTGGTTTCTTCCAGCTTTTGACTATTATGAATAAAGCTACTCTAAACATCCATGTGTAGGTTTTTGTGTGGACATACATTTTCAACTCATCTGGGTAAGTACCAAGGAGTAAAATTATGGGATTATATGTTGAGTCTGTGATTGGTCTGTAAGACACTGCCACACCAAATTACTTTCCAGAGTGTCTGTACCATTTTGCATTCCTGTTAGCAGTGAAGGAGTATTTCTGCTTCTCTACATCCTCTCCAGCATTTAGTCATTTAGTGCCATCAGCTATTTTTGTTAATTTTAGCCATTATAATAGGTGTGTAGTGACGTTGCACATCTTTTTATATGTTTATTTTCCATTTGTATATCTTCTTTGGTAAGGTTTTTGCTCAAATATTTTGCTCATTTTGAATTAAGTTGTTTTTTATTGTTGATTTTTAAGAGTCTTTTATATATTTTGAATACAGTCCTGTATAAGATATGTGTTTTGCAAATATTTTCAAGGAAATAGTGTACAACCTTCAGAAGAGTTTTAGAGTAAGTGCTTCTCTTGACCATCCTAAGAAAGCTTAGAAGCAAGTTTTAAAAAGAATCAAACTGATTCTGAGTATCTTAACTGTGTTCCAGCTCAGTGCCTAATGATATTTAAAGGACAACAAAAAACATCCATGGAACAAAACCATAAAATTCACAATGCCCACCATCCAAACAAATTAAAAGGCATGAAAGGAAGCATAAAATTATGAACCATACCAGAAAAAGAAATTAGTAATAGGAGTAGGTCTAGAGATTAAAGTAAGAACATTAAAACATCTATTATATATACTATCCAGATTTTCAAAAAAATGTAGAAGAAATAAACATACTGAGCAGCAAGATGTGAAAAGAATAAAATTAAATTTCTAGGAATAAAATACACTTATCCAAAATAAAAAAGATTCATTGGACAATATTAACAAAAAAAAAATTAGAAAGTGCAGAATAAAAATCAATTAATATCAATACTTAGAAACTGTCCAAATAAAACACAGAAATAAAAAAAAAAACCCAAAATGTTAGCAGAGCTACTATATATGAACAGGTTACTAGTTGTGATCTATAGAATAATATCAATCAGCCAGCACACAGGTAATAGGAGTTACAGAAGAGGAGGCTGACAGAAAATTATTTTTAAAAAACGGCTGAAATTTCCCAAATTTAATAAAAAACATAAATACAAAGATCAAGAAGTTAAAAGAATCGCAAAAAGAAGGAACATAAAGATTACATCAAGGCATATCAGAGTATAATTTCTGAAAACCACTAATATAGATAATATCATTGAGTACAAACCCAGAGAAAAAGAAACAATGGAACAAAGGTAAAAATATTTTCAATCTTCTCATCAGACACTATGTGAACCAGAAGAAAATGAAGTAATATATTTAAAATAAGGGAGGAATAAAAAAATTTTTCAACTTTAAAGTGTAATTGACAAAATATATTTCAAAAAGAAAAACAAGATATAGACTTTCTTTCGAAAAAAATGCTGAGATAATTTATTGCCAATAAACCTGTATTATAAGAAATGTTAAATAAGTTCTTGAGGCAGACGAAAAATGATACTGGAAAGTAATTTTAAACTGCATAAAGAAATGAAGAGAACTAAAATGTATAACTAGGTGGGTAAATATATATATATTTTTAAAATTTTCAAATATCTTTAAAATATAAATGACTAAAGCAAAAATAATAGGAATATGTTGAAAGGTTTATAACATTTAAAAAATAAAATTTGGGACAATAATAGAGAAAAGGATAAGGGGAATGGAAATATACTATTTTAAAGATCCAACAATATTTATAAAGTGGCATTATATTTTTTGAAGGCAGACCTATGGCAAGATGATACGTATATATTCTAAACTCTAGAGAAACAACTCAGATTTCAGAGTTATTGAACCAATAGTGGACATATAACAGATTCATAGAAAAAAAAACTCAATTTACTCAAAATATAGCAAAGAGAGAAAAAATGATCAAATAAATGATGAGACAGATGGAAACAAGAAACAAAATCACATTTAATGCAAATCGCCTAAACATAACAACTAAAAGGCACAAATGTCAGATTGTTTTAACAAAAATTACTACACAACTTCAAGAAATCCACTTTGAATAGAAAGGAAGCAATAAGTTAAAATGCAAAGGACAGAAAATTATACACTTTACAATCATCAATTAAAAATAAGCTCTAGTGACTATTTAATATGAAAGAAAGAAATTTCAAAATGAAGAATATTAACATGGATAAAATGGGACATTTTTTGATGATAAAGGGTCAATTTGCCAAAAGTACATAGTGATTCTGAATGTGTATCCATATCTACTACCAGGACCTCAAATAATATGTGAAGCAAAAAATGAAAGGATAAAAAGAAAAACAGATAAATTCAAAATTATAGTTAGATATTTCAACCCTCCTGTCTTTATAATTGATAGGATGAGTAGACAAAAAGTCAAAATGTATAGAGAAGACACGTGCAAATAACATTATCAACCAACTTGACCAATTGATCTTTGTAATGGACTCTATTCAACAAGAATAGTATACACATTCTTTCTAATCAAATCCAGGTCAAGGGGATAGAATTCTCATGAACGGGATCAGTGCACTTATAAAAAAGGCCCTAGAGATGACTGCCATGTAGGAAGGAGGCCCTCACCAGGTACCGAATCTGCCAGCCTCTTGATCATGGTCTTCTCAGCCTCCAGAACTGTGAGAAATAAATTTCTCTTGTTTATAAGCCACCCAATTTATGGTATTTTGTTATAGCAGCTGAATGGACTAATATACCATTCAAAGGAATACTACTCAGAAATAAAAAAAAGGAACAACTGATGTAAATATCAACATGGATGAATTTCAAAGCATTGCATAAAGGAAAGAAATCAGACACAAAAGACTGCATCATTGACAATTATTTTAGAACGATGTTTGCCAAATTCAAGGACATGAGGAAAGGGGATCAACAGCGAAGAGGGAAAAAGTCAAATTTTGGGGGTGATGGAAATGTTTTGCTAGTGTTACTGACTTTATTCATAATGTTGAGGTTTACAGTGAGAATTGGTGAATTTTAGTGTATTAAAATTACACCTCAATAAAGCTGATTTTAAAATTTGGATAAAAGTAATATTAATTATTTGGAGGTGACCAAAAATATCTAACCAAAACCCCTGTAATAAAATTCAAAAATAAATGTGTAGAAAATTAATCACGGTAAACAGTTGATGATATTATCATACACTAGAGCTTATTAACAAGAATTTGGAAGTTAACTTATAGTCATGAATAGTAAATATGAAACCATTGACTATTAAAATAAGCTGGAAGACTAAGAACTACCAGTGACATTGACCCAGACAGAAACATCAGGTTCAAAGTTATTATTCCTTAAATTACAAATGAAAGCATTTTGAAATAAAGAAAAAAGCTTAAGAATTGAAAAATTATTAATGAAAAAGACCCCAAATTGAATGCAATTATGAATTAGCAAAAACAGAATGTATGGGCTTTAACGTTCATCATTAATTTTAAGTGAAAATAGAAACACCAAGAGTAATATGTCACACTACTATTTATAAAAGTGCTATCAAAATTCTTGCCATTCTGACAGTTAATATGAAAATATACCCCAAAACATGTCAAAAATTGCTTAAAAACTCTTTGCTATCTGGGTGACTTCATAACAAGTAATGAAAATTTTAAAAAATAGGTTAGAATATTTTCATGAGGCTCTGGAATGAATAAAAAAAAGGAAGTAAATTGGAAGACATTAATAGAAGTATGTATTCATTGGTCTTACAATATAAAAGTGTGTACTAATATCTTAAACTATTGAACTATAGATCTGCCTGAAATTTACCAAATGAAAAGTTGCTAAAATTGTGGAACTGAAGGTTGAACGCTCAGCAGCATGTTTATGGAATAGCCAAGCTGTCAGAGTCTGTCTGATTCTGCAACCGGTACCCCTAACCACACTACACTGCACCAATCAAATTTCGGGAATGCTAATTGGACATGCTGGCCAAGTTGAACAAAATTCCAAGGTGAGCTCTTAATGAATGGCTGAATTTTCTAATACTTATTTTGACAGAATGGAGATAGATATAATATTTTTTAAACAAACCTTATTCTTATTTTTTATGTATCAGGTGAAGGTTTCAATATACTTTCTTTCACAAAAATTTCACATTTGATTCTATTTTCCCCAATATAGGCAAAGGACAAGAGGAAAAACGAGCCCAAACAGTTTCACTCTAAATCTGTTGCTCTTGCACTACCTATACACACAATAAATAGCTAATAAATTCTAGGGTTGAAATATTAGTTTAGAAGATAATTTTACTGAAGAAGATGCAAGAAATTAGTAACTGGTGCTCTGGACATGAATGGAATATTAGGTAACTAATAAAGAGAAACATAAAAATCAACTTCTTTCCAACAAAGACATTGATCTCAGTTTTACCATGCCTTGAAAACTTCATGTTTATTACTCTTTCAATGTTTATTTTTCCACTCTTATTTTTCCTTTCCTCAATCTTATTTGTCTTTTTCTACTGCTTCTCCACTAGATTTTAAGTTCATTGCTTTGTTCTTAATGTCTAAAACAGATACTAGCACATAATAAGGGTTAATTAACTTATGTTGACTGGTAGGGAATGAATATATGATCTAACTGCAGTACCAGAAATAACAATCAACTTTAAAGCATAAAAATTGATAAACTTTGAAAAAACAAAGCCCAAACACTCAGGTTCTAGAAATTCATGATCAGATTAGAGGAAAATTTATTTTATAAAATAAAATTTTTAATTATTTACAACAACCAGTGTCATTACAAAGTTAGCTAAGAGACATGTGATTTCTTCAATGGCTATAGCTTTTGCATCAAAAATTGAATTGTATTCTATGAAAACAATTTTAATAAATCAGATTTGGACTTGGTCTGTTATTCACTAAAATGGTACATTTTATCAATAAAATATTGATTAAAGTATTGATTCAGACATTTTTGAGGAAAATGACATAATGAATTAACACATTCATTGGAAATGACCATTACTAAGGTGGCAATTAGATAATTGGTAATGTTTTTACAGAAGCAATTAGAAAATATCCTGATATATGAGCAGGTCTTATTTCTACAAGTGTTAGGAAAGGCAAAGACTATCGTCCACTCTATGGAAGATACGTTAGCAAAAAATGAATCCAGAGCACTGTACATTAGAGTTGTAGGCAACACCACAACCTCTACGTGAAGTGTAATGGAGTTCTCATTGAATAACACGTTTCTACATTTCTAAAGAAAGTGTAAACAAAACAATTAGCAGTCTTTGCTGTTGAAACACAGCCAAAGGTGAGACCATCAGGAGACTTTCAGAAGAAGTAGATTAACAGTTATCAAGAAGGTGAGACAGTGATAATGAACCTTTTAGTCCTGACACTTACTCAAAGAATTCTCTACCTACACATCTAACTAGGTAACTAACACAGCACAATCTCTGAAGGTGAGAATGAGCTATTAAAAGCATCTTATTCATGTATTTGGAACTTCAACCCTCACCAAGCTATGTAATATGACCTCCAATTTAATTAATTCTAACAATACCAAGGCTATTGGTGTTGTGTAGTAGATTAACTTATTATAGGAACTCTCAATCATGCAAAAACTGTTCTGTGGAGAAGAGTATTAATCAACTCCTGGATGTCTGTAGTTAAGTCTTCTTCATGTTTAAAGAATGAGACATTCAGCACTGCCTGCACATTAGATAGACATCCTAGTGATCACATGCACCCTCTGTTTAAGAACGTCAAGTAGATTAAATGAAGTTATTGTTATTTGACCCATCTCTGCATTTTGGGGTTTAAGAAGAGACTTATCCTACAAGATATATAAGAAAAAGTGATAAAATGCTTATGACAGCATTGAGAAAATAACAGTGACAGAACAGACATCTGGCCCATTAAGTTCAAAGTCAGCTGACTCATGACAATTTCTCTCAGTGTTACCGTCTTTGAAGGGGACTGAGAGGGTTGCAATGAGAAGTGTTTTTCCCCTTTATTTGTAAATATTAGTCAGAAAATATATATGGAATAGGCTGGTGATATGCATGTCTAGGGATTATGGTATTTCAAAGTGTCTACGAGCAAAACAAATGGGAAGGAGAAAGGAATTTTTTCATGAATGTTAGTATACATGAAATTTATTCCTATATGCTTTACCAGGTATTATTGAGTATCTGCCAGAAACTGCACTAGGATGGGACAATGGAGTTGAAAGAGAATCAAGCACTCTGACCCATAAGGAGCTACCAGACTAATAGGATTGAGGCAATTAAACTCTTGATGGTAGTGCCGCATGCTGGGGGCTGCAGGAATAGTATAATATATGGTGTAATATATGGTATAATATATGATATAATATATGGAGTATCTTTTCATGTTTTCAGTATATTATTTCTCATCCTGTTTTGTTTGTTGAGAATAGGTCATAAAAATTATGAGCACTAGAGACATTACATTATTAAATCACTTGTTAATAAGGTTTCAAAACAATTCTGGAAAGAATAAGAATAATACTCTAAGATCTTCCAGTGGATTTCTAGCTGAACAGATGTGTAGAGCAGTGGGGGCACTTTTTTATGTTTAGAGTAGGCTTGGAAATCTCATGATTTCATTCGGAGTAGCTTTCAGTAATATAGTTTATACATTTTACTTTGTGAAGTCTTAGTGTGCCTACCACAAGTAGAGAGAAATACAGACTCACCACTGTGAAAACATAACCCTCTTAGTTTGACAAAATCACTAGCTGCCATATCATAAGATTAGAATATAATACCGTAATAAAAAGCTACATAATTAAAGCATGACTTCTCAAAAAACCAAAAAGAAAAAAAAAATGACTTCTCACAATCCTAGTAATCCTAAATAAGGGTGAGACATTTTCAGATACCTAAAAGAGTCTTCCAGCTTAAACATGAATAATTTAAAAACATGTCAGTCTTAGGAACTATTGTGCAATAACAACATTTTTAGAACTCTGAATGGAAATATTTTTCTACAGGAGGGTATAGGGTAGAGTATATAAGGGTGGGAAAATGTACAGGGAATGTATCTCTAGATACAAGTCTAAAGAATCTTTAATCATTTTCAGACTACTAGAAATCATATCCTATTTAATTATAAGCTGGGGAAATGAAGCATAAGAGATAACATTTTCTGGTATCCTGGGGATGAGTAAGTACAAAGGAGAGGAGGTGAAGACTTCCCTAAGCCTTCCTTACACTGCTTGCTGTCTCTCCACTTTCTACAGCACAGATCTTCATAGTCAGTGACAGTTTTTCAAATTATTGATGATTGTATTTTATATATTGCATGACTGCAAAGAAATCCAGAATGCACTTAATATTATTGATTCAGGTTCTTCAAATGGCACTCTTCCTCCATTATTCTTAAATACCCTCTCTTATAGCATCATTTAATTTATAAGGTATTTTAAGATTTTGGGAATTGTAGTATACAAATTAAGGAGAGAAAGACTGGAGATGGGGTGAGAAAAAAAGAGACACGTGCAAGAGAGAACACACAAAGTAAATAGATTTATCAAATATTTTATTTATGTTTTGTTTCTATTCCTTTACATTTTGGTATTATTTCAACACAGCGAGAAAGAGCTGTAAATCACCTGAGGTTTTTCCATTAAGTAAATTTCAAGGTTTGAATCCGATTACATATTTGTTATTATTTTTTCACATTTGTGATAGAAAAAACACACAGTCCAAATGATCTAAAAATCTGATCAAGAAAAATATGATATCATTATAGAACTTAATATTGAAAACAGCCCATGGTAAAGAAACAAACACAGAAGGAAAGAATATTCACCAAAAATTATAGTGATATCAATTTTTAACATATTTTATTGGAAATGAGTTTTTAATTTGATTTTAAGGGCAAAGACAAAGAGTTAATGAGAAGTTTGGGGAAGATGTGTCAGTTTAGAACTAGATAGAAAGTTGTGTGTTCTCTCTACGTTCCAACTTTAACCCAAACCCCTTTATTCACAATTAAGAAAACATGGGAAAATTTTAATGAGTGATGACAGTTCTGTAGACATAAGTTTGAAGCTTTTTTTAGTTCATATTTGAAATAAAGGCAATCACAAGACAAGGAATTTATTAATAGTAACAAAGAGCTTGGGACAAACCTCATAATTGACTAGATGGTCTCCCGGTGGGTCATACTTAGAGAGAGAACAAGTAAGAGGACTTGCAGAAATCTTGCAGTGGGATGAGGGGCTTCAACAAAGAGAACATATGAAGCCAATGTAATTATCAGTCCCTGGTAAAGAAGAAGGCCCCTTGTGATTCTCCAAAAAGCAGAGTACTTGGAAGTATAAAATTAGAATAATAAAAAAACCATTTTTCCCTTGAAGAAACAAGTTATGTGAGTACTTCAAAAAAATTTGTGGAAAAACAGAATTGAAATAAAATGAATCTTTCCACAAACTTTTTGAAGTATCCCTGTAATAAGTCAAATATGAGATGAAAATATTGTGGACCCATGCATAAAGTCGAGTAGGTAGAATTAGAGTTTGCTTCTCAAAGTCATTTAGTTTTGTGGTCTAATCATCATTACAAACTTTTCGTTTATACAGGCAATTCTCAATGCATATCTCTCTCTATATAACCCAGCAGTAGAAATACAGCTCTAATGAATCATTGGGACCAAAAAGTTAAGGGGGGGATAGTGATCATCCTATTAAACAAATTGGCCCTGTGGACTTGAACTGGGTTTTTGGAACTGTATCTTAAAACTCAGTTGCACACACTATAATAAGGTAAGAACACCCAGGGATAGGCATGAAAGAGGGAACTTGGCACCATTGTGGCAGGCCATACGTATGCATTTGGGCTATTGCCAGGAGAGTTTACAGTGTGCCAACTCACAACAAAAGGAATAGGAGCAGCCTTGGCAGCGTCAAACTGGAAGCCAGCAAAAGCTGTGCCAAGTCTGGCAGCCGAGGTAAAGGCTGCAATAATAATTAAGTAGGAGTAGAGCTTTGCAATCTTTCCCAAACAAAGGGACCTTGGAGGGAAATCACTCTTTCTAGAGTCCTAATAAAAGAAATGTTGTCTTTACCCACCCACTTTATTCATCAGGTCTCACACCCATGACTTTCACAACTAGTTTGTAAATGCTATTGGACATAACCTGTTGTCTTGCCTCATGCTGAAAAAAAGTACCCATAGTAATTGCCTTTCAGCAATTACAGACCTTGCTGATCTGTAGTGCATGTGGAGACTGAACCTAATAGCTTTAGAAGATTGTCCTAAAATTAGTTTGCCTCTGCAGGGCTTTCTGTTCTTCTATTTTATATAGCTCATATTTGCTCAGTTCATATGTCCATGTCTGTTTTATTCTGCACTAGGTCATGTCTTATTTCTGATTATGATTATCCAGCACAGCCGAGGACTATACAAATAAGTAGAATTTTTTGTTTCTTCTTGTCTTTTTGGGGGTTCCATGCAGGTTATGTTGGATGCCCCAGGTTGTGAGGCAACAATAAGGCTTTCTTCACCTGTATTGCTTGCACACAAAAGCAAATGTAGAAGTGAGAGTAAAAGAGCATAAGTCTTTAGAAAGTGCAGATTTTATTTTCCACAAGCAAATTATATCCTACCCCACACTCCACCGGATGTGTGAATGGTAATACGGAAGCTTGCCAAACACCTAGGTAATCTGCATTGACTCTTTTGCTGCAGACTTCAGTTTTGTTACACTCTCCACAATTGTTAACAATTGGCTGTATACCTGTAATGAGTCATTTTAATTCTCTGTTATTTAGTTTTTCCCATTTAATATGTGGACAAAAAAAGCAAAACTGGACTAATATACAAAGTAAACATATTTCAATACTATGAAAATTCAGGAACTAAATTTTCAATGTGAGAGGAATGGTTATATAAATGATGTTGCTAGAAAAATTAATTCATTTATGTATTCAATAAATGCTTATTTACTCATTTATTTGTTGAGCTTCTACTGTCATGCGCTATTCTTGGTTTTTGAGATACTGTGGTGAACAAAGCAAACCTTCTGCTTTTATGGACTTTACATTCTAATGTGGATGGGGAAGAGGTAAAGACATCACCAAACAAATAAGGATACATGTTCATAATATGTCAGGGGTGAATCAAGCTAATAGAAAAATAAAGCAGGGTAAGAGGATAGAGCGAAATGAAGAAATATGATACAATCGGCAGAAAGCAATGAAGAGTTTGGCCCAGAAAGGAAAAATTCTAAAAAGTAATATAAATAATCCTTTGCTGATGATTACATTATTTTTCCTAGTCTTTCCCCGTGATGGTTAATTTTAAGTGTCAACTTGATTGGCCTAAGGAATGCCCAGATAGCTGGTAAAACATTATTTCTGGGTGTTCTGAGAGAATGTTTCTGCATGAGATTAGCAATTGAACTGGTGGACTGAGTAAAGCAGAGGACCCTCCCAAATATGAGCAAGCATCATCCAATCTGTTGAAGGCATGAATAGAACAAAAAGGAGGAGAAATTTTGAATTTGCTCTCTGCTTGACTGCTTGAGTTGGGTCACAAATCTTCTCCTGTCCTCAGCACTCCTGTTTCTTAGGCTTTCAGATGCAGACTGAAATCTTGATCATCAGCTCTCTGACCCTCAGGCCTTTGAACTACACCACTGGCTTTCCTGGGTCTGCAGCTTTCAGAAGGCAGATCATGGGACTTCCCAATATCCATAATCATGTGAGCCAATACCATATGCACACACATGCACACACACATGAGGATACTTCAAAAAGTTCATGGAAATTATCTTTTAATTATATTTTTTCATAAACTTTTTGAAGTACCCACATGTGTGTGTATACATGTATACATATATTTATTCACTTGATTCTGTTTCTTTCAAGAATCCCAAATAATATGCTGTTGCTTTGCTTCCCACAGATTTGTCACCTCTATTCCCCTGGGTGATGGAGACACAGAAGGATTACTCAAAGCCCATCTCTTTCGAGCAGTGAGAGACCCCAAAGGGGTTAATCTCCTGGAATCCTCAAGAGTGAGGCATTCCTTCCTTTGGGAAAATTAACCATGAATTGGAGTTCTCTCCCCACATTTATTTTCTAGACCAGGAAGTTACAGAAAAAGAACATAGGTGGGGCAATAGTTTAATAATAGAGGCTGGTAACAAGCAAGGTGACATTCCATAATGCAATTTGCAAAAAGTTAAGTCAATCCACCAACAAAAGCTTGATCTTAGCAAACACTGTTTTTCCCTACAGCAATTTCCCAGTATCTTTACATATCAATCAGTAACTTGTCTGTCCTTGAGCCAGCAACCTTGCTGTGCTACAAGTCTTTATCTTAAAACAGAGACTTTTAGCCTGGGGAAAGTTTCCTGCCTTTTACGAGTTTATATGTACTTTTAAGAAGCTAGGCTAAACCTGAAACTACAAGAAACTAGGCCCTGTGAAATGTATTTGCTTTATAGTATACTCCACAATATGCTCCCTAATTTTATCCACTCATGTGATCAAAAAATTGCCACACTTATTAATGAGGGTTTAGAGTCACTAAGATTATTAAGAAAGGAGATATAGGGCAGGCTACTTAATGTTTGCCCATTTTGTTGTCTCTCTCTTTTAACTTTCAGTGTTAGTGCTCTCAGTGAAGTGCTAAGCAGTCAATTTCTCCAGACTCCTTTCCTATGATTATCATAACCCTTTAAAATGATATGTTTTCTTAACATTCTTAATAGTAATTTACAAATACTAACTTATAAGAATTGCAATTTCCTTAAACACCATTTTTTTTCCCTCTATTACTCTTGTCCCATGAAATATTTCTCAGAAAAAATCCTGATGGATTACATTTGGAAAATACAACTATATCAATCTTGGAAGATTTAAACTGAAGTAATTTTAACAAACAGCACACTAAAAGGTCATGAATGTTTCATAAGAAAAGCAAGTAGTAGATAGATTTGATGGACCACATAGATTCAAGTCAGAGTTCTTTTTGAAATAAATTGTTTTTATTAAATGTATTTAGTGTTAAATAGGCATTGAGCAAATGCCTTTCTGCTTTAATTTTTCACTTATAGAACAGGAGTACAATGGTAATGCACAGAACTTCTATGCCTTGTTTTTATTATATATGTTGGAAATAAATTGATTTTTTGACTTAATGCCAAGATAAAACTCCTTGGCCTTTTAGCTTGAGAGAGTAACAACATCAATGAACAAATAAAATTGGGCTCATATGAGATTTTGTTTTCATGAATGGAATAAGTTTAGCCTGTGGCATTCACATAGATACTTTATTAAGAATTTTACTTGCTTGGTATAACTTCTGCATTTTGAAAATACTATGGGAATTTTGTATTGTTGCAATTTTTCTAAGAAAAGATAAATTGGATTCTAGAGGAAACATAAATATGGCTCTTTTTTTCTTTCCAATGAGTGCATAGAAAAAAATTATGTTTTTTTCATGACACTTAACAGAAAGTAAGAAACTTGTGAGTCCCAGGACCAGCTGTATAGAAATACCTTATGGGGGGAAAAATTCAAAATCAAGCTACAGAGAATACCGCAGCTTCCTAAGAAGTCACTGCCTGTGGTAACATAAGATGCTCCTCATTACGTTTTTCCTGTGGGCAGTTCTCCTGTCAATTGAAGAAGGCTACTGCATTAACCTTCCCTATAAATGCAGAAGTCCTGACAGGCTCCAAGACAGTAGCCAAGTCTGAAGATTAAAAAGCAGGGATAATCTGTATTATTCCTGTCATGCTCTTTTGCTATTTAGCAATTGGCAAATTGATCTTCAGTTAACACAGTAACAAGGAAGGTTGGGTTCTAATTAGTGTGTAATAACTTTAGAGATGATAATATGTGATGGTTCCAGAAAAATTTCTTTGTGTTGTCAGAAGCCATTCATCAATACCTGTGCTACTGGGGAAATTACTGAGTAAGAGAAATTAACTTTTAAAATACTAAATTAAGTGAGCCAACACATATCACCATAGACTTTAATCGTGACATAACAAGACTCAAATAAGTAAATAGTGTGCATTGATTTCAGAGTAAGAGGAGTATGCCTAAGAAAATGGGCAATTATTTATGATAGAGTTTTAGCAATTTTCATAGACCTTTAGCTTAGCAGACATACAGGTGACCCACTGCCAGCTCTCATCCCACCTGTCTTTTGAGAGTCACCTTGTCGAGAGTGATCTAATGGGAATGCAGAGATTCTCTGTTATTACCCTTGTCTTTATGATTATTCAGTAAATCTAAGGAAAACAATACATCAGCATATTATTCAATGTAAAAAACAGAGCAAATTATGTTTACTACATATTTGACTCCAACTTACTATAGAATGCAGAAATAGAAATGCCTTTGCTCAACAGCTCAAAAAGATTTACATTGCTCTTCAGATTAATTACAAAATCATGTTCATAGTGCGTGTGACCTTTCACAGTAGTCCAGCCTTACCTCTCCTCCCACTACTCTTGATTGACTGTTTTCTCTTACACAGTAGATTATTTCTTTCTGTCATCCAATAACTAATATGCATTTTCTCATCTCTACATTTTCTTGTTTCTTTGTTCTTCTGTTTATGGCATTTTTGCTTTTTTAAGACAACCACTATTCAAAGTTCAGATGCATACCAACTCTATCATATAACTTTCCCAGGTTATTATAACAAATATCTTTTTTCATCTTAATGACTATTCAAAACACATAGGTACTGAACCAAGCATTATGACATGTATCTTTTACCTTCTACTTTCAAATTCATTCTCTCTGCTTGCTTTAGATGGAAATCTTATTTTTGCTGCAAATTATATGTATTCAATGCTCAAGTGTTGCATTTCTACTCACTAAGTAATTAACAGAGTTAAAAGAGGTAAGAATTCACCATCTTCTTATTCCATACTTCTTGTAGCCTAGTAAAAAGCTTAGTATATATTACGTTAATAAATGATTGTTAGATTAAACTGAACAGAAAAATAAAGCACAATCTTCTAATTAGCTGTTTTAATATTTTCACCTAAAGATGTTACTTTATAAATTTTTTTCTGCCATAATTTACTGATTTGAGAACTCCTAAGTGTTTCAATTCTTTTTGGTGGGAAGATCCCAAATCTTATTTCACTCCTCAATTAAAAATTTATTGGTCTCAGGAATTAATTTAATTATAAGGTCAGTAGCTACAATATTGGCCCTGTATTTTTTGTTGGAGCTTTTTTTCCCCTTAAATCCCCAAATATCTTGCAACATAAATGACTTGATGTTATAGTGAGTAAGGTTATTAATTTGAGAATATTAAAAAAAATTCATGGAAAAATAAAAGCAAAAGGATATATGAATCTTTCTGTGACCTTTTTGAAGTATCTTCCTAGATCATAAAACATGTTCATGGTTATACATAGTAAGTGACAGAGTTAAACTTTGAATCCCGGTAAGTCCTAAATGCTTGCCACAAACCAGTTGGTTAAAAAATATTATCTACATTCTTAATGTTAAAAATTATATTTGTTATATTTTTAACTTTTAGACCTTTCTGTGGGGTAAAAAAGCTATAATTCATGGTGAGGTTTGAATTAAAAACACAAATTAAAATTTGGCCATATAAAAAACATTTTCATGTCATGTAATGTAGGAAAAAATAAATTGGCTCAAAGCTTAACTATGATTCAGGGTAATAAAAACCCCTAAGGCTATTTACTTTATCAAGTTCTCTCATCTTTAGGGGTCCAGTTAGACCCATTTTAGATCTCATATATATATACATTAGACATGTCACTACAGAAAATGCATAAATACCTTTGTGATATAATTATATTTATATTTACATTTATGTATACAGTATTATATATTTGAGTAGACAAATACATTTTTATTTTCCTTCCCTAAAATCCTGGCTTATTTGTTAAAATAGTAATAATTTTATGGTATTATTCCACTAAACTTATTTCTCTATATCATATAAATTTTATTTTAAACAAGGAGATTTAAATATTCTTTAGGCACCTCGACATTTTGCTCTAAATTATATGTAAGTAATATCTATTTAAGGAAATTAACACAACTGTGTTCAAATATAGAGCTTAAATCCCTCTATTTTACATCAGCAGCTTCAATCCTCTAAGTGCCCTCTTGGTTATTAACTTGCCTTTCTTACAGCAGTAACTCACCGAAGAGAGAAATTCATTTTGCCCAGGAGCAAATGATAATATTGAAAGTAACTTTTCACATTCATGACTAAGAACCTTGGAAATATATGCCAAGGGCTTCACATACACCTCTTTATATGAAGGAAAACTATAGCTCTGAGTGCATAAAGACACATTAGTTAATAGGTAGTGGGGAATGTGTAATCTTTCTTTCTGCAAGAAACTGGCTTCTGCTGGCTCTTCTACTCTAGTTCTTTTCTTTTTTTCTTCCATAGAATTTAGTTTTTACAAATTGACAACTGAAATTAATTTTGTTCTAATAAAAATACAAGGTTTGTCACTGTATTTTCCTAAAGAGAGAAAAAAGGAAATAGAATGAGAAATACTGGCATGATCCAAAAGGCATAGGAAAAGGAAAGGGAGACAATTACACTAGTTTGATATGAGAGGAGGTGACTAATTTTACCAATATGTTAAGAGTGCAGTGTTTAGGGGAAGCAAACATTTTTTCTTTGGAAAGCAGTCTTTTCCTTCACATGGACATTAGCATTTACTTTTGAATAAGAGGTACACATATTTGTTGCTTAATGTGTTTTTTGTTTCATTAAGATTTTCATAGTCAGATGACTGCAGATGGAAGATGCTTTAAAATTAAAATGTTATACATACATTTTCTATTATTATCAAGTATAAAGTATATGTTAACACAGAATGTACCTTAAGAAGAGAAGGAATATATTGAATGAAAGGCCTAGTGTGCCAGTTATATTCTCAAGTTCTGACATGATCTTGTTCTCTGGAGAAAGTGAATTCATTGAACATAATTTCTCTTAGAGCACAATGAGTATAACAATTGTATTGTTTTGCAGAGAAAAAAGATAAAAGAATCTGGTATTATGATTTGACTCAATTTATGATGATATAGGAGTAGGTTAGCTCAGTATTTATGGAGACAACTATAATTTTCATGCAACTAATCATTTAGTTCTCAATTTTTCAAAATCAGATCACATCTTAATTTATTGGATTGTGAGAGAACATGTAGTGGCCCTTACGTTTGGTAAGTGAATACTACAGAAAGTGGGGCCTGAAAAGTGGATCAGATTTCACAGGAAGAGCTGGGGTACACTTGGCTAGGATATACAATGAGCAAATATGTTACTGGGGTAATGAATATGGCTATTTGATTAAATCTGGCCTGAGAAGACTAGTGGTTCATTCTGAAGAAGGGAAAAGAGCCAGTGTGAATGGGATCCGAACACATCATCCTTAAAAGCAGGCACTGCATTTTGATTAGCTGTGATAGTTAAATCAAACCATCTTGGATTCTTGAGCACAGGAACTTGATGTTGTGAAAGCTGAGCCCTGTGAAAATTAATCTAGCAGAAGTCTGAGAAACAATTTGAAGGTGTGAAAGTCAGGAATTGAGGGCTGTTACAGATTTTCAGAACATGAAAAGCAATGAAGGGCTAAAATAAGGTAGAAGAGAGCAGGCAGGAGATGACTCTGAACTGAATTCTGAAATACCTGCCAATGTTTTGTATTACTTATTAAAAATTTTTATTCCAGCTTTAGAATCAGATATCCTGGGGTGATTGCTTTGTTTCCTGTTGGGTCTGTCTGGAGAGGGATCCAGAATGAAAAAAACAAAACAAAACAAAAACCTTCATTGAGAAGCTTGTTAAACCATCTTTTTGACTACGAGGCTATTTCCTGTGGTTCTAACTAATGATAATAACTTTATATTTTATTTTTTCTTAAAAAAGAGTGAAAAATGCGTAGTAGTTTGAAAGAAGAATGTTCACAATGGTAGGATAACTTTGTCCTTCTCTATCTTGGGGCCCCCTCTTCATTAATTAAGAAATACTAACACATTTGTAAAGAAGATTTAAGGTGTTTATCTCAGAAAAATCAAAATAATGAGCGTTTATCAAAATTTCCTCCTCCAAGCTGAGGGTTTTATTTTGTTTACAATCCATCCAGTTTTGTCTTATGCATCATGTATTATAATCAAATTTGAATGGGAAAAAAAAATTATTTTAGAGCACCTGTTTAAAAAAATATAGGGTAAAAACTAAAACAAAACTAATTTTATTTTTCTTTGTGCTATAGTTAGCTTTTTTCTTGCCTCCCATTTAAATGTTTGGTCTTAGAACTTTGAGATAAAGAAAGAAATTATCTTTATTGTACTACCTGAAATTTCCCCAATAGGATATATACCTTAAATTTTCACTATTAAATTTATCACATTTAACTTTTAATAAAGTATACAAAGTTATAAAAAGAATTCAAAATGTTTTAAAATGTTGCTATGGAAACTTTCCTTCCAGTCAAGATAAAGAGCACTTGATTTATCCTCCTGTCTAAAATAACCCCAAATTGACAAAATATATAAAACAATGATTTTTAAGCCACCAAAAAACTGGCAACAAAGAACAGTGATTCTTAAGAATTAGAAAGTAAATGACGGAAACCTTATGATTGTCCCAGCTTACTGCTGTAAGATAGTTTCCAGGCTATCGTGAAAGAAGGAGTAGCTCAGGTGGAGACAGAAGATTTCCTGAGTTAGGGAGACAGAATTGACAGTCAAGGAGAACACAGAATCTAGCATTTGTAGGGCTGAGTACTGGAGATGACAGAACTGCAAAGAGAGAGATAGATCTTCAGAGAGTACTGATTAGAAACACTTCCTCAGTACTCAGTGCTCAGTAGAGTACTGATTAGAAACAATCCAAGGCTGGGATAGAATCACCTAAAGGATTAGTGGTAAGAGAGATGGAAATAGTGTTGTCTCCACCAAACAGAATGGCAAACCTCATGATTCATTGTGGATTGGCTGAAGTTCACAGAAGGGTCCTGCCTCAGTAGAGGAGAATAATTAGCCCTACGCTGAACTCTGCTCCAGTTGTGCCTACAATTTTTCGAAGAAAGACAAAAAGAATCAAATGATTCCCCAGATGCTTGACTACTTCCCAGAACAAAACTCAAGAATATTTATAGGAATATAAAATTATCAAGTACCCAGCTAAAATTTACAATATCTGGCATTCAATAAAAAATTACCAGGCACACAAAAAAGTAGAAAAATATGGCATATCATAAAGAGACCAATCAATCAATAAAATGAATGCAGAACTAACAGAGATTTTAGAATTTGCAGATAGAAGTTATAAATCTATAACAGAAAGATCTCTAGAAAATATGCAAACATTTGTAAATGAAATAACATAATTATATATAATTCATAGATCAGAAAAGAAATCAAAAGGGAAATCTAAAGAGAATTTTAGCTTCTACCTTTAGGAACTGGGGGAAAAAAAGCAAATTAGACATAAAGTAAGTAAAAAAGAAAATTACAAAATCAACATGAAAGTCAGCGAAGTAAAAAACAGAAAAACAACAGAAAAATCAAAGAAACCAAAGTTAGTTATTTGAAAAGATCAGTAAAATTCATAAACATCTAGCTACACTGATCACAACAGAAAGAGAGTGGACACAAACTGTCAATATTAGGAATGGGAGAATGACATCACTACCAAGAATTTATCATAAGATTATAGAATGCTTTCTCTGTCCTCCACCTTACCACCATATCAATAGGTTGCAGTGTAATAAAAGTGGATTATAGTTGAAAGAGCTACAAAGTATACACTACACTTAAGAAGGAGTTTTAGGAAAACCCAAAGACAAAAAGGGAGGCAAGAATAAGGACACTAGAGGAAATCAAAGACTTTGGAACCTGTATCTATAAGAGACATTAAAATCAGTCTAACTCCTAGCCAGATTAATATAAAACCTCAAAATAAAAATTTATTTATCTCAGGTCCTTTTATGCAATACATCATGTCTGGCTTTCAACAACAAAAATATATGTCATGCTAAAAGGCAAAAAAACCCCAGAGTCTGAAGAGACCAAGAAAACATCAAAAGAAGACTCATATATGGCCAAATTTTGAAATTATCAGAAAGAGAATTTAAAATAACTACAATTAATATATGAAGAACTGTATGAAAAAAGTAGACAGCATGTAAGAAGAGATGGGTAATGTGAACATAAAGATAAAAAACTTAAAGAACGAATCTAAAGGAAATGCTAGAAATCAAGAACACTAACAGAAATGAAGAATTCCTTTGATGGGCTCATCAGTAGGTTGGACGTGGCTGCAGAAAGAATCAGTGAGGTTAAAGACATATAGATACTTCTTAAACAGAAATGCAAAGAAAAATAATTTTAAAAAACTTCACATGATAGGAATTTCAAATCTGCAGAACAATTTCAAAATGTGTAATGTATACATAATCAAAATACTGCAAGAAGAATGAATAGAGAAGAAATATTTGAAGTAATAATAGCTGAGAACTTTCTAAAATTAATGTCGGACACCAAACCAAAAATCCAAGAAACTCAATAAACACGAAGCAGGATAAATACCATTGAGTAGGTTGTTAGCTATGAGTTTGTTATGTATGGCCTTTACTATGTTGAGGTACTGAAAGACTTTATTAATACAATGATAAGATCAGCCACAGACTGGAAGAAATATTTTCAATTGTATTTATGATAAAAGACTCATATTCAGAAAATATGAAGGACTTTTAATGCCCAATAATAAGAAAACAAACCACCCAATAAAAAAGTGGGCAAAAGTTTTGAAAATACACTTCACCTTAGAAAATACATGGATGTATGGATAACAAATAGCACATGAAAAGATTCTCAAGGTCCTTAGTTATTAGGGATATCAGAGTTAAAACCACAATGAGAGACCACTATACATCAATTAAATTGGTTAATATTAAAAACACTGGCCATACCAAGTGTTAGTGAGCACTTGAAGGAACTGGGATTCTCATACATTACTGTTGGTAAGTAAAATGGTATAACCACTTCGGAAAACAGTTTGGCAGTTTCTTAGACTAAACAAACATCTACCACATGATTAAGCCATTCTATTCCTAGGTAGAATTTACCCAAGAAAAATGAAAGCATATATTCATACAAAGACCTATACACAAATGTTAACAGCTTTATTTGTAATAAATAAAATATGGAAGTGATTTAAATGTCCATTTCTAGATGAACTGATGAACAAACTGTGGAATATCCATACAATGGCATGCTATTTTTTTTAATTTATACATATTTATGGGGTAAGGAGTCAACTATCAATATTTGTGTACAGTATCTGATAATCAAATAAATATTATTAGCATGTTCATCATTACAAATCATAATTATTTTTTGTGTCCCTTACTCAATTACTCCCATCCTTCCTCCCCCTCCCTCTTTCCCACCTGTAGTAACTATAGAACTCTTCTCTCTCAATGGAATACTATTTATCCATTCAAATGAATGAACTATTGATACATAGTACAGTATGAATGGATTTAAAATACTTAATCTGAGTGAAGAAGCCAGAAGAAAAAAAGAGAACATACTGTGTGAATTTATATATTGTATGCTAGAAAATTCAAACTAATCTATAGTGACAGCAGAACAGTGATTGACTGGGGACAGAAGGGAAGTAAGGTGTAGGACGATGGGATTACAAAAGGGCATGAGGAAACTTTTTGGAATTACCGATGTATTCAAAATCTTGATTGAAGTGATGCATTCCAGGTTTGTGCATATGTCAAAATTTGCCAAGTTGTACACTTTAAATATATGCAGTTTAGTGTATGTCAATTATACCACAACCATGCTTTTAAAAATGTGCTTTTATAACATAATGTTAGCAAATAATTCTGCAACGTATATTGAATGGTCTGTCTTTCTGAAAATTCATTAAAAGGAACGATATACTTTAACAATGACAGAATTTGCAAATCATGAAATAGAGAAAGGAAGTATGAAAAAAATTCTTAGTTTAGAAAAATATCAACTACTATATTAGTTGTTATAGGGATTTAGAGGATGAAACTTTGCATTTACTAATCTCTAATCATGAAACAAAATTATAACTCCTAGTTAAATGGATATCAGAGCAACTGATATTGGCTATTTTCAACCAATTACATGTTGTGCAAAGCCAGAGCCTAGTTCTCCACATTTCATTTATATAAATATATATTTTTTTTTTTACTGCAAATCTGTGTTGATATTTTATCCAGTACTCTCTAGAATACTGGAATATATTTTGGGATTTTTTTTTTTATTATTAAATTTAGTTTGAAAATTTGGAGATGACCACAAGCATATTAACTTTTGTTGTAAATATTAACCAATGCCAAAAATCATCATAAATATTTCTTTTTGCAAAAATTTTTCCATGCCCTTAATTTTCAACTACTCTTGATTCTGAATTTTCCCAAATGACTCACAATTTAATTAATTTAAGGATTGATTATATTTCCCATTCCTATTATCTAAGCTAGACAGCAATAGTTTTTAAATTACTAGCTTTCCTACTATGAATTAATTCTCTTAGATTCTTACCTATGTATGTTAGGTAACCTAAAATGATTTAATAATACAAGTAATTAATATAGAGGAAGCTTCTGTCAACAACACGTGGACTACTGTCTTTGTTTACCCACTTGTAAGTGCCTTCACAATGGGAAATCTTCTATTTAGTGGAGGCCAATTTAAGTTTTTCCCCACTCTATTCACTGCACATTTTGGATTCAGGCTGTCTTCAGTTCCTCTACTTAAAATGTGATTTAAAAATTCATGTTCTAAACTAATTTCTTCAGTAATAAACAATATACTCCTTCTAGTATATTAAGAAATTTAGGGGAAATTTAAAATATCCAGTCAATTATGTGTTGCATGAACTTCATTCTACATGTGTTTAAATTCAATAATATAAATTGATTAGGAAAAAAAATGACATCCTCTAAATCTCTTACCGTGACACTTAAGGTGATAAGTTTCCTTTTTTCCAATATATTTCTGCCCATGTGTCACTATACAAATATACCTAACTGTGTTTGTAATCTAAGAATGAGAATAATCATTTTCTGTAGAATTAAAAAGATTTTCAGGACAATTTAGGACAAACTTTGAGTGAAAAAAAAAAAAAAACCCTTCGTAGGAGTAAGTCACATACTACAGTGTGGTGGCTGCAAGGGAAAATAAAAAAAGGGAAAAAGGTGTTATTGTGAGAGATACATAAAGGTTTTCCAGTTATTGTAACAATCTTCTGGAATAAGTTTAACATTTGGGACTAGTATTGATACATTTGGTAGTCAAAGATAGATCTCTAAATTGTGTATTGAAATTCCATCTTGTTCTAAGGAGGGTTTCATGAATTGAAAATTTTATGGTATAGAAATTAGTGAGTTTGTTAATTTATTAAGATATAGATTCTTGACCTTATAAAAAAAAGAATGCATAGTTTTATTTGCACTAAAATAATATCAACAGTAAAATATTCCTGCTTATATTCTGCGAACTGTTGTATTTTATGTAAAAATTACACCAAATGTTATAAAAATTAAATTTTTCATTAATATTTTTCTAAATTTCTCTAGTAAGAAAAAGTTATTTAACTTTAAATCCACAGATATATTTCTGACATACTATGAAATTTCATTGATTCTTTGATTTCTCTTATTTTATTTTTACTGAACTTTAAGAAATGAGATTGGAGTTATGATTTTAAAAATATCTGTCATGAAATGTTACAAATTAAAACATAAAAAGAAACATAATATAAAACTTCACAATAAACAAATACCACTGTATCTGATAAAGGTTTCTAAAACCTTTGAAGAAGATTTTAAAAGGCCATGGCATAAGATGACTTCAGTGATAAAAATATGAATAGAATGCAAAAAATATTTTAAAATTTTTCTATCCAGAAAAATGGAACAACCAAATTAAGCTCTCTTATATAAGAATTTACAAGACGAATGGTAAATTTAATCCCATTTTTTCTCACATCATTTAAACAAAGGAGTCAATTAAGTGGAACATTAAAAACTGATAAATCAAAAAGTGGAATAAAGTAGCAATTAGAAATAATGAGTTCATGAGATAAAATGACAATAGAGAAGTTATCAAATGACAGTAACATACACAGTCTGTTAATGAGAAGTGACCCTAAAGAATAGAAATGCTACATACAACATTGACAATGATGGGGGGGTGTATATTGGATAGATTGATATAGATGAAAACACCTCTGGAGTTTAGGGAATTTTTCCAGTGTTGATTTAGTGTAGTTAAAGGAGGAAAAAAAAAAAAAAAAAATCCTTAAGATTAGCCACCCTATAGATAAACTCCAAGTAAATTATCTCATGTTTAGAAAGCGATCATCTGGGCTTTTTATTACATCTTTAGTTATCTTTTGTTTAAAAATAAACATGGTTCAGTTTTGTTAAATAAAAATCATTATCAGGAACTTTATCTGCTCCTCCAAGACTTAGAGCAAGAGAGAGATTTGGTATGTTTCCAGGCTGAGGTCAGGATAACGTGACAAGAGTAAAATGAGTAATTAATATGATTCTTGTATCCACCAGACAAACACAGAGCCAGCAGGAGATATATACAAGAAGTACCTCAAAAAGTTCGTGGAAAGTGGAATTAAAAGATAATACAATCTTTCCATGCACTTTTTGAAGTACCCTTTATGCATATCCTATATATACTTGTGTGTGGGTGCATCATATGTATGTATGAATCTAAAGAGACTTATTTCAGAGATTTGGCCTTGGCTTACATGATTGTAGGGTCTGGCTAGGCGAGTCTGAAATCTGCAGGACAGGCTGGCAGGTTGGATACTCTTAGACAGGATCTGAAACTGCAGTTCACAGGTGGAACTTCTTCGTCCTCAGGAAAAACTCAGTTTGCTCTTTCAATTGATTAGATAAGGCCCACTCAGAGTATGGAGGATAATCTGCTTTACTTTAAGTCAACTGATTGTAGCTGTTACTCACATCTACAATATATCTTTGCAGCAACACCTAAATTAGTGTTTGATTGAATAATTGGGTACTATAGCCTAGGCAAGTACACACACTAAATCAACCACTACAATCCCCAACTACTCCCTCTTTCCAAAAGCACCTCCTCTTAATAAAGACAGGTTTCCAAAAGAGAATTTCTTTGAAAATCGTTGTCTAAGTCTTAGCAATTAGGTCCTCCTCTAAGAATAGTCCTTGTGAGAACATAGAGATCAAAAGAAATGGGGTTGACTGGATCTTTGATAAAGTTATGGCAATGGCCCTGAGATTGATTGTTCATTCCGAGTGACTGGTGGCCTCTTCTTTTAAATTCTGTGCTGCCCAAAGATACTCTGGAACATGTAGGATGGCCATAGTAATGTTTTATACTTTGGATTACCTTTGCTTGCTTCAATCATACACAAAGGCAGACAGAAAGAGGTACTGATAAAAATTGTTTAGGTATCACATATGATCCTGTTATTTTAAATAGGACTTAATTACATAATTATGATTAACCTGCCAATTTTTATGAATCCAAACCCTTTAACCACATGGTAATATTCTCATTAAATAACATGATGGAATTGCCAAATTTTATGATTATATGGCAAGGGAAAACTGATGAGTCAAATCTTGATGGGCTCCAGTAGAAAAATTAAGTCAAATTCCAAAATCAGAGCTAAGATAAGGAAGTCTGGTTACATAAAATAATGCAGAACATGCCAAATTGTGACAAAAGCTTAGAATCTTGACACAGCCATAAATAAACAGCCACTACGTCTGTGTTGGGAATAATTGGTTGACATGAGGTTTTATGGATTATTCCTCTATGATGAATGACTACTCCTTTATAACACAGCTAATACCAATCACGCCCCTTCTGAAATTGCATACATCTCCTACCCTCTTTGTAGCCCCTTCTAAGACACCGAAAACTTGAGTTTCTCTTCAATTTCCTTTTTTTTATAAAGGTCATTTTAACCTGACCACTGGTTATATTTTTCTGATCTATATGATATTTTATTTCTCATTTAACAGAATTTAGCATGTCACTACTCATCTTTCTCCATCCCTCAATCTTCTGAATCTTGGCTCATGCACCTTTAAATAAAATGTTAATTAAAAATTATTAGATTTTTGATAACCTGATTTTATGTATGTGTCTCCAAGTATAAAAAGTACACCAATTAAAAATAAAAGAAAGTATTTCCATTGCTATGAGGTTTATTATTTCTTGCGCTATTAGTTTTATCTCTGTAAAACCCTTCAACACAATAATGAAAGTAAATAATAATAACGAGGGATTTTCTTTTTTACAACAGAAACATCTTTCTTTAATGTCTAATACATGTCTTGAAAACCTCTTCCCACGTGCTGGAGACATTGATATCTACAATGCCAAGGATGATAGGATATAGAAAATCTACCAATGAATTTCTCACTGTGGTCAAAGCATAACACAGTCCCCCACTTTGAATTGAGATTGCTCAAATTTTCATGAATATACCTAGAAGACTTGGGAAAGCATGCAAATACGATATAATTAATATTTCCCCGTCAATGAAATGCTCTATTGTAGGAACTGTAATCTCTCACATCATCTAACATTCTAACAGTCCAAGACATTTAGATTTTTGGAGCTCTCTTTTTTCTTTCTTTCTTTTTTTCTCCTTCCTTCCTTCCTTCCTTCCTTCCTTCCTTCCTTCCTTCCTTCCTTCCTTCCTTCCTTCCTTCCTTCCTCCCTCCCTCCCTCCCTCCCTCCCTCCCTCCCTCCCTCCCTCCCTTCCGATAAGGGAAAGAGGGCAGAAGGATGAGAATTCAGTGCTGTCTCCCCAGTGTACCTTCCACAGCAATTGGGATGGGTGACCTGCCCCTAATATGCAGTTTAATGAAAATCTGTTATTTTCACTTTGTCCATCCTGAACTTTTTTCTTTTTCTAGAAATCCTACATGTGATCTCCTAATTCCATCCACTTCTGCACAAGAATGGATTCTCTTGCCCAAATTGTTCAGTTAGAGTACCCCACTGACTTCCATAAATTGATTCATTCAGGGATGTATGAATGAATTGACCCTCTAATGGGGTCAAATAGACCTCTTATTCAGTATTGAATGTGCATTCAGCAAGAGAGAAGCACTCTGCTCTTACGACATTGTGAATGGCAGGCACCATGCAAGCCTAGGGATGCCAGGGACTGTTTTGACATCTTGTGTAGAGAGCCTGCCTGAAAATTACAGAGACCAACAGTGGAAAAGAGTCAGAGGCTGACATTCGTAAGTGACTAAGAGTGTGTATGTGGCTGTACTTTAGGTGTAGGCAATACAATAGAGAATTAAATGAAAAGGATTGTTTCAAATACTTATATTTTAGTAGAGAAATATTTACCTGGTATGATGCCTCTCAATTTTAAAGACACAAATTAAATGGTACGTATCTAATTCTTAACAAGTGTTTCAGTTAATGATTACGTAGAAAAAAATGATATTAATGTCTCAGAACATAGAATTTCCCAGAGGGAAAACTATTACAATTGGAGAAATGCCAGAATCACATGTAGTTGGTTCAGATAGCTCCCTAAAAGTCAACCAAAGTGTTGTTTATTGCCAGTGCCGCTGATTTTAAGCAGATATCACTAGGTCACTACAGCTGGTGGGTAACAATTATTTTAATTTTTGGTGATCAGAAAGTGCCACTTTAAGCATTTTATACCTTGGCATGATTGTTTGTAATTTATGTAAAACATGTTTGTGTATTTTGGTTACATTTTAAGAAATTGATTCAGTTGACATGTAAATAAATTGTAATCATTTTCCTTTTAAAATAATGTGAAATAGCCTACCTATTTGAACTCTTATGCAGAATGTCTGTTTTCAGAAATGGATTACTGACATTAAATGGGCTATTTATAAAATTATGATTATTAATTAATCATAATAAATTAAATAGTATTAAAGATATTTAAATTTTAAATATCAAATAATATTACACTATTAATAATTAAATATTGAATAATATTTAAATCTTGAATTTGAATTAATAATTAATGATAAAAATTGAGAGTTCGGTCAGGTACAATGTTATCTGTTAATACCTGAGGTGAAGTGTTAATAATGGTTATGTATAAAATCCTCCTGAAGACATCATAGTTCCAAAGAAACAAAAGTACAATGCCCACTAATTTAATTTATCTACGTATATACATTTCCCTGCAGTTTTTCATGTCACTGAAAATAGTAACCTCAAAGGATATATTATGGATTTTGTTATGCTTGCTTTTTTTCTCTCAGCTTTAAAAAGGTATAATTGACAAATAAAAATTGTACATATTTAAGGTGGACAGCATGATATTTTGATATACTTGTACGTATACACTGTGAAATGATTACCACAACCAAGCTAACTAAAATATCCATCACGTCACTTAGTTACCATTTGGGTGTGAGGTGAGGACTCTGAGATCTACTCTTTCAGCAAATTTCAGCTGTACAATACAGTAATGTTAACTCTAGTCACCATGCTATACAATATGCTTGTCTTTTGATATGCTCATTATCATTAACTATGTTTTAGATCTATAAATAATATTATCACTTAAATATGTTTCTGTATGAGTGTACATAGGTATAAATTAAATAAATGTATTTTTAATTTAATAAGTAAAAATGTAATAGGGAAAAAAGGAAAAAGACTGGTAGGTCAGAGACTAAATAAAAATGGTCTCTGCTTTGCAGTTTGTGTTTCACAAGGCAGTGAAATTTCCTCCTTCCCTCTGCATTCTTCCCAGGTGGCAAAACCCGCAGATCTCCTGCAGAGAGATGCTTCCACGTTAAAAAGCACCGGTTCTTGTCCCTTTCATAATGCCCTTGGGGTACTTCTTGGCTGAGAAAAATTATTAAAATAATGAGAGTTTCTTACTCCTGGAGAAGCTAAATTGTTAATCATACTTATGTTACTTTCTATTCAGGCTGTTAAAAAGTATTGCTTTCTGCCCAATAACATAGCCAAAGCTGTGGTCATTCCTCATTCTTAGATTACTCTCTCTCTGTCTCCTTTATCAACAGAGCAATCTCCCTGGGCAACTCTTTCAGATATTGCCCTTATCTAATTACATTAAAAACAAATAGAAAGAAAGGAAAAAGAAAGAGAAAGAAACTTTGAAGATAGTCACAGTGTCTTTTTTTTTTTTTTTTTTTTTTAACAGATTATCTTTGGTGTTCCTCAGATGATTAAAATACCAAAGTATTCACTTCTCATTTTCATTGTGGAACCCTTGTCCCATCATATACTGTAACAAGGTGATGCTAGGAGAAATTAAACATGATTGATATGTCCGAAGATTTCTCCAGCATGGCTCATTAGTAATATTAGAGCTGTTTAATTGTCAGTCACACAATCTGGATGGGGTTAAGGTATGGAGACTCTCAAGATGAAGAAAATGGCTCATCTCCCTCCTTTTCACCCTCTGGAGAATATTTGTAAATATATTAAGGATCCGTTTATTCACCTGAAAAATGTTAAGAGCATTTATGATATTAAGAAAAGGTAAAGCAGACCCTTATGCAAAGAACTGACACAGTAACCATCTGCAGGATTCATCTAAAATAGTTTGATCTGAGATGTGAATACTTCTTAACATATGGACACACAATTTACAGGTCTGAAGGTAGAGAAGGTTATAATCTCCCTTGGATTCATTAGCACTGTTGTCACCTAGAGCATCTGAAATGTCAAATCAGAAATCCCAAAATAACATGCTTAACCTCTGTGAAGAAACTGGACTTAGGTGATCAAATTGTTTTGCCTATAGCCCTTATAAATATGGCAGCCTCAGAAAAAGAAGAGCTTTGGATTTTTTTTTTTAGTACATATGAAGTGCTAATGAACAAGCTGGAATATCGTTAGGTAGATCAGATCAGATATTCCCAAGCAGTATGATGACACACATGTAAAGGAGCCATGTCAGGGTGGCCAGGCAGACCCAAGGCCTCTTAGAGCACCTGACCACCCGTCTTAAGCTCAAACAGCCCTGTTTGTTAACGCCAGTGTGTCATGTAAACACTGTCACTTTCTCTGTGTTTAGTGAAATAAAATGTTTTGGGAAACACTGCCACTATGTGGTTTTGAGTTACATTTTTCCAGATTATCAGAGTGAGTCAACAAAATTCCTTTCACAAGTTGACTTGGACAAACTATGTCAAGATAAATTTCTGGTGACTGGGTTCACAACAAAGATCTCCTGCTGAAACATCACTGGAACATCACTGGAAAAGCCTTACCATGGTTTTCTGTATAATAATGGGCTGTAAAGTGCCGAGACCTACCATCTTGGATTTATGTCTCCAAATATTAGAAAATGCTAGCTGTACCCATAAAACAATTTAATAATATTTATTTCCCTTTTTCTTCTTGGGAACATGACCAGCAACCCACTCCTCACTTGGATTTCACCTTGGTAGTGATGACTGACAAGACCCTGGTAGCAGCTGGTTGATCTTCTAATTTAACTTCTTCCTGCTAACCAGTAAAATTCAACCTTATGCCGTAGAATTGTTCCCCTACCATTCAGACCTGCTCTAAATAAGTTTTAGCCTATGCTGTGTGGTTAACAAAGTCTCCAACAGGACAGCACTACTCTCTGTGTGTCAATGGGATATTATAATTTCTTTTCGTTTCCTCCACCACACACTAAGTATGGACCTTATTTACCTTATTTGTTATTCACAGCACAAAACTGACTTTCTCATCATAAAAGTCTCCCTACTTGAAACAGTTCAGGGGTTGAGCAGGATTACTAGTTCTATCTCCTTTATTGAAGAAAACCAGACTAATGATTATTGCCAACATTTCATGTCAGTAAGGAAATGTCCTGGGAGATTCTAGTTGCTGTACTGTTTGAGCTAAAATTTCTGCTCCAGTCTATTAGTTCAAAATTACTAAAGAATAAATAAGGTTGTCCCCACTGCAATTGATAGATATACCTAGTTACTGTTATTGCAACATTGCCTAAAGGATCACAAAGATATAATGTTAATTCATTCTTTCTCTGTGTTATCAACATAGAAAGAAAAATTAAATGTCTTTAAATGTTAAGTTTGCTTTATTGCCAAATTGTACTGAGAGGAATTACCCAGTACACTATGTTCATGGTATGACAGGTGTATCAGTAGAATAATTGGAGTTGAAAGCCTTAAACGTTTATCAGTAATAATTAGTTCTACATTACAAAAAATGGTAACTTTCTACTTTACACTAGTTGGCTAAAAATGCCTTTCATTTAGCAATCTCTGTCTAAAATCTCTTGCTACAGGAAGATTTTACTGTTTTCCTGAAAAAGAAGGTGTCTTAGTCCATGCAGGCTGTTATAAAAAATTCTGTAGAGTGGGTGGCTTATAAACAACAGAAATTTATTTCTCAGAGTTCTGGAGTCTGGGAAGTCCAAGATCAAGGTGCCAGAAGATTCTATGTCAGGTGAGAGTCTACTCCCTGATTCATAGACAGCTGTCATTTCACATGGTGGAAGGGACAAGGGAGTTCTCTGGGGTCTATAAGGGCACTATTTATAAGAACATTAGGATTAGTCCCATTTACGAAGGCTTCATTATCACGACCCAATCAACTCCCAAGGGCCCCAGCTACTAGTACCATCATATTTGGGGTTGGGATTTCAACATATGAGTTTTGGCAGGATACAACCATTCAGTCTGTAGCACAGGGTTTATATACAAAATATAAGCTGTATTAAAAATTAATCATTTGCAGTTTATGCATTATATATAAATTATGACAAAATGCAAAGATTTGTTTTTTTATTTGTAGAACCAGGAGTTATTCATGACTTCTAGGCAATTTGTCTAACTCTTAGATTACGGATTATGGCATCACAATCATAAATTTTCTCCTAACTTCCCTTGCAGGAAATATCTACACATTTATTCATAACATGAAGAACCACAGTGACTCTACCATTTGGAGTTTCTGGTTCTGCTCAAGAAACCAAGGTCCTAGTTAACGTTTTAGCACAAGTCAGTAAGAAGGCTGAGCTAAAGATAAGGTCATTGGGTGGTGACATTTAGAACGATCATTTTCCACAATTGCACAAATGGATTTATTCTCTCCTGCAAAAGGAATATGTGTTATTTTAGCAAGAATTTATCGTGCATTTTTGACAAATTGGATTTTATCCATAATTTTCAAGTTTGATTCCCCAAAGTAAGTCTCCAAATTGTACCAGATTGAAACAGGGCTATATTTTCATGAGCTGGTGGCCTTTAAAGAAATTAGGGATAAAAACGTAAACAAGGTGCTTTAACAACACTGAGAATGGTAGAAAGTTTGTTTTTAGTGGATGCTTAGAAAATGTTACATAATTTGTAGCTATAAAAGAGTGCATCAGGAATATTCTTACCTGGATTCTAAACAAGTAATGTTCACTATTAATTTATATAAAATGTGAAATCTGAAAAATAGAGATAAATGCTTTATTATTCATAGATTATTAATGAAATTAAGGTAGTCCACCTATGGTGCAATGAAAAAGGGACATTACATTCCCCGTATTTCATTTGTTAAAGTAATTCTCTCTACACTTTTCTTTTTCGGTCTTTTAAGTTTAGGTTTCTCAGACCTGTTGCTTTCTTCTGGTGCTAAATGCTAGAATTATACTGCTTAGAAACTTAAGAATTCTGCCAGTGAAAACAACCTCAGAAAAATTATAAGAGGAAAGTACGAAATTTTCTATGTCAATACATCTTCAAGAATACATGATATTCTCAATTTTGGTGGTGTATTCTTGTTTCAATTTACACTTTGCTGATTATTAGTCAAATAGACATCTTCACACCAGAGTTGGAAACTACTACTGTACAGGGCTGGAAACTACTAATGTACAGAGTTGGAAACTACTAATTAGAACATGAAAATGATGGTTATTTAGAAATTATGCTAGGCACACCAAGCCAGCACCTTGGGTCCCACCCAGTGACCTGAGGCATGGAACCAGGAACCAGACCCTCCTCCCACAACAAGGCACATCACGACAGTACTTCAGGGCCCACCCAGGAACCCAAGGCAAGGAGAAGAGGACTGGACCTCTCTCCCACAACCATGGACACTATACAAGCACCTCAGGGCCCGTCCAGCCCAGAGGCATGCAGAAGGGGACTAATCCTCTCTCCTACAACCAGGTACACCAAGCCAGTGCCTCAGATCCCACCCAGTGACCTGGGGTATGGAGCCAGAGACTGGACCCTCCTCCCACAGCAGGCACAAAACACCAGCACCTCGGGGCCCACCTGGGTAACCGAGGCACGAAGAAGGGGACTGGACCCTCCTCCCACAGCCAGGCAAATGACGCCAGCACCTTGGGGCCCGCCCAGGGACCCAGGACATGGAGAAGGGGACTAGACCCTTCTCCCACAACTAGGCACATAGTGCCAGCGCCTTTGGGCCTGCCCAGGGACCAGAGGCATGGAGAAAGGGACCAAGCAAGCACACCCCACAACCAGGCATACCACCAGTGCCAAGGAATATACCAAAAACAGCACTTCCACGTAGGTGGCCCACCACAGCCACCACAATAAACATGGCTGCTACAAAAGCAGCTAGATGCCACAACTACCATGCAGATGTTCTGCCAACCACTGGAGTGCATTCACACAAGAAGAGTCACCATCAGAGACAAAGAAAAGAAGAGGATGTCTCTCTCCACAAAACCCATTTCAGAGTGACAGAAGAAGCATCTGCTCTATGATAATATTGGGGGACCTGATCACACCTCTCAGCATTGGACAGATCATCTAGGCAACAAATTAACAGAGTAACCATTACTCTTTCAGAGGGAGAGAAGAAATCTAGGTCAATTGGAGGGGGGAGGGGGAGAGAATGGGGGAAGGGGAGAGATTGGACAAGGGGCATAAAGAATAATTACAATTTGTAACAATATATATGCTAGTAATATTGATTTAATTAACACATCTCAATGTTCAACCCCCAAAATATGTATAATCGATTTTGATTCAATAAATAAAATAAATTTTTTTAAAAAAGAAATTATTCTGAAAGTAAATTATGGAGCAAAATAACTAATCTTCAAGGTGATAAAAATATGTGTTTGTCTAACTTTATTACATAAAAATGCAGGTGTTAAAGGGATTTGTTTATTTGGTTTGCTAAGGTCTGGTGATTCTGTTGTTTAAGAAAAAAATTAAAACTTTATAGTGACATTAAATAACTCATAGATACACATTAATAGATTTCTTTATAAAGTTTCTCTTTGAGGAAAATAGCTACTTATTTAAATTATATTTAGTGAATGCAAACATAAGTAATTTACCAGAATGGTCGTGAGCCTGCAAATTTACAGAAACCATTTCTAGAAAATTATCAGTGACTCAGATATGCACAGTTCTCAAATCAACTAAATTTGGAGACAATTGAGTGCAGTTCTTTATATCTAATGGCTGTACAATGAGCTGCTATGGTTATTTAAATGGGTTGATTAAGGAAATATTAGAGCATATTTTGAAAACCACACGGAGAACAATTTAATATGGTTTAGTAGGCACTTCTATAGTTTGTAGTGACCTAAGGGCATATAAATGTATGGTATGAATGACATGCAGCAAAGTAGATACAAAAAAGTAAAAGATTAGATTCACAATATATTTAGCAGGTAATTTAAATTTCTTTAATCAATTTAATTTTAAGTGATTTTCTGAAAATTATAAGATAGAATCTAGTGTAAATGATAATCTTCCTGCTACTTATTTGAAATAGCTCTTTTGACTTGAGTTTTGCCTGTGTCTTTAATGAAACAAGCTATTTAGTAGAATAACATTATTTGGCAATTTAAATTCTTTGAGCAAAAACTATTTTGAATATCCATCTAGTCAGAGAACAATTTATAAATATGCATATATTTACACATATGAATATATATACTATATATATACATAATATATCGAGGTCAACTACGTGTAAGTCACTGAGTGTTTTATATACTATATGTATTTAATTCTCATGACTGTAAGTTTGATAATATTTTACAAATGAATTTGAGGCTTAGAGGGACCAGTTGAATTTCCCCCAATACTACACCTTATACATAGGAAAGACAGAATTTAAGTTTAGTTTTATGTGATTCAGAACATGAGCTCTTAACTGCTGTGGCATTCTTTCTCTTTTCTAGACCCTGTCAAATCAATTCCATATTATTTTAGTTTTTTGATCTATCTACTAAATAGAAAGGAGGAGGTCTAGCAGCTCTTCACTTAATTACAGATTTGTGGCAGTCATAACACATTAAGTTTGATAGATGCAGACATGTTGCCTGCTCTTCTTTATACTCATGAGTAATGAATTAAAACAATAACACTACCAGATCAATGGCTTCCATAGCGCTGTTGATAAGTTATGCAATGTCGATCCTATTTTAACCAAACTTTCAACCAAAGTCTTTCCCTATTTTAACCAAAGTTTCAACAAAGTCTTCCTATTTTTATTACACATTTTAATGGTGTATTTAATTTCATTCAATAAATTTCTGAGTTAAATTTTATTACTATAATCCGAAGAATAAAGAGTGTTAGAAATCATCTTTTGCTATGTCTAACTTCATCCACCTCCACATGGAAGAGGGAAAAATAATTCAAAACTAAATTATTTTACCATGTCAAGAAATGAATAAATCTGTCTAGTAAGAATATAAATCTGTGTAAATATTACTATTCCATGTCTATGATTGTTTTCTGACCAACGCTTTATTCAAATATTAAGCATAAGCACTGTGCTTTAGCCTAGGATTTCAAGAATGTGTGATAAGCAATGAAACCATATTTTTAATTATGTGTTTTATTTTATAATGATAACTGATACTAGCCAATATTTGGGAAGGAACTCAAAAAAATGAAGAGTAATTTAAGTGATATTGAATTTTGTTCACTCATTTTTTCTTTTTAACTTTTACTCAAAGATTATCTTATTTTGCTTTTTGTCCTTTAAGCAGATGGCTTGTGCTTCACCAATGGAAACTGTGGGAAGGAAGAACCAGAATATAAACCATTGGAAAGGTTTTGTACCAGGAGGCTCTTTCCTAAGAGCAGAGGCGTTCCTGATTCACAGGTGATGCTAATGCTTTCCAGTTACCCATAACTTGAACTTTCTACAGTTATTATGCTTACCAGACTTTTCTGTGATAAATTCAAGCCCAGCTTGCTTATATATTCCACTAAAAATGCCACATGACATTTTTTATTTTGAACCAACTCTTGATACATGATAGCTTTCCAAAGAAGTATGCTTCCTTATGTCAATATTTATGTTCCATGAAAAAAAATAGTAACTTGTTTGTATGTTTTAATTATCTAGTTTGACAAAGAATCCAAACTGAAGCAATCTTTGCCTTTGCACAATAGCTCCATTGCTTTGTTAAGGAAATCATAGCTTTTTTTTTTTTTTTCTTTTACTTAGGTCAATAAAGCACAGTGAACAATTCTGAATTCATATTAAATACTATTTACCTATTTAAGTGGAATTGCTTATTGTGATATAATTGCTCATAGAAACAAAACTAGAAGAGTAAAATACATTTCAGGTAGAGATTTGAAGGTCATGCTCGCATTTATAATAGTAATGGTTTATATGTTTTCAGCATTTTTTTCTAAGACTTTCAAAGTGTCTGTCATGTTAAGGTTGAGATGATTATGCTTCAATTTAGGTCATCTCAAAACATAATTTTCTCTACATTAGAAATGAGGAGATAGCTTTGTTTCACAGTACTTCAATGAGCAATTGTAGTTTTGTTTACAGCCTCAACTTCTAGATTTTTTTTAAAGCTGAACGATTTTATTTCAAAGTCCAGAAACTCTATTCTTTTAACTTCTTGGTAACTTCACCTACTTCATTGAAAACTTTTCTCCTCCTCTCTGTTAGTGCCTGTCATTAATCACTGAGAATTCAATCTGTGCAGAGATTAAGTATCTAACACTCTGGTCTCAGAGTTCATCTCATCTTCAGTAATCTTTTCCTTCATCTCCAACTCCATCCGCTGCCATGGCCACTGCTATAATCTGAATGTTGGTCCCCCCGCCCCCGCAATTCATATATTAAAACCTAGTACCCAACGTCATAGTATTAAGAGGTGAGGCCTTCGGGAGGTGATAAAGTCATGAGGGTTTTGCCCTCACAAGTGGGATTAGCGTCCTTATGAAAGAGGCTTGAGGGAGCCTGTTTGCCCCTTCTGCCCTGTGAGGATGCAGGAAGAAGATTCCATCTTTGAAGCAGAGAGTGAACCTCATCAGACACTGAATCTGCTGGTGCTTCAGTTTGGGACTTTCCTGCCTCTAGAATCATGCACATTAAATTCTGCTGTTTATAAATTACCTAGACTAAGACATTTTGTTATAGCAGCCCAAATGAACTAAGATAGCCACCTTCTGGGTTTATGATCTCCAGATTTGTGCCACCTTTGAAATAATATTTCTAAAAGTTTACTTCCCAGAAACACCTCCTAGCCTCCATATTGCTTTTTCAAGAAACACACTACCACAATTATTTCATGTCATTAGAACTTTCAGGTCATTATCTTCACTGTATTTTTATGATAATTCACGTATCTGCTGACATCACTTCTTTGTCTAACCTAGATTTCATATGCAACGTATACCCACTCTTTCAAATATCCTCAAGCACTATATAGTATTATAATTAATATTTCTATCACAGTAGTTCTTATTGATTACTTCTTCAAACTTCTCTACTATTCTAGTCAAATCCACCCTCAGCTCTCATCCTTCTGTAACAGCCATGGAAAGTATCTACCAACTTCTTCTGTGCCTCTCCAATAATATGGTAACTTTTAAAAAATATAAATTGTATCACTTATCTTTCATGCTTACAAAATTGGCAATGATTTCTTATTCTATCTGAAATAAAAGACAAACTTATGTCTACATCCCCAATATTATTCAATGTCATTTAATAAGATTGTATTTTATTTCAGATAGAATAAGAAATTTTGGTTTGTTGGTTGGTTTGTTTTTCTTTTATCATATGCATAATAGTAAACATAAACTCCAATGATTTCTTATTCTGTTTGAAATAGAATACAAACATGTCTGCATCTCTAGTGTTATCCAATGTTATTTACTTTCCAGCTAGACTGGACTACTCTTAAGTTCTTCACACCAAACAAGGACTCCCCCAACTTTTCTGAATTGCTCTTCTCCTCTTGGTTCTTATGACTATCTTCATTTCTATTTTTAAATCTGCCATTCAATATTACATCCACAGAGAGGCCTTCTCTAATTGCTTTCCCAAAGTAAGCACATCCACGTTATTCTCTAACTCAATTCCCTGTTTGTTGGTTTGCTTTGCTTTTATAATATATATAATGAATAGTAAATATAAGCTCCAAAGAACTGGGACTATGTGCATTTTTGTCATCATTGTATCCCCCTTGCCGAGCACACTGCCCGGCCCATGGAAATACCCACAAATATTTATTAAAGATTATTAAAGCAATTTTAGGGATTGCTCAAAAATTCAAAGTTATTAGATTTTTGCTATGATCATTTAGAATTTGAGATCAAATCTTTCCTTACGCATTAGGCAAGTGGATGGATAATTAAGATACTTAAAAGAACTAATAATTTTTTGAGTGTTTACTGTGTGACACTGGGAAACATCCATTTTAGGAAATAATTTTACTGCTTTTCTCTTCTCTTCAGGTCAAAAAATATGTGTATATATATATTTAGCTTAGCAAGTTTCTTTTTGGTATTTGGGCAATAAAAATGATTCTGAGTCATATATGATCTTGTCATTAGGCAACTCTGTAACTCTGTCAAGAGGAATGTAGTTAGTATATTTATTGTTTTATTACAGTCTTGGAAATCAGAAGTGTTATTTGGTTCACTAATAATTTTAGCAACCATAAAGTTTAAGTCACGTTGTAATAAATAAATCTATCAAAGTTTTAAAGATCTTTTGTTTATTTTAAAAGGAAGAAATAGTTGATTTTTAATATAATATTATAGAGTCTATGTTCTTTCATAGAGTCAAAATAAAAGGGAAAGTATTTTTCTATGCTTTATTTGGCTAGGAGAGCCAATATGATATCTGTCTGCATTGTGATCCATCATATTTTTGCTTGAAATATCAAATCAGTAGTCTCAGAATGTTACTTCAATCTGTTTACGTCTTCATAAGATGATTATTAAAATCTGTGTGCAGTCCCAACTACATTTGCCTCTGTATGGTTAACATAGACCATAGAGCAGTATTTATTAAAATAAATGTTCAGTGTTTATATATATTCAAAGTGTTTCTGTAGGACATTTTATAAATAATATTCCAACTACAGCCAGTTTAGATTATAAAAAAATAAGTCTTTAAAATTATGCATTTTCAAATTTCTAATATAAAATATAAATAAATGTCAAATTTTTTTGCTTTTGTGAAATTGGGAGTAGAAAATTTAAAGGTGCCATCAATAGTAATTAAAAAAAATCAGAAGCATAAGAACAGAATTTAGCACTGTCATCAAAAAAACTAAATCCAGAAATACATAAATAATATGTAGGCATTTCATACCTGTATGCTTATTAGCCCTAACATGATAAGCAACTTATAAAATGAGATTACATTGTATAATGTTGAATATAGTAATTTCCTGACTTGAGTATCACATATTGCACACAGATATTGACATTCAAGTACCCCACATATACGCACTATCAACTGTATTTCAATTTAAAAAAATCAACTATTGTACAAGTGATTGCATATCACATCGATAATTTTTTGTCAATTTTGCAAAACAGCTTTCTTTCTAATCATATTTTCATCAAGTTTCCATGGAAATCACTTTGTATTTTAATACTTAAGTAGGTCATTTTTAATCCTTAAAATCTGCTTACTGTCAGTAAATTGGTAATCATGGTGCTCCATGAAGCTTAGCTTCTGAATAAAATAGGCTGAAATGTAGCATTCTCGTACTTTGGTATTTGATAAAAATCCATGTTTCCATTGATGTTTCTGGGATAAAAGTTACTTTGTAAAGAAAGTAAATCTCCTATGTAACATTTGTTCATTTATCTACTTATTTACAAATATAAGGTTTGAAATATTTATTAGTTTAACATATCCCTAAAGTATAAAAGGAAAGTATAAATATATTAGTTAAAAAAATCATCCCAAAGTTATTGAAATAAAATAACCAGTGCAATTTAACACATGCATGTATCTGAAACCTGATTTGAAGCCGAGGAACAATTTGACTGGATTTTCTTTCTGTCTGATTCTTTGGTTATTTCCATTCTTCACAAGAAGCACATTTGCAGAACTTCCCAGCTCCAAGACACTGTGATAACACATTCTAACAGAAGGCATAGAGGGGCAGTTTTGAAGCTTCTCACTCTGTGTTCTGAGATAATTTTAACTGTAAGAATTAGATTATCACTTTATTCATTACTCTGGTTGTTCAGGAAGTTGATATTAATATTCTGACTAAGTAATTCTGCCCGGTTTGTATTCATTTGACTTAAATTTACACCCTGTCTCTTGTGCTGTGGTGGCCACTGCTGCTGTCTTGAGATCTAACCTGCACAGTGGTTGCTGTGACAGGCCAGTTGGTGCACCTGGAGTGCATGAGAGTTGATATGCTGTGTTTGAACTGTGACCAACAGAAGCTGAGATCCAGGAGTTTTTGAGGGAACCTAAGCTAAGACAATCTGTAAGTGGAAATGATATATTTAAGTTATATATTAAAATATGCTGATAGAAATATTATAGTGTCATATAACTAGACTAATGCATATGCTAAAGAAACATTTTTTTTTTTAATTTGAAAAATTTGAAAATAGGCAAAGAGAAATTAAGGTATGTGCTATAAGGAGAAAAGAGTTATTTTGACTCTAGAAACTTTAAGATGATATTCTGCATTCCTTAATAAGGGGTTTTCACTCTGGAACAGGAACCATCAAACTCTATAAAGGGGCAGATATCATTTTAGATTTTGCCTGCATGAAGATCTCTTTGGCAACTAAAATTTCCTAATGTAGCAGCCATATACAATGCATTATTTAATAGGAGTGGCTGTTTCCCTGTAAAATATTAATTACTTAAAAGGCTGGTAGGGTTTGGGGGTGTGAATAATTTGCCTGTAGGCTGTAGTTTGTAGATCCTGTTGAAAATGCTTAAAAATAAAAGTTGCATAGAGAAGAAGTGCTAAAATTTGGGAAAATCTATTAATTTGTTTAACGACATTTAGTGAATTCCTGCTTTTATTTAGGGTCTTTGATTTTTGCTAGAGAGAACAATACAAGAATAACAACTACAAAATCAGAGTAAAGCCAGACATGTAAATGTGCCATGTCAAATCAATGTGATTCTCACTATAATATAATGTAATATAACATAACATAATCTAATAGTATAGTATAGTATAGTATAATAAGGATGAACATCCATAATCTGAAAATTTAAAATCTGAAATGCTCCAAAATTTGAGACATTTTGAGCACTGACACGATGCCACAGTGGAAAATTTTACACTTAACCTCACATGATGGGTCATGTATTTCGTATACTAAATTATTAAAAATATTTGTGTAAAATTACCTTCAGGTTATATGTATAAGGTGTATATAAAACATAAATAAATTTTGTGTATAAACCTGAGTCTCATCCCCAAGATAACTCCTGTGTTATGCAAATCTACCAAATAACAGAAAAATCTGAAATCACTCTAGTCCGAAGCATTTTGGATAAGGGATACTCAAGCTGTATAAATAATACAGAAAATGATACGAACGCATTGAACAGAGAATGCTTGGAAAAGTCACGTAAGTGTTCACAGTAGCAATAGTGCTTGCTTGGCTGAAACAGTAAAAATTAAGGATGTATCTAGTTAGCAGAAATGAAAGAACACTCTAGATGAAGACAAAAAATGAGAGTTATGCTCTTGCATTTTAATGAAACTGTCACTGTCATGAGTGCTGTTGAGTTCTAACTTTGACTCCTTTCCTCATTCAAGTTCTGAAGCTGTGGAGAAATATACATAGAAATCAGGAAGAGGAAGATAAAAGATTCAGGATAATTACTGATAAATGTTGGATTTCTAGGTGAAGTTCAGATCTGCAGTCCAGTGAACAAGAATTAAATTTACTTTTCCCCAGTCACATGCAGAGTTTGGGAATTACAGGCCACTGAAATAAATGCCAGCTCCATGGAGATATAGGGTAGCAGAATATGCCACCCTAAAATCTGCCACTTTGGTGTAAGAATTATTTTGAACAGAAGGAATTTGAAGCAGATACAGGAAAGTTCTCTGACCTCTCCTGATTTGCCTAAAAGCAATACGTAAATTTGCAAAGGCATCCCCTGACCTTCTGTACCAGGAAGGACAAAAGTTAATCACTGGAGAGAACTGTAGACCTTATCACCCAGACAGAAGCAGACAAATTTAAATAACAAGTGTTACTAATTCCCACATATCTGTCTTCTCACAATTCACCACTCCTAAAGACTCAAAGTCTTTTTTATTTGTCTTGTCACTTTTCTAAAAATTTACTGTTCTTCATTGAAGATGCTACATAAGCCTAAGCTCTAAGCCACCTTTTTGAGATCTGCTCATTTTTCCCCTGGGGTAACTTCCACGTATATATGAGGTATACATGTTAATAAACTTCTGTTTGTTTTTCTGTTATTGACTTGTCTTTTGTTACAGGGCTCACAGCTAAGAATTCAGAAGGGTAGAGGGAAAATGACTTTTTCCTCTTCTACACAGTACCATTTGCAGTTTCCTATTCCAAACATATTATGAAGTTCATGTATATCTGTGTTTATCTCCTTTCCATTATCTCAGATCCTTGAATTTAATCTTTTGTTTGATGCTAACTAACTGAAATTTCTGTTTCAAAAATGAGCTGTTCTTTTCCTAGTAGTCAATACCAAAAGTACAGAGATAAGAGTAGCTTTTTCAATGAATGGCTACTGCTATCACATATTATCATTCAGTTTGAGGTAACAGACTAGAAATATTCAAAGGCAGGGTACGTTATATAAAAGGCCCATGTATCCCTTTTCTTGTGTTCTACATTGATTTAAAGAATAACAAATTGCTTAATACATTTTTCAGAAAAAACACTGTTATAACATATTTATAAATACAGCACTAATAAATATCATAATAGTATAGTTATTTGTATAAACAAAAGTAAAGACAATACAATAAATCTCTAAGAAACATTGTAACAAGTTAATGTTTCATAATATCTTTTAAGTTAGTTTATCTTGTGATATTTCTCCGATGCTCCTATGGTAGAAAATGATGGGACAAATATTTCACAGCCAATGTTTTATTCAAACAGGGAGAAACATTCTATTTATACAAAAAGTCATATAGCAATACTCATAAAGAAAATCTTTTGTAAGTATGCTGTTTATATTAAATGATATAATTGAATGCATACTTTTCATTATTAAAGCATCAGGTGACTCACAGCATGCAACATTAGTGACTCCACCTATGAAATAAGTCATTCCTTATTCTGAGAAATGGTCATTTGGTAAAATGCAGGACAGTTTGGGGGCGTGGAGATTGAAACACAATAAAAAAAAGTACTTGCTATTCTTATAATCTTAATTGCTTTAAAATTCCTTAAACTTGTGTATGTTCTATGCACTCATACAGATACGAATACTAGAATTTTTTTTAAAAAAACTTACTAAATCAATAAATTCTAGTTAAGAAATTTAATATATATATATGTGAAAGAATGTTGAAGATTAAGTTGTTCAGATGATTTTGTTTGTAATTTAACTGTGTGGTAATCTACTATTTGACTTATTTTTCTGCTTAAGAGAGTAAATTGAAAGGATTGTATTTGGAAACAGAATGAACACAGGCACTGGAGCTTTGGGTTAATCTATTATGACAGAATAGCCTGAGCTGCTCAGAGAGCAGGGCATTCAAACTAGTTGCCTGATTTTAATGGCTATTTGAATTTACTAGTCAATTTAATCAAACTTTCTAATAGATTATAGTTTATATTATGTTCATATATGTAGAATACTCTTTTGGTATTACGCTAAAATGGAGGTAATAGATTTTGAAGATGTGAAGGGGATTTTACTTTAATCAAGAGTAAACACCAGCCAGTGAGGAGGTGAAATGTCTTCCCCTCAATACCTTCTAATCTTGTTTTACAAGAAAATATGGGCTAAAGGGCCGAGCCCGTGGCGCACTCGGGAGAGTGCGGTGCTGGGAGCGCAGCGACGCTCCCGCAGCGGGTTCGGATCCTATATAGGAATGACCGGTGCACTTACTGGCTGAGTGCCGGTCACGAAAAAGACAAAAAAAAAAAAAAAAAAAAGAAAAAGAAAATATGGGTTAAAGAGGCACACACACACAAAACCTATTAAGTATCCCCCTGCCCCTTTTAAGAAACCAGTGGCTCTGTCTTTGTTGTTTATTTTTCTTATATAGCTTTTATTCAAACCTATCTACCATGAAGAAGAGCTAAAAGATTTTAGCATTTTAAAATAACAAAGTGAGACACAGGTGCGAGGATTTATTTAAGGACATTTTTTATTAACAAGAGGTTTACAATTTAAAAATTTGTAATAGTGCCTGAATAAGAGCAGAAATAGGAGAAGTGCTATGGTTTGAATGCTTCTGTACCCCCTGAAAATCATATATTGAAATACTAAAGCCTTGTTTTGGGAAGTGGGGCCTTTGGGAGGAGATTAGATTAGATGAGGGTAGAGCCCTCATGAATGAGATTAGTGCCTTACAAGAAAAGACACAATTGCTTGCTCTTGCTCCTTCCTCTCCACCATGTGAGGCTGCAAAAAGAAGATGTTCATCTGCAACCTGAAGAGAGCCCTCACCAGAGACTGGATCTGCTGACACCTTGATCTTGGACTTTGCAGCCTCCAGAACTGTGAGAAATAAATTCTCGTTTACCTTCCCAGTCTATGGTATTTTTGTTTTAGCAGCGTGAACTAAGACAAGAAGTATAGGGCACCATTCAAATGGCTTAGATTACTATCTAGGTGGAAGCAACTCTTAAATCTTTGTTTCCAATTCCAGATTCACTCTTGACCTTGTAATCTTTTTTTTTTTTTTTTTTTGTGACCGGTAAGGGGATCACAACCCTTGGCTAGGGGTCGTCCACACCGCGCTCAGCCAGTGAGCGCACCAGCCATCCCTATATAGGATCCGAACCCGCGGCCGGAGCACCGCTGCGAGTGAGCCACGGGGTCGGCCCTTGACCTTGTAATCTTTATCCTGTACATTCAATCACCCATTGGCTATAATATCCTTTGTACCCATAGGCTAACCTCCAAAGGCAGACAGGCAAAAAAGTCTTCTATGAGCTTCTCCTCTAGCTTTCTTCACATTTCTACTCTGGCAGATAAACTTGCCTGGCTCTCCAGATTTCCTTAATAGTTCTGATTTTTCCAAACACACACATTTCATGTGGTTGGTTAGTAACCTTTCCTCTTTTGAACCCTTTCTTTCCAGTTTCTCCAACAAATGTATGAGGTATTAATACTCAAAAGAGTTCTGTTTTCCTGATTAAACATAGTGTGATACAAGAAATGGTATATTTGGGGGAAAAACAAAGAAAAACACACTTTACCCATAACTAGACATATATAGCCATATGTCTTTTGCAAAATTTGGACACGAGCAAATCCAATTAGAATATGGTTGCCAGATTTAGCAAATAAAAACACTCAGTTAAATTGAATGCTCAGATAAATAGCAAATCATTTCTAGTAAATTATCTCCCACTCAATATTTGGGACCAACTTATGCTAAAAAAAGTATTTATTTTTTATTTCAAATTCAAATTTAACTAGATGTTCTGTATTTTATGTGACAATCCCAAAAAGAAAAAAATCTGAGTCTTAGAATTAAGAAAATTGAGAATGTCCTCTGATGCCACATGAAATGCATCATTGAGACTGGACGTGCTCTTGCCTTCTCCCACAACCTCTGTCCACACACATAAATATATTATTAACTATTTATGAGTCAGTTATCCTCTTAAGGTACAGATTATGGTGGACAATTATTTCCATCATGAAGACAATTAAAAGTATCAATCCGATGATCAGTCTACTTAACTGATTCACGAAACCTGACCTGCAGAGTTTCGTGAACTCCTTTACTTTGTATTAATTTCTTTCATGGACAAACTAATAGAAAGGGTTCAACATTTTAAGAAAATATAAGGTTTCAACTCTGGGCAAGTAATTACTTCAGTCAAATACCTTATTTCTCAAACACAGTTGAAGAAATACAATAGGAACTTAGGTCAGCAATTGAATTCATATTTGACAGACAGAGCTGGTCAGTTAACACATGGTGGCAAGGAGAGAGTTGTTAAGCCCTAATTTACTCATATATGTAAAGCTGAGTTTGTTTTTAACATGGGAAAATGTTTTATATACTCCTTGTTTACTCTGAATGGTGCAATATGATCAGTTCTTTAATAGTGGCTCAGGTTAATGGTTCTTACAGTATGGTGACAAGAATAGTATCATCCACTGTCACCTGGGAACTTGCTAGAAACACAAATTCCTGGGCCCCAATCAATGAATCAGGAAATCTGTGAGTGGGACCAGCACTTCATTTTTTAACAAGCTCTCAAGGTGATTCTAATGAGCACTAAAGTTTGAGAATCACTCTCCTATGTGCATGTCAGGCTTTCACTAATTTCCAATCATAATTTTTCAGGTAAATTCTCCTTCCATGAAGGAAGGAAAGTATTACCTGGTGAATGAAGGGAATTATAATTTTAACTGAATCGTTTTTCTGTGTATGTTTGCCACATAATTTGGAGAAGAGAGCAACTTGAAGGGGAATTTAATCAAGGTTGTTAACTAACTGGGATAATTGCCTCACTCTGTGTTACCTAACCTGCATATAAATTGCCTTAAGCCATATTTTTGTGCAAACGGTGTGTCAGTTGGGGATAAGAAGGTTAATGAATTCAGGGAATTTTGAACCATGTGAGGTGATTTGGACCAACTCATTATGGAATCATGTCACTATTTTGAAATCAACAAGTCCAGTGGAAAATATTAAAAATATTAAAAAATTGGCTAATAGGGCAGGGCTTCTGGATAGGTTAAGTCAGTTTATGTTGAAATAACACTGGAACATAACATTCTTTAAAAATCTACAACTAAACTATATGTATTTTAATGATTTATATGTGACTAAGCATGCTGTTAAAGAATTACAAATTTCTTGAGGTGTTAATAGTTGCACAATTATTATTATTTTGCAAATGCTCCGCAACTTTATTAATTTACTTTATTATCCTGTAAATAGGAAGTTCTATCCAAAGAAGATAATGTGGAATTTAAACTGAGGGGATGTAAAAGTAGTATTGAAAATTGGTATTTATTAATGTTGACATTCTAAAGTTAGTATTTTCATTAAGGCAGCTTTTAACTTAATACGAAAACTAGTACATTTTAATACGTTATTTAAATTATATGTGGAAATTCTTCCAGTTCTTGTTGTGTAAAGTTCACATTTTAAAGAGGCATATACAGATTTCTGATGAAAGTTCTTTCATTAATCTTTGAGCATTTAATAAAAATAAATTATGTGTGGTAGTAACTTTAATAAAAATATGGACATATATCTTAAAATGTGAAAATATGTATAAAATGTATTTTCAATTAAAAAAATTTAAACTAGAATAATGCATTTAAAAATATATATTTAATTAAGCACCACATGTTTTCTATTCTACTGCCAGATCAGTTTTATATAAATCAAAATTATATCGTTGGGGAGCAAAATGTGTTTATTTATGTTGATTAGTTATTGCATATCATTGCTGGACATAAATTATATAAGTACCATTCTCTACATAGCAAGTTTTACCTTTTAATGATTTTCATAAAAAATCATTTGAATAGTAAATGAAAGTTTTTATAGCAATATGAGGCATTTTCTATTCTGAATACACACGTGGAATTATAAAATGCGAAAGAAATGCTTATATATGAAACATAAGACATGTAATAGAAATATAATATACATATATAAACTCAATAATATATAGTACATATACACATAAAATTATCTATAGCAGAAGCTGACTTAAAGGTCCTTTCCAATTTTTACAAATAAATAGCGGTTTGACTTTAAAAGAGGCTAAGTTGTTTTAATCCAGAATAAGTATAATAATTTGTGATATTTGTCATACTAAAAACTACTCCCAAGAATTTATGCATGTTTAGTGCTAAATAGAGTTATGTTATACAGTATGAAATATGTATTCAATCTTTGGTTGATGTATAAGCTTTACAATTTGCTGGTGCTTGAAACAATATTTCCGTGAATATTCTCAAACATAGTTCCATTAATACTGTTGGATGCATTTCATTAAACTTGTGGCAGTAGAATTTTTGCACCATAATAGATGTCTTTACCTTTAACTTTAGTTGTGTGCCAGTTGCCTAGTTTGGGGTAACAACCCCCAAAACATTGTAGCTTAAAACAAACACCATTTGATTTTTCTCCCAGTATTGTGGGCTGTCTGCGATGACTAGCATAGTGGGGACAGCTGAGGTGGCTTAAATATTGAGATGCCTGAGTTATGTAGCTCATGGACTCCCACACTCTGTCCAGGAATCAAAAACAATCATACACGGAGAACCAGCTCTGGCCCATGTCCTGATTTTATATGGCCCGTGAACTATGAATGGTGTTTGTACTTTTAAGAGGTTTTTTTTTTTTTTTTTAAAAAAAGGAAACTCAAAGAAGTAAAAGAAGAGAGTCCTTATGTGGTCCTTGAAACCTAAAATTTTTACTGTCTGGCCCTTCACAGAAAACAAAACAAAAACAAAAACTTTACTGACCCCTTATAGTCAGCAGAACTATCTTGGATAGAGTGCATGATGGATTTTTAAAAAATAAAATATTACATTCTCTGCCTTTATTGATAAATTTAATGTAGTTCTGTGGTGAAATCAAATGGTGGTGTTTTAAACTACAATGTTTTAGGGGTTCTTTATTAACCAATAATAGGTAACTGTACACAACTAAAGTTAAAAGTGTACATGTTTATGGTACAGAAATTCTACTGCCATGAGTATAATGAAATACATCCAACAGTATTAATGGAGCTATGTTCAAGAATACTCACAGAAGTTTTGTTTCAAGCTCCAACAAAATGAAATGCTAATATATCAACCAAAGATTGAGTATATATTTTGTGGATTTATATAATATAATTCTATTCAGCATTAAACATGCATAAATTCTTGTGAGTATATTTTAGTATGGCTAAATATCACAAATATAATTACAAATAAGAGAATTAATTATATATACAGCATAACTATGTATATATATATATAAAGTATAAAATATATAAATTGACACTAGCATTTAAGGATACAGCATTTTAATAAAAATATTAAAAAACCTTTGAGAATAGAAAAAAAAATAACTTCAGGATGATAGTTTCTTCTAAATAGATAACATGAAATGCCAGCAGGAAGGGATATATAGGAATCTTCAACTTCTAAAGTTTGATTTTTTATGTGAAGTGGCATATATATGCTATTTCCTGTACTATTATTTATACCATTTTTATGTTTTTCAGATACATTTTAATATAGTTTTAATTAATTAAATATTACAGTAGTTATTTATAGCCTTTCTGCATCTTCAATAAGATATTTTAATTTTTATATTTTACCAATTCATATTTTTATAAAAAACAATTTAGCTAAATCTGAAAGGTTGAAAATCTACCATGAATTTTGCTAGGTATTTTGAAAGAATCAAGAAAGCACACTTTACTTAAAGCACTCATATGGGTATAAAAAGAGACAACCCCCCGCCCAACCAATCTGAATGCAAACAAAAAAATTAAAACATACCATAAAATAGGATATAAATTAATCACCAATCAATTTTTATCTACTTTCCATAATATAGCCTTTCTTAAATTGAGATACATGAAATATAGTTCAAAAGGATGTTAATGAATCTTAGAGGATGGGGGGAAAGATTTCATCAAGTACATTTAGAGGTACACAAATTTACCAGGCTAATTTGGTTTAGTACTTCTGGAAATGTTAGACCTTTTAATAACTAATTTGCCTTTTCAATCTCTACAGGTAATATATAGTACTTTACACACCTAATTGAAAGTATAATTTATATTTAAGAAAAATGATCTCAAGGATCAGAATGTTCTACAGAGCAAAATTTGGAAATGATGCCATTTTTTCTAAGGAGAAGTCACTTTGGGGTGGGGTGTTCTTGCAAGGCTGCATGGAAGATTAGGATTTGAAATGGATTTTGAGAGAGTATTAAGGTATTGCCTACCAGAGAGGTAAATTCTGCAAGATTGCACTTATATGTAGAATCTGAAAAAGTTGAACTCACAGAAGTAAAGAGTAGGATGGCGGTTTCCAGGGGCTGGGGGTTGGAGAGGGTGGGGATCAAGATATGTTGCTCAAAGGATAGAAAATTTCAGTTAGGAGGAATAAGTTCAAGAGATCTAATGTACAACATGGTGACTATAGTTAATAATATAAAGTATTCTTGAAAACTAAGAGAGTAGATTTTAAGGGTTCTCAGCAAAAAAAAAAAAAGAGGTGATACTCCATTTAACCATTCCACAATGTATATGTATTCCAAAACAAGATATTTTACATGATAAATATATAGAAATTTGTTTGTAAATTAAAAAAATAAATTAATTTTAAAAAGATCTTGTGTTGGTGAAATGAAGTGAGGATATTAGGGAGCTAAATTTAATAACGTCTATGGCCATTATTGATAGACTAACTAATAAAGCATTTAATGAATGATAAAGGTGTCAAAATCAGGCAATCTATATCACCTAAATATTTTCACATTCTTTTTTAGGAAATGAGATTGAAAATGTATAATAATGTTATTATTATGTATAATAACAGCAGAATTTTTTTTAAAAAGTCATTTTTGGCAAATAAGTGTTTGTATAAGAGAAAAGCCTTCATGAAGATATTAATGATACAAGAAAGTGATATATTTTGTTAAAATGAAGTAATATAATGACATAAATAACTATGTTTTCTTATAATATCCATTGTGACTCGTTGGTTGGATCTGTAGTCTTTTCTTTCCACTCAACTGAACATCTGATTTCATAGGCTTCTCTTCCTGTAATAAGGAGTCTTAATTTGGAAATTGGTGATAGAAGAAAACAACGCATGTTCAGAAGACTGCCAGGACTGCTTTGGATGGCTTCTGGGACACAAGAGTGTGTAAGGATATATCCAAGAGGCAAACAGCAGGGAAGAGGTCAGCTCTGTGGCTTCTCCTATTTCACTACTAAAGATCATGATTTACCTTAAAAGACAGGTGTTCCACATTTCTTCTAAAGTACTGGGCAGCTGTACACACAATATTAAAACAGAAAAAATATTTTGTGTCATGCATTGACTTGATTGCACATGCCCTAAAATTTTGACATAGGTTCTTTTTTAAAAAATAAATTAATACAAAAACCTGCATTTTAAATATTCAAAAAGTAATAATACATTTAGGGCATGTATTTAATAAGTATTGCATTCACTGAGAGTTACTTGGCCAACAATAAAAGCAAAGAAACCATCACTTTCCATTTTACTTTCTGTTTTTAAGGTTGAAAATAAAATTATTATGGTAGGTTTGGTTGTTGGGTTATTTATTATTATTATTACTACTGTTATTATTTCACTTCATAATGCTTGAATTTTTTTTCCTTTGGCATTTAAATTTTTTTTCAATAACTCATATTTTGAAATAATTTCAAATATATACAAAAGTTACAAGAAAAGTACAAACTGCTCTCTCACCTAGATGACCAATTGTTAGCATTTTACTGCATACATCCATTCTATACATAAAACTCTTAAATTTTATCAATCATCCCAATAATGTCTCTGTTTTCCTTGTGGCCAGCCAGGATCATGATTACATGTACATACATAAAATGAGAGTGGGGGTGGGGGGACTCTGCAGTCTATAATATACAGCCAAACTGATTAGCATGGGTTTCTTTATTGTGGATTAATTGGTTTCTCAAATGATTTGCAATCTTTGCTAAGTGGCTTTGGAGAAGTCTAAGCTAATTAATTTCCTGAGATGAATGCTGCAAGTGCTTGTATAAACGTGCTGTTACCACTTGAGTAAACATAACCTCACTGCTCTATCACTGGGGTGACTACTGTTATTTAAATTCTGATTCATATTCTGCAATGACCTTTGTGGCATTTTACTAGACTCCCCTGCCAGATCAGCAAGGCCAGATTTCTTTTGGACCAACTATTGTGCAACATTGTCAACCAGCAATTACTAGCAGGTCATCAAGGCTTTGCCCCACATTGAGTTTTAATAGATTGAATTTTTCTGTGCAGCTGATAGTGAGAACCAGAGAGAATAACATAATGACATCCATATTAAAATTCATTAACCTTGCAAAAGCACTTAGTATCATCAGTAGATAAAAATGCTGTTAACAAATAAGCCTTAAATATTCATCAAGATACTAAGATTTATCTTTTCATAAATTCGTGATGCTTATACTTTGAAATTAGTGTACTGGATGTTGATAATTAAAATATTTTAAACAAATCTTCAAGGAGCAAATAGAGCACTGAATTTTGGTATTTGTTAATGTTAGCCATTGGTAAATTATTCAAATTGCTAAGGTACCTCAAAATTTTCTCATGGCCTTGCTCTGGGTGGTTAGCATATTTAGATGCCTGCGATCAAGCATTTTATGTATAAAAATAAATGAGAGCGATTGGCAGATTTTTTGCACAGGCAGTATTACAGACTTATAATGCTGAAAAGTATTATTATTATTGCAGAACAACATTACTCCAATCAAATAAGCTGTAGTTGCTCTGAAGAGCAGAAGACTTGTGAATATGTTGGCTTCTGTCTCTTCAGCCATGGACAGAACCTTGCTTTCTCCCTAAATCTGCTTAATAGTCATTCTTTCTTATTATCTTGTTCCCACTCTAATTTTCCTCTGACCCCTTTGTTTCTCCAGTTAGACCCTTTGAAGAAGCATATACTCTCCAATATCCTGTCTTTCCTTTTATCTAGTTTTAGCTGATATTTGTGATTAAATATATGTATGCATCTTCCCCTAGGGGCTAAACAATATTTATGTATTACATAATTTAATTTCTTTTTTGTATACCTAGTGGCCACTGAGGAAGAAAAACTCACACAAATTTTAAGTGTCCTACTAAATACCTGGAGTAGAAACTGGTGGAAATCCAACAACTGTATGTTAACAACTTAATTGGCCTTCTTATGAATTGTAGGCTGTCTAAAACTCCTAAAGAAGGGCAGGGGGGAAAAAGGAGAAAAGAAAAGTCTTTGAATGACACATTTGTAAGCAGACGTCAACATTATTCTGCTACTTATCACAATAGTTATTTTGTTTATTGTGGTACATGGATTGCCATGTTGCTGCAGGTAGATTTAGTTGTAGGTCAATGGGAGAAGACTGTATAACAGTGGAAAGATGGACCAATATGATCTAAGAAGAAGCTACTATGTTTTCATTGTTTCTTATTTGAGAAGGAATCAATAAAAAAGTGAATCACTAAATACATTGCCAGAGAGAAACTAATTCCAAGTGGATTTCAGGAAATGTATTATAGGTGTCTATAGTAAGAAGTTATTATCTTGACTGGTAATATAGCTTCCCAGAGAAAGGATATTTTAAGATTTTTATTGAGCTATTATTATTAATAAGAGGTAAAAGGGCAGAGAAATTATAATGATAGTGGCAGTAAGTAATAGCAACTGGTTATAGGACTTCTACTAAGTGCCAGACATTGTCCTAGGTTGTTTCCCTAAGTTATCTCATGTAACTCTTACAGAAAAGTGGTTATTAGCTCTGTTTCCTATGGAGAAGCAATGAGTTCCAGAGAAGGCTTTCGAATATACAGGAGAACTAAAATTTAAATCTAGAACCTCAATCTGAAGTCCTTGTGTTATCTACTGCAAAAACTGAAAGTCTCTTATCTGCCAGGGACCTTGCCATGTCCTGGGAATAAGTCTCTGTGCTAGAATTCTACCTATATTCAGAGTGGAAGGCAGCATAGAGAGGAAAATGATCATCTGGATCTTGAAGAATGACTAGGGATTTGGTAAACAAAGATGTATAGGAAAGGGAAGAAGGGAGAGTTTATTTCTGTGAAATCAACAATTTTATAAAAGTTCATATTTATTAAGGGGAAACAGAGAGAAGTTTTGTGCAGCTAGATCATAGAATACATACCAGGGAATTTCAGAAGCTGGATTTGTAGGTTGCAGTAAATAGACTGAGGTACATTTCAGAGACCAGAAGGGTAATCACTCAGTGTATGTCATGGAAACCAAAGACACAGGAGCTTCAAAGAGGAAGTGATAGTGAATAGTCTCAAATCAGAGACTGAGCTGGATGAGAAATTAAAGAGGATTTTATATTCTGTTAGTAGAAGATTATCAATTATCCTTGAAAAGTGATTTCATTGCAGTGGGAGAGAAAGAGGGTGTATGAAGGAGTGACTATTTAAAAAAAAAGAAAGAGGGCAGGGAAGATAAAAGTCTCTAAAATATTAGCAAATTTTAAACAACTGCTTATTTTGCAGTGCTTTTAAATCATTTATTCTATGACCTTTATAACATTTCAAAGATTAGAGTTCCCAGTAGATTGTATTTTCTTATATAATTTTCCTGATGTAGTAATATCATCTTACGCTATTTGACCTTTTAATATTTGATGAAATACCCACTACTACTTCCAGATTGATTGTGTTCTTTTAATGCTAATAGATTTTGAATTCACAATAGTTTGAACTAAAAGGTAAAATTGTGATAGTCGTATTTTATCCACCCAAACTACCTCCTTCCAGTATAGGTGGACAAATTGGGAACAATGATTCCTAGAGAATGAAAGTATAACAGAAAATTTGGTCTTGGAAATCACTATGCTGAAGCTGAGGCCAAAGGATGGACTGGATCACTGAGCTTCATAGAATCCAGGTGTGAAAGGATCGTTTATTATTTTAATTACTTCTACCTGTGCTACCAAGTGGTCACCTAGCTTCTACTTGAAACTCTCTGTGGGCATATGTTTGAGATTTAAGTGAGTAAAAGTGAGATGCTATATTTGTTAATACTTAGCTCAGTAGAGATTCTCTATCAAATAAGTGAGAGTTTGTGCTGTCTGAAGGCTGAATAATTTTTCACAGGTTAGTTGCTACATGGGGTGCATTTTTATAGCAGACAATCACAGCAGACTCAAGCTTAAACCATTTCCTTTGCAGAAGATAGCTACAATGTCATAAGCATTCTGGCATTTCCATGGTGTCAGTTCCCTTCAGAATATGAGTATCTACACATGAGAACCTCCAGGCTGATGAAGAAGGCAGCTAACATAAATATTAGATAAGGAGGCTAGATGGACAAAAAGGTATAGAAGGAACAGTAAGAATATTGCTTTGCACAATGGATTTTAGACCATAAGTATGCATTTGTAAATATTTACTTCTTAAAAGTTTTGTCTGAGTAACTGTTACACTTCTCACTGTGTAACAGAGATGAAAAAAGGATTACTCAAAGCACCATGAATGTGATGAGAAGCCCAAAAGGTCTGTACCCCAGCAACTCCCCTGTTAGAAGGAGAAAACTGGGTGCAGCCCTGATTCAAAGTTAGCTTCTGTTTTTTATTGTAAAAAAAAAAAAAGAAATTTGCACAAGAAAATTCAGTTGATTCAATCATTGCAAAAGGACACAAGGACATGGGCAGTGTTACAAAAGTTATCTATGGCTAAGTATAGCTTAAACAATGGAAACTAGTAACGTCAGTAAAATTAACAATGTGACATTCCAAAGTACAATTTGTGAAAAGCTAAATTGGTCAAACTGTGAATGACTTCATTACCTAAAGTATAACCTCTCCGTAAGCAAAAATTACATTCTTATGATAAAATTTAGGTATAATTATCTCTAAAGTTTCCACCAATAGACAGCTTGTCTGTAACAAACATTTTTTTCCCACATCTTTCCCTTCAGCAATTTATAAAATCTCTTAAAAGAATTGGTATGACAACCACCTGTTAGCTCTAAAATCATTAAAGTATACAATTCATGCCTAAGCAATGATTAGAGTTGATTAGGTGGGCTATTGCCCCCTGGCTGTAGGCTGTGGCCTCCTGTCTGAGGGCTTTTGCCCCATATATGCATTTACCTACAAACCCTATTCTAAAATCAAATGAGAATTAAGATTTCTAACCTTCCACAAGTAACTATGCATACTGATTTTCTTAATTCTGCAAAGCAGTTCATCAGTGGAATACAATGACAGTATGTATTCACTCAATGGTTACTGAAATCTGTGGGTAGCAAGACAGATCCAACACTTTCCAGTAAGACACATCTCACTTTCACTTAAATTTTCCTATTTTACTTATATATTTTTGAATAGCTCTGGAGTAGACAGACACATATACTGTACACATATATATGTGCACGTGTGTGTGTGTGTATTCACATCATAGTCATAGATTCACATTACATACATATTCATACTTATTTCGCAAATCTTTCTCCTTGTAACTCCATCTGTTGGGTTTCTATTGCAGCCATTTAAAACAAATCTGTTACATTCTCTAAATAGCCCATTTAAGGGAGCCTTTTTTTTACCAGCCTGAATTACTTCTCTATTAGTCTAAAATACTGCTAGTATTTGATCCAAATAGTAGGGTTTTAAATTCAGTTGCTATCATAGTTACCTAATTCGTAATATGAATTAAAAAAATATATATATATATTTTAATATTCATCCTCAAGTATTTAATTCTGAACTTTTTTGTTACACTCTGAAGAAAAGATTCCACAGTGGTGAATGTGTAGAAGAGTCACTGGGAGTATCCTTCACCCTAGCAACAGCAGAAAAAACTTAACTATGCCACGGACTTCAGACCTTAGAGTACAGGAGCTGCCTTTGCCTTGACTCTTATCCTATAGAGTTGTGCATCTCACTCATGATTTCTCCTTGAGTACCAGAGAGACTCTGCTTGCATCATGGGCACACAAAAGACCATGTTGAATACAACTGTTCTTTACTTTATGAGGGTACTTCATAAAGTCTATGGAAAAGTAGAATTAAAAGATAATATGAATCTTTCAGTGAACTTTTTGAAGACCCCTCATATTTACCCACACTTAATAATTCAGAGTTCTGATATTCTTTGAATTTTTATATGATTGGAAGTAGACCCCATATTTGTTCCTTTTCCTCATTGTCATCTCCACACACAAATTTTGCATGTCTTTTTTGATGACCCAAACTTTTCTAGCTCAAATAATAATATTTCTTCAATCTCTCTTTAATAACTTTGTTTCTCACACATTAAACAATTCACATTAAACTTAAGCAATGTTGTGCTGAGAAGCTGAATGTATGATTGGCTACTCTGGTAGAATGTTTTTCCAGAGATGAATACTCCAACAGGTAGATCTATATCCCATTCCACGTACTTTGCTTACACTGTAACACTGACATTCTTCATTTGAGAGTTTGGGCTTATGTTCCCTTCCCTTGAATCTGGGCAGAACTTTGTATCTGTTTCCATGAGTGATGCAGCATGCTTCCTGAGGCTAGGACATAAATATGACACATGCCTTTGGACTTATGAGTCACCATACTAAGCTACTGTGTATCTAATTGTAGAGACCGTGGGAAGAGACCACATAGAGGAAGAAAAAGTTGCTACTGCAGCCTCCAGCTGTTCAAGTTTTCCTGGACTATGCACCAGACATATGTAGAAGAAGTCTTTGAGATGACCTTGATCTCAGCCACACTCTGACTTTAGCCTCATGAGGAACCTCATGAAACCCTCAGCCAGATACTCCCAGCTGCGCGGCTTCTAATTTCCTGACCCACAGAAACTATGATACACAGTAAATTACTATTGTTTTGAGATCTTAAGTGTCAGGATGATTTATTATACAGCTATAAATAACTAATACAGCTCCAAGAAATGGATACATTTTTGGAATAAAAATATTACTTTTGTTAAAATTTATAAACTAAAAAATCTGTTTTAATCTTGTTTTTACAATGTGGCTCCTCTGATGTCCCTGACATTCGATAGCAAATATCATATGGAATTCCTCCTGTCTATAAACTTTAAGTTGATTCTTTGTAATTTTTCCCCCCTTTGGTTGTGTGGATTCAAGTTGCCATGACATACACCAAAATGTAAGTTCAGTGAAAGCAGGTGTATTTTATTTCATGGTGTTGTTCATGTTGCCTATATTTAGTATCACACTCAGCAGAGAACACATTACTCTTTGTTGAATAGCAAATGGACACTTAAGTTTTTAATATATATTATTCTCAAAATTATTGTTTTAATAAATAAATTGAGCTGTTTGTGTGACAACCTTGTGATCAGGGTTTCACTTAACTTGTCAAATAGACCAACTCATTTTTCAGAAAAAAACAACAACCACCACCCATGGTCATTTTTCTCTATACAGAGTAATGCCAACAAATATGCTGTTTGAGAGGTGAGATTGTCATAAGCACCTTCTCCTGTTTGTTTCCTGCTGTCTTCTCCCTAAACAGGCTTAGTCATAGCTGACCGTATTGTCATAAATATTTTCCATTCCTTATGTGTGATTATTTAAAACACAGTCAATCGTTAAAGCCACCATAGGTATTTGGGTTGAATCACTTTATCTCCTGTTTGATGTACAGGTGATAAGTGGGAATGCAAAAAATGATCCTGGTTATGACTGCAACTGGTATTCCAAGTCAGAGAATGAGTTAGCCAGTATCCCGGAACATGGAAGAACAGGGATCACTGAAAATGTAATTCTATAAGAGGAAAGAGAGTATTGTAGCCATAGTTGGAGCCACAGAGTAGATGGATTCGTAAAAAGAAACACGAGTGCTTGGGTGAAATGAGGCATTGAAATAGGGGAGTAGAAAGAAAACAGCTTACATGAAGACTAGCTCTTGAGACTGTAGAGTGGCCCAACACCAATGTCAGTTCCTGGAACTATTAATTGGTGTGTAAGAAATAAATATACGGCCATCTCATAGTAACCTCAGAGGTATCATAAGTATGCTAAAGATTCAGATGACAGAATCACCATTTAGACCCACTCTGGCCATCTTTCTTCTTATTCAGCCCATGCAGACGTATCCCTTCTCGTTCAGCATGGCATGTCCAGGCGACAAACTAACAATGTGCTTGAGTGTTTGGTTTAGTGGTTTGTCCCATTTATTGAACACATACGCATGAATGACTGTCAGATGTGGATAACAGCAAGCACAGAGTGGCAGTGAGGACCAGTTTTATAGAGCATTTTTACAATGGTTTTTATAAGATATCTTCCTGTTTTTTCCCCCAGTATCTGTATGGTATAGTGAATGCCGGATACTTGGAGAAAATAGTATTTTATTGTTGATCTCCCTGAGAACTGCTGCTATTTTTTTAAAATAGAAGAGCTAGTGTGAGATTTTTTATGTTCAATTTGTGCAAGAAAAGGTCTATTTAGAATTGCTTGCCTTTAAAATTAGCATTCAGTTTGCTAAAGTTATATACTACCTTGACTTTTTGAGGATGTGAAGGACAAAATAAATATTGTATTATTCTACTTAATCCAGAAATTTTTTAAAAAATCTTTATTTCTCTGTGATTAATATTAAATTAATGCAGTTGGAAATAATTAAATTTGATTAAATAATTTATACCATTTTTAATTACATTCTCTTAGGCCTTATAAATTGTATTTGTAAATATCATTTTTATGTTTTATGTCAAGCACTTGTAGACCAAACATATGAAACTAACAAAATTAATTTTGAAATAAACAATATTTGTAAGTCTAATACATTTTCTTTCATTGTTTTTCTGTCAATCTGAAGATATTTCTTTAGCATTTTTTGTACTGTAGTTTTGCTGATCATTCTTTTTCTTTGTTTATCTGAAAATTATTTATTTTTGTTTATTTTTAAAGGATATTTGTACTGTATATAGAAATCTAGAGCTATCCCCCCACCCTCACAGAAACTAAAGGTATTGTTCTAGTGTATTTTGGTATTCATTGTTTATTATGAAAAGTCAGCTAAGAGAGATTCTATTCCTTTATATAATGTGTTGTTTGATTTTATTTTCTGGACTTTATGTTGATCTTTGGTTTTTAGCTTTTTAACTCTGAGTCTAGGTGTGGTTTTCTTTGTTTGGGCTACACTGGGTTTCTTCAGTCTGTAAATTGATATTTTCAAATTTAAGTAATTTTTAGCCACTTTTTCTACAGTTTTTTTTTTTTTCTGTCCCATTCTGTCTCCTCTCCTTATGAAACTTTAATTATGCTCTTCTAACACTGTCCCAGAGATTACAGAGTGTCTGTTCATTTTTTTCTTTTTGTCTTTTGCTGTCTGTTCTTCTGGTTAGATGAATTCTGTTGATCTATTTTCAAATTTCAAGACCATTTTTTCTGGCATCCTCAATCTGGTGTTAAAAAGCCAATTTAGTGAATTGTTAATTTGAGATATTTTACTTTTTAGTTATAGAATTTATATTTGCACTTTTATATCGTTTTTATTTATCTGTTGATATTCTGCATGTGTCCACTCATTATAAGCATAGTTATTTCTAAGTCTTTGAATATATTTATAGTGGATACTACAAAATCCTTATCTGTTAATCTCTGAGAATGTAGAGAAAACAAAACTCTCATGCACTGCTGGCAGGTGTGTAAATTGGTACGACTTTGAAAAACTCTTTGGCAGTATCTATTCACATTATTCATATGCATATTCTATGACACAGCTACTTGACTTCTAACTGAACACTGAAATAAAATGAATGCATCTCTGACCAAATGGTATGTAAAGAAATATTCACAGCAGCATTATTTGTAATTATTAAAATCTGAAAAATCTCAGATATTCAATTCTTCAATTCATCAATATTATAATGACTATATAAACTAGTATATTCATGCAATGTAGTATTAAACATCAATTAAATGAGCATATTACTCCTACATGCAAAGTTTTGATGAATCTCACAAGCTTTATTTTGACTGCAATGAGCTGGATACTGAAAAATACATATTGTGTCATTCCATTTACATAAAATTCAAAAACAGACAAAACAAATCTATGCTGTTAGAATAAATTCAGAGGGTTTCGTTTTGTTTTGATTTTTTTACTACTGAAAGGGATTAGTATTTGATGGGGGCATAAACAAGATTCTTGGTTGCTACTAAGGTTTGAATATTTGTGTCCCTCACAAAATTCATGTTGAAAATGAATCCCTTTTGTGGTAGTGTTAAGAGGTGGGATTCTTTGGGAGGTGATTAGGCCACGAAGGCTCCACCCTCATGAATAGGATTAATTCCCTTATAAAAGATGTGTGAGAGAGCTGTTCAGCCCTCTTTGCCCCTTTGCCTTCTGCTGTGTGAAGACTCAGGAGTAAAGGCCTCACCAGAAACTGAATGATGGCACCTTGATCTTGGACCTCCCACTCTCCAGAACTGTAAGAAATAAATTTCTTTTGTTTATGTATTAGCCAATCTGTGGTATTTTGTTATAGCAGCCAAAATATACTAAAACAGTGTAGTGGATTGAATTATGTCCCCCCAAAACTCCATGAAGCTTGAATTGTGTCCCCCAAGTTTTACGTATTAGAAACTTAGCTCTCACTGTGACTGTTAAGAGGGTGGGAAATACTGTTATGATAATTGAAAGGTGGAGCCTTAAAGAGATTGGATTGTAGGACCATGCAGTAGTGAATGGATTAAAAATGGTGGTCGGGGTGTGGTTTTGAGGGCTTTAAAAGAAGAGGAGAGTCTGCCTTTTGTTCTCTCTGCTCTCTCTGCTTCCCACATCTTGCAATGTGAGACCCCTGGGTCACTGTCACCACTATCAAATGAACTTTAGACTTTCCAGCCTCAGAAACTGTAAGCAATAAATTTCATTTTTCTTTATAAATCATCCAGTTTCAGGTATTTTGTTATAAGCAACACAAACAGACTAATACAGAAAATTGGTACCAGAGAAGTGATGTGTTGCTTATAACAAATACTTGAAAATATGGAAGCAACTTTGGAACTGGGTGTTAGGCAAAGATTGGAGGAGTTTGGAGGACTCAGAAGAAGACAAAAAGATGAGGCAAAGTTTGGAATGTCTTAGAGACTGGTTACATTGTGGCGAGCAGAATGCTGATAGAAATACAGACTGTAAAGACCATTCTAAGGAGGTCTCCAATAGAAATAAGGAATTTATTGGAAACTGGAGCAAAGCTCACCCTTGCTGTGAACTGGCAAGGAACTTGGCTGCATTCTGTCCATGCCCTAGGACTTGTAGAAGATGGGACTTAAGAGTTGTGAACCAGAATTTCTGGCAGAAGAAATTTCTAAGCAGCAAAGCATTAAGGAAGCTGCATGGCTACTTGCAACAGCCTACACTGAGTTATGGTGGCAAAGGCATGACATAAATCCAGAATTTAAAAGGGAAGCAAAGTATAAAGATTTGGAAAATTTGCAGCCTGGCCATGTGGTAGAGAAGCAGAGAGCACTCAATGGTGCAGCCAAATGACCATTAGTTAAGAAGATTAGTACAAAAAAACAGGATTATCAGAAGGTAAAAAAGGCCCTGAAGGCATCGCAGAAGGCTCTGGGCCCAACTCTTCCATTTCAGGCCCAGAGGCCTAGGGAAACAAAATGGTCTTGAGGAACAGGCTTGAGGAGCCCTCCACAGGCTCACTGCTCAGGTCCACCTTGGGAAACTGCTTCTAGCACCAGCATCCCAGCTACTTTGGCTGCTCCAACTGTGGCTAAATTGGCCCCAGGCGTGGCTGGACCCACAGCTTTGGAAAATGCAAGCCAGAAGCCTTGGTGGAGTCCACGTGGTGTTGGGTCTGCAGGCTCACAGAATACCAGAGCTTGGAAGGCTTGGGAGCCTCCACCCCAATTTCAAAGGATATGTATGGAAAAGTCTTGGGGCCCAGGAAGAGATCTGTTGCAGGAGTGGAGTCACCATGGACAGCCTTAACTAGAGCAATGCCAAGTGGAAACATGGGGTTGGAGATGCAGCAGAGAAACCCTATCAGTACCACATCTAGTGGAGCCATGAGAGCAGGACTGCCACGGAGACCTGTGGAGCTACACAGTGGAATGACAGCCTGGGAGAGCTGAAGTGTGGCCTGTAACCAGGAAAGCCATAGTAGCAGAGCTGCTCAAGGACTTGGGGACCCGACCCCCACACCAGCATACTGAGGGTGTGGAACATGGAGTCAAGTTATATGATTCACCATCTTTGAGATTTAATGCCTACCCTGCCGGATTTCAGACTTGTTTGGGAGCTGTTACCCCTTTCTTTTGGCCTATTTCTCCCTTTTGGAATGGGAATAGGTACCCTATGTTTGTCCCACGATTGTATACTGGAAATAGATAACTTATGTTGATTTTACAGATGGGACTTTGAACTTTGGACTTTTCAGTTGAAACAGGTTAAGACTTTGGGGATGGAAAGAATGTGTTTACCTGTGAGAAGGACATGACATTTGGGGGCCAGGGGTAGAATGCTATGAATGAATTGAATTGTATCCTCAAAGTTCATATATTAAAAGATTAATCCCCACTGTAACTGTTGAGGGTGGGAAATCCTATTATGATCATTGGAAGGTGAGGCCTTGAAGAGGTGATTAGATTGGAGGACCATGCAACAGTGAATGTATTAAAAATGGTGGTCATGGGTGCAGTTCTGAGGGCTTTAAAAGGAGAGTGGGGAGGAACTATCTCTCCTCCCCACTCTACCATGTTCCTCCATGTGAGACACCTGGGTCACTACTGGCACCACCAAGACCCTCACTGGTTGTGCTCCCTGGACTTTGGATTTTCCTGCCCCTGAAACTATAAGCAATAAATGTTTTGTTATAAATTACCCAGTTCCAAGTATTTTGTTATAAGCAGCAGAAACAGACTAATTCAAGCTGATAGGTAGAATTAGAAAATTTAGTGAGACGATTTAGTAAGCATGGAGAAGGAGGAAGTTATTTCATTTATACATTTGTTTGTTTATTCATTGGTTTCTCCCAGGTTCCACAGCCATTAAAGTAAAGTTTTGAAGTATTCTGAACTCAAAACCAGAACTTCAAATCACTGGCATATAAAGAAATTTCAAAAATTAGTGAATTATTTCAAATCCAGTGTTTACCTTTATGCATAAATAGTAAAAAATTTTTTAATCTTTATCTTATTACTTTAAAATCTGATGTTTGGGCATATTTTATAAAGTATACAATATTTACGAACTTGTACATATATAGTTGCACAGTTTATTAAAATATGCATATATTGGTTGTTAAATTAATTTTAATTTTTCATTGGTATGAATGTGTTTTAGTCCATTGTGTTGCTATAACAGAATACTTGAGACTGGGTAATTTATAAAGAACAGAGGTTTATTTGGCTTACTATTCTGGGACAGCTGCATCTGGTGTGGGCCTGAGGCTTCCCCTAATCATGGTGGAAAATAGCAGCCAGCGGTGGGTACAAGCAGATCCCACGGCCAGAGGAAGCAAGAGAAAGACAGGGGCGATGCCAGGGTATTTTTAAAAGCCAGCTCTTGCAGGAACTAACAGAGAACTCATTCATTACTCCCCCAACCTAGGGAGAACATTAATCCATTCATGAGGGATCCACCCACCCTGGTGACTCAAACAACTTCCAACACTGCCACATTGGGGATCAAATTTCCATATGAGTTCTGGGAGGAAAATACATCCAAACTCCATCAGAATGTATGGTCCAAGTCATTTTGCAATGGATGCATTCTCTGTCACCCTGTGGTACACACATCAACTTGTTCAGTGAGCACTCTTAAATGCCCATTAAAGGGTATTTTAGAGCCATTACTGACTTGGCAAAATGGAGAGCAATTTTCCAAGAAAGATCTAAAGATGAATTATATATAGTACCTATACCTAAAAAATATCAGTCTATTGCACTTTATTTTTAAAACCATAGCTGTTTATCAAATCAAAGAATAATAATTACAAAGTTATAGATTTTTATATTAATTAATATGGTTGTCTTTCCATATCTGTGGGTTCCTCATCTGTGGATTCAACCAACCTCAGATCAAAATATTAAAACAAACAAACAAAAAATGAGTCTACATTGAACAGGTACAGATACTTTCTTTTATTCCCTAACCAATACAGTATAATGACTATTTACATAGCATTTACATTGTATTATGTATTATAAGTAATCTAGAGATGATTTAAAGTATACAGGAGGATGTGTGTAGGTTATATGCAAATACTTCATCATTTTATATTAGGGACTTGAGCATCTACTGACTTGGCAGGAGGTCCCGGGAGCAATTCCCCATGGATACTGAGGAATGACTGTATTGATTAATAAATGTTATTAAAGCATGGTCAAATTTAGAAATATAAATTAAATTCCTTTTTTGGCCATGAAAAATGTGGAAAAAGTCTATATCTATAAAACTGTGGCAGGCTAATTTGTTAGGCTAATTTGTTAGCATGAAAGTAGAGTAAAATCTCAGAGCCTTCTCAATTCTTGATGAATCAGATTTAAGTTGACTGACCCAATTTTTAAGTAATTCTCTTGGTGTCTTTTGGTTTTCATGTTCTAATAGTTTGCTTTGCATACTTCCAGAATGGCTACCTATGACTTTTTTTTCCTCAAGTGTTTCTAATATTTTACTCTAAATTACTAGTTTAGAATACTAAAAAGATTGTGTTGGCCACATATCTGAAGGTGTGTAGTCTGACCCAACAAATTTTCAATTGTAATGCAAGAATATTGTGATTGTGGAAAAAGTATGTATAAATTGACATGCTTAGTACTTTCCATAATTACTTTCTTTAACCTTAGCTATATTTCAATATCAGTACCTGCTTTCTTTATCTGTCATCATTGAAGAAATTTATACATTTATTCCTGCAAAAACCCAAGCCTATGAATGACAATATTTAGATACCTAGGCCCACAAGCAAGTGGAGTTATTATCCAGCAATTTGAAGTTCTAGTCAGCAGCATCAAATTGGGCTGCCACTTTTATTTTAACCCCTAACAGCCACAATTAATGTTCGTGTATCATTGTTTTTCCAAATTTTCTAACATGAAGTCACTTTTACATTTCTACAGTAAATCATTCTCATCACTATGTATTATCCTTTTAATATATATATTTGAACCAAATTTGATAGTATATTATGTCAGTTTTTTGCATGTCTCCTTAAATAATTGAATTAATATAGACATTTCAATATATTATTATTGTAAATGTTTGTCTTTGGGTTTAGTTTAGAAGAGCAATTTGGGCAGATTAGTACCTTCTCATTCTAAAATCACTTAATACCATAAATGATTTCCATTTTTTAATAAATTATAAATACTCACATAAAAACACCTGGACCTGAGATTTTTGAGTTGGGGTGGGGTGTTTCTTTGACTCCTGTTTTATATGGGTAGGTTTCTCTTTCACATTTTTACTTTTCAGTAAAATTTAGGTTTTCTCTTTTATCATCCAATGTTTATAATTTATGTTTTATAAACATATCAGCTATGTGATTCTTGTCATTGACTTTTTCAAAATTATCTCCATAGGCTGGTATACTTTTAAAAAATATAATTTTAAATCAACTTTCTAAAAAATTGCATTCCTATATTATTTCTTTTATACTTTTTAAAACTTTTAATAATGAGACTAATATTACATTTTATTTATTTATTTATTTATTTATTATTATTTTTTAAAAAAATTTTATTTTGTCGATATACATTGTGGCTGATTATTGCTCCCCATCACCAAAACCTCCCTCCCTTCTCCCTCCCCCCCTCCCCCCCAACAATGTCCTTTCTGTTTGCTTGTCGTATCAACTTCAAGTAATTGTGGTTGTTATATCTTCTTCCCCCCCCCCCGGTTTTGTGTGTGTGTGTGTGTGTGTGTGTGTGTGTGTGTGTGAATTTATATATTAATTTTTAGCTCCCACCAATAAGTGAGAACATGTAGTATTTCTCTTTCTGTGCCTGACTTGTTTCACTTAATATAATTCTCTCGAGGTCCATCCATGTTGTTGCAAATGGCAGTGTTTCATTCGTTTTTATAGCTGAATAGTATTCCATTGTGTAGATGGACCACATTTTCCGTATCCACTCATCTGATGATGGACATTTGGGCTGGTTCCAACTCTTGGCTATTGTAAAGAGTGCTGCGATGAACATTGGGGAACAGGTATACCTTCGACTTGATGATTTCCATTCCTCTGAGTATATTCCCAACAGTGGGATAGCTGGGTCGTATGGTAGATCTATCTGCAGTTGTTTGAGGAACCTCCATACCATTTTCCATAGAGGCTGCACCATTTTGCAGTCCCACCAACAATGTATGAGAGTTCCTTTTTCTCCGCAACCTCGCCAGCATTTATCGTTCATAGTCTTTTGGATTTTAGCCATCCTAACTGGGGTTAGGTGGTATCTCAGTGTGGTTTTGATTTGCATATTACATTTTTTGAAAAATATTTTTAAAAATCAGAGAAAAGACTAATACGTCCTTTGACTCTCCTTGCATTGTTATTCCCTTTGCCGACCACTGTCATCACTTTGGTGTATCTTCTCCTAGAAGTTTTTTGCTATGAACTTACATATGTATACATTTGAATATGTTACTCTGGGTATTTTCTGTTCAATATTCATTGGCCACTTTTCTAACTGGGTGTTGTGTTCTTATTGGTTTTTAGAAATCCTTTATTCTCAATAGTGAGTATCTTTTGTGTTTGAAGCAAGTTTTTCCTCTAGTTGTCTATTTTGATATTTTTATATGCTTTCTTTTGACAGTAGCTTAAATTTTTTAAAAAGTAAATTTTATCATGCTGTCAATATGGTTTTTGTTTGTATAGTATTTTAAAATATGTTCATACCAAATAAAAACTACATTTTTATGGGTTTTTTTTCCCTTAAAAGTATATTTTTCTCTCTCTTTCACTCTCTTATACATCTTGGCCTTAGTTGTTTATAATTTGTTATTGTTACATTTTGTAATGATGAACATGATAATTATCCTCATTGTACACAGGAATTGGTATTCAACTCTACCCCACAAATATGTATAATTAATTATTTTTCAATTCAAAAATATTCTATTGTGGAAAATTTCAACCAGATGCTAACAGACAAAGGAATACAATCAATTTCCATGTTTATCATTTAGTGCCAATAATTACTAACCGATTGCCTTTCTTATTTCATCTTTTCCCCCAAGAAATTCTCTTTTCATTTTATTCCCTTATTTTTATTTATTTTATTTTTTTATTTACTTCTTTAAAAATTCATTGGATAGGTAATAGAAAATTGGTTATTACTACATTGCTTGGAAAAATGTGAATACTTAGTATGTTTCTTGTTAACCTTTATTTTTCAGAAGAGTCTACAAATACATCCTATACAATTGGATTTCCTCAGAGTACATAATGTTTTAAGTCTGTTCTTTACTTTGTTTGCATATGGCTCCTACATGTGACACCAAAAACACTTAGTTTATTGAGCATTTGAAACTTGGCTGAGTTTTTAAATTCTATGAATAAACTGAGTTGTTTTCTCCTTTATTTGCCATTCTTGCTCTCAGACAAAAATTGTTTTTGGCAGTTAGAGAATATTTTACATAAACATGGTATTTTAAAAAAAACTTGTATTACAACAGTAACAATATGAATTGAGGATTTTCCTTTTAAATTTTTTCAGCTTTATTGTAATGTTATTGACAATTAAAAATTGTATGTATTTAAGATGTACAACATAATGATTTGATACATGTGTACATTGTAAAATAATTACCCAAATTAAGCTAATTAATGTATCCATTACCTCACATAGTTACCTTTTACTCCGTAGTGAGAATATTTAAGATCTATTTTCTTAGAAAATCTCAAGTGTACAATGTGCTATTATCAACTATCACCACCATGCTGTACATTAGATCTCCAGAATCCTTTGACCAACAGCTCCATTTCCCCAACCTTCAACCCCTGGCAACCACCATTCTACTCTCTGTTTCTATGAATTCCACTTTTTTTAGATTCCACATATGAGTGTACAGTATTTCTCTTTTTGTGCCTGGCTTATATCACTTAGCATAATGTCCTCCAGGTTCATCCATATTGTTTGCAAATGGCAGGATTTCCTTCTTTTTAAAGGCTGAATAATATCATACTGTGTGTATGTATGTGTGTGCATATATAAAATATATATATAATTTTTTATTAAGGTAAATTTTTCATTGAGTAAAATTTACTCTTTTTAGTGTTGACAGATCCCCATGCCATGATGCATCTTAATATTGTGGTTAAAAGCAGCCACTTCATCATGACTCTACTTCTTTATCATTTACTGGTTTTGCAACTGTGAGTACCTTACTAAAAATATCTGTGAGCTTGTGAGAAGAGTTGTATCAGGAATTAAATATGATAGAAATAGAATATATACAGGATTCATAGTTCCCTCAGTTTCAAATCTGAATTTCTATGAAGCAGACTCTGAAACAGTGTTCTGAATATGTAATATGAGGTACTTGTATGATCAGTATTTATGGAAAGGGTGTGAGGGAAACCATGTCCCCAGCTTGGTTTTCCTGTGACTTAACCCAAGTTATATGTCTCATGGCAGGAGGAAAGGTGGGATCCTGAAAGGAGCACGTATTGTCTTGCTAGAGAGAAGTCTGCATTGTGTGCAGCACAGGTGGTGGTGACAGAGGGGAAGAGCTCTTTGACCTCTGGGACAGTACCCAGTGGTCTTCTGTATATCCACATAGGCCATGTGGACAAGGTTTGAATCACAGCTGATTTGAGTCATAACACCTTTGGACTCTCCTAGATCGTAAGAGCATTTGAGACTTATGGGAAGCTGCTGCAAAGCTATTTTCTCATTTGCTTCCCTATCTATCAAGGAGAGTATCATGAGAAATATTTTCATTGCCTCCCATTTTCTGATGAGGTATGAAGATTTCTGCCTTCCCCCTTGGGGTGCAGCTGCAGGCTAAAACATAGTTGGTTGCAGCTAGAATGGGCACCTCAGCAAAATTGCATCCTGTCACCCAAGTTGAATTTGTCAGTTTGTCTTTTTTTATTTTTAAAGTTTTTCTGTATAAGTACCCTGGAATGCCAGCACCTTTGGGTACTTTTTCTTTCACTATCTATGTAAATAATGAACTGTCTGAATCATAAAACGGGTCATTATTTCTTTTCATTATAAATTGGCAATTTGTAATTGTGTAAGTTTATGGAGTACAAAGCAGTGTTATAATTTACGTATACGATATGAAATAAATAAAGCTAGTTAACATATCCATCATTTCAAATGCTTAACATTTTTTTGTGGTGAGAACAGTTGAAATTTACTCTGTTAGCAATTTTGAAATGTACAGTACTCTATTATTAACTGCATTCACCATGTTGTACAAAAGAACTAAAAACAACCCATATTTCTCTTAACTGAGATTTTGTACCCTTTGACCATCATCTGCCCATTCCCTATTCCCCATCCCCAGACCCTGTAACAACCTTTCTGCTTCTATGTGTTCAATTGTTTTAGATTCCACACGTAAGTGAAAATATGTGGTATTTGTCTTTCTCTGCCTGACTTATTTCACTTAGCATAATATTCTACAATTCCATCCATGTTGTTGCAAATGACAGAATTTCCTTCTTTTTTAAGGCTGAATATTATTCCATCGTGTATATATACCACATTTCTGTATCCATTCATCTGTTTATGGAGCGTAAGTTGATTCCATTGTTTCTTTATTGGTGTATCTGTCAGAGTTCTGCCTCGTCTTGTGTGCTTAACAAGCAGGTGTTAGTTCTCAACAGAAAGGCACCACTTCTGCAGGCTCAGAGGATTGGGGCGAATCTAAGGCTTCAGTATTTTCAGGGACATCAACCCAGATGTCCCCTTCCAAAACTAGATTCAGACATTGTAACAGCAGAACTACCTTGACTGGGAGTTTAGCTTTCCTGGCTATATTGACAATAAATTCTAGGCTTCGGCATCTGCTTCTTCTGCTTTTCTGCTACAGGAGATAATATACTCCCTTTAAGCTTTTACTCTTGGCGTTCAATTGCCTTTTAACTGCCTTCTAAAGGAATGCATCAGAATCACCTGGTAATTTTTTCTCAAGACTAGATCACAGGGCCTCACTTCCACAGTTTTTAATTCAATGTGCCTAGGGTAAGGCCTGATTATTGGCATTTCTAGGAAATTCCTTGATTCACACTCTGAGAACCACTGTTCCAGAGCAACCGCTGGAGGTTACCAATAGATATCCAATTCCTTGTCTTTAAAATTACTGCCTTCTCCACTCCCAAATCTCTCAAAGACCTGATTTTCCCATTTGGTATATTTCCTTCTATCAGTACCGATTTAAATCACCATCTGAACAACTGGAAATCCACCTTTTGCCAGGGGCTATTTGTGCTCCCCCTACTAGAAGTTATGGAATTCTTATTGCCAGCCAGGCAGCACATGATTCAGCTCTAAAAATTTATCTTAATGCCTGATTTCTTGGACCGTTCTTGGCACCCAATGTTTCAGGTGAATTCTCTAGGAAGAAGATGCTGAGATGGTGAGTAGTCTGTAGGATATTTTAGACAGAGTCCTTGGGATCTTAACATGTTGAAAGGAGGGGAAAGAAGTGGGATCGGACAGAAGGAGAAATTAAGCTCTCTTGCAGACTCCACGGCAGCTTTGGCAAAGTGCACTGGGAACTGTGGAGTTAAAAATCATCCATCATACTGGTCCAAATTGGCTGAGACTATATCACTGCTTCTATTAGTAATTGGTTGTGGGCCACCCTGAAAAAGGCATGACTTTGACAAGTTGTTCCTGTGCAGCTGAGGTGGCTGACAGCTGAAGGCTGCCAATAGCTCTCCCAACAACTGGTGCTAAAGTCCTTTTCTGAGTGGCACCTTCTCTATCTCACAGAAAATAATTGTTAGCTGTTAAAAAATATTTGCATATATAAACAGGTTTATTCCTAGGTATTTATTTATTATGCTGCCATTGTAAATTAATTTATTTTTAATTACTTTGCTCTAAAAGACTATTTCTGATAGAGAATACAGTGATTGTTTTCTTGTAAATTAATCTTTTATTTGGTCATCTTGCTAAACTCTCTATTAGTTTTATTTTTGTTTTTGACTATTTGGCTTTTTTTTTTTTTGCTTGAAAATTATACTGTTTGAAAATAATGAGGATTTTTCTTTCTCTTCCAGTATGCTTGCTTATAACTTACTGCCTTTGTGGATTGTGTTGGTTAAGATCCAGTAAAAGATAAATAGTTTATGTGATAATGGGCAATGATGCTTGTCTCTGTCTTTAGTAGAGAAGCTTAGCATATTTCAATATGAATTATAATGTTTAATATAGAACTTTTGTTAATATATCTTTCCAAGCATACAAAAATAAGGAAATTCTATTCCTGATTCACAAGTAATTTTATTGGGAATGTGTATCATATTTCATTTATTTTTTGTTGCTTCTGTTGGCTCCTGTAGTCCTTTTCCTTGAATATAATAACGTATTGAGTTAGATAATAGATTTTCTAAGGTGGAACTACCATTTTCTTTTATAAGTTCTAATAGCATATTAATCTCATTAACACAATTATAAATTCTATTTGAAAATATACCACTGAGGAAATGACATTTCTCCTACTTTCATTTTTCAAGCTAGCCATTTTTAATTTTCATATCAGAATTAAAGTAGCCTCAGGAAAAAAAAATTGATAAGCTCTCCATATTTTTGTATGATCATGTTTCAAAACAGTACTATAATTGAAATAAGATTTTTTTAAAAAAGAGCTATTTTAGTTTAGGTTTGCCCAAGGACCCAAGATATTAGATAAAGTATTCCAAAAGATGGATCTTACAAGACCCAATGTTAATAATAACAGTCTATAAAATGGGGATGGTGGGGTTTCTTGGATGTCCATGGGTTCTTAGATTATATTTTTTAAAATTGTATACAATGTATTTCAAATGTAGCGAAACACAAAACAATTTCAAAATTATTAAAAAACTCAGGGTTTAAACTTACCTTTTAAAACTTAAGCATTATATATATAATCAAAAGAGATCATAAGCTCTATATTTGAAAAAAATCAGTCCTAAATTGACTGATATTCTCGAAAGAGAAACCTCAAACATTTGGTTGGAATGAATTTTCATTTATTGTACACTGGATACAAATGGTTCCAGTCTTTAAACACCAGATACTGAAGCACTGTCGGGCCTTAAAAACTAACGCCACCTTAAGTGACATTACAAGTGGCACCATTATGGGCCCACAAGGGTGTATTAACGTGGCAGCCTACGAGGGCGCCGGGAGGAAGTAGGGTGGGGGTGTCTGCGGGAACCTTGCCTTAGCCCTTATTGGCCAAATACGTGCTTCTGCGCTTGTGAACACTGCGTGGTTGCAATAGCTAGGCATTGAGACAGGATGCATGCCCTTGACCTTTAAGCTGATAGGATCCCTTCCCCATTTGCCTTTAAAAGCAAGTGCTTGTGTGATAATAAACGGAACCGCTCAACAGAACCCCCGCCGCGTCTGAGTGTCCTTTAACCGGGCTGTTTGGGGCCTGCGGTGTGCTCACCTCACTTCACGGCTCTCTTCCCCCATCTCCTTCCAAAGGGGACAGGAGGGAGAGAGTAATCCGGGCCATTTGCTCGCCCACCAAAAGGAATGAGGCTAGGGCTGTTCGGGTTGGCTGGCTGCAGACCTGACAAAGCACGTGCCTTTTTCAAATTGAATTTCCAATTGTCTGTATAATCAATACTCATGTACCACATCTCAGGAAGTTTGGCTGCTTTTATTACAGAGTGCTTTGCCTTAGACTGAAGAATGGACAAAAACAGAACTGATCACAATTAGTATTCCCTTCACCACACACTTTAAAATAATTGCAACTCGAAGCCAATATTACACTAATTGAAAACTCTAATGGAAATGTTCAGAACATCTTATGTTATTAAAAGTGCACTTTGCATTATGGTATTCTATTGTATATTTTTCGAGTAACAGGGAAACGCTCCCAGAGGTTGTTCTACTCGTGCTTCGAATTGGCACCAGTATTTTCATTTATTCAAAAAACTGAGATAATTATGTTCCTTTCCATAAGGTTGAATCTGATAGACCAGCTGTAGCAGGGATGAAGAAAAGTAGGTGGACTGCGACTCATTCTTTTTGGCCTTTTCAGAGAAACACACACACACACACACACACACATGAATTTAGATGAGAGGATCAGTGAGGGACTGTAAAACATAAAATTTGTGATGTTCTCTTGGAGCCTAGGAATTTTCTCTGGATAATTTAGATATAACACCCCAAATGTCAATGGAGTGCATCTCGGGATGGGCAACTAACCAGTTTTTGACAGTCCCACTTCTCATTCCTACTTTTTCAGGTCACATTGTCTTAGTGCATTTGGGCTGCTATAACAAAATACCATAAACTAGATGGGTTATAAACAACAGAAATTTATTTCTCACAATTGTGGAGGCTGGGAAGTCTAAGAGAAAGACGCTGATAGATTCAGTGTCTGATGAAGGACCATTTCCTCATAGGCAGCCATTTCTTTCTTTTTCTTTTTTTGTGACCAGTAAGGGGATCGTAACTCTTGGCTTGGTGTCGCCCACACGGCGTTCAGCCAGTGAGCACACCGGACATCCCTATATAGGATCCGAACCCGCAGTGCTCCCAGCGCCACACTCTCCCAAGTGGGCCACAGGGTCAGCCCATAGGCAGCCATTTCAATGCAACCTTACTGGTGGAAGGGGCAAGGGGCCTCTCCCTGGCCTCTTTTATGAGGGCACTAATCCTCTTCATGAGGGCTCTGCTCTCATGACCTAACCACCTCACAAATGCCTTACCTCTTAATACCATCACATTAGGGGTTAAGCTTTCAACATATTAATTTTGGGTGGTCACAAACATTCAGTTCATAGCACACACTAATCTAAAAAATATAGTATGCATTTTATGGAATTTGAACAGGATCAATAATTTTAAACTTTGAAAACAAAATGTTTCTTATTTATATTTATGTAATTTTAGCTCCCAGATAAACATTTATATTGACATTGACTTTTTAATGTAGATTTGCAGAATTTCTCCTTGAGTATTTATAGGCAAGTTAAATTCTTAACAAAGTCTTAGTGACAGAATATCTGTCACAAAAGTGTATGAGAGCTTTTGGAGAAAAAGACAGTATTTGCAATTCTTCGTTTGTTGTGTTGTTTTACCATTTGGTTTTGTCTTACACAGAATCAGATGTCTCTTGAAGAGGGCAGACATGAAAAAGATGTTTCTGCTTTCAGGTACTGAAACACAATGTTCTACTGTATGAAAACAAATCTAACAGATTCTAAAACAGAGTTAGATACAAAGATTATTTGTGAGTTTTGTTTAATGCATCAATTTTTAAATTAAACCTAATTATGTAGAACTTTTTCTTTGCCCCCAATTCTAGTTTTGTTCCATGCTGATTTAGAAAGTTACATTACTGCAGTTTTACCGTATACTTCGCAAGGGCTTCAATTAAGTATAGACAACTCATCTGTTAAATGTGATTCTAAATATGAATTTAATATCTGGGAATAACAATATCAGAACCTTAATTTTACTTGGTGCTCAAAACACTTTTTGTACTTCAATATCCAGATTATGAGAAACTTTTTTTTTTTTTTTTTCTAGCAGGCAGGATACACTTCAGGTTTTTTATTAAAGTCATCTTCCTCATTGCTCTTCCAGTAGTATCTCACCCAAAAAGCATTCTTCGGTTCTTTTATGCAATTTTTGCACATAGCCTGAAGAGTCTTTTCTTAATATCATGCCAATTCCCACTAAACTGAGCACCGTGAGGGCTGGGCTGGAGACTCGTTTCTCTGTGTCCAGAGTGTTTCATGCTTTGAGAGTGGCTGATACATTCAACTCACTCAGTGTTTGCTGATGAATGAGTTATGTTTCACTTTCATTTGAGCACTTTTTAAATGATTAAGTAGCTAAAATATAACTATATTACTGTCAGCACAAGCTTCATAACTGTTTTTGATTTCAATATAAAACATTGTAATTCCAAGTGTCACATATTTTCCTATATTTTTGAAGCATATTTAAAAATAAAACATTAAAAACAAAACCTTGGAACAAACTTTTGATTACCCTTCAAAGAACATTTACACCCCATCTTCCTTAGGCAAAGTCCCATTTTCCTAGGCTTAATCCCTTGTTTATTTAAGGAAGAGGACCTAAGCCTCTTATGTTGAATAAAGCCTGAATATTCCACCTTAGTGATTTCATTTTCCTTATCATTGTAGGTTAGGGCTGAGTATGAATTCTGTTTCTTGCTAATGGAGCAGAAGTTTAAGTCCATTGGGTGATTCTGAGATGGTCATCTTTGAAAAAAAATGTAATTGAAACATATTGATTATACATATTTATGGGGTACAGAGTTATATTTCATTACATGTAAATGTATAGTGATCAAATCAGAGTAGTTAGCAAATTCATCATGAGATGGTCTTCTAGCTAATCAAAGAATATCCATAGGAAGACATAGAAACACATTTTACACTCAAAGTTGGCAGGTATGCATGCAAATTGAGGAATTGTGCTGGCCAACTCCAGCATGAGATTAAGCCAATATACTGAAGATAACAAACAGTAAGTTGCAAGTAACATTATTTAATGTCATTAAGACAGCAGATTAAATAGTTCTGGGATTACACTACCTAAAAACTTCTTAATAAGTGACATAGTAAATGTTTTCTTGTTTTTAGTTCACTTTGATTTGGGTTTTGTTTCTTTCACCTGAGACATCATAAATAATGAACTTCTTAAAAGTTTTATACAAGAACTTTTATTAAATTGAGTTTTGGCACTGATGTTTTAAAACCTATAAAATGGGTATAAATGCCCAATATTAATTATCTAAACATATAGTCAGAGAAACTTTAATTATTGTCCTATTATACCGCACTGATTAACCTTCATAGTGGAAGTTATCTATTACATTTCTTAGTGGTTTATTTATTTGTGTATGTATTTATTATCTTTCTGCCTTTCATCATCACCATTAGTAAATACAAGGAGTCTTCAAAAAGTTCATGGAAGGATTTGCATTATCTTTTTCATTTAATTTTTCCACAAACTTTTTGAAGTACCCTTGTAAATTTCATGAAAGTTGACCCCTGTCTTCTTTACTACTGTATCTATACATACTTGTAGTCATATTCAATACATAGTAGATAATCAAAAAACATATATTACAGGAGTTAATAATAATTTTTACTTGTTTAACTCCCTATGTACTGAATCAGGCTTTAAAGACTCAAACAGTAAAAATGTTCTTAAGAACTCTTTCTCAAGAAAATGCTGTGTAGAAAAATAGGATTTCCCATCCTCCCAACAGATTAGGCTTGGATCAGGAAAGGACTCTTCAGATGAGGCCCAAATGACTAGAATCAGGAACCTTGTACAGATATTACACATGAGAAGTTCTTTCCTAGGTTATAACCGCCCCACAGCAGGCAATAACTTAGCATGATGAGGACAAGAAAAAGCTCAAATGTGTAGTAAATAAAAGGAAAATGGTGGGGATGAAGGTGGGGTAGTAGGAAAGTCAAGAACCAAGTCAAGTAGGACTTTGTAGAACGAAATAATTGATCTGGAGTTTGGTTCACTACAACAGGCAACCATTGAAGTGTTTTGGCAGAAAATGATGTAAATTGTGTTTTTATAAGTTTTCTTGGACACTCAGTGGGTAGTTGATGGCAGAGAGGCGAGAGATAAAGTAGAAAAGACCAATCTGGGTGACACTGTAGTGTTCGAGGTGAGAAAGAATAATGTCTTGGGCTAGTATTTTTCTCATGTAGACAGTAAGAAGCAACATGTCTTAAAGTGAGACGGGATGAGCTTTCTCCCTGGTATGGGCATGTGAGGTAAAGTTAAGATATCTTAAAAAATGAGTTGGGTTATTATTTATCTGATTAAAAAAAGTTGTGAGAAACACTATGTGGATTGGAAATTTGAAAAGAAGTTCAGAAGTGAGGTTATGTTGGAGATAGGATTCTGGATGCCATCAGACTAGAGATGATTTTAAAGCCGCTTACAGGACAACATCACCTAGAGAGCCAATATACAGAGAAGAGGTTCAGAACGAAGTTTTGAGACAATCCAGCATTCCTACCTTCATTTCTTTGTGCATTCACTTTCAAATTTGATATTATATTATATTATATTATATCATCTAACTTCCCTGATCCAGGGGGTAGAAAGTCAATGTCAATGACATTTTGTTGCAACATATTCACATCCATGAAACCTAGCTATCTACCTATATGTATGCCTCAAGTCTCATTTAAAGTATGGAATGGCTGCTCTCTGCATTGCCTCCACACATAGGTTTTGTTTTTTTCATGGCATGTGGCCCCAAGGTAGTTGAACTTCCTAAATGGCAACTCAAGGCTATAAAAATCAAAATTTCCAGCATTGAGAGTGGAAGCTGCACAGTTATTATAATCCAGCTTTGAAACTCATTGTTAAGGAATACATTGTGTGCCCCTCTCCCACCTCCCAAATTAATGTTGGAGCTTTATGATCCAACATGACTGCATTTGGAGGTTATAAGAGTGGGGCCTTAATTCAACAGAAGTGGTGTCCTTATAGGAAGAGGAGGAGACATCAGGTAAGTACAAACAGAACAAAGTCCATGTAAAGACACAGAAAACACACAGAGAAAGAGGCTGTCTTTAAGAGAATAACTCAGGAAAGACCAACGTTGCTGTCACCTTGATACTGAACTTCTAGTCTCCAGAACCCCGAGAATGTAAGTTTCTGTTCTTTAAGCCACCCAGTCTGTGGGATTTTGTTATGGCAACCCTAGCAAATTAAACAGTCATGTGGCATAACTTCTGGTATGCTTTATTGGTTAAAGCAGTTACCAGACTTAGGAGATGGCACTTTTAATGGGAAGACTGGCAAGTAATTTGCAATCATGTCTTAAAGTCAACACATATTTTTAGCTTTGTGTTGATATTGAGTCTCTGTGATATCTTACCTATGTTTGGACTCATGTTACTGCCTTTACCTGTGAGAACTTTGCCTATAATCACTTGTGATCTTTTGTTTGTCTTCTTGGACCTGATATTCAAATATAATTATGATATTTAATATAACCCATGGTGATAGGTTTGTGGTATGTATTGCTCTGTGATGGCATTGCACTGGCAGACTCTGAGTTCTGTGTGTTTACTTTAACCATCATGCTTTTCCCTGAGTTTTATGTTGCAGTAGAATGTAAATGTACTTTACTTCTGCCAGGGACAAGCAGCTACTCAAATAGAAAATGGGAAACCTGCTAGGGATTTTAGTAAAACTGAGTTAGTTTTATTCAAAATTTCTAGTATCAATTTCTCTATGCCTCAACTCAATCCTCTGTTTATTAGTTTTTCTTTCTTAAAGCAAGTTAGGTCCAAGAAGAAATAAATTCTTAATTCCTTTGCTAAAGAATTTAGAATTAGTGTAAAGCTTTAGTACTATTAACAATTTCATATTTTAGAAAAAAATCCTGTTGGGTGCTGTCAAAGTAATGGAACATAAATTCTAAAGATTGAACTTAAGAAAGAAAAAAAACCTCCGCCTTTCTTGGACTTCAAAGCCTCTGCGTCCTCAGTGTGTTTGTATTATTATTATTATTATTATTATTATTATTATTATTATTATTATTATTATTATTCTGAGAGATATTTTATTTTTATTTCATTTTAAGGTTATGAATGGCCTGCTTTCTTGGTTATATTTTCCGACTAATACTATCTTTAATGTCCTGGGAAGAAAGAGTCACTCAGTAGAGCATCTGAAAATGAGGTTTAGTGAACACTATAAATTCTTTCACTGTTAGGAGCCAATCTACAAAATAGCCCTTTCTGGTTTTTCCAGGATTTACTAGAGAAAATGTACCCAAAGGATGCATTCCAACACATTACAGAGTCAACACTTAGAACTAATGTGTGTTCATTTCTGAAATTTATTGTAGATGTGTCCAAATAAACTGTCAATGAAGAAGAATTTGTTCCTTATTCTTGTCTATCACATAAAGTAAGTAGGGTTTCTGTAAATTGAGTAAAGTTTCTCTAATTCTAAATATCTTTAAACTTTTTTTTCTTTTTGCTTAGGTTGGTTATGGGTAAATTAAATGTATTTGAATGAGAAGTATTTTCCTCTAAGAAATCAACATCATTCATGTAGATTGATAAAGTAAAGCATTGGAGAATGAAGAATATTCATTAAAAATGAAGCACTATGTGAATTAAATAGATGAAAAAGCATATTATTTTTCGAACAGGAGGAAAATAGCACTGTTTTTCTACATCAAACAGGCCCTCAGACAAAATACTGTTGCATATCTGGCTGAGTTAGGGGCTATTACCTAAATGGAAAGAAAATGTATTTGTAAAAGATGTTTTGTATACTCAAATCTGCATTTATATATTCTGTAAATAACATTTACTACTTATATTCCATGGAAACAGATGCTGTACACATGCAATGATTCAGTAATTGTTCATGGGGTAGGTGAATCAAGAGTTTTTATATACATAATTGGAGTTTTTAAATATAATAAAATTGAGCATTTTTTGTGTTTCCTTTCCAGAGTATTATACATTATTCTACGTAGTTTCCCTTTGGCTATAATTCCAACCAGGTACTTCTCTGAGGGAACTTCAAAAAGTTTGTGGAAAAATACAATTAAAAGATAAGATAAATCTTTCCACTAACTTTTTGAAATTCTCTCATTTCTTGGCCTATACTTTGGTCTAATCGAGGTTGATAAATGTCCTCACAAAAGGCATATAAACTGAAATTGGCTGAGTCAGGTGTTCTCTCCTTATTAATGTGGCTTACTTGTGCGATCACACTTTGTTTCTGCTCCACAGACTGATAATTTTACCTTGGAGACTCCGGGAGGAAATGCTCCTGTGGGAGAAGTGAAGGGTGCTAGTATGAGACTCTATCTATACCTTTGTGTGGGCAAGAATATGTCAAGTCAATGGATTAAACATGAGCTAAATACTAGGAAGAAAGGACAGGGAAAATGCCATAAAAATACGTACATCAGCTAAGAAAGTGCTGAAACTAGAGAATTATATATAAAATAGTCTCAGTCCTAGAAAGCACATAGTCAATAGAAGCCAGAATAAAGGAAGATGTAGGCATCATGGTGCTCAGGAATTGGGGGCCCGAGGCAAAGTTTGTAAGATCATAAGAATGAAGATGAACTTTGAAGACGCCAAAGAATCTCTTTTCTTAGTTCTGTTGGAATTATTTCAGTGCGTCAGTATGATTTACTCATCACCTATATACTACTGCTGGATGTTTTCCTAAAGTTCTCCTTCTGTTCTTTCATTCTCTTCCTGATTTCCTACCTCTTCCCTCATGAATTCTGAGACTTCCTGTTTGTTTGTGTTTCAGCTTCATTCACAGACCCATAGCTTGCTTAAACTCACTGCTTACAGTTTGCTGCTTTTGTCCTGAGAATCTCCCTGGCTTGTGATGCCTGATCTTTCTTCAGCTGATTTGAGTTGATGCCTTTCCTTACAATTCAACTTGTGCTCAACACTCAACATGGCCAGCATGGTAAATGGACTAAATCATTGCTTTCTCCAGACATACATATGCATAAATATTTATAATGCATTGAAAGCTTTCAGTAGTAGTCAACTCTATGGTCTGCTGTAGCTTACATACAGGTTTTTAGTTTCCAAGGTCAAAGTTTCCCTGCATGCTTGAATGCATGCATATAGTTTTCAGTCTCCCTTGGGAACAGGGAAATCTTGGTCCCACTCCTATTCATCTTTTTTTCTTAAAGCATCTGAGATTGGAGTAGAAGGTTAATGAATTGATTATGCAGTGCAAGCAAAGTGCACTCACTTTCAGTTTCCAATGCCTCAATCAAACAGACTTCTAACGTGTTTGGTCTACCAAGTCCTGTATTGAACTGTGAGAACACCATTACTGACACTATTCCAGGTTTGGGGAATAGCTTGATTCAACAATGACAGTCACACTGCTTTCTGGCTTGGAGCCAGAGAGTGTGGTCCCTCTGAGTGACTCAATTTTGGCTTACACAGCTGTGACACCCTTCTTTGAAGTGTCTACTTTAAGCCAGGGCATCTGCTGCCCCCTTACCAACATAACATCTCTTAAATTCTTGCCAGGTTTCTACATAAGATCTAGGCTAGGGGAGTTTTCCATGGCAAATACGGATGAACCCAAGAATATATCTATGTCGTTTTGTTTCCTATTCTCCATTAGATCACTGTCACTGGTATGGAAAATCCAATCTGAAGTTGTAAAAACTGGAGTACTAGTCAATATCTCATCTATAATTTTCCAAGGGGAATTTGTCTCTTTCAGGGAAATCTCTCCTAGAAAGCCAAAGCTCCCTTATAGCAGCCAGGACCTACTGCACAGAAACTCTGAGACCTTTTACTGTCACCTCCTAATAAATCTAAGGAGTGCAGGAGGGCCTGAGCCTTAAGATGTTCTAGCTATCAGCATTTTTCTTTTATAAGTATTATGCTTTTCACCTCATCTATCTCAAGAAAACCAGTGGAAATTTAATAATTTGCCTGGTTTCTGCCCATAGCAGTTGTAAATTTCCTCTTCTTATGTTCAGGGCAGGTGTGCATCTCTGTAACTGCATCTGAAAAGAGTCCAGATTTTCTGCCTATTCTGGATGGATTTAGTACTAGCTATTAAATTGGGGTAGACCAGAGGCTGACGGCCAGTTGGCAAATAAGTCTCCCTCCCCAGAGTAGAGTTAGCAATAATCAAGACACTGTTCAGTTTTTCATTCTGTTTCCTGGCACTTGGCTTGAAACCACCTGTCCAATTTGTCCTTGATTTTAGGCAATAAAATGGAAGAACATTTATGTCCCTGTTGACCATACAATTTGTTCTTTTCACCACTGATTTTCATAGACTTCTCTCAACTGCTCTTAATCAGTCCTCAAGGACATCATCTTTCCTCTTCCAGAAGGCATGTGTCTGTCACTATCACATGTCCATCACCCAAATTGTCAAAAACTATGAAGGGCCTAGGATTTCATCTTGCTTGCAAACCAATAACTTATGGATTCTGGAAATTGAATATATTGCTTTTTTCTAGATTACAGATTTATGTAATTTTTACAAGAATACAAACTTCTTTAATTATCATATACACCTCATATAGATGTTGAAGACATGGGACAGATAGGAACTACAGCACAGAGATGACTAAGTTATAACTAGGTAGTTTGTTTTCTTGGCTCTGATAGTTAAAGAAAAGTAAGTTAATTTCTCAGTATTGCAATTTATACATTATATAAATTGGAATAAGAATGCATGTATCTATTTCCATGTTAAACAATACATGCTGGGTAAGTTGAATTCCCAGTTGTATTCCCTTAATATTGCATTATTTATAGGAAAATATCTTGAGCCCTATAAGGAAAATAATGTAAAATTCATCCTTATAAAGTATAACTAATGCTACTTGTTCAGTATTTTTTTTATAAAACAATAGTATCTGACATTTTCCCATTAATAATGGCTTAAAATTGGTGTCTTCTAGCTAGCAAAATGATTCAGTGTATTTAAATTTCCCCATTTTTCTGGATAAATAATAGAAAGTTGCTTTTAGAAAATGCATAACTATAAATAAAATCCTTTACTGGGCAACTGATTAAAAAATTCATTTGATTTGGTGTGCTGTTTGGTACTATACCTGTGGAAACAGAAAAAAATTATCAGAGGCATTAATAAGACATGCCACCCCTGGTACCTGAAGATGAAAATATAATAGGTCCACCTTCAGAGAAACATTTCTGAGTTGATCTGGTGAATGAACCAATTATTCACTTGAAAACATCTTACCTAATTAAATCCTATGTAAGAATTTTCCAAAGTATGTCTTTTGGAAAACAAAATGCATCTTTAATGTGTTGGTCTTTTTTAAAATGAAGAAAGTTAGACTCAGAGGACACTTTGCTAATGAATCTAGAAGATGAATGCGGTGTATTGAGTTGAGTTTGCACAAAGGTATTTACATTTCTTGCCACAGCAGGTTTTGCTGCAATCAGCATATTTGTATCTTTCAAAATAAAGTGTCTTAGGTCACTGAATCTCTTAAATGTGCATATAGGAGATGAATTGATATTCCAAAACAATTGTTGATATTTAATTTACATTATTAACATAGATATGCATATTTCTTTATTTTTATCTTATGGGAATGCAGAAAATTCAATATCAAAAAAACCAATGCTTGGAGCAGTCACTAAAGAGGTAGCTGGCTTCTTTGAATGTCTGATTCCATTTCAATATACTTCGGTAACTCTAGTCTCAGATTCAACATATGGCATCTGAGCATGGTAATATATCATTTTAAAGATGGAAGTATCCAGAGAAACAGAACCAACACTAAAATGAGTAAAAGGCAAAAAATGTATTCATTCAAGAAATACTTATTCATTACTGAATATTTACAGGTCTCTCTTCCTTTTATTTGGCAGACTTTAGGTCAGTTTCTGTGACCAACCTGTCTTGGGAAATATGTTTTAGAATACCATTTTCTGACATTTCGAGGAGACGCAACTGCTGATCATATTCATTATTTAAGAGATCAATATTATGAACATATAGCAATAACCCCTTAAGCAGTTTAGTCAAAATTTACCTCTATTTTGTACTTAAACATACTCTCTAGACAATTACCACTCTTTTAAAGTTATGACATTTTCTTTTCTCTTTTGGACATAATAAATTTCATTTGATTTTCTGATTCAAGGATTGCTGACAGCACATTCTGGCTAAGCAGGTTCATGAATTCAATCTACAATATTCTGTATAAGTGGGCACTGACCAAGTGTTCCTGAGAAGTGTCATTTTTGGAAAGCAGGAAATGATTCTTTAGGATGGCTGGCTCCCTTTGTTGGGGGCTCCTGGAAAAGGCAATACACATCAAGAGAGAGAGGGACCTTTAAATGATGGAGTACCTCCACGTCTTCTCTAACTCTCTAAGTTATCATATATGGGCACATTTCTAAATACTTTAAAGGTAATTTCAACAAGATTTGCTAATGTAGAAAACATGTATAAGATAAAAGAGACAAGGAAGCATCCAAATCTGGTTCTCACGTTAATTTCATAGTCAGCTCTTTTAAGAAATATATTCAAAGCTATTGGAAGTTGTACTCATGTCACATTCCTATGAGTTATCTTAGACCTGTGCAGTGTCCTGAATCCTGAAGAATGTTAAAGGTTCATTATCTCTTTCTTGGTCAAGTTTCTTATTTATACTTTCTAAGTGTGTCCTCTCAGAGTGTTATGGTTAAAAACCCATCAGCTTTCCCCTTTCTCCCAGGAAAATTCTAACATGCATAGGAAACTCAGTAATAAACACAAATTCTTCTTTATCTATCTTTACATATTTATTCCTCTTCATTTATCTTTATCTAAATACTTAAATAATGCTTATAAAATGCCAGGTACTCTATCTAATTTATATATAAATCTTTATTACTCATTTAGTTCTTATAGCAACACTTTAAGTAAACACTATAATGATGCTTAATTTACAGACTAGACAATAGAGGCACAGAAGACACAGAATGACTCCCCAAGGTCATTTAGGTATAATTATAGAGCCAGGATTCAAATGCTTTGGGAAAACCCATCCTCTTAATTCCTCTATATTCTCTACAATGTTTTGTACCTATTCAAATTATTTAGAAAAGTTCCTGAGCATCTGTGTTAGTCAGCGTTCTCCAGAGGGACAGAACCAATAGGATATGTATATAAATATATGAGAGGGAATTTATTAGAGGAATAAGCTCACAAGATTGTGAAGGCTGAGGAATCCTGCAATAGGCCATCTGTGAACTGGACGCTGGTAGTGAGGCTCAGTCCAAGTCTGGAAGCCTCAGAACCACGGAAGCTGACAGTATGATTCTTAGTCTGAGGCCAAAGGCCTGAGAGCCCAGAGTAAGTTCCGGAATCTACAGGCTGAAATCTTGAGTTCTGTTGTCCAGAAAGGGGAGAAGAGTGTATCCCAGCTCCATGGGATAGAGAGAGAGATTCACCTTTTACTACATTTTTGTTCTCCCTGGGCCCTTAGCAGATTGGATGGTTCCCACCTATACGGAGGGTAGATCTTCTCTTCCTAGCCTACTCAGGCCCACATGCTAATCTCTTCCAGAAACACCTTCATAGACACACCCAAAAACAGTGCTTTACCAGGTTTCTAGGTATTCCTTAATCTAATCAAATTGACACCTAGAATTAACCATCACAGCATCCCATACACTTCAAACAAACATGACAAATAAAACTAACATAAGAAACTTAGAATATAAGTGCATTTTTAAAATTAAAAACAAATTTTGGAAGTTCATGATAGAACCCCTATAACTTTAGGTTCTTGCTTCTCATTCCATGATAAGAATTAATGTGAAAATTTATATGTTTTTTGACATTGTATATCTTAAACCAATACTTTTAAACTCCCTCTGGGATACTTAAATTCAATTATCAGCTCAATGGCCATGTAATTTATTGTCAAACTGGAAATATTTTGAGGACAAAAGTGAATAGCAATTATGCCTGGAAAATAGTCATAAAGAAGAATTGTCTGAGGAAAACTGGGCTGTCCAGTTACCTTAGTGATGGGTTTATGCAGTTATTGACCTTGCTCCTTTAATATAAACTGATAGATTCTCTAAAATAATTTATTTAGGTTTTCTAAACTATACCATACATTTTTGGAAATGCACCTTTTCACTTTACAGAGGTAAAAATCATCCACTCTAGTATACTAATACCTGTAATTGCATGTTTGTTTCTGATTGTCTTGTCAGATTTCATACTGTTATAATTGTATTCATTATTCAAGCATTGGTCGAGAATACAAGCAAATTCATGGAACACCACACTGTGAGATGAGAAAATGATCTCCAGCTTTGAAAATCATGGCTTCAAGATCTCTTTCATGTTTGTTTTCTAAAAGTGTCTAAACTTTCCCCAACGTTTATATTAAAGCAGGAGACTGTTAGCATAGCACAGTGCCTGTGGGTAAAATAGTATAGGTACATAAATAGATGTGCTCTTTTTCTTTTCTTTTCTTAGCATTATGATCCCCAAACTCAGACAAACACTTTTTCCTCTCTTACCATTCCTGGGCCTGTAGAATGTTCCAGTGCATAAAGCCTGGCTCTAAAATACCGAATGGATTCCCGTCATCTACAATACAAAGTGTGGTTTCTTACCCAGGTTTGGGAGTGTTAATCTACTCATTTTTATTGATTCTAAGATACGTATTTTTCCCCTATCTTAACATTTGTGAACCTGAGCGATCACAGGCAGTCTAGTAGCAGCTGTGATCATATATTACTCTCAGACTGCTATTGCTGAACTCAGTCATAACTTCACGTTATCATCACTTCTTTTATCTAAATTAAAAAAATAGAAATCCCAATCAATATAATCTTTCTAGGTGATAGAAGTAACACTTTACTTGGAAGCATTTTTTTTCTTTTAAAAATTGTACATAAATCAATGATGCATCTTATAATCAATATATCTTAAATTTGATGGAATACGAAGCTTGAAGAGTTTATTTCCAAATATTTTTTTCTTGTACCTCATATCCTGGAAATACTGTCCTTCCTCATAAATATCACCTTTTGATGTGATGTACTGAGAAGAATACAGCATAATTTCTGTGGTGTATATTAGACAAAGCCAATTGATTGGCATTTTACTAAATAATTCACCTGTAATCTTCAATTATTTTAAAGTGAAGACAGATTGAGAAATTATTCCACATTGGAGGAAACTATGAAGACATGACAACTAAATGTAATGTGTAATCATGAATTGGATACTGGAACGGAAGAGGAATTTTAATTATACAGTTGGTAAAATTTGAATAAAATTCTTAAATTGGTTAACATATTATATCAATGTTAATTTGCTATTTTTGATAATTAATCTTTGGTTATGTGTGTGATTGCCCCTTAGGAAAGCTGGATAGGTAAATGAATCCTGTGCTATTATTGGAACTTTTTTGTAAGTATGAAATTATTTCAAAATAAAAAATTATAAAAATAAAAATATAGAAAGCTAAAATAAATTTTATTTCCAAAGAAAGTTAAATTTTGGAAAAAGATATATTTACATCAACAGAGTTTGATTTTATTGATTGAATTAGAAAATTAGGGAAAGTAGAGAATGTGGAGATGATGGACTTAGAGGGTCTAACCAAAGAATCCACACACGTAATGAATATTTGAATTTGTAAGTTACTATTATATATCAGGTACTGTTCATGTTCCTGAGATTAGGTCATTAGTAATGTGGGTCAATGAATGACATGCCTCTAACACACACTTCTATTTAAATTTCTTTACATCTTTGTTAATATGAAAAAATAAAGACTTCAAAAGTAATCAGTATTTCCCTTTTAATCCTATTAACAGGGAAGTTTTGAATATTCTACGAGAGAATTGTCAAGAGATAGTTTGGTACTTATACATATGATTAACAATGTTTATTAGGTCCTGTGATAAGCTAGGTCTTCTGATAAATGATCAAGCTAAATATAATGCAGACATAGAACCTATTTTTCATGGTGAATCAAGAATATAAACAACCAGTTCATTAATACATGTAAATTAAACATATAGGGTGCACAAAGAAGTAACTCCAAAGACAGGTGAAGTTAGGAATAAAGATATTATTTTCAGGCAGACAGGGAATTCTAGGTAAGATGGCAGTTAAGTACTTTCAACTATTTAAAAATATTTTCCATTAACATCTGTCTTCTATTGTTGCTGTTGAAATGTCAGCTGTAAGTCCTAATATTGTTACTTTGTAGGTAAAATCTCCTTTCCTTTCTCCCCTCCTTCTCCAACCCTGATTTCTGAATGTTTTTAAGTTTTTCTCTATAGATTTGGTTTTCAATAGCATTGTTATGCTTTTTGTTGTTTTGTTTGTTTTGAAATTCTTTTCATTTCTTCCACTTAAGATTTATTGTATTTCTTGTATCTGTGGCTTTATATTACTTCTAGCTTTTGATAATTTTCAAACAGTCTCTTCAATTATTGCTTACTAATAATTCTCGACTCTCTTCTTTCAGTTAAATATATGTCAGGACTTTTCAGTATATTACATGTGCTGTTACACTGTAGTTTACATTTTCTTTTCTTTAATATCCTATGTTTTTATCTGGATATTTACTTCTGACCTGCCTTCCTGTTTGTTAATTTTCTCTTTACCTATGTCTAATCTGCTGTTAAATACATAATGCTGAATTTTTATGTCTATTTACATTTTTGGTTCTTGAATATCCATAGGTTTATTTTATTTTTTAAATAAATTTTATTGTGTAAAATAAATAAATAAATAAATAAATAAATTTTATTGTGTATATTTATGATATACAACATGATGTTATGAGATACATATAGATAGTAAAATGGTTACTATAGTAAAGCAAATTAACATATTTATCATCTTACATAGTTATTTATTTTGTGTGTGTAACAAGAACAGCTAAAATCTACTCATTTAGCAAAAATCCTTAATACAATATAATATTATTAACCATAGTCCTTATGCTGTACATGAAATTTCTAGATTTGTTCATCCTATGTATCTGCTACGTTGTTTCCTTTGGCCTACATCTCCCCAGTCTTTCCTCTTCACTCCACCCCTGGTAACCACTGTTTTATTATCTGTTTCTGTACTTTTGACATTTCTTTTTCTAATATTCTACATTTGAGATCATGCAATATTTTTCTTTCTATGTCTGGCTTATTTCACTTAGCATAATGTCCTAAAAGTTCATTCGTGTTGTGGAAAATGTCAGGATCACTCTCTCTTTTAAGGCTGAGTAATTTATATATATATAAATAAAATAAAATATAAAATATAATATAAAATAAAAAAAATATATATATATATAATTTTTTCCCCAATCCATAGATTGCCTTTTCATTTGTTGATTGTTTTATTTGCTGTGCAGAAGCTTCATTAGTTTACTTTTATAAACACATTTAGCAAAATCAATGTTTAATATTAGTTTCCTTTAAGTCTATGTTTCCTTATGATTTACTACCTTTTCTTATCATCTGGTATGTCTGATAACTTCTGGTTTAGTGCTTGATCGTGACAATTTTATAGATAAATTGAGACTCAGGGTAATATGTATTTTTAACTTTTGTTATAAGGAGACAGCAAAATTAAAGGCACTAAAAATCTCAGATTTAACCTAATCCAATAAGAGATTGAGATCTTTACAAGATGAGTTTTAGTTCTTGAGTAGACTGATATATATATATTCATCTTTATAGTGTATATGGGACAGAATCTCAGCTGATACTCTGTAGTGTTTACCAGCAAAACATGTCTTTTTATGTCATGGACTCTGTTGGTTTTGTGTTCAAGTATCATGTATCTACTTGAAAGTCTGCTTATTTTCTCAAACTATTGTTTACCATTTGAAATTGGCAATTTTCTTAAGAGAAGTTGCATCAAATACCAAGTGATCATAATCTCAATCTGAAAGATTATGTCTTCTCCTAGATCCTGGCTTCAGAAATCCTCCCTTCCTAGGCAGTGATTTAATTGCTCCGTCTTTACTTTCACTTAGTTAAAAGTACTAGAATAAAAATAAACAAATAGACAAACAAATAAATACATGTTTTATGTTCACTGAGTCACACACACACAGAGTAAATTTTGAACAGATACTGAGCTCTATGAATCAAAAGACTCATATCTTCTTTATATTCAGATCAGAATATACACACACATTTATATAGTAACACATATTTTATATATAATTTTATACTATATCAATTTTCATTTGGTAAATCTAATATTTGGTGAGCTACAGCTATATATTATGCTTTCAAAATTAATGTTTCCCCATTTTTAAACTTTTTTCTTAAATCTGACATTTATAGTGTCATTTATAGCTATACAGCATACCTTTGCTACTCCGAATGATTCTGAGTCTGTGCAATGGTTGAAACAGTGTTATAAACAAATCTTTTTAGCATGTCTTGGAAATAGCTTTTAAGTAGTTTTTTTTTCCCAAGATCAACTTCAGTTTTCATTTCCTCAATAATGACTTTTTTCAGCTTTTGAACAATATTAATGCATTTATTTCAACACTTTGTGCCAATTATTACACACTATAATTTGCTTTATTATTAGTTGCTTTTTCTTAAACAGATCAAGGGATATGTGGATCCAGAGACCATGACTTAATGTTATAATTTTCTTTTTGGATCCTAGAGCAGCGTTGCCTAATACTAGAAGAAGTTTAATTATTACTTGTTATTTGTTGATGGATAATATTATAGTGCAGCTTTGTAATGATCTGTCAGGAATCCTACCTTTTTTTACTATCTACATATGATAGTTTTATATTAGAGTTTTATAAGAAAAGTTCTTCCTTAATCTGTTTATTTTTATATATGCCTACAAAATAGCATCCCATACACATTTTAAAACTGTTATGATATCAAGTTTGCAAGTGCATCTAGTATACTATACTGCTTTAGTAAAATATATCACAATATTCTCTATTTATACAGAAATGTAGAATAATCTATTACATTGTATTAATTAATTTATTCATTTAACAAATATATTAAATACTTACCTTGTGCCAAGCCTTATTGAAATCAGGCTTGAATACATGTGTGAATAGAACAAAAAAATCTGTCTTACATTCTAGCTGGGGAATGGAGACATTAAACAATTAACATAAAAAGAACAAATTATATTGAATGCTTTGGAAAAATATAGCCGAGTAAATATGGTCAGTATAGGGGTGAGGATGTGGGATGCAGAAATTTCGAAATTTGCAAGGTCAGGGTAAAACACATTAAGAAGCTATATTCGGTTCCTAGGGCTGGTATCACCAACTATCACAAACTGGATGGCTTAAACAACAGAAATGTATTGTCTCAAGTAAAAGATGAAGGTGGCTTGAAACAGAAATAGAGTGCAGAGATGGCTCAATTCTGGATACATTTTGAAATCAATAGTATGTACTGTTCAATTGGATGTGAGGCTTGAAATAATAAAAGGATACAAAGTTGACTTCTAAATTTTTGGAACAGAATTTCTCTTCCACAAGACACTTTTTATTTAATTATTCTTTAATATTTTAAAAATATTGGTCACAGATACAAATATATTCACTTTTCCCCTAACGGCCTGCTCTGAACTGAAGATATATGAGGATATTTATTTAAATTAGAAGAAGTCTTCAATACTGTTTTGTTTTCCCATACAGGTCAATTTATCTACAGACAGGATCTTCTCTCAGTCCTTGTAAGACACTTCATTCAATAAATTGACATATTTCTCATTGCATTATTTTTCTATTAGATATTTTCTGATATTTTGTATAAAACTTTCAATATGAAAATAAATGGGACTGAGTTAATTATGTCCTTTATCACAAAGTGCAATTTTGACAGAAAAGACAATCAGTAGGTAATTGAGTTTGCTTGTATATTTTCAAAATGCATGCATGGATTTTTGTGTGGAAGATACAAATATATAAAATAGCATGACAGTTTAGATCTCTATTACAGTTATTACTTTTATTTTTAATTATCTTTATTTTGGTTTTAAATAAAATTATTCTTTGCCCCATATAAGTAAAGATTAAGATTTATTTTTTAAAGCAAACTCTTACTTATAAACAGTTCTCCAATCTTTTTCCATATAAATAGAGTAACTTTATCTGCAAAATCTAAAAAGTATGAAATGAACAAATATTATTAGGTCAGTGTCATTTTTGTAGGGCTGCCATGACAAAGTACAACACACTGGATCGCTTAAAACAACAGAAATGTATTGTTTCATAGTTCTGGAGGCTGGAAGTCTAAAATCAAGGTATCAGCAAGGCCATTCTCCCTCTGAAACCTGTAGGGGAGAATTTTTCTTGCCTCTTCCTAACTTCAGTTAGTTTGTAGACAACCCTGAGCATTCCTTGGCTTGCAGCTGCAGCACTTCAACCTCTGCTTCTGTTGTTGCATGGCTTTCTTCCCTCTGTGTCTTCGTATTATATTCTGTCATCTTATAAGGACAATGGTCATGTTGGATTAAGGGCTCACCCTACTCCAGTATGGCCTCATATTAACTTATCTAATTATGCAATGACCCTATTTCTAAATAAGGTCACATTCTGAGGTACTGGGGGTTAGGGATTCAACTTATCATTTTGGGGGCTATAATTCAACCCATAATAGAGAGTAATGCCTTTTCTCTGGTGATGGTAAATCCATCTCTTCTAGTGTAAATCCATCTCTTCTAATGTAAGTTTTTATTAGCCACACTATGCTACAGTTCCATTCAAAATAAAAAAAGCCCTTCATGATCTTAATGATTGTTAAAACAAATTGAATAAAATCCATTTTCACAGACCTGTATTTGTATAAAAAATTGAATAACATAATTTTTCTGAAGCTGATTTTTGTTTGTTTTGTTTGTTTTACAATAAAACTTTGCAAATATAGTTTTAGGTGAACATGTACCTCGAGAAGTAAGGTTTTGTATCAGTCATTGTTCTCCAGAGAAACAGAACCAAACAGAGCCAATGGAATATGTGTGTGTGTGTGTGTGTGTGTGTGTGTGTGTGTGTGTGTGTGTGCGTGTGTGTATGTAGATAGATAGATAGATAGATAGATAGATAGATAGATAGATAGATAGATAGATATTTATTACAAGGAATTGGCTCACTTGACTATGGAGGCTGATAAGTCCCAAGATCTGTAGGGTAAAATGGAGAGCCAGAGACCCATGAGGCCTATGGTGTATAGAGGGTAATTGGTAGGAAGTCTGCCAATCCAAAAACAATACAGCAGAATCACCTGGAATAATGTTTGACAAATATCTGTGCATCTTATAACCCAGTCAAGTAGATGTATAAAATTAACCATCACAGGTTTGAGTATTTTTTTAAAATTACAATTGGATTTTATGTATTTTAAAACTCACTTAATTATTCATTCCATATAAATATATTGGCTTCTACTTTTTGGGACTCGATATTTGAGAGAAAGATTAACATAAATCTATCCCCCATTTATTGATAACCTACTGTTATTTTCCAAGACTATTTCAGTGTGCAAAAGGTAAGAGCCAACTAAAAGTGACCTATCCAAATATAAAAACACTTTTAAAAACTAACAAAAATGAATTTATTGACTTATTCAAACCATGGGCTAAAGCTGCCTTCAAGCATGACTGTTATCACTGTTGGTTTTGTAGCTCATATTGGTTTTATTCTATGGGTTGATTTCATTCTGAGGCATACTTCCAGCGTAGTGAAAATTTGGACCATCCCACAGTTTTAGCCACTCTGTAACACACAGAACACCTCCTCTGATAGTTCCAGCAAAAGTCACAGAGACAGTGCTCATTGAACTGGCAACCTAGACATGTGCTATTGCAAAAGATTGTTCCAGATACTGAGCCCAAGTCACTTAAGCAACATAAACAGGGAGTGAGGAAGATGTGGTCTCTTAAAGAAAAACCAGGGCACTGTTACACACACACACACAAACACAAAAGCAGGGGGGTGGGGATGGAAGCATGGTAGGTAGAAACACTGAGTACTATATGACCAGCCCTGAGTTATTTGCTCTATTATGTTCCCTTTAAGTTTCAGATTCATTACAAGCTCCATGTTTCATCACCTTTATCTTAATAGGAAAAAATAACTTGTCCCAAATTCAGACTGCTAAGTGATTTTTGATTTAGGATTCAAACCTTGGTTTGCCTAACTCCAAATCTAATTTTCTTTCCACACTAACTCTATTAAAGATCAGAGCCAGGTTAATGGATGGGCCATCTGGGAAGCTTATTTGGTACCAAAGTAGAAGCAATGCTGTAGTAACACTGATCTCGATTTGAATTATAGTGCCTGAAATCTCAAGATTTTATATATGACTCCTTATATAATTGATGAAACGTAACTGGCCACATTCTTTCAACAGACTACCAAATCTTAGAAGAGAAATAAAAATTACTTGTCATCTGAGCTGACTGCCTTATTCTGAGAATACATATAATGTATATATGTAAGGAATAACGAACTTCTGTGGTCCAGATTGTCAAATGCAAGATGTTAGATGAAATTTTACAATCAAAGATTAATTAAAAAATAGTTGCTTGTCACTAACAATTTGTCACATATTGCTCTGAACATTTATACATATTAACTTCCCTAATTCCTACAGCAATGTTGTGAGATTACTATTATTATCATTCCTATTTTGCAGATAATGCAAGTAGGGCAAATTGTTAAGTAACTTGATGCTTTGAATTGAATTGTGTCCCCCAAAGTCCATGTATTAGAAAACTAATCCCTACTATGACACTGTTAAGAGGTGAGAAATCCTATTATGATAATTGAAAGGTGGGGCCTTGAAGAGGTGATTAGATTATGAGGACCATGCCCTAGTAAATGGATTAATCCATTGGTGGCTTAATGGTGGTCATGGGAGTGGTTCTGAGGGCTTTAAAAGGAGAGCCAGTGAGGAGTTCTCTCTCTGCTTCGACTGTCTGCCATGTGACATTCTGCTTTGGTGTGAAGAGTTACTACCCACCAACAGAGCTCTCACCAGATGTGTTCCCTGGACTTTGGACTTCCCAGCCTCTGAAACTGTAAGCAATAAATATTGTTCTTCATAAATTATCCAGTTTCAGGCATTTACCTTATAAGCAACAGAAATGAACTAATACATACATTTGCCAAAGTTTACTGAGTTAGTATGTGGCAGAGCCAGTGCTGTCTAACTGAAAAATAATAATTTATTCACAAAATCCAAGATATGGAAACAACCTAAGTGTCCTCTGATGGATAAATGGATAGAAAAAAAATGTGGGGTGTGTATATCTATCTATATATAGGTATGCTTTATATATCTATATATATAATTTAATAATATTCCACATATATGGAATATTATATATATATTCCATAATATATATATACACGCATAATATATATGTATGTGTGTGTGTGTATATATATATATACACACACACACATACATATATATATATAAAGTATAGAATATTATTCAGCCATTAAAAAAAGGAAATCCTGCCATTCATGACAACTTGGATGAACCTACGGGATATTATGCTAAGTGAAATAAACCAGACACAGAAAGACAAATCTTGGATGATCACACTTATATGGGGGACCCTACAAAGTAAAACTCATAGAAGCAGAAAGTAGAATGGTGGTTGCCAGGGGTTGGAGAGATGGAGGAAATGGGGAGATATTACTCAAAGGGTGTGAACTTTCAGACATAAGACGAATAGTTCTGGGGATCTAATATACAGCATGATGATTACAGTTAATAATACTGTATTGTTTACTTGAAATTTGCAAAGAAAACAGATCTTAAGTGTCCTTACCCCCCCCCCCCACACACAAAAGGATAAGTATGTGTGGGGAAAAATGTGTTGATTATTTTTATTGTGGTAATCGCTACACAATGTATATGTGTACCGAACCATCATATAATACACCTTGAAATATACGATTTTTATTTGTCAATTATGCCTCTGTAAATCTGAAGAAAAATATGCTTTCAACTTAGTTGTGTGGTTGCAAAAATATAAAAAAACAAGACAGTATTTGTTAAAGTAAACTATAATATTACATTCTATATAGGCTATTAGTCTTTTATTTCAAAGATATTTTAAATTTAATGTAGTACAAACATTTATAGAAAGAAGTTCCCTTTCCTAACAAATACCTATTTTTTTTTACCTTTGTTTTAACCAAAAATAAAATTATTAGCCTGCTGCAATTACCCATGCAGCTCTGTCCAGGCCTGACATAAAGCTTTAATGACAGGCAGTTCCTAATTGAATTAAGGACATTTTTCTGAGTTTTCACTGAGCTGCTTCCAATTTCTATGCACTAGCTTTCTGTTGAAATCCAATACCCTAAGGGAGAGTCATTTCTGAATATGAAATTTCCTTTTCTTACACCTTCATATTTAAGCTATGTTATCACTTTTCTCTGTTTTCTTCATTTCCTTTTCACATCTGAGACCCAGTTTATTGCTTTCATTTATTCTGTTTCATGCATTAGAAGAAATTAATCCAAACTTATTGCCTTTAATATGATATATTTCATACTGTGTTTATACTTGGAAAAAACCCAGATTGTTTTTTATACTGGCCTGCAAATGTCTGGTCAAGTTGTTGCTGTTATTTCACATGTTAGCCTATCACCTATCAATCTTTCAATTGCTAAGTTGTGACAAAGTAGTTAAAATAGGAAAAAAGAGTCAACCATGTTCAAAAACAAGTGTGCATCACCATGGATCTGAATGGGGATAGAAATGCATAGTTTTGCTCCAATCTGATGTGTTAGAATTGATGGGCTCCAGGACAGAAACCAGGAAACATGACTGACACTTCATATCTTTTGTTTGAAGTTTTCACGAAACTTTCTCTTCTGGACCCAGAGGTATAGTGTGAATTCTGAACCTTGAAAAGGTTAAGCTAGAATCCTATGACCCCTGAGAGGCTGTTGCATCCACTAAGCTACTTCCTGGGATGCTGGAGGGAGCAGGAACCTGGGGCAGTAATGCTTTGGCCTGGCCGCCTGCCAACTGGGAAGTAGAGCTACAGAATTCCCAGCAATAAGAGCTCCAAGACACCAGGTTAAGATTTGATGCTGCAATGGGGAGCTTGGGAATTCAGATAGACTAAGCTGACAGAGAAGGTCGTGATTGGAGAGGAAGAAAAGCACACATGCGTGCGCGCGCGCGCGCGCGCACGCGCGCGCACACACACACACACACACACACACACACACACACACACACACACACACACACACACACACCCTACTATGCACTTTTAACTTTATAATAATGAACAATATATTTATGATTTTATTCTTTTGATTTTAGCATTACATTATATAAAAAGAAGTGCTATAAGAAAAAGAACTTTCTAATGGAGTTTGAAAATACCTAGGAACATAAAATAGGGTATTATATAAAATAATGTAGTTATAGAAATTAATTCTTATTCAGGCAATATTTAATCTTATTTTTTATTCCTCTTTTTGATATCTCACCTGCTCATAAGTGAACAAAACAACAGCTTTTTGCTTGTACTAAACTTTTATTTGCTAGGGTTTTTAATTAAATTTTTTATTGTTTTATACAAACAGAAAATCATTAATATGGCTTAGTTTTATGCTGATGAAATCTCAATCATCTGTAGAAAAGTATAATTCTTAGGCAAACTATTTCTCTCATGCTAAAATTAAATACTTTTTTTTATCTGGTTTTATTCACTTTCATTGTATAAACAGTTGTAGATGACATATTAATACCTTCTCAGGATAGGAAAAAGCTTTAAAATTTAGAATTGTCTTGCCAATGTTAGCCTAGAATGATACATAAGATTCAAAGGTCTTTATTCACTACACATTAATGTACATTGATAGTACCTAGTTTTATTTGCTTCTGTCTGTAATGACAAGTACCATTGTTAAGTGTTCTCTTCTTGGTAAACATTCTAGCATGTATATCTAGAACTATTTTATTTATTACGCTGATATTTGTCATTGACATTTATGTACATCTGCTCTTCCCAAACCATGCATGGAAGCTCGTCCAGTGTAGCACAGTGAACTCACAGGGTTATTTAAACTTTTTGAAAGGATTATGTTAGATTACAAGCTATTTTAACTTTTTAAGTGAAACACAATGGCATCTCTAAAGCTACTATCGTAGGGTAGTTCATAGTTAAATAGTAGATCACTGAATTCCTTTCAGTGATGTTTTTCATTGTGAAACTGGATTTTCAAAGAGGACTGCAATAAAAGGTATGTACTTTGAGATAAGACTATGCAGAACAGAAAATGAGCATGACAGGACCCAATCTGATTTGGAAGTTTGAGAAGTTGTTCTGGGACAACAGGTGTTAAGTTATTAAGAAATAAATACTTATTAAGTGTTAGTTTTAACTACTATAAATCAACTTTTAGGTATTTCTTTTGGCCTAGGGTTGCTTTGACAAAACCTTAAGATATGAAAGGATTCCATGAACAGAGAAAGTTTGTAACCTTGAAATATATAGTATGTCATTCATAAAGTAAATAGATTTTTAAAATAGATACTTGTTTTCCAATCTATCCAAAATAAAAAGAAAACATTTCCTTAGTGTTAAATTAGTTGCTTGTATTTTATGTTTACATTCACTGGATATCCCTTTTAAAATAAATTAACAGGACATATACACAAAACTGTGATAAGATTTCTATAGACAGGTATTGTGTGATAAGAATTATATATACCACAGTCACACACATGTATGCATACACACACACACACACACACACACACATACACAATGATTCTGATATCAGTTGTGGTTTTGTAGGCTCTTGTACTATGGAGAATATAATGTATGAATAGGAAAACATCAAACTATATATAAAACTATGTAGTAATTATAAACGCAAGAAAATGTATTTTTCTGGCTCTGCTCCCATTTGCTTTGTGAGCACTACAGCCCCCACCAAACACATCTCAAATAAATCTAGGAAGTTCAGGGATTTATCTTCTCCATAAATTAGACTCCTTGGCCATTTCCTTGCAACTAGCAATTTCCTCATCTATTCTACCTGTGGATTTCTATGCCTCCACTAACTGCTAAGTTTCTGATACCTGCAAAGGCATTGGCTCCACCCTGGTGTTGCCCAGGCTGTTTATCTGTGCCAGTGACACTGATGCAGTGTCACTGCAGGGCTGTTGTCTGTACCGAAGGTACTCCCTCAGGAAACCCTAAAGCACTAGTGTGGCTTCCAGATCCTATCAGAGTCAATGACCACCTTGGTACATTTCACTATGCACTCTCAAAATCTCATAATAATAAAACCTTTTTAAAAAATAAGTTTTCTTATTCATTACATGCAAACCCAATACTCTTATGGTTTAAGCAGTAGTACACTTGGTATAAGGTAAAAGAAAATTTGAATAATGAACACTGTATTAAGTATTACTCCCCAATCCTATCCTGTTTCTTTACCTTTGAAGAATATTTTAGTACTCAGTCACTTCCATTGAGATGAATTATTTCCTGGAATGATTCTCTGCCCCCCACCCAGCCCACTTCTCTCTCTTTTTATATGTATATACACACATATACATATGTATATACACAGACACAAAGGGGTCTTCAAAACGTTCATAAAATGATTCATATTATCTTTTAATTCTGTTTTTCCACAAACTTTTCGAAGTACACACATACACAGATGGTCCCCAACTTATGATGGTTCAACTTATGATGATTTTTTTCAACTTTACAATAGTGCAAAAGAAATATGCATTTGGCAGAAACTGTACTTTGAATTTTGATCTTTTCTCAGGCTAGTGATATGTGGTATTATCATGATGCTGGGCAGGTCAGGTTAGGTTGGGTGTATTAATATTTCCAACTTATGATGGATTTATTGGGATGTAGACCCATTGTTAGTAGAGGAGTATCTTTACTTAGAGGGCTGGGGAAGAAGAGAGAGAAAGAGAGATGTATCTATTTTCTGTATGTAAATGTGGCCTTTCTGAGCAAACATGAAGTAACTATATAGCATGCCTCTGCCTCAGAATAAGTTTCTATCAAGCTGGCTACACGTGTGCATACATGCATACATATATATACACACACACACAACATAATTAAAATGAGCTTTTTACATTTAAAAACAAAAACACTGTAAATGTTAAAAGTCTGTGAATTTGAAGATGTGTATCTGCGGGAAGGCCTCTGTCTTGCTTCATTACCAGGTATCAGGCAGGCTGTGTGTCCACCTAAGCCTCAGTGCTTCTGTTGTGAAGACCCTTACAACTGAGTGTTCAGTCAAAAAGAAATGTAGAGCCTCATGTCTTCCAGGCACCCATTTAATTCAGTGAGACTGAAATTATGAAGAAGAAACATAGCTTGTAATTATTCAAAAGTATAGAATAATTTTATTCTTAAAAAAATAGAAATTTAGAAACAATCAAATTTTAAGGGAATATAACAGAAATGTATTTTCTACCTAAGAAAAACATTTCAGGGATGTCTAAATTCAAAGAGTGCTTATAAGCTTTTAATGGTATTTAAGTGATATTTATAAAAGCCAGCGTCATGATGTCACTCAGAACATGACTGCATTATCTCAGCTGCACATATGGGCTAGGGAGTAGGTGAGATGTCCATAATTACATCCAACAATAGCCTATTTATAAGATAATTAGGCAAATATGAATCTGTGAAACCTATACAGAGTTGGATAATGGTAGGGTCAAAACATGTATAAATATATTTATACACACACACACATATATATATACACACACTCATGTATAAATACTCACGACTGAAGGGTACAAGGCTTTGAGATACAATGAATAGGAAATTTATTATTGTTTCAGCATTGTGGGTATTATTATACTGCTAAATATTATCTACAATAAGTTCATTATCAAAGAGATAGAAAATCAGGACTGAGACTTACAAATTGTTGCTTTATAGAGTTTGGCTTTGGAACCTCCAAAATTAGGAGAACATCAAGATGAGTTATTTCCCATCTTCTTCAGAAAACTATTTAATGGAGCCTTTCTCCTTTTAGATGGGAACATTTTTGTGTTTTACTGTACTTAATATTTTGCCATTATACAAAGATTAAAATTAATTCTAAAAAATAAATTTAATTATCAGTGTTGCTGATGATAAGTATATCTGACTTTCCATTCTTACATAATTCACCCCTGAACCACTCACTGAATAATTAATGGAATTGATTTTGTCATAACTTCCACATGCTGTATGTGAAATTAATTACTTTTATGAGGAGTCTGATTCTGGGTAGCAAAGGGTCTTGGTTGCAGTGTCAGCCAATATGCTTTATTCAGGGCTTCTGCAATTGAACTTAAGTTACTACTCCTGTCTACAGTTCTGCCATTTTATCAGCTACAATGAGGTGGTTTCAGACTGGAGGGTTGGGGGCTCATTCGTGCTGATAAGTTGAGTAATTAATCCAGGACCAGTTTTAATGAATACTCAAAGTGCTCATCTTAATTCTGTCTCAAGTAGCTCTATGATTTTGTCTGTGCTTCTGATTTGCCATTTCTCCACGGCTAAATGAGGGTATGTCAAAAATACTAGCGTAGTATCCAATCTGTCGGTCTTGTCATTTTTGTTTCTAGGGTATTTAAACTTAAAACATCTTTTTATATCTCAGAATGAGATATTCAATTATATTTTCACATAATTTTAATGATTTGATATTTTTCCTTTCAGGATTAACTATAATTTACATGGAACTGATTTAATTGTGGGGTATAAGACTAGAATATAAATTGATAACTGTTTTCAGGAGTAGCTAAGAATGATCCTGCACCACGTAGTAAAAAATACTCTCTTTCCGCACATATACTGGAGGAGTGGGAGGCATGTGGGGAGAAAGGGTGCCTCTTACTTTCACTGACACAGCTCTTAGTTAAATTAGCATGTAACTGGAAGACTTTAATTTCACAGTTAATGTAAGTATGTGGTAGTACAATTAGCTTTCTGTTCTGGTTAAAAGCCAGGCATTCTGGCTTTCTGTTTTGCTCCTAGACATGGAAATAAGGCAGCAGGTGGTGTCTGTCATTGGGCCAGGCAATTTACTTCCTATCTGGCAGTAGATAACCATAGCTGTGATCCAGAAACTCTGACAGGAGGTAAGCTTGGTCATCTTCTGTTATGCAGTTCTGCCTTTGCCCTCAAGTTTCACATATTTGATGTAGTTTTGCATTCATAAGTTTAGTAAGCCTCAGGGCATTATTCTCAAAAGATAGTTGGTCAGAATCTCTGAAATCTTTGAGATGTCTGTAATGCTTTCTTGTAAAAATTATACAGCCAACCATATGCCCTCTCTACCTTTTTCTATCCACAGCCTCATGTCATCAAACACACCTAGACAGATTAGGAATGCTTCCTCTACTGCTTGGTCAAATTTGTCCCAATTCTATGGGAGTGGTCACACCTTAGCAATATGACCGGATGAGTTATATTCTGTTAAAAGTTTTATTTAGGGAGACTTTCCCCAATGATATACATTGGGAATATGTAAGCAGGAGACTCTGGTAATGTAAGGAATTTGATACGCCATGTAACTTTTCATCCCACCGTGGCTTTGAATGATGAAATATTTACATCTAAATGAGATCCAGAAATCTAGTTATATATTTGCACAAGCATCCTAAAACCTCCAAGGAAAGCTGTAGGATAAAAGATGATTTAACAAATGCGTTTTGGACTATATTATTTCTCACTTTGAAATTTTGGAATTTAAACTCTGGTATCTCAAGGATAAAGAGAGCAAAAGAGAGGGCTGGAGAGAGGAATAGACTGCCAGCCTGGCCGTAAGTTTATTTATCTAACCAGAGACATGATGTAGGATGTCTGCTTTCTCTACCCAGGCACAAGCAGGAACAGAGAAAGCGCTGAGGCTGAAAGTGCAGAGAGAGCTGGGGAGGGCACAGGAAAACATAGCAGGCTTTTTCAGAATGGCTTGTTCTATAGAAAGCATCGGTTCAAGAGGTCTTAATGCTCCTGGAAACAGAAAGTGACAGAGGATAAGTAGAGAATAGCACTCTGCATTTTGGCCTTTGTAAGGCTGTCCAGTGTTGAAGATCTCCCAATAAATACTCCAATGTCCAACTGGTCATATTGTTTTAGCCTCTCCTCCTCCTTTGGGGAAACAAAGTAAGAAGGTGGATACAGGTGTGGCATCATCTCCCTAAAATTCTTCCACCTGGGAGCACAGAAGTCTTCTGTGAACCAAAATGACTTCATGAGAGGAACAAGAAATTCTCCCTTCCTCATCAGACTACTGTAGTACATACACCACAGGAAAGCTACACCTTTACAGACTAATCGGACATAAGAACATGGCTCCAACCCATCAACTCTAAGCAAACAGAAGTCCAAGGTGAAGCCCTAGTCTAAATTTTCTGGTGCTCTTGACAATTCCCTTAATACTTCCTAAGCCCAGCTACAATCCTCCAGGAGTGATGACCTGTATGTTATGTGACCCTTTGGAATTTCTGAGGCTCTATCTCTGATATCAGATCAAGCTTCCCTACAGACGATAGCAGAATCTTCACTTTAGGCCAAGTTTATTTTCTCAGTGTTATCGGCCATCATATCCTTGTCCTTGTCCATGTACTTAACATTTTAAACTCCCATTCATTTTGTGAAATAACCCGAAACAGGACACGTACCTAAATCCCCCTTTTTCCATGCTCCAAGCTATAGCACATTTCCACTCACTCCTACATTTACCATTAATTCCAGGTTGCTTCAGGAAAGTTAGACATGAGTCTCTGACTAACATAGAAAAAATCTGTCAAAGGAAAAAAATAGGTGTTTAATTCAAATCAAATTAAAAAAAAGTAGATTTGACTAGAAAACATGGGAGATTTGATTATGGAACACTGAAAGATAAAATTCAGATTTTCTGTTGTTTTCAGGAAGATGATTAGAATTTCTTAGAATAAAATATTTGGAAATAAAAAAATGTAATCTAGAAGTTCTATTACTTAGGCTTTAATTACTTAGTTTTGCAAATAAAAAAAACTTACTAAAACTGTCTTAACCGAAAAGGGAAATTTATTAGCATGTTGAATTCAAAGAAGGGCTTATCAACAAAATAACAGAAAGTAGAGGATTGCAGCTGAGTAGTCAAAAAATGGGAATTGGATTCTTGATATGATGATGAAGAAAGCTCTCATTAACTATTTGGTGACTGAATAACTAAATGAGTAAAGATGTGATAATTTGCCCAAATGTAAGAGAAATCTCTCCCGTTATGGCCATTATTTCTCTCAGAATATTTTCCTCCTTTTGTCCCAGCATGCCATGACTTTCTTTACTTGGTGACAATATGGCTAATCATCAGTAGTGTTTATGTTTTGCAATTCACAGTTTACCCCACTAAGGAAAGACTATCAAAATGCTTTTGTTGCTGCCAAATTCAGAAATCCCAGGAAAGGGATGGATTAGCTCTACTTGGATTGGCTATCCATCTCTGGACAAATTAACAGTGTGAGTGGGTCTAATTTACGTCAGGTGCACATTACAAGAACAACTATTATTGTATTCAGTCACATAAGATCATTTCAGCTCCTGCAGTGGTTATGGGACTGCAGGATAAAGTGGAGACTGGGAGGCAGTTCCTATGTTAAAGGGGTGAGGGTTCTGGAAAATGTTCTTAAAAGATGTTTCCTTCCCACAATCTGACTTAACTTCCACAGTCTCAAAGTCATAAGCTCCTCTTTAAGCAGCTACAGTAAGAACTTTCACCCACAGCATTTCAACTCTACAAGATATAGCTACTCTCTGTTTATGGTAGAAAAGAAATGGGGATTTTAGGATTGATAAAGAGTAGGATAGAGATTTATATGCTTTGTTTTTTTACCAGTTGAATAGGAACATGTGAATATTGATGTGTGGCTTGTTACAGTGTTAAAGATAGCTAATTATTGTGAATGATATTTTAACAATGCTGAGACTGCCCCTCCTAGAACATTTTATTAAAAACCAAAGTCAAAACAGTTTTTACAATGAACTGAAGATCCCAAGTCAAATTTAGAGCATTATGAGTTCACAACGCTACTCACTCATATCCTAATCAATTTTAAATACAAAATCGGATTAAGTAAACATGTCAACTTTTTCCACATACTCCTTAAGTATTTTATTTGCAGTCTTCTTTTAATGCATATTTCATATTTCATTCTTTTCTTGCTGTGTAGTGAGACTTAGCATATGTGTTTTTTTCTTTTCTTTTTCTTTTTTTTCCTGTTCTAGTGAGAAAGATGCCAGATGGCTTCTTCTGTCATTGTTAGCTCAGAAGGTAACTACCTTTTAGCAATAACAATTCTTTTCAACCCTGAATAATGGGAGCTATGTGTGGATGTCAAATTAGCTTCACTAATGAAAGAGTTTAGGTATTTCAGATGCCTGGGTTATGGAGTTTGTTTAATCTGATATTGTATGTTGTCTGGATTTAAAAGGAATATTATCTAGAGTTTGGCTACAGGTCAACAAGGACTTAAACTAGGGTTTCTCAGCCTCAGCCCTACTGATATTTGGGGCCAAATAATTCTATGTTTTGAGGTGCTGTGCTGTGCATTGTAACATATGCAGCATCCTTTTCTCTGCACACAAGATGCCGGTGGCAGCTCCTTGACCCTGCTGTGACAAACAAAATGTTTCTAGACATTACCAAATATCATCTGAGGGAAAAAAACTGTCCCTGGTGGAGAACCACTGATTTAAACAAGTTTGGCACAAGCTCCTGGTAGTGATGTGATTTGGGGCATGGCTGCGCAGGACACACAACAATCAGGGCACTAGGAGTTAGTTTTGTCCCAGGAAACACTAATAACAATGTAAACACGGAGAGAACTGTATCAGTCTCCCCAAATATTCACAGTGACCAGCACAAGGATCTGAACCATTAGTAGACCATTGTCAGGACCTTTCAATGTGGCAAAGAGAAGCAATGGTAACATTAACTGATCAAACCAGAGTCTCCCCAACTAGAGCCTGGAGGTCAGTCTAGTCTTCACTTTCTCAGGGTTTCTATACAGAGATCATGAGAAATTATCAGGAAACGATATCTGCATTTAAAAAAAATACACAAAAACCTGAGTACATGATTTGGCATTTTGAGTTTATGGATCTAATTTATTTCAGTTATACTCTGAGATTCTCATCTTAAGAACCATGAATCTTTATGGTAAATTTTATAGCTGCTATCTAAAAGTTACTTAGTCTGTGGCTATAACCTTGGTGGATGATATTCACAAAAGATTGCATTGATTACCTAGCTAAATCCCAGAACATTCCAACCTCAATAGCTTACAAAAGAAATACTTAAATTTAGCCAAATAACTATCACATCAAAGAAATGTGATGAAGGTATAAAATCTAATGCCAATTAAGCCTCAGTGCATTTAAAATCATTTTCTAAAGGCAGAAACAGAGAATCCTGGGACCCTGAAAATGATCACATGACAAACTTTTATGAGAGCTGAGCTCAGACCTTTCATGTAAGATCCTACTCAGTCCTAAGAAGTCACTCTCTGACCCCCTCTCCATTGCTGTCCTCTCAAGATACATAGGAAATAGAACAATGCCCATCTCCTCAGCTATAGCTCAGAGTGAGGTGGGAAGGATTTTAATCAATTCATCTGCAATAAAATCAGATAGATAGATAGATACCTAATTATACATGAGTAGGATAAAAAGGAATTAGCAATTATGAAAAGGAAACCAAAAAATGGAGAACACCTACAAGTATTTTTTTTAAAACTATGGAGCATAGCAAGTCATGAGCTGAGAAATATTCAGGAAAAGGCAAATGGAAATCAAATAATACTTTTATCTAAAATAAAATGAATGACTAAACTAAAGGACCTTATTGAGGTATGTCTACAATGTGCTTTGCAACAGAGCAACTCAGTATTAGGGTGACCCTATGACAGTCAAGAGATCTTGAAAAATCATAGGCCTACTGCACAGGGACCCAACAATACTGGAAGGCTGAAGGGGACAGGCACTCCTTGGCAAACTTAACTTGAAAGGAGAAAATCATTTTGCCTTGAATGCCTCTGGGCGGTCTAAGTAAGGATCATGAAATGTGGAAAACACGTATCATATATCAGGCTGTGCAGACAAGTTTTTAACAATGATATCATTTAAAAGTGAAATGCATCAGCACTTATTGCCTAAACTAATTCAGCTTGACTCTCAACTGGGATGTGTATTTTTTTACTAATCTGACTGGTTACAGGGGTTTATGAAACACATAAACCTAGAGTTGTTAAGAAAATTCAAGAGAGGAATATTTATTTTCTGTGGAAATATTGTTGTTGTTGCAGTAATAAATTTAAGTTTAAAAGTTAAAAAAATTAAATAATATTTTAAAAGTTTATAATTGTTTTTAAAAAGTGACTGATTTTTATGCTAAATTTGTGGGTCAGATTATACTATTTATACATGTGTTAGAGATAGGTGTATGTATCTGGATCCCATAATAAGTCTAAAAATTCTTTAAAGGTAGAACATATAAACTGTATCTTCCTAAATTTTGTATCCCCTACGTATAAGACCAAAGTTTTGAATGGTTTACAAGTAGAGCATATGCAGATTTGGGGAAGGTGATGCTGACATATGGTCAGGTAGTCCAATTCATCATAGATGCATATTATATTGCATGTTTCAAAATTGCACATGTGTGTGTGTTTGTGTACAAGCATATTGTGTATATATTTAGCATCAGCTAAGAGGTGCTTACCCTTTGCTGTCTTCAGGGGCTCTAGATGGCTTGCAAGCAGTTGCTCATGTATTTCCATCTTCCAGAAAAACAGAGACAGTAGGCATTGTGGTTAAGGACATCGTCTTTGAAGATAAACTGTTTTTCTACTTAATGTACATTCATCTATGGGCAAAGTTTTGTAACCTCTCTGTCCTTCAGTTTTCCCACCAGTAAAATTATATTGTAGCATAACCACCACTGACATTACAGGACTGGTTTGATGAAATCGATTAGTACATGTAAAAATTCTCCAACAGAGCCTGTCATGTACTGAGCACTCAATAAATATTAGCTATTATGTTAGGAATAAATCTAATACTATGACTAGAAAAGAGCAGAAAAAAGAACCTAGGTCTTAGGCATACTCTGATAATATTCTTAAAATGAGTAATGTAGAGGCTTTTTCAATCATAAATAAATTTGCAGCCTTGGATCAATAGTAACTTGTCAGTCCCTTGAAAATCTATTCTAAATAAAGAGAGATTTACTGCTTTTAGGTGAAGCAGTAATTCAAAGAAATGGGTTTTTGAATACTTTCTAGGTACTTCTTGTCACATATCAAAATAACTTCTTTCATGAGAAAAATAGCCATTTTTACCTAAAAAAAAAACCCCGTTGTCTGAGTTTCTAAGGATTTCCAGCATCCACTGCAAAAAGTCTTTCAAAATTGGGCTCAGAAGGATAGATGTGGATTTAAGCATCTTTGATCAATAGGCTTTGAAAATATGTATGCATTTAAGTTCTGCTTTATAGAAGTGAATTTCAGAGTATCTGTGCAATGTATTTGTCAACTGAAAAAATTTTGTATCTTGATAAGGATATTTTGAGCACAAGTAAAACCAAATTTTTACTTGAGTAGTGGGAGAACTTGTAGCTCTAAAAACTTACTATATATCAACTAGTGGAAAATGTCTAATTTACTATATTTTATCAGTCTCTTAAGGCTACTGCAACAAATTACCACAACTGGGTAGTTAAAGCAACAGAAATATATTCTCTCACAGTTTTGGTAGCCAGAATTCGGAAATGTGTGTTGTGGGGCTAAAATCCACCTGTTGGCAACGCTGCACTCCTTTCAGAGGCTCCAGGGCAGAATCCATTTCTTGCCTTTTCTTGCTTATAGAGCTGCATTCCTTGGCTCATGGCGCCTTCCTCTATCTTCAGAGTCACAGGTGTTGCATCTTCTCTCTGATTCTGCTTCCCTCTGCTGCTATCACATGGCCACCTTCTCTTCCATTTGTAGTCAAATATACCTCTGCTTTCCTCTTATAAAAATACTTGTGATTAAGTTTAGGGCCTCCCTGAGAATAATCTCTCCATCTCAATATCGATAACTTAATAATACCTGCAGAGACTCTTTTCCCATATAAGTTTCACATTTTCCAGGATTAGGACCTGGATATTGTTGAGGGGTGGGGGTACTATTTAGCTTACTGCTAATATAAAAGTACTACTGGGAAAAAAAAAAGTTACTCTTCAGGCACCACAATAAAATTATTACTCTGATTGGCATAAGCTATGTTTTTAAAGGCCAGGATTTTAAATGAAAGCACCATATAGTTATAGTTTTTGCTGTATAAATCAATAGCAAAAAACAAGAGCTTTTTAAAAGCTTTTAAAACAGCCAATAAATATGTCAATATATTTAATTCTGCATTACTTCTTTCTGTTTATTTTATTTTTAACTTTTATTCATTTTTACGATTTTTTTTCTGTTTCAACATTATCAAGGATAACTGTAGCAACAAAAATGTTTATCAAATTTTTTATTATTTCACAAGTATATGACTAAACTCCCAGGAAATGGCATTTATATGTGTAAACATTCACACTGTTTAACCATCCTTTGGGGGTGCTTGAGTGTTTATATTTGCAAAATAGGTTCTAGCTAATTAAGAATTGGAATATAAGGCAATCGGGAACAAAAGCTTGCAAATTAGTCTTGAACAGGGTGTTTATGAATGAGTGTTATCTTAGATCAGGCTGTCATAATGCAATACGTAGGTGGGGAAGCTTAAACAAGAAATGTTTATTTCTCACAGTTCCGGAGGCTGGAAGCCCAAGATCAGAGTGCAGTATGGCCGGGTTCTTGGTGAAGACCAACTTCCTGGTTTACAGATGGCTGCCTTCTTTCTGTATCCTCACATGACAGAGAGTGCTCTATTTTCTTCATCTTCTTATAAGAGCAGTAATTCCTTCATGAGCTGTCACCCATATGACCTTATGTAAACCTACCGAAGCCTCCACCTCCAAATACCATCACACTGGGGATTTAGGACCTCAATATATGGACTGGGGGGGGGGCGTGGGGGGAGGGGCAACAAACATTCAGTCCATAATAAATGGCATGCAATTATCCCCAAAAGTGTTTGATTTCAGAGAGTATAATTTTACCACAGATCACTTAGGATATGTAGTTAGCATTAGAAATACCTGAAATCTACTCTTTAAACTTTCAGTGTTAGCATCCGGTATGTATCACTTTTTGAACAGCAAGGTAAGGATAGACTTGGTTTTCAATTTTTTGAGAGAAATTGAGTCATAAAGAATGACAGGAACCATACCAACTATATTTTAAAAGTTATGAGAATTAATATAATCAAATTAATTTTTCCATCAGAAGGGAGAGTCTGTTTAATAATTATCAAATTGGAAAATTGAAATGGTACATTTTAGCACATCACAAAAATGTAATATTAGTCAAGTGGCAAATGCTTAACAAATGTATTTCCGAGTGCACTAAAAGAACATTTGAAAAAAAAAAAAAAATGTTCTCCTCTCCATAACGCAGGGCTTCAATTTAGCTAGTCCTTGTTGCTGGTTGTCCTGATTTTAGTAGCTTTGTCTTGTAGGTTAATTACCGAATATAACCAAGTGGGTAACTATTACATTACATGATTTTTCATATTGATCTGTTAATTTAACAAGGGGTAAGTGGCTAATTTTTAATAATTATCTTAAAATAGGTAATAACAGTGGATTTCTTCATAATACTTTATAAATACCCAGCCAACCCATGTCAATTAATTTAATTTGCTTATGGAATTTAGACAACTTTCATAAAATATCCTGTGGGTTTATCTAGTTAGGTTCTAAATAGATACTTAATCAAGTTGTAATACACAGAAAAATGAGTTTCCTTTTATAGAATTTCACCTGATTAGGAAAGGTAAAAAGATATTATAAAATGTGCAGAGAAGTATTAAAGCTCCTTGTTCATTTAGGGTTTCTATTCTGCTGCTTGGACTCATTTTTGTGATGAAGTCTATAAAATGAATGCATATGTAAATAAACCACACAATTTTCACTTTAGATGATTCTGAGATTGTTTAGTTATCTGGCAAAAATGGCATGCATGTGTGTAGATAATATATGTATATATGCATATATGTATATGGTCCTGTGTTGCTTAACAATGTGGATACATTCTGAGAAATGTGTTGTTAGGTGATTTTGTTCTGAAAATATTATAGAATCTACTTACACAAACCTACATGGTATGGTCTACTACACATCTCAGCTATATGGTATAGCCATTATAATCTTATAGGACCATCATTGTATGTATGGTCTGTTAAGTGAAATATCATTATGTATAAACACATGCATATATGTATAATGTATGTATGTAATGTTAATGTATACACATACACATATACAATTTTAAAAACTTAAATAAACTTACTGTTGTCTTACACATTTTTTCATGAAGAAATATTGTAAGACATGGATTAAAGACAGGAAGACCAGAAACTGCAGTACAGCATCTCTCTAAAATGTTTCATCTTTAAAATATAAGCTATGTTCATTTATTTATGAATAGACCCTCATCAAGATTAGGCAGAGAAGTGTAGCTACATTAAGTGTTCATGTATTTTACAATTGATTGTGTGATGACAATGCCTTAGGTGTGATATTAACACATGAAGGATGAAAAATATTTGGTTGAGTTATTACAATTAGAATAATGATTTTTGTCATTTATCATCCCAATAACCCAACATCTTCCACTTGAATAACTACTTAAGAATCTGTTTGTGCTAGTTTATATCGTTTTTTTGCATGGATGTAACATTGACTAAGACTCTGCATCAGTTCATGGAGTATTGGGTGGTTCAATTCAATCTTTTCACTGAGAATAATTAAAAGGCTTGACAAATAAACAAGGCATTTTGGTGGTGGTATAAGATATACCAAAATTACCAGGGAAGATTCTAAACTCAAAGCTGATTCTGCTAAGAAGGCAGCCATATTCTGATCCAAGAAGAAAGAACTGCAAAATTTAGCTGTCTTTTTGATGTCCTCCTTAGGCAAGCAAGACTCATGTTCCTGTGGACAATGTGTGGCCATCATGGGTGACCCAGACACTCCAGAAGATATGAGAGCAGGTTGCTAAAGCTTCTAAATGGAGAGTCTCGGGAAGGACTAATGGGAATGACTCTTGTATTGCAATTTAGAAATTTCTGTTGGAAGTGGTCCCATTCTAAAGGTAAACAAATATGCAAGTAATAGTATAAATTTGCTTCAATAAAAATTTTTATATGAGAAGAATATATTGCACTCAAAGCCCCCAAAAGCCTAAAGATGTTGGGATTATTTTAACATTGTGGGTGTTTCTTCACAGTATCAGGGACAAAACAGCACTTTGTTCACTAAAATCATTTTCAGGGATTTAACTGAGGTAGTGGGCCCTTGAACTATGTGGGGGGCAATGGCCTCTTCCTTTTCCTGAGCTTCTTTGTGAGTGTTCATATGTCCTGGATGAATATTTCAAATGAGTCTCCTTGGATGAGAATGTTGTCAATACAATGTCATACCTGTGTTATTGGGGAAAGTTGGATGCTGAAGATTTTAACTGCAAAGATCTTTTTCTAGGTGTAATTTCAAGGCCCTTAAGATACCCAATGGGTAGCCAGGTAAAGATATATTATGTTCTTTTGGAGGTGAAGGCAAATTATAGGTAAGAAGCTGTTTAAATAAGCAATGATCACAAAATATTACCCAGATGTATAATAGAAAAATGTCTACAGTTTGCTGATTAAATTGGCTTGGTAATTTTAATAGTATTTGGCATGATGTCTCAATTAATATAGCCACAGCATTAAGATTGCAGTAATCTATTGTGAGATGCCATTCATTTATTCCAAATTTGAGAACAGGCAAAATTGTTTTGTTAAATGGAAAAGCAGTGGAGATGATCACCCCTTCTCTAAATAGTTCTTGTCTAATGGGTTCCAGTCCTTAAAGGTTCTATTTTAATTTACATTGGGCCATATAACTATTTTAACTGGGAGAGGGAACATCTGTGTGGTTCCATTTTGTCAAGCCAAACTTGTGAATGCCAAAGGTTAATTTAATTTTAATCTATTCCACACTGTATCAGAGCAACCACACCCACTACAGGTATTTTAGGGTAATAAATGCTAATCATATGATCATAGGGAATTTAAGCAAGGCAATAGTTTCTATGATTAAGGAGAAGCACACCTGTTTGTCCTATGTTTTATGTTTAAAAACTGTCCTGAAATTACAGGCAAAACCTTGTTTAAATTAGTGAGATCCTCAGGTATAACTATAATTTGAACTGTGAAATTAAGGCCATGAAAGCTTCTAATTGGTATATTTCAGCAGAAGTTAAAATCAGTTCAGAGCCTCTGTTATAGAGGTACAAAATCTAATCAGTGCCCTTTTATATGTTTGTTGCCTAAGTTCTTTTAGAAAATTTTTGATTTTTAGTTGGGCCAAATTGAGGACCTCTGTTTTGGTGTTTTTGTTTACACCTGTATCCAGGTTTCTTTCCCTTCCTTCCTCCCACCTTCCTTCCTTTTCTTCCTTTTTTCCTCTCTTTTCCTCTCTGTGGTTACTTGATATACCTTGGGGTGGGGATATACTCTACCATGCTCATCTTTCTGAGTTTCTTCCTCTGCAGAGCTTCAAACCAGCATTGCCAAGTTTAGAACCTCACCCATGGCAATGGTTGCTTTATAGGGTTTAATGATCTGAGCTTAACTGACTGTGCCACAGGAATTCCATGGATGTATTTCCCTATAGTCATGAAGATTATGATCTTTGTTTTGACAGAGGCATAAGCGGCAGCACTTTGTAGGGTCCTAATGAACCATCTGCCTTTAGAGTGTAGACCTTAGTAATTCAAATCTTTAAATGGTGACTGTTATTCAACTAGTGACTGCTCTTCCTTTACATGTGTGACTGTTCAAAAAGGCTCATGTATCACAAAGGGTATAAATCTTTCCCCTGAACCTAGCATCAGTCATGGGTCATGCTGGAAGCAACACACAATTTATTCTAAGACACACAGATAAGTTTGGGCTGAGACACAAGACCCAGCACCACCTTAAGGAGGTTCCAAAACTGTAGTTCTGTCCCTAAATGCCAATTACCAAAACTGCTGACTTAGATCATTTTATTCTATAACAGAGTCTTGCTATAATTCAACAAATGCAGCATAAAGAAGTATAGCTAAGAGAATAAGCTACTCAGCAAGCAGCAGTTCAAAGTTTATACTTACCAGCAGACAGCAGTGAACAAACCTATCAAGAGAAGAAAGATCCCTGGTGACAGTGGTCATCATCCAGACATCCTGCTCACAGGACCAATTGTTTAGACCATCCTGCAGTGACAGTATGGACTCCCTCCCAAAATTTCTTTTCAGATTTCAGAAAAGATGATGCCATAAACATATACAAAGTGAGTATAAGATATTGGTTATTTACATGCTGAAGCTTTATGAGGACAGCAGATCAGGCCTCTCATGTTGATCCAAAAATGTCTTGATAAAAAATTAAGAGTAGACAGGCTTGGGGTTTTTATTGTCGTAAGGCCGTGGGACCAGTGTAACAGTGCCTGCATATGAACAGGGCTTCCATGGTTTAAAACCCTCAAGGCATTAAGGAAGGAACACTTGGACTTTCTCATCAGATTCCCAGATGTGGAGCACAAGGGGAAGAGAGAAACAGAAGAGGCTTAAAAGCTGTCAGCAGCCAAATATAAAAAATGGAGTCAACTTTTTATTACACAAGCTCTGTGTCAGGACAAAAAAAGAAAGTTCTGTATTTGGGGGTTCCCAGGGAGAGCTGCCAGACAAGACAAATATGACAGGACTTCAGAAAGTTTGTGGGAAAATGGAATTAAAAGATAAAAATAAAAATTATAAACTTTATTTCTCCACCTAAGCTCCATCAAGTTCAGGAGACCTTTGTTTTAAGTGATGATACTAGCAATTTAATTCATCCCTTAAGAACTGAGGGGGCTGAGAATCTAACCCTGTCAACGCAGTCTTTGTATATTATTAATCGAAGCAAAATGGTTGCCCTTTAATTATTTTTTTACATTTAGAAAACAAAAAGAAGTCAGAAGAAGTCAAATCAGGACTGTAGGGTGGATTCTTAATGATTTCCATCAAAACTCTCACAAAATTGCCCTTTGTTAAGAGAAATGAGCAGGAGCATTGTCATGGTGGAGAAGGACTCTTTGGGGAAGCTTTCCCAGACATTTTTCTGCTAAAGCTTTGGCTAACTTTCTCAAAATATTCTCATAATAAGCAGATGTTATCATTCTTTGGCCCTCCAGAAAGTCCACAAGCAAAATGCCTTGAGAATTCCAAAAAACTTGCCACGACCTTTGCTTTTGACCACTTTTGCTTTGACTGGGCCACTTCCACCTCTTGGTAGCCATGGCTTTGATTGTGCTTTGTCTTCAGGATCATACTGGTAAATCCATGTTTATCTTCTCTTATAATTCTTTGAAGAAATGCTTCAGGATCTCGATCCCATTTATTTAAAATTTTTATTGAAAACTCTGCTCTTGTCTGCAGCTGATCTGGGCACAACACTTTGGCATCCATCAAGGAGAAAGTTTGCTTAACTATAATCTTTTGGTCAGAATTGTGTATGCGGAACTAACTGAGCTGTCTATGGTATTGGCTATTGTTTCTGCTCTCAATTGACAGTCCTTGTCAGTTAATGAACGGACAAGATTTTTTTTCTTGCAAATTCATGTAGAGGGTTTGCCTCTGAAAACTTCATCTTCAACATTATTTCTTAAAACAAGTTATCCATTTGTAAATTGCTGATCTGAGACATTGTTCCCATACAATTTTCATAAAGCATCAGTGATTTTGCCATTCTTTCACCCAAGCTTCACTGTAAGTTTGATATTTGTTCTCGCTTCAGTTTTAGCAGAATGCATGTCACTCTGACAGGGGCTCTTTTCAAACTGATGTCATATCCTTCTTAGTGCCTCAGATTAGATTCTATTCAGATAAGCTGTAACAAGTCAGTACAAGTTAATTAGGAGCAAAAAATTTTGAAAGCCATGCATAGATTTTTTATAATACGTATTTTCCATGAACATTTAAAAAATCCCTTGACAATATTCTGGGGATATGGCTTTTTGAAGAGCTTCAATCCTGTTCTGTGTCATCGAGTAGCTGGCTACTGTGTTTGAGAAGCTGTTGGAGAGGGGCAGTTTGGGAGTGTGGATGGGAATAAAGGAAACTTAAACACCACTAACCTCAATGATTTTATTAATATTCAACCATTTTTCTTGATTAAACACTCCTTGCATGGTTGCAAGCCTTTGCTTAATTTCTAGAGTTCTAAAAACATTGATTTTAACAGTTTTTGCCAGCTTTCTCATTGCTTTTATGGTAGGAATAAATTTTTAGAGTTTCTTACTCTACGATTCCAGATGCGTTCTTCTCTTTATCCTTTCGTAATATAGTATATAGAAGCATTATTCTTGGATCAGTCCTCTGAACTCTGAAACATCTAGAAGTCATGTTGAAGTATATTTATGAAACCAAGCATGTTTAGAAATCTTGAAGACAACAATATATATTATTAGATCCATCATATCACCTTTACTTTATAAAGGTCGAGGTATTATAATTTTAAAATTAAGTAATTTAGATTATTAATGACACTCCAGAAATAATTCTTAGTTTTTTCCATTAAATATCCATTGTTTATCAAGATTAGATTCTTCCTGCTCCTCAAAACTATCTGTGCCTGAGGATGTATTGAAAAGACAAAATAATACTCAGAAAAAATATACACACATATCAGAAATTCTATAGGATAATAAATTTCCAACAAAAACTCAGACATCAGATTTTTACATAGAAGGAATATGTGAAATGAATTGAGTTTATTTGAAATTGTTTTGTTTTGTTTTCCTCACAAGATATTTATATTAAATTAATATCTAATATAAATTACTTAAATTATTAAACATTAAATTAATGTTTAATATAAATATATTTTGTTTGTAGGACAGAAATATAAATTGGATATGAATGCATAGAAATGCACAATCTGGTATACTATTTGACATCTCTGGAATTTTAAAATATTATTGTTAATGTGTAGATAATGATGTAATCATCATTAGTGTTTTGAACTCCTTTCTTCTCTGCCTTAGACTTTTATTAACAGCAGGAAGGGTTATCAAGAAATAATATACTCTTTCCCGTTAGTGTCTTTTTTTATTTTTGAGAAGTGGCTGCGCTTTTTGCAATCAATTTTGCAACTGTGCCTATCACCGTGTTAATGTACTCAAAGACAGTGACGTTCTGATTCTTGATTCTGCACATTTGTGGGTGTTTAGAGTTGTACTAATTCTCCCTTGAACCCTGGCTTAATTTTCAGCTCAAAGTTATGACTGGGGGGCATTTGCCTAAAGTGCTTGACAGATTATTTTCGGAGTGAAGTAAACAAAAGGAGTAGGAATTCTACCAGCACCCTCTAGCAGAGATCCAAGTCCTCTCCTCTTCTGTAGTCATCACCATGCACATAAAGTGACAATTCATGACACGGACATATGGGCTTGATAATAAACTTGACTCTTTCTCTGGGCAAGGGTGATAATATTTCCTTGCACAGTTAGTTTTTACAAAATGATTTGGGAACATTATCCCTGGTTAATATTTCTAAAATATCAAATGAATCGTTACAGGCATGATTGAGTAAGTTAACTGCTGTGGTGGCCTGGGATCAGGGACTCTTCATATGTATAATGTCAGAAAAAACTGTTTGCCAGTAGAGTGATCGGAGTGAGATCTTGAAGCTTTGGGTCTTGCTGGATTTATTTAATGTTGAGTTGGTGGGAAAAAAATAATAGAGTGTTTTTCTTTTTTTGATTATATTATTGATTCTCAGCAAGTGTACTTTTTATATAATTAATATGCAAATATTTTTGTCCATATTTGTAAAACAAAACTCATATGAGCATTTTCTTAATTCTAATAATTTCCTTTATGGAATAGAAGCTAAGATTGTTAAAACCTGTCTGACTCTGAGCCCATAGGAGGACTCAACAAATAGTTCTAGGTGAATATCATTAAAATATTTAGGACAAGTTAAGCCCTTATAGAATCAGAGCAAATATTTATAGGCAGAACCAAATTTTCTATTTTTCAGATAATAAAACTGTTTTCATAACACAGAGCTTTTTAAAAGCATTGTTGTTGAGGGTCGGAACTGAGATTTGAGTTTTTGTCATCTAGTGCTTAGTTGAATTCTGGTTCTCAGTGCTCACTGTATTCAAATTTATGTTATATTGTTTCTGTATTGGTAAATTAATTTCTTTAACTGTGTTTTGAGAATGTGCATGTACATAAATATGTATTTTCATGTGTTAATGATTTTACTTACTATAATTTTTAGTTTCCTCTTTGCTTCTATTTATTCGAGTTTTCTTTCCCGGGGATACTCATTTTATACCAAAGTATGAGATCCTAGAAAACAGTTTTAGCAAAAAAAGTTCATAAGTTAAGTTTTATTTAAAAAAAAATTACTTAATAGTTTTTTTTATGATGTTTAAAGAAAAGTAACTCTTCGTAAGTAAAACATGTCTTTCTTGAACCCCTAAAAGTTAAAACACTTTGATAACATCAAAGTAAATTTTCCTATTCTTTCATAAGACAGTGTCACTTGGAAACTTCTTTATGTGGGAGAACTTTGGGGGAGAGGGGAGGGACAATTCACTCTAGCACATGCTGCTGGTGACTTGTCTATGACATTTTGGGTTTCATTGCACATATGCACATTATGGGTTTCTCACTGAATGGCTTCTGGTCATAAGAACAAGCACCCTATGAAAAAAGGACAGTTTCTGAGGAGTTGAAGCCCCTTACAGCAAGTCTTAGCAATGAGGAGAGGGAGTTGGTGGATAAATGCTCTAGCTTGCTTCCTGCTCACGTGGACAGCTCAGAAGTATGCTGCACACAGTCTCCTAGCAGCCCCAGATCAGGTTGAGCACCAGTTGTCCAACATGAAAACTTGCTTTTTAATGTACTCTTTATTGTCTTCCTTTCCTTCTCTGTCTCTCTTTACTTCT